>NC_079317.1:85586894-86217727 GCF_029931775.1 Euleptes europaea
TCCTGCCAAGGGCCATTTGCACATTTATGACATCATTCAGGGGCCATACCAGGTGTAGATCTCCCGGTGTGGGGGGGGAGGCTAGAGTTGCCAGGTCTCCAGCCACCACCTGGAGGTTGGCAACCACAGGGGAGGCCACACAGAGAAGGCCTGCAGGGTGCCCTCACTCCCCCCTCCCAGGAGGAAGGGCAGCCAGCAGTGCGCCCGAGCAAACGAGGTGCCATGGGGGCACAGCCCGCAGTCAATCGGCAAGGGAGGAAGGAAAACAGAGAAAGAGGAAAAGGGAGGAAGGGAGAGAAAGGGAGAAAGAAATGGAGAGAGAGGGAGAAAGAAAGAAAAGGATGAAGGGAGACAAAGAAAAGGACGGAGGGAGACAAAGAAAGACAGAAAAAGAGGGAGAGAAAGGAGAAAGAGTGACAGAAAAAGAGGAAGAAAAGAGAGAAAAGCCTTCCCCCCCACACACACACACCCGCTGGCCTCGTGCGACCGGGCTCCAGCCTCCCCCGCCCACACACGCACCCGGCGGCGCACAGAGCCCCGCGTGACTGGGCCCCAGTCTCCATGCCCTTTCCTCCCTAGAGTCCACAAAAGGCCCCCCCCCCGAAGCCCAATTGGCTTCTGCATGCATGCTCTGCTGCCGGGAGCCGCCAGCCTCTTTCCCCCTCCCTCTCGCTGCTCAACAGCCGACAGTCGGTGAGAGGAGGTCCAAAGGGCGCCGCAGCACCACTGTAAGCACCCTCTGGGAGGGCCGCCCTGCGCCCCGCCTCTGCAGCAGGGCCCCGGAGCTCCCGAGGGCCACAAAAAATGTCCTCGGGGGCCGCATATGGCCCCCGGGCCTGAGGTTCCCCACCCCTGCACTAAGGTTTTTGGGGTGGAGCCTGAGGAGGGTGGGGTTTGGGGAAGAAAGGGACTTCAATACCATAGAGTCTAATTGGCCAAAGCGGCCATATGTTCCGGGACGGCTCGCTGCTGAATTTTGAATTTTTAAATTTGATTGATTGTTGCTGGATTGCCAGAATTGAAAAAGCTGATGCCAAATAGGACCCAATACTGGAAACCTATCTTGTTTTGGCATTCTTGGACTTTATCATTTCTAATTGTCTTGAGATGGACATTGTTTTCTTGCTCTGTGTTTGCATTTAAGTGGTTACATTATATTGAAATTCATGGTTAAACTTTCAGTAGTTTGTTGCTTTTGTGCCATAAGTGCCGTTTCTTTCTGTGGTACCTGGAGGTTGGCAACCCTATTAAAGACTAACAAAACTGCTTGCAGGGTATGAGCTTTCATGAGTCACAGCTCCCTTCTTCAGACTTTTAGACAGAGCATTCACAATGTGTTTGAGATATATGAAGATCTATATGCATGTAATATATGGATTAGTGTGTGTGTGTCTTGCTCTTCATTTCATGAATCTAAACATGTGCAGTTACATATAAAAATATATAATAAGAGGAGTGAAATAATTTATCCCCTAGAAGCAGGAGTTAGGTTTATGATTCATGAAAGCTGCAGCAAGCATGCATATGCAAACCTTATGTGTATAGACTAAAGAAAAGTTCTATTCCTTCTGTTTGATAAATTATATATACCTCTCCTGAACTTAAATATAAATTTCCCCCATGCTTCAATTTGACAAATATTTCACTTTGTAACTGAGGATATGCTAGCCAAATACAGTTAACAAATAGGAAACTTTCAACGTATGAAACAGCAAGGGTCACATTGCTTGGGTTGCCAACCTCCAGGTACTAGCTGGAGATCTCCTGCTATTACAACTAGTCTCCAGCCGATAGAGATCAGTTCACCTGGAGAAAATGGTTGCCTTTGGCAATTGGACTCTATGGCATTGAAGTCCCTCCCCTCCCCTAACCCCGCCCTCCTCCCTAACCCCAAAAACCTCCCGCCGGTTGTGAAGAGGGACCTGGCAACCCTACACATTTCTTGGGTAACATTAAAACAAAAGTTATAATACCCCTTTCATTATTTAGGGATACGAATGGAAAAGAAATCCTCACTCATGTTTCAGATCCTCAGGAGTACTGTTGTGATAGAATTTATACTCTCAAGATATTCCCTTATATTAGTCTAGTGTGTTAATTTGAAGACCTCCCCTAAGGTCACAAGTTAAAGGAGGCAGTTCGGTTAGTTGAGAGCGCTTGCCGGAACTTGTTGGAGTTGCTCCTTAAATTAAAGCCGTTTGAACTGCTCATTCTTTTGGTCTCTATTTTGGAACCTAGAAGCATTACAAGTACTATACAGCTGATTATTAGGGAATATGAAAAAGTACTTTTATACTATTCGTTTTGATTAGATCTAAAGATAGGCCTTTGATCCTTGCTGTGAACGCCTTCCCATCCTGTTCCTTGGGCTGCCAGCTCTGGGTTGGGAAATTCCTAGAGACCAATTGTAATTCTAGGAGATCCCAAGGAACTACCTGGAGGTTGACGTCCCTACTTAGTGAAACTTAAAATAGCACATTGCTTATGGATAGGGTTGCCAGCTGGGTGGTTTTGGTGGGCAATTACCCACCAATCCACCCAGCCACTCCGGAGCACCAATTGTGTGCGTGCACGGCCGCGCACACAAGATGATGTCACTTCTGGGTTTACCCCTGGAAGCGATGCATCACTGCGGCTGCTTTAGCACTCAAACACCCAAAATTGAGTGATAAATCAGCTGTGGCGTTGCAGCGCTTCTGGAAGTAAACCTGGAAGTGACGTCATCATGAAGGGTTGCCAACTTCCGGGTACTAGCTGGAGATATTCTGCTATTACAAGTGATCTCCAGCCGATAGAGATCAGTTCACCTGGAAAAAATGGTCGCTTTGGCAATTGGAGTCTATGGCATCGATGTCCCTCCCCTCTGCAAACCCAGCCCTCCTCAAGCTCCGCCCCCAAAACCTCCTGCTGATGACAAGGGGGGACCTGGCAACCCTAGCCATCGCGTGAGCACAGCCACGCACGAACACGGTCTCCCCAGCCCAGAAAATCTCCCGCTGATCGAGGGGGGGGGGGACACACCTGGCAACCCTACTTATGGAACAGGTTGCATTCAGCAAAATGTGTACTGCATAGAGGAGATAGCATAAGAGTAGTGGTGTTGTAAAGGCCTAGTTACAGTAGTCTTCATGGGAATGTTCTTTGAAGACATCCAGGGGAGAAGACATCTGTGAGATTAAAACCAACACAGATATTATAGGCAAAGAAACTCTCTCTGAAAAGAATTGGCAACTGTACTCACTTAGCATAATTTATTTTAGTTTTCATATCTGGCTAGTACAGAAAGCATTCCTGCACACTTCATGCTAGAGTAGTTACAAACATTCCCTTTACCACGAAAACATAACACTATGTAATGGTAACTGGACTGCTGTAGGAAGGGGTGTGTGGAACAACTTCTGAGGGCCTAGGGAGCAGGGCAAGGTGCCCCACTTTGAGAACGGGGAAAGGATTGGGCCTGTCACCTTTCTCTAAGACAAGGCTGTTGAGAAATTTTCCATTCCCCCTTGGGCTCCTTGAAGAAAGGTGGCATATAAATGTAAGGAACAAAATTAAAAATTGGTCAAAGCACTTGGAGATAACCAACTATTTGCCTGTTCATTCTAAAAGCATGGTTGCCATACGCTCACGGGGGGTGGGAAATCTCTTATCCTCAGTGGGTGTTGCCCGCTGGCACTCCCAACAGGAGAAAGAAACACCACTGGCAACAGCCTGATGTCTAGGGTTGCCAACCTCTAGGTGGTACTGTAGGAGAAGGCAGCATGTGACTCAATATTATAAAAAACTAAAGTAAGCCCAAATGGGGTAATATATGAAAACTTCAAAATAAGTAATTATAAACCTACTTCAAAATAAGTAATTATAAATAAGTAATTATAAGTATCCTTGTTTGCCTGTTCACAGCTTGAAGTTTCTGTGTGCATTTCAACACAGTTAACCTTGTATCTTAGTATCCTTGTTTGCCTGTTGTAGCATGTAGTTTCTGTGTGCCTTAACACAGCTTATATGATTTAACAGTACCTTTCATTCAAGCTCCTGCGCATTGTTTGATTCATTTCCTGTTGGTGTAATATTAATATTGCTTAGGTTTATAATTACTTATTTTGAAGTTTTCATATATTACCCCATTTGGGCTTACTTTAGTTTTTTATAATATTGAGCCACGTGCTGCCTTCTCCTACAGTTTCAACTATTTCCAGCATAGGTTTCCCTTTTACATTCTACTAACCTCTAGGTGGTGGCTGGAGATCTCTTGGAATTACAACTGATCTCTAGGCAACAGAGTTCACCTGGAGAAAATAGCTGATTTGTACGGGGACTCTATGACATTATACCCCATTGAAGTCCCTCCCCTTCTCAAACCCCTCCCTCCTCAGGCTCCACCCCCATAACCTCCAGGTATTTCTCAACCCAGAGCTGACAACCTTACTGATATCTCTTCCAGGAAAAACAGGAAGTGATGTCACACCTCTCTAGGAATTGCTGGATTCCCATAAAGGACTGAAATCACGTCCAGGAAAAACCTGGACCTGATGTCAGTCCAAGTTGCCAAACTCCAGGTAGGGTCTGGAGTTCTGGAATTATGACTGATCTCTGGAAAATATGGATCTCTTCCACTGGAAAAAAACACAGTTTCAGAGCTCAGACTCTGTGGTATACCATAGATTCTATGTGAAATCCTTCCCCAATTCCCCCTTCACATGCACTGCTACCAAATCTCTAGGAATTTCCCATGCTGGAGATGGCAACCCTATGTCAGTCCTCCCTAGAAATCACTGGAAACTCTATGGTAAAACCACTTTGGAAGGTAAAACCATAGAGTTTCTCTGGTGATTCCTAGAGAGATGTGGCATTACTTCTGGGCTTTCCCGGAAGTGACGTCATGCTGTCACTGACAGCTGCCCCTCCATGTTCCCACCTCCCCCCAGGTCTCCCACTAGTTGCCAGGCCTAGCAAACCTAGCTAAAAGCAACCTATGTGATTTGTTTTCATACCATATTTGGGTTGGGTGTGAGCATGGCAGAGGGAATTTTGCCTGGGGATACTTGATTGCTCTCAGCATCCCCGTGTATTAGCTGTACCTATTTTATAAACTGGGCATATATCTGATGCCACTTGGATTTGGGAAAAGCACAGGAAAGCTCTCAATAATGAAAGTTTATAAACTTATATCAGTATCCAGTTGTAGTAAACCTTTAGGTATATAATATGGCTTTTAGTAAAAAAACAAAACTTGCCTTTAGCGAGTTCCCCCCTCCCAGTCGGCACTGGAATTGGGTGTAGGAAAATGGGAACGTTCAGATCCTCATTCACTATGGAATTCATTGGATGGTAGTGGACAAATCACAGCATCTTAGGTTAACATGGGATGTGAAGCACTTTGGACACTGAAACCTGCTAATGATGATGTTCTGGGAACAGTATGCTTTCTAAAAAGGATGAAAAACTGGATTAAGCCAGCATGGTGTAGTGGTTAAGAGCGGTGGTTTAGTGCAGTGGACTCTGATCTAGGGAACCAGGTTTTATTCCCCAGTCCTCCATATTAACAGCGGACACTAATCTGGTGAACTGGATTTGTTTCCCCACTCCTACACATGAAGCCATCTGGGTGACCTCACACTCTGTCAGCCCCACCTACCTCATAGGATGTCTGTTGTGGGAAGGGGAAGGGAAGGTGATTGTACGCCGGTTTGAGTCTCCCTTAAGTGGTAGAGAAAGTTGGCATATAAAAACCAACTCTTTTTCTTCTTCTTAATAAATACTTGGCTCATTATGGTAGTGTAACACAATGTAAACTGAAAATGCTTTTAAAAATAACACACACATACACACACATATAGATTCTCTCTCCTCTCCAAGTTTTTGTGTGTGCATTTTGGCTGTCAAGTGAATGTTGATCTGAAGAGCCAGGTTTGATTACCCGCTCCTCCACTTGAGTGATGGACTGCAATCTGGCGAACCGGGTTTGATTCCCCCACGCTTCCATATGAGCGGGGGACTCTAATCTGGAGAACTGAGTTTGATTCCCCACTCCTCCACATGAGCGGCGGACTCTGGTCTGGTGTGCCGGGTTGGTTTCTCCACTCCTCTGTGTGGGGCCTGCTGGGTGACCTTGGGCTAGTCTCTCTGAACTCTCTCAGTCCCACCCACCTACTTCACAAGGAGAGGAAGGGAAAGTGATTGTTTGAGACTCCTTAAAGTTAGAGAAAATTGGGGTATAAAAACCAACTGTTGTTGTTGCTGCTGCTGCTGCTCTTCTTCTTCACCATGCTGGTTCCTTTTGGGCTGTAAGCAGCATCTTCTCCTTTGGGACACCATGTATGTGGCAAGCTATCAGGATCAGCTCCCTACCCCTTTTCAACCCACAATTCAATATTAAAATGAAGATTGCCAACCTGGGGGAAAAAAGCAAATGTTGCTGATGCTTATTCTCTTCTTGCGAATCATGTGGCCAAGGTTTCCTAATGGGATGCTACCTGCATTACTTTGGACATAATTGCCCTACTTGTCTCATTATCTCCACTTAACTCAATCCTGGAGCAAGGACCTAGAGAATTGCCTCTCTGTTTTCTTTCTTTACAGAAGTTTCTGTGCAAACTTAACGGAGACTTATTGAAAGCTTTCTGAAACCATTCTTGAAATATGTTGCATAATCTCCAGAGATTAACTCGGGGACAAAATTTAAATGCAAGTTTAATTTGGCACCTTCCTCTTAACTGATTCCAAACACATAAAAATGCTTCAGTTAAGTACTTAAGATGACATTTAATTGGTCTCGAATATGATACCACTCTGTATAAAATCTTTGTGCTGCTTAAAAACTTTAATCACAGCTTTCCAAGCAAAGCTCGATTTACCCTCGCTAGCATGTGTAGGAACATAAAAGCTTTAAAGTGATACCAGCCCAAGAAATAGGTATGTAGCCACTCTTACAACTTCTAAGTAACTTTGTGGAGCAGCATTTTAATTGGGAAAGGGTTACATAAGAAGAACTAGGGGGGAATGGTGGATATGGGGTTGTTTCTGAATACATGAAGAAAAGAAAAAGGCGGCTAAAAGACATGAAGCAGAAATTCTGTTTTTCTGATGGCAATTGCTGAGATCATACTAGTTTGCTTAGGCCATAATCCAGCCGTGAGTTAGACATGCTGTTTATGGATTTTAATGGCAGCAGAGATTGTTATTTGTCCTGTTTTTGTTTTTACTGTGGATTCTATTTTAGAATATTTGATGTTGTTGTTTTGTTTTATTCCGAATTTTATTGCTAACTGCCTCAGGAGCTTTGGCTGAGATGTGGGATATACATTTTAAAAATGAATCAATGATTAAATAAGCCTGTAAATGGCAGTGTGCTTAAACTGCTCCTCGCCTGATCAGGACCTTTGAAAGCTTCTGTCTTGTCAGGGATGCTCTAGGCCAGGGGTGGGGAACCTCCAGCCTGCGGGCCGGACATCATTTTGTGCGGCCCACGGACACTCCCACGGAAGCTGCCATTGCCACCGCAGGGCCGCACACGTGCGTGTGGGGGAAGCCCCCGATCGCGCTGGGCTGCTTGTGCGGCCCGGTGACTGTGTGTGTAGGGGGGGGGGGAAGCCAATTTCCTTCCTTCCTTTGCATAGCCTCTCCTGGGGTTGCCAACCTCCAGGTGGTGGCTGGAGACCTGGCAACCCCAGCCTCTCCCCCCCCCCGCCAGGAGATCTACACCTGGTATGGCCCCCAAATGATGTTATAAATGTGCAAATGGCCCTTGGCAGGAAAAAGGTTCCCCACCCCTGCTCTAGGCTGATCCTGCATTGAGCAGGGGGTTGGACTAGATGGCCTGTATGGCCTCTTCCAACTCTATGATTCTAAAGCAGACAAATGTACTGCAGAAAGAATGGCAGATGCAGTGTTTTGGCTTTGCAAACAGATGTATTTGTGTTTGGTCTTTTAAAAAGCAGTTGTACAGATTTTCAGTATGATAGAGCTTGAACGGGGAAGATTTGCCCATGGAGGATGGCTGTTGCTTTGTTCCCAACCCAGCATGAAGCCACCTACCACCCCAAATGGGAGAGTAGTAGTTTTGCAACTCTTTTTAAAATGTTACATTTACACCAGTGGGAGATCATACTAGTTTCCCACTGGGATCATACCATTTCCCACTGGTGGCCAGGGAGGACGTGACCACCCTAACATTTAGAGGATTCTTGGGATCACAGCAGTGGTTTGTTCTTCTTCAAAAATGGTTTCAACACTCTTAGATTATACCACATTTTAAATTCTAAACTTTTGAGTTTGTGTGAATAACTCTACAAGATTCTGAGATAGGTTGTGAGATAATAACTCTACAAGGTTCTACAGCGGCATGTGAAAATGTAACAAAGCATATATTTATATCACTGGTAGATTAGCAGTACAATCCTAAACGGAGTTACACCCTTCTAGATTCACTGAAGTCAACTGGCTTAGTAGAAAGTGCTGTAATCATGCAAGAAGATGCTGACAGCCATACACATAAGGTGAATTTACTCAGGAGAAAACCAACACAGGAACTCAAGGCCTACCAGAGTCCTTTATACCAGTTCCCGAAGCCAGCTTCTTCAGATACATGATTAAACCTGGACTGAAACTACTCCAGATTCTACTATGCTGGAACTAATATAAAACATGAAATGGTCTACTGAACTTTGCCCTTAGAAGGATGTAGCTTTGCTTTGCTTTGGATTGTATTGCATGGCACCAGAACTCATGGAAGTAGGTAGTCTGTTTGATTTGTAGGGTTGCCAGGTTCCTCTTCATCACCAGCGGGAGGTCTTGGGGGTGGGGCCTGCGGAGGGCATGGTTTGGGGAGGGACTTCAATTCCATAGAGTCCAATGGCCAAAGCGGCCATTTTCTCCAGGTGAACTGATCCCTATCAGCTGGAGATCAGTTGTAATAGCGGGAGATCTCCAGCCACCACCTGGAGGTTGGGGGAAAAAATAAGTACCAACACAACGTAAATGCAACCTACGTTTAGTCCAGTGAAAAAGTGCACAGTGAACAAACAACAAACATTACAAGCAGGAAAAATACATGGCTCTCAAAGAGTCTTGCGGAATCTTCAACAATCTTCACTGAAGTCCAAAAGGCTTCAACAAGCAAAGTCCATGAGAAGGACTGTGGAAAAAAGGGATAGTGTGAAACGCAGTCCGGATTAACTTTAACGTTTTCACTGCCGCGCAAGCGGCTTCATCAGCACACCGTTCTAATATCGGGAGACAAGGCTCCTTTCTAATAGGGTTTACAAAAATCTCAAGACAATTTAACAGCGCTGCAAAGCTGCTCCGTTCGAAGTCCGACTTCGAACGGAGCAGCTTTGCAGCGCTGTTAAATTGTCTTGAGATTTTTGTAAACCCTATTAGAAAGGAGTCTCCCGATATTAGAACGGTGTGCTGATGAAGCCGCTTGCGCGGCGGTGAAAACATTAAAGTTAATCCAGATTGCGTTTCACACTATCCGTTTTTTCCACCGTCCTTCTCATGGACTTTGCTTGTTGAAGCCTTTTGGACTTTAGTAAGAACTTCAGTGAAGATTGTTGAAGATTCCGCGAGACTCTTTGAGAGCCATGTATTTTTCCTGCTTGTAATGTTTGTTGTTTGTTCACTGTGCACTTTTTCACTGGACTAAACTTAGGTTGCATTTACATTGTGTTGGTACTTATTTTCTCCCAAATTCCATTAGTACCAAGTGCCTCTTTTCTCCAGTTGTACCACCACCTGGAGGTTGGCAACCCTATCTGCCTCTATGGTCACGGGCTGCTAGCCTGGCCTGTTTTGACTCATAAATTCAGCATAAGCCGTGGAATACATGGCAACCTTCCTGTGGCTGTGTATTTTAGGAACAATCAGTAACGGAAAGTGGGCTGTCTTTTAGGGAAATGTCCACTGCCATCACTGATTTTTCTCATTGATGAACCGCAGTAAGTTTGGGTAATACACCATAAATGGGATCTTTCAGAGTCCAATTGCCAAAGCGGCCATTTTCTCCAGAGGAACTGATCTCTATCGGCTGGAGATCAGTTGTAATAGTGGGAGTTCTCCAGCTACTACCTGGAGGTTGGCAGCCCTATTGATTTGCTCCCCCCCCCCACACACACACACCCTATGAACTCCTTACACTATGGACTCCTTGTATGCATTGTGTAAAATGAATGCACCAGTTTTTGCCTATCCAGCGTTGGAAGGCGTGCGGAAATATTTGACAATGTCAGGGGGAAAAACTGTTGAAAAGTGTGCACGCATGCCTGTCATTTGTTTCAACATTAGTTGCTCTGTGCCCTTGCTATTAGCGGCTCGACTCCACCCTTGCTATTACTGACTACCTGGCAGTAACACTTCTCTCTAAAAGTATTTCAGTGCTTGCAACTGACGGTAAGCCATATTTTACCTATCTAATGTGTAATTTAATAAGCCAATGTGCAATTATTTGAATTAATTGGAAGATGTGTAAGAGCTTTCTGTTGTAATGCACTTTGGTAGTCATATTTAAATGCACATTTATATCTACTCATCTATAAATATTTGAGGTATATTTATGTAAATTGGAGACATTTGCAAGGCGCTATAGTTCGCTTGCAGTGGCGTTTATAGTGGAAATCCACACTGAATGTATCAGAAAGTGTATGTTAAAAAGAATGGTTAAGGTTTATTTTTTTCTTCTTTGAAATAATCCTTTGGTTCAAACTCTTAGCTTCTTTTAAATGCTAATTTGATTTTGGCAGCTACTAGAATGCTCTGTTATAAAAGATGTTGTGATTAGGAAACGGCTGTAATTGCCCTTCTGAGCTTCTCCTTTCTTTATTAGGTTTGATAAACTTCCTGGCAGGACCATCCTATTGCCCCTGTTAAGCTGAGTCCAGGCCCTGGAACTGAAAGGAACAGAGGACCATCCTTCATGCATACCATGCTTAGGGTTGCCAGGTCCCTCCTTGCCACTGGCGGGAGGTTTTGGGGGTGGAGCCTGAGGAGGGCAGGGTTTGGGGAGGGGAGGGACTTCAATGCCATAGAGTCCAAATGCCAAAGCAGCCATTTTCTCCAGGTGAACTGATCTCTATCGGCTGGAGATCAGTTGTAATAGCAGGAGACCTCCAGCTAGTACCTGGGGGTTTATATCCCTAAGTAGACAATATTGGCACTGGAGTAGATAGTCAGTGATTAAACAACACTCTTGCTCAATTTTACTTTAAGATTATTTTCAAATTCAAAAGAAACCTATAGTCTATATAGCTTGCCTCAATGGGATAATTATTATACTGATTTAAAGTGTTGGAATCACACTCTAATCTGGTTACATGCAGTGCAGTCCGAGTACAGCTCAAGCTGGAAATTGACTAAAAGCACGAATCACGGAGACTCTGGTGGGAGCTCAATTGATCTAACACTGATTGGACTGCAATAGTAATAGCATGCACCAATAGGTTATATCTGAATGGTGGAAAGTGGTATATATAACCTTTATGATTTATATTTAGGGTATATTGTATGATTTATGTTTAGGATATATTGTATAGAAACAGTGGAGAATGTATATTGTATGATTGTAATAATGTGAGATACAAACTATATGATCTATATAATTTTGAATAATACATTCGAATGATACATTCAAGATGCACTTTCTATCCCTTAATCAGAGGGATGACAGGGTTATTTTTACCCCAAGGAAGTTCCAGAAGAATTTTTACATGGTATGAAAAAGGTCCCGAGGGAACCAGGTATCGTATGAGAGGACGTGTCTTCTGGGTATTGTACACGTTTCAATAAGCTTTTCTTCTGCTCGTTACCTGGTAGTTAAATGCCAATTTCTCTATAAATGTAAATTATAAAATATATTTGTTATTGAACATAAATTTTTACAAAATAACCCCAACTGAAATACATCCTCATGCTTGTGTTAGGAACCATCTTTAATTTCTTATGTTTCCATCATTAAATCCATTTTCTCATTTTTTATCTGTGCCAATTGATGCTGTAATACTTATTTTTTCTGGTTCATTTTCTCCTTTCCAACATAGATATCTCCCCTAAACTGTATGCATTTTTCAATGTAACTTGCTTGTCAGTAAATAACATTATACTTATTTTATGTGTGTGCATGTATATGTGGGCATGTGTGAAGTGCTGCCAAGTCGCAGCTGCCTTATGATGACCCTGTAGACTTTTCAAGGCAAGAGACTGATCAGAGGTGGTTTGCCATTGCCTGCCTCTGTATAGTAACCCTGGATATCCTTGGATATCCTTGGTGGTCTTAGATCCAAGTAATAAGGGTCGACTCTGCTTAGCTTCTACTATCTGATTAGATGTGTTAGTTTAGGCCATCTACATATGTATGTGTGTATGTGTGAATTGAACATCAAAACTTTACAATGCACATGAATCTACAAAAGTTACAGCAAAAAGTGAAACACCAAAATATAAACTGGTGTGTGTGTGGGGGGGAAATATCAAACGTTACAAATTTACCGAATATTCTAATTTTTCCATTCACATTTTGAATTAGAAATTTCAAATTAAAACCCTGATGTCAAATCTGAATGTGAAATAAGGAACCAGCTGTCAAATGTGTGTTATCTATTGAATTCAATCAGTTTAAGAAATGCCATTGCAGGTCAGCTATCAAATAACGAGTACGATTTTGTGCCTACTATAAATATAATTAAATATGATATAGCAGTGATTTCCAGGCTGTTGTTTAGGGAACCCGGAGTCCTTCCAAAGCCTATTAGGAGCTCCCCAAAGAAGAGAACCGTAAGGATGTACAAGTTTGCTCACTACTATTGATTTTCACCTGCAATATCAAGACGCATGGGGAACATTGGGAAGTTTCTATGACAAACTCTCATTTGTAGAGGGTAATGATAAGGATGAATAATACCCATATGAACTCAGTGTACATCCCCAGAAGATGTCCATAGTCCTCTGTAATATGTAGGGGGTTCTCGGTAGATATCAGTGTGTAAACTGCTTCCTGAAAGTAAAAATCTGGAAACAGCTGTGATGTGTCTAGCTATCAGTATGGCCAAATATTAAATATCATTGTGCATCAACTATCAAATAAACCCATTTCCTTCTGGATTAAAGTATGGTTTGGGGGTAGAAACAGACTTGGTCACCCTGAACAAGTAGTTATTGGAGTAGGATCTGGTTGGTCCAAGTTCAAATTCTCTCTCTGCCATGGAAGCTTGCTGGGGACTCTGGGCCAGTCACACACACTCAGCCTAACCTACCTCACAGGGTTGTTGAGATAATCAAAAGGAGAAGGGAGAATGTTGTAAGAAACTCTGGATCCCCATTGGGGAGAAAGGTGGAGTATAAATGAAGCAAATAAATGAATCTTCTACGGAATTCCAAGGGTGCCAGTGACCCTGGAGAGCTGGGGCCTGGGGGCTGGGCTACTGCCTCGGGGGCAGGGGATGGAGGTGTCTCTGAGCCGACTGTCGGCTGCACCACCAGGAGTCTGTAGATCGCTTGCGGTCAGAGTACTTGAGTAACTTCTCCATTAGTTTTCGGAAGTGACATCATCACGTCACTGCTGAGGAGGGAGATGTGCTCTGGTATTTGGGCAAAAACTCTATGGTAGAAGCTGTTTTTACCACAGAGTTTTGCCTAAATACCAGAGCATGTCCCTTGTCGTGGCGACGGGATGTCACGTCCATAAGTGGCATCATCATGCTGCCGATGACGAGGCTTAGGCCTCATTTTGCACCTAGTAAGACACCACCACCACCCTTCCCCACCGGTTGCATGGGGGGTACCTAGCAACCCAACCCTGAGGCCTGCCAGGTGCCTTCCTTAATTTCCTTTAGTCACCAGGGCAAAATTTGTTGTTTAATCCAAGGGTTTAATTGAGGAGCTCCATCTTGTTTAATTGTTTTTATGGATTGCTTCTAGGCTGAGGACTATTTTATGAATATCAGTTTAGGCTGCTTGATGTTTGTTTTATGCTATTCTTATGTCCTGGCTTGTTTTCAATGGTTTGTTTTTATGCAGTTGGTGTTGTGCTGGTTTAGCCACCTTAAGCAGGACTCTGGAAAGGTGGCATAAATTTTCTAAATAAATAAAGATTGTAAAATATCAAATGGCACATCAAATACAAAGACTAAATTGGCTGTCAAATTCAAATACTCAACAAATATTCCATTATTTGGAAAATATCTAGAGAATATATGACATTACAATTTGAAAAGAAGAATGTATTTCTGCTTAATTTTGGCTGTTAAAATTGAGGGAAAACAGCACATCGTGCTCAATTGTTTGAGAAGAAATTTCTCTGTGACTTAATGAGGCAAAATTTGAAATGATGAGATATACCAGAGAGAGTTTATTAAGCATTTGTTTTCACAATCGTGAGTAAATTAAGCTGCAATAATATACAAATATTATTTCTGCCCTTCACCATGCTTTCTTTTTACATAGCCTGCAATTCTGGTGTGTGTGTGTGTGTGTGTGTGTGTGTGTGTGTGTGCGTGCGTGTGTGTGTGTCAGAATGGCAGGCTATAAATGAAGTTAATAGATAGATAGATAGATAGATAGATAGATAGATAGATAGATAGATAGATAGATAGATAGATAGACGGACGGATGGATGGACTGGCTGATGCAATAATGGAAGAAATAGGATTTGTCACCGTCACCACTGCCTCATAGGTCTTCCAATGAGCTGTAAAGCACACCCTATCAGATTCCATTTGCGTTTTCTGCCACTACTGTTCTAGACATCTTCCAGCCCTCCTCAAGTCACCCAGTGAACCAAGGCACTACATTCTGCCCTGAAGTAGGAATGATTGGCTGTGGTGGACCAGATGCCAGATATGGAATTTAGGCCTTTTAGGAGGCTTGTCCACAATAACAGTCAGGTAAGTTTGGATGAGGAGAGCTGAAGATTAATGTTGCCGATGATTAATGATACTGGGGTGATTTTTTAAGGAGTCCAATCCAGTCTTATTTGGACCTGGCTTCTTAAAATAGCCAAGAAGACTATTGTCCACTTTGAGCCATTTCAGGTTTTAGCGCCATCACATATTCGGCTCGCAAGATTAATTCTAGACCATCTATGTTAAAACACAAATCTTCACAACAACCCCGTATGACGGAAATGGTAACTTACCCCAGTGACTCCAGTCCACCAGGGAATGTCATAGCTAAATCTGAATTAAAGCTTTCAACAGACCAAACCAATGTTCTCCCAAGTACACCGTTCTGTTTTCATTCCAAATGTAAAGACATTAGAATGCTTTTCAATGCCATATGATGTATGACAATGTTTTCAATGTAGGCTCTCAGCTAAAAAGAGAGGAGCGATCTGAAACACAGAACAAAGGATTTCCACCAAAGGACACTATGCTCATGATATTTTTAAAACATTTTAAATAGCTTCTCCCACACCCCTCAATCAACATTATTCCTATCTCAGTGCACCTATTGTCTGGTTAAAAAAAGCATTGTCAAGATGAGCACCATACAGCTTTCTGTAAGCCTCCCATATTATGTTGACAAACTGCAGAGCTTCCAGATGGCAGTAATTTTTTTTATTTTACATTCTATGCTTATTTTCTAAATCCAGGTGTGTGCTGAAATCTGATACTTCACAGGGAAAAGTTGTGACCTTTCCCCTTCGGCTACATTCAGTTAGAGGAGGTGTATTATTTCCCTCTCTTGTGGCATTCATCTAAGATTCTAAAGAAAACTGCCTGTCAAAGTAGGCAATTCTAACCTAGATAGGCAAATGGTCTAATTTGGTATAAGGCAACTTCATATACATTAACATGTCTCATAGTTTGAGAGAACGGCCTGGTTAATAGAGAATAAAATTCCACTATATCATGTGCCTGTAGCCACATAGGGGATTTCAACTCATATGAACCATGCCCTTGTGATTTGACCAAGGTCACCTGGTGAGTTTAATGCCTCACATGAAGCTGATTTATATTGAATGTTCGTCTAGCTCATGTGCTAGGACTGGCAGCAGGTTTCTAGCCCTGCTACCTGCTATCTTTTAATGGGGGAATTTATCCTGGAGCTTGTGCTCTGTGACTAAGGAGTGGCACTATTGGCAGTAGGAGACTACTGGGGTTAACTTTCTATGATCAAGGCCAGTTGCACAGAGCTTTGTACTATAATTCCAGTGCAGGAAGTACGATGCTTACACATCAGATTGTTGCATATAGGTAGAATTCTCCTGAACCATCCTTACCATGAATGTAACATTAGGCCCAATGCATTGATGATTTTTAATATTCACAATAATCTGACTCCTTTCTCCCTTCCAAAGAAGTCCTCAGTTACTGAGCAGGGTGTAGCACTGAAAATACACTTCTTAAAGAAAGTGAAATCAGTACAAAAAAGTATGAATACTTGCATTGTGATACAGTCAACCGTTTAACAGAACACTTTGCTTTCCACTGTGTGTGTTAAGTGCCGTCAAGGCGCTTCCGACTCATGGCAACCCTATGAATGAAAGCCCTCCAAAATGTCCTATCTTTGACCGCCTTGCTCAGATCTTGCAAATTGAAGGCTGTGGCTTCCTTTATTGAGTCAATCCATCTCTTGTTGGGTTTTCCTCTTTTCCTGCTGCCCTCAACTTTTCCTAGCATGACCGTCTTTTCCAGTGACTCTTGTCTTCTCATAATGTGACAAAGTACGATAGCCTCAGTTTAGTCATTTTAGCTTCTAGGGTCAGTTCAGGCTTGATTTGATCTATAACCCAATGATTTGGGTTTTTTTGGCAGTCCACGGTATCTGTAACACTCTTCTCCAACACCACATTTCAAAGGAATCTATTTTTTTCCTCTCAGCTTTCTTCACTGTCCAGCTTTCACATCCATACACAGTAATAGGGAATACAATGGCATGAATTAATCTAGTCTTGGTGGCCAGTGACACATCCTTACACTTCAAAATCTTTTCTAACTCCTTCATGGCTGCCCTTCCCAGTCTCAATCTCCTTCTGATTTCTTTCCACTACTGGTGTTCATTTGACTATGTTTATGAGTACATATGTTCTGTGACTACCATACAAAAGATCTTAAATTGTCCAGTATTGTAATGTAGACCCACTCAGAGATCTGTACTGAAGCTGTATCATGTAGCTCATTTAATACCTGAGAATTCCCTTCGAAGGTCACCATAGATTGTACAGCCTAATAGCCAAAGTATCAGCCTTATGTTATAGAGGTATTGCACGTACAATCTCCAGGGGTCTAGTTTTATGAATTATCCATCAGCATTTATTTTTCAGAGTGTTGGAGAAAGTGCTGGAGTATCAACAAAGATAATGTAACCAAAATACTCCCCACTTGACAAATATTTAACGATTTCTTTATTTCAGACAAGAAAGCCTCTATCAAAGAATATCACATCTAGTTTTCATATGTATTTAAATACAGTGGAATCTGAGGCAAGCTAAGAAAAATAAGTTTTAGCTCATGTACGATCTGCTAGAAAGGACAGCCCTATAGGGCTTGTGTAAATCCTACCGAGAAACACACATGTGTGTTTTCTTGAACAGTCAATGCAACTCATTGTATATTATACATTTTCCTTACAAATTCACTAAATGCAGAAGATCAGCATAGAGAGTGCCAGTGAGGCATTAGCTCATTGAAAAATTGTCTGCTTGCTTAGTTTTATTTAAGAAAGATTGCATGGAAATATATACTGGTTTCTGTTTAGGAAGATGGTAATATGGGAGGCAGAGTTCAACTTCCCCTTATCTGACTTTACTTTTTTGCCCACCAGTAATTTTTTGCCCACCAGTAATTTTTATTCTGAAGACACCTCTGTCAATAGTGTGATGGATTTAGCAAAAAATATTGGGGAGCAATTGTTGACAGTGGCCAGCAACATCTTCAGAAGAAGTTTTGTAGGCCGCAGTCAAGGAATGGCCTAATCAAGTAAGTATCCAAAGATGCTTTATGGAGACTGCTGCATATCCTACCACTCCACTGAGCCATTTAAAGCCTTTCTCCAGCCTAAAGAGTCTTCTTCCAACTTCCTCCTACGGAAAAGCCACCTAAGTTGTAGGAAGGCCCCTTAGACTGGAAAAGCCCTTTCCTAGAATGATGATCATGATGATGATGTTGATAATTATGTGCCATCAAGTCACAACTGACTCATAGCAACCCCCGGGCCATGGAGTTTCCAAGACAAGAGATGAGCAGAGGTGTTTTACCATTGCCTTCCTCTGGATATCTACCCCAGTTTCCATTGGTGGTCTCCCATCCAAGTACAAACTGTGGCCAACCCTGCTTAGTTTCCAAGCTCTGACAACATCAGGTTAGGTTGGATTATCAGGCTGGATCCATGCCAATAAAAGTGGCTTCAGGTCAGTATAGCCTTGAGGTATCTAGGAGGGAAGTCTGGAATATGTCAAAAACATTCATGAACTATGTTAATCGGGAAACTAAGAAATCAAAGTGTCATGAGAGTAATGAGGAGGAAAGAATAATTCTAAGATATAGTTTATTGGCTAATAGCCAACAAACAATTATATGTTTCATCATTAAAATTTGTATAAATTTCTGTTCTAACTAAAGGCAGCGATAATGAGCTAATATTATCTGAAGAGACAAGAGCACAGTTCATGCTCTGTAAGAATATATAGGTAAAAGTAATCTTGCAGGTGTTTTTAACAGAAAGAAATTAGTTACAACCATGAGCTCCAGTTAAGTGGGATAATTAGAGTATGTTAGAGATTATTTTAATATGAGGCAAACTTTTTAAAACATGTAAATATGATAGTTTTGGAGTCAAACATAGCTTTTTTCTTAGCTCTCTCAGCTTGAAGCCCATCTTTTAATGGTGGATTTTAACCTGGAGCGTGTGCTAAGCTGTGGCACTCTTGACAGTAGAAGACTACCGGGGTTAACTTTCTATGATTGCACCAGTATGGTGTAGCAGTTACCATGTCGGACTAGGATCTGGGAGACTCAAGTTCAAATCCCTGCTCTGCCACACAAGCTCACTGGGTGACCTTGGGTGACCAGTCATACGTTGTCAGCCTAATCAACCTCATAGGGTGTTATGATATTTTGTAAGCGCTCAACTAAAAATTTATGCAAGACTACTGAATATGAATCTTCCAACCAGATAACATCAAAGATGTATCTGAAACTACAACTGATGACTATCAAGTTGGATTCCCATAACCAGTATTGGTGTGTGTGTGAGCATAAGAACATAAGAAAGGCCCTGCTGGATCAGACCAAGGCCCATCAAGTCCAGTAGTCTGTTCACACAGTGGCCAACCAGGTGCTTCTAGGAAGCCACAAACAAGATGACTGCAGCAGCACCATCCTGCCTGTGTTCCACAGCACCTAATATAATAGGCATGCTCCTCTGATACTAAAGAGAATTGGTATGCAGCATGACTAATATCCACTCTAATAGCCATGAATACCTCTTTCCTCCATGAATATGTCCACTCCCCACTTGAAGCCCTCCAAGCTGGCAGCCATCACCCCATCCTGGGGCAGGGAGTTCCACAATTTAACTATGTGTTGTGTGAAAAAATACTTTCTTTAATCTATTTTGAATCTCTCACCCTCCAGCTTCAGCAGATGACCCCGTGTTCTAGTGTTATGGGAGAGGGAGAAAAACTTCTTCATGTCCACTCTCTCCAAACCATGAATAATTTTATAGAACTCTATCATGTCTCCCCTTAGCCACATTCTTCCCAAGCTAAACAGCCCTAAGCGTCTTAACCGCTCCCCATAGGACAGTTGCTCTAGTCCCCTCATCATTTTGGTTGCTCTTTTCTGCACTTTCTCAAGCTCTGTAATATCCTTTTTTAGGTGTGGTGACCAGAACTGTACACAGTATTCCAAGTGTGGTCTCACCATAGATTTGTACAAGGGCAGTATGATATCAGCAGTTTTATTCTCTATTCTGAGAGACGGCTTATTCAGTGTAAACACACTTTTCCAATCAATGCAGGCTGATGATGTATATCACTGTAAATAATTCAATATGCACCTAGATTACAGGCAAAACTAGATCTGGGACATTTTAAAAGCTAGATCTGGGACTTTAGAACCCCACTTGGTCCATTTACAAAGGAGTGCTTGTACATCAAACATAAGGGAGAAGGCAAGCCTCCTGCATATGACTGAATCCAACCTGTTAAGTCCTCTTAAATCAAACCAGTGCCTTGAATTGTACCTTACATTCAATGGGAAGCTGAAACCGAATGCAGACCACTAGTGGGAAGAGTTTCCAATGACCAATCCTTTTCAAGAAACAGATTGCCTCGTATTGTACCAATTGTATCTTATAACCACAACACGGCACAGTTGCAATGCATTCTGTCTGCCAACTCAAACAATGCAGTCTTGGGGTTATGCGGGTATCAATGATGTCACCAGTCCTGGAGACAAAGAAAGGACAGTAAGTTTTTTACCAGGCAGAAATGATGAAGAGATCCTAGTCTCTGGTTGGAGCATGACACTCCGGGCCAAATAATGGATCCATAGGTGATGCACTCTAAAGCTGCAGTTCTAAAGCCAAACTCTCTCAGTGAAATATGCTTTTATGTCCTTCTCAGCCCAGAGGATCTGTTGATCATCATCACTTCAGACTTTTTTGGAAGTCAGATAAGCTTATCCATATAGTCTTCCAAAATATCCACACACTTATACTCTAAGACAATGGCTGTTACCGCACCCACAACTTACACCATATTATCAGGGTGTTTGGTCTTTGCGTTCTGAATGTGTTCATATTTTCTGATCGCACCCTGACTTTCGCTGGTGTATAGAAAGCCCTCAAGATGTTTCTTTTCATATCTTTTCCATTTCGCACCTTAGCATGAAAAGTTCAGAGCAGAGGCCTCCCCCTTCCGATTTTTTTTTTGTGTTCACACATGCGTACTAGCGTTGGTGCATTTTCACAAAGATGCACTGTGATTGGCTGTGATCTTCTGCGTGATCTCGCTTGGTGGAGTTTAGGAAGGGGAGGGAGCTCCAGAAGGATGTGATGCCATAGAGTCCCCCTCAGAAGCTGCCATTTTCTCCAGAACTGATCTCTGTAGTCTGGAGATCAGTTTTAATTCCAGGGGAGCTCCAGGCAGCACCTAGAGGTTAGCAATCCTTTGCCACAGGAACTGGAGGACAAGTAAGCTGTGAGCTTCAGGCCTCATGCCAGGGATGGATGGACCCATCCTCTCCAGCAACCTCCCCCATCCCACCCTTCTCTGCACCCTTTTTACTCTCTTCCCAGCACCTGGGCAACTGTCAGGAGACGAGCAAGTTGGCTGCAGAGAAGGGTACAACCATTCCCACCATTACATTAGCCACCCAGGTGAACAGTAAGTAGGCCACCGTGGTGGTTTTGCATCCTTTTCTCCACAGCCAGCTTGATCTCCTCTGGGAGCCTTGGCAACTTCACTGTCTTCCCTGAGCTGCTATTTCTCATGCTATGGAGAGTGTGGGAAGGCTGAGTGGGAAACCCTTTCCCTCATTCCAGATATGCAAGGGTTGGCTAAGGTTCAACTATAGTGAAGAGAGACAACCATACATGCTCATAAGTAATCTGGTCATTAAAAAGGTTATAGTTATATGTTTAATATTGAGTAATATCTTATAGTATTGTATGTATTTGGAGTGGCACACAGGACACACAGCACTCGTGGCTCTTTTGGCGGGTGGTAACTGTGAATGTGGCTAAGACCTACCGTGTGACTACTACTAGCTCTAAGGTGTGGTTGAGCGAAAACCAAAGTCAGAAATGGATGTCTTGAGCACATTTATAAGGCCTCACTTCACATTTCTACGTGACTGCCCAGTAGGTTCAGAAATTGATTCAGAAGGACAGCTGACAGGAAACAAACCCAAGAAACAGGAAAAATTATGAACATACTACCTATTCTTTCAGGTTTGCCTGCCCTGAAAGAAAGGAACAACTTAGTACCGTGTTGGCGAACCTATGGCACGGGTGCCACTTCCGGCACGCGTAGCCCTTTCTGCCGGCACGCACGGTTCCTCCAAGCCGCTGGCCTTTCCAGCTCTGCCCCACCCCAGATGGGGGAGGCTGTAGCCCAGGGGTGGGGAACCTCCGACATCATTGGCGGTGGCCCCCGGACTCTCCCACAGAAGCTGCCGCCATTGCCGCCGCTGGAGCGTGCGCGGCCAGCCAGGCGGGTGGGAGAGCGGGGAACAGAAGCCGAGCGCTCACACTCGGCATGGCCGGCGGCTTCTCCGGCGCCCTCTGGGCCTGTGCGGGCGGAGAGGCATGGCTGGTCGGTGGGTGCGAAGGAGGCGCCCTCTGCCCCACCCTGCTCGCCTCTCACAAGCCTGCCGCCGTGCCCCACCGAGTGGGTCTGTGCGGGCGGAGGGGCATGCAGTCCTATTCCACCTTTGAAGTGCCCACAAGCTATCCTCCAAACACCTTTCCATTTGTCTTGATATGTAGAGAGAAAACACTAAGGAACTAGTTGCCAATCTCCAGGTACTAGCTGGAGATCTGCTATTACAGGTGATCTCCAACCAATAGAGATCAGTTCCCCTGGAAAAAATTGCCATTTTGGCAATTGGACTCTATGGCACTGAAGTCCTTCCCCAAACCCCATCCTCCTCAGGCGCCACCCCAAAAACCTCCCACTCATGGCGAAGAGGAACTTGGCAACCCTAGCCTCTCCCTCTGGGCCCCCTCTGGGGGTGGTATTCAGGTTAAATTGCCGCATTGGCACTCGGCGATAAATAAGTGGGTTTTTGGTTGCAGTTTGGGCACTCGGTCTCTAAAAGGTTCGCCATCACTGACTTAGTAGATCTCATGGAAAAACAGCACCTTGTGGTATAAAACACTGTTCAAAGACCGAATAGGATCAATGAGGTATAAATGTTGGCAAAAATAATCAAACAAGATTTCATGCACAGGTTGAAATCCAGAGCTGTAAACTGAAATTCAAATCTTACATTGTAAATTCTGTAATATTCCTGCAGGCCCCCCCCACACACACACACACACCGCAAAATGTGGAGATGAAACAGCAACAGGACAGAGAGTTGATGATAACTTTATTAGGCCAAGGAAAAAATCTCTACGATATTCTTTACCATATTCTCTCGTTCAAGATTTCTAGAGTTCTATCTGTGAGATTGTGAGTTTGGCTTCTCAAGGACACGCCCCCCCCCATCTGAGATGGAGCAATGGTCAAGCATATGCCATGAATGCATAAAGTTCTAGGTTCATTTGATAGTAAAGGTAAAGGTCCCCTGTGCAAGCACTGGGTCATTCCTGACCGATGGGGTGACATCACGTCCTGACGTTTACTAGGCAGACTGTGTTTACGGGGTGGTTTGCCAGTGCCTTCCCCAGTCATCTTCCCTTTACCCCCAGCAAGCTGGGTCCTCATTTTACTGACATCGGAAGGATGGAAGGCTGAGTCAACCTTGAGCCGGCTACCTGAAACCGACTTCCGTCGGGATAGAACTCAGGTCATGAGCAGAGCTTGGACTGCAGTACTGCAGCTTACCACTCTGTGCCACGGGGCTCCTCTTAACTGATAGTAACTGTAGTTAATTTCAGATAGGAGGGATGAGAAAGATCTCTGCCGAAACCCAGAAGGGCACTGCCAATCAAATACTGGGCTAGATGAACCAATGGTCCAATTCAGTATAAGGCAGTTGAATATACCCATGTCCACCCGACAATATTAGCTCCCGCAGAAAAGCTTTTCCCCATCCCTGGGGTCATGAGTAAAACCCTAGATTTTGTGATCTTACCATCACCGCTGCCCATGTCAAACCCAATCACAAGTACACGGCATTTTTAGAAACTGTTCCATCTACGACGGTTGGCATTGCACTCCCAATGAAAGCTCCCTGGATAGGATCAACCCCAACATGTTTTATCCTATTGTAAAAAAGCATGCTGAAAAAAACATTTCTCCATGGTTTGGTCTTCTTCCAGCTCGGTTGCGCTCTTTGAAAATGTGATTCATTGAGTTAAGCAGGTCAGGTTCCTGTGGGTGCAGTATATGCCATCCGCTGGAAATTAAAGACCAGAAAATTAACAGGGTTTGTTGTGTTACAAAGCTGAAGACATTTTATCCTCGCGCGCATAGAAACACATCCCGAGCTAATGGAACACAGTGCTATATTCCAAGTCATATTTATACTTGCAAAAGCAACGAGTGTACTTCAGTTAAGCTTGCTTGGCAACAATCTTGCCAGGTTTCCTCCTTGGCTCTTAAGTGATACGGACAAGGTGTGCTTTAAAGATAATGGGCAGAGTTGCCAAATGAGTCATTCTAATCGTGGAACTTCCGACATGGGTGAATGTGACACTGCGGGGCCAAAAAAGGAAAAAGAAAGCCCTAGACGCGAAGCATATAGTCGGTGATTTGTTCCCCCAAGAGGTCTAAAATCTGAATGTGCCCCATCACGAGGAACCATCCTGAACTGGCAATAAGGAAACCGAGCCTGATGCGGGCAGGGGTGGGAGATGAACTGAGACCCAGGATGAGCAGAGTTAATACATTTCTGGATACAGAGAGCCAAATGGATTAATGCATCGGCTCATGCACTGCCGGAGGAAAAAAATAATAATCTTTCATAGCCCTGTGCACAGGCCGGTAACAATAAGACTCTTTAGGACACCCAAACTCCTAATTTGTTACGAGTGGATGGGGGAAAAAGGAGAATCAACTGCAACTTCTTAAAAACAAACAGGGCAAATATCGCGGGCAGCTTCGAGTGGCAAGTTCTGTCTTTTAAAAAGGTGGCGAGGGGAGGGAGAGAGGGAAAGACCAGAGACTGTGTATGCAACATGCCTGCACATAATTGTTGATTTCAGTTTGTATTAGTTCTGCCTAGTCTCTTTTCAGCACTCCAGTTCCTGCTAATGGAAAATCAAGCCCATTATATGGTAAACGTAGGAAGCAAGTACATTAAATAGTGGGCCCTGACATTAATGCAGACTGTAAACAATTCACTACAGTTACCACTACATACTAAATTATGTGTCATTTGCTGCTTTCACAGGGCAACTTCCTTCCAAGCCTTTTTTTGGGGAGGGAGAAGGACAGAAAGCACGGCAATTTTTCACAGTTGTCTGCTCTGATGAACGCAACTAGTTTGAAATCCTCCTTTTACACTGTAAAGGTCGGGGCGGGAAAGGACTTGCAAACACTTCTCAGCCCAGCCGCACCACCCAAGTTCATTGCGATGCGACTCTTGCTCTCCAGTTTTGGAAAGTTGGGTGGGGGGGGGGAGAAACGTGAGGAATAATCGAATGCAATTGGTAGGAAGAAAACAGAGCTTATTTATACAGTTGCACGTGTGTCAGCAATACTGCTTTTCCTGACTCCACGCTCCCCCCCCCTCCCCATCTTGGCTCTGGTCTAGGCACCCTCCCCGCACACAGACACAGACACACACACACACACACACTTTAACTGTGCTTTTGTGTTTTGTCAGAATTAATGAGAAAAGTTCCCTTGCCCTAGGGGTAATTAGTGTCCTTGGAGTTAAATAAGCTAATACTTAGACACCTCTGGCACAAGCAATTATGTTTGTGTATTGAATAATTGATTCAAAGAGGGGGGGGGGAGGGGGGCCGCTAATCAGATCTGAGCATAATGAATTGATTTAATTAACAGGGGACTCCGAGGGTCCCTGGGAAATGTGTGCATTTATTCAGCAGCAGGAGAGTGCGAGCACATAAATTGAGAGAGGGAGCGAGCGAGAAGGGGAGAGAGAGAAAGGGCGGCAGGCAGGCAAGCGCGTTTGCTTCCAGCGATAGGTTCGCATCTTTCCATCCTTCCACCCCCCCTCCCCCGTGCATTTTGAATATTATTTCAGATTTAGAGTGAAATCCAGAGAAAAGCACTTTAGAAGCTCGGCCAGGGACGCAGTAGCAACAGCAAAAGGGTTTTTGTTTGGGTTTTTTTTTTTTAATGACGGATGCCATACGCTTGCAGTGAGAGCGGGGTGTTTTTCCTTCTCCCCCTCCGGCTGCGTGTAGGTTAAGGGGGGGGGAGAGAAAAGAGAGCAGGAGAAGCCGAGCATCTCCCTTACCCTCTCGTCTTTTATTTTTTTTGGGGGGTGCCCTTTCCAAATTGGCGTTCGAGTCGCGGTTCCAGAACAGGGGGGGGGGGGTCAGAGCTGATCGCTGCTGCTTTTGCACAAAAAAAAAGGGGGGGGGATGCTCTTCGGGGCCGGCCGCCTGTAATCCTAGGCGAGCACGATCCGGGGGGGAAAAGTCGCGCGACTGCAGCCGGCTCGGCCGGGCGGTGCATGCGTCGGGGGGGGGGGGGGTCCCTCTCCAAGAACAGAGCGGGAAAGCAAGGGAGGACGAGCCGGGTGCATCCCCCCCCCTCCGTCCCTCCGCCCCTGGCTTTGCAAAGCCCTCTCCCCGTGCGCCTCCCTGCCTTCTTTTCCTTCCCCAACGGAGCGGAGGAGCGGCGACCGGCGGCTTGGAGGGCGAGTCGGCCGCGGAGACGGAGCGGCGGAGGCAACCGATCCCCGCCACCATGGTGCTGGACAAGGAGGACGGTAGGTGCCGGGGGAGGGAGGGAGGGAGGGAGGGCGGCTGCGGTGGGGGCTTCCCTCCCTGCCGACGCGCAGCCGCCCCAGCGCCGGACTCACGCGGGGCTCCGCCGGACGAACAGAGGTGTGCGCGGTGTGCGCGTTGCCGCATGATCGCCTCTTTTTTTCATTAACTTTTTATTGTTTTGTTTAATGTCGCAATAATTTGCATCATTCAGTAACATGGTAATATGCTGTCCACGTTATTTTTCCTCAACCGAGTAACCAGCTCACGCTAGCATCTCCTTGACTTCCCCTCTCCCCTCCTCTCTCCAGTTGATAACTTCGTGGCCCCCTTTGCGTTTAAATTCTAATTCATCATAATAGAGCCCTTATGTCAATCTTGTTGCCGTTCTTTTAATCTAAGTCGAGAGCCTTAGTCAGATTCTCTCGTTTGAATTAGAGCAAAATGTAACCTTTCGGCCCCGATGATGCGCTTTCAGCCCGCTTTCGGTGCGCTTGAGAGGTGGCGTTTGCCGGGCGAGTTGGCCCAATCCGCTCGCCGACGACTGCCGGGGGGCGCTGAAAGCGGGTTGAAAGCGCGTTGTTTGGAAAAGTACCCTGGCCCAATCCGCTCGCAAACGATTGTCAGGTGCAGGGAAAGCGGATTGAAAGTGCGTTGTTTGAGCGGTGTGAACGCGCCCTGTTGAACTGGCCAAATCCGCCTGCAAACGACCACTAAAGTGCACTGGAAGTGGATTGAAAGTGCATTGTTTGGGCGGTGTGAAAGTGCTGTGCTGAACTGGCACAATCCACTTGCAAACAACCGCTAAAGTGCACTGAAAGTGGATTGAAAGTGCATTTGTTCGGCTGTGTGAACGCGCCCTGTTGAACTGGCAAAATCCGCCTGCAAACGACCGCTAAAGTGCGCTGAAAGTGGATTGAAAGTGCCTTATTTGGGCGGTGTGAAAGTGCCGTGCTGAACTGGCAAAATCCACTTGCAAACGACCGCTAAAGTGCACTGAAAGTGGACTGAAAGTGCATTTTTTCGGCTGTGTCAACGCGCCCTGTTGAACTGGCAAAATCCGCCTGCAAACAAGATCGTTAAAGTGCATTGAAAGTGCATTATTTGAGCTGTGTGAACACGCCCTGTTGAACTGGCAAAATCCGCCTGCAAACAACCGCTAAAGTGCACTGAAAGTGCATTATTTGGGTGGTGTGAAAGTGCCGTGCTGAACTGGCAAAATCCACTTGCAAACAACCGCTGAAGTGCACTGAAAGTGGATTGAAAGTGCGTTTTTTGGGCTGTGTGAACGTGCCCTGTTTGAAACGCCCATTAGTTGCACCGTTTTAAAACAATCCCCGCCCGGCCTGTCCCTCGTCTCCATCTCCCCATTGTGGCGTTTAACCTCTGGCTCATTCCCTGAACCGCTTCTCTTGCCCCCGTGCTCTCTCTCACTCTCGCCCCCCCAAAAAGCCTATTAGGGGCTAGAAGAGCTTTACTGAATGGCTTCACAAAAGACTCCTTGGCTTATTATGGGGAAAGGGTTTTTATAAAAGAGGTCTTAACCTGGGATTGTGGGGAAGAGGTGGGAAGGTGCGAGCCTGGGTGGAAGAGGGAGAGCCAGAAGTGACTGCAAGGAAGTTTTCCAGGGACCATGTGGTTATTGTCAGGGCTGGCTAAATAAAAATGCAGGCGGGGGGGGGGCTCACTTGGGGCGTAGCGATGAGAGGCAGGGGTTTGGGCGAGGGTGAAAGAGCATCTAAGCTAATTAAAAGGGCAATTACTTACGAGGAGGGAGGGAAATAAGGGCTGCGGGGGAGGGAGGGAGCCGGCCCCAAGCTGCCTCCTGGAGGCACTGAGCAATGAATGGGGCTCTTGGAAGTTTCTGTGAATTGACAGCTAAAGGCGGATAATTCCAAATAGTGGCGTCCACTTAAACTAATTTTATCTGTCAGAACTGGCTATAGCGCTTTTGGGGGAATAGTTTGGGGTCCCCTTTGTCCCCACAGCAGCACTTTTTAAACAGCACTTTTAGACACCACAAAAGTCATATTGCGTAGTTCCTGTTCCACTTACTTAACTTCTCCTCCCCCCCTTAAGAAATGTTGCGACTGTACTATTGATCAGAACAACCTCCGTAACTTTCCTCCCTGCAAAGATGACTTTTTAAAAACTAGTTGACGTTGTTGGTTCGTTTTGAGCTTTCCAAAGCGTTTCTGTCCTTCGCTTTCTCCTTTTGTGGCTGGACAAAAAAAAAAAAAAAGAATGCTTTAATACAGCCGCTTGTCAGCACGCTCTGGATGTGCCCGGAAATCTCACGCTGTCTTCACCCGTTATGCTTTTTAAGATGTACCCCAGAGTGTTACAAAATTGTACACATAAAAATGCTGAATGGGAATGTAAACAAACAGGTCGGAGAGCTGACCTTATGGTTAGGGGCACTTTTGGTGCCAAACCCAGATGGGTTGCAATTAATGTGTGAACTTGCGAGAAGGTCTGGGGCTATATTTGTAATGTCTTGGATGGGGTGTGAACAGTGATTTTCTGTCCTTGGCGATGTTCTCCTGATTATTACTGAAGACAGATGCCTTCACATCTGAACTGATAAGCATTTGCTCTGATCATTCATTCCGTTTATGTGATTATTACGATGACCCGCTCTTAGAAAATGATAATTCTCATACTGATACTGATGTATTCTGCATGGATCGTATTTTGTCCTTAGTTCTTCCTTGCATTCAAAAGGTTGGGATTGGGAAGGGGGAAAAACAGCTATTGTGGGCAGCGCAGCGCAAGGAGATACCATCTTCAAAGATGCTCCTGTCTTCTGGCACATAACTCCTCCTTCATCCCTATGTAACTTTTCCGGCCAACCCAGTGCAAACATATATGGAAGTAGCTCCAGTGTTTCCCAGTGGGGTCTACTCCCAAGTAGCAGTGCACAGGATTCAGGCTTAGTGAGGTGGTGCTGTGTGGGTGGGACAAAGACTGGAGACCACATCGGAAGTGGTGCGCTCTGAGAAAGATGGATGCAGAATCATGCTTTTTTGGCTACAGTGAGTGCTTATTCTTGTGGGGAGGAGTACAGCTGGGGGTCATGGACCTGTGTTCTTCAGAGTAAACTTTTCTGACAACAACTTTTCCTCCTCACGATAGTAACTTGACCTCCAGAATAGTGTTTCCGTTGTGTTTTGCAAGTACACGATTGTTGTTAAAAAGCTTCCCTTTCTGCATTGTTTTTGTACGCTTCTAAGTTGTGAAGAACTATCTTCAAGCAAAGTAGGGGGGGCGGAAATGAAAGCTCTCCTTGTTATGAAAACTATGCTAGGGTGGCATATCCCGCGAAAGCTGAGAACCAATTTGATATAAGCACCAGTGGGGTGAACTGGATCACAGGGAGAAATCCCGTGCCTGCTTTCATGGCTGTGCATGCCCACCATAGGCTAGGCCTTTGAACACAGATGAACACCCCTGTGATGTGGGCCAGGCATGTGACAAAGCTGTGTAAGATGGTTGCTGGTTTAAGATGCTTTGGGTCTCCATGCTGTTTGTAGGCATAGTATCTCAGGCACGTGGCTGCCCCCCACACTTGAAAACTTGTTATTGTTGCCCAGCAAAAGTATTTTCTCATCTCTCCAGAACTGGCTTCTTGGAATCTGAAATATGTTCGTAGGATTTTCTGTTCACAGTGCTGGTATTTCTAGCTGTATGATACCGAAACTGGCACCCTGTTTCTGGCAAAGTCTTTTTGTTTCCCTGTTTCTAAAAATTCAGTGCCGTCTACTAAGAATGGATCACTTGTACCTAGGAACTAAACATTTAGGTGTCGTCAAAACATAGGCCCTCAAGCATAATGGCACTATCTTTGGAACGAGATAATTTAGGATTGGGTCTAGAATCCCCATGGTAACCACCATATGAATAAAAAAAGCCTCCCCCTTGCATATTCCCCCAAAGACAAAGATGTAAGAGGTTAAGTAATGTCAGTATAATTAAGCAAGGTTAATTCATTGCTGTTTTGTTCCTCTGGGATTTTACTTGCGTTTCCATCTGCTCTGATTCTGATGTGTGAACTGCACCAAATTATCCTGGCAATGGCAAAATGTCACAGATTTTGCTCGACTAGAGAAGAATCAGGGTTTTTTTTTTCCCTTTCCCCTTTTATAAATAAGTGGGTGATGCTCTGTCCTGCCTTAACTTTTTTTTTCTTTTTTTCTTTTTTGCCAAAGGGTGCCAGCTAGCCTATATCTGTTTAAATCTGATTGACGGGTCAAACAGCAGGATGCTGCCTCCACAGAGGTAGTAAGGGAAGCAGGTGAGCTATGAGGGAAGACTGAGATCTAAAGAGAGTTTCCTAATGGGGGTATTTGGGTTCTTTCAAGTATTGCAGACATACTCATTAAACATAAGGAGCTCAGGGGCTGGAATGATGATGGTGTAAGGAAGTGAAACTAGAAACATTGATTATCCAGACAGTTCTCAACAGCCCTCATTCCAGGAGCTCTCACGAATGGCTATATAAAAGGAAATAATGGGGATGGTAGTGAAGGTAAAGAGGAAATTAGAATGGGATGCACTTAAAAAGAAGAAATGTTAAGGAACAAACCCCTGATGAGAAGGATGTGGAGATCAGAGTAACGAACTGAAGTGGTGCCTGGGAAATTTTTTTTAGAATTGTTTGTAAGGGAGTTATTCCAGCGGCGAAATTATGCCTGTTAAAAATGTGCCAGGGAAATTAGAGACAGAAAGTCTTTTTCCATTGGAGCACGGCTTATTTTACACCACTCTTTCATTGTCTGCCTCTCACTTTTCGCTGACTTGTTGCTGATCTGTGAACGTTAAAGGGAGTGTGGTATTATGGCATATTAAAATGGGATGCGTGGAAAGTTTTGTTGGTGATTAAGATTGGTGGAAAACCATACAGAAAGGTCATGCTTGTGAAAATTTCCGTATTTTTGTTGGCGAAGGTCAGCTTGTTACTTATCTCTAAAATCTTTATCATTTCAGATAATGAGGAGCTGCTATTTTTAAAAAATAATAATAATTAGAAACTTCTGAAATAAAAGTTGCTCCCACCTAAGTGAGTGCTGAGGTCATCATGAATCTTATGGAGTACCCTCTGATGAACTACTCACTGGAAGCCCATCATTCTAGGAAATCTGGAACAGAGCAATTCAAAAGTTGTTCTCCAGTTAGGTAAATATTGCAATGTATTAGTTGTGGGGAAGTGGGGAGGGTTGCTGAGAACTAGGTGGGGAGTAACTAGACACAGACTGAACACTGGAGGAGATTGATCCTTCTGCTCAATGGATAAGTAGAATACCAGCCCTGTGGCATAATAAATGATATAACTGCCACCATTAACAAGTGGAGTGTATTCTTGGCAGGTGCTCTTTCTTATAGAGGGTAGGATGGAGTTTGGGATAGGATAGAATAACATTCTGAATATGGGAAAAGGACAAGAAGACAAAAGTGTCACATTCCTGATTTGATATGTCCTGGCACTGTGTCAAGTTGTGCCGGTGAGGCGACATCACTTCCTATATGTCAAAATGGTTATGATGCAATGGGACTGATGTCATAGAATGATCTCGAGGAGCATTTCCCCCCCCCCCATTTAGGGTGGTTAAAATAATGATTAAAGAGGGAAATTCGGTTCAGAAACTCAGGTTACATGTCGCTCCTGTGGGTCACAACAACATTTTCCCATGTTTGCCTTAATTCGTCTGCAAGGTGAATATGCACAGAAAAAACAACCGAGTGTGTGGTGTAGGGCCAACGTTAGGATCACATTTTCATTTATATGAATGGACTTGCTATTTGAATTTCACAGAATAGAATCTATGTTCAGTGAATCAGTTCAATGCAAAATGACACTGACCCATTATAATGCTTCATTTAACTAAAGATGCTTTGGCTAATAATTTCGGGCACAATCCTCACAAAGTTAAGCACTTTTGTCCAGTTGATTTCCGTGCTTGACTCTTACATAGAAAATGATGGGATTTTGATTGGATTGTGCCCTTAATCTATTAATGTTCTAGGGAACATTTCTTAAATAAAAAAACATAGTAATTCAAATGAGTGAATGAGAAGTTTAAATAATCACAATAGCAGTAAAAGAAGAACAAGAAGAGTTGGTTTTTATATGCCAACTTTCTCTGCCACTTAAGGGAGAATCAAAGTGGCTTACAATCACCTTCCCTCCCCCCCCCACAACAGACACCCTGTGAGGTGGGTGAGGCTGAGAGAGCTGTGACTTGCCCAAGGTCACCCAGCTGGCTTCATGTATAGGAGTGGGGAAACAAATCCAGTTCACCAGATTAGCCTCCGCCGCTCATGTGGAGGAGTGGGGAATCAAACCCAGTTCTCCAGATCAGACTCCACCGCTCCAAACCACCACTCTTAACCACTACACCACACTGTAGATTGATCAATCAATAGATTGATTATTTGTTGTTCTTTATGGTAGTTGCATTTATGTCAAACAATGGAGTGAGTTTAGAAAACTGCACTGTGAAATATTATAAGTTTAAATCTATCTCTGAAATGATACTGCCAAAAGTAGTCCATGGTGGCTTAAAGAGTAAGACTTCGGGTCAGGAATCTGTGATAATTTGTTAGCTATATAAATTTAACAGTGTGCTAGGGAAGTATTATATTAGCCTTTGTGATTAGTTAAACCTCAAATCCACCTAAATGGTTGTAATTTGCTGTAATTCTGCTTTAGTTAGTGCATTTTTTAAAGTTTGTCAGAAAATGTAATGGATTTAAGATCCCTTCCCCAGTTCAAAGTACTGATGAACAGATTTGTTGGTATTGATGAAGGCCTGGCTTCCAGAATTAATGCCTTTTAGGATCATGGTATAGAAATCCTACTTAAAGTTGTGGCATTTTTTGCTGGAGCATACTATATTTTCCTTAGCAAATAGGTAGTAGCTGAACGAGAATGGAAGTTTTCAGTACTGAATGAAATGATTCTCCATGCAAAATGGTATATTTAACATCAAATACGTTCAAGGACTGTTAGGATTAAGCATTCAAAATGAAGAGGAAAGGCAAAGCCATTTGAGTTGAGGATAAGGAATCTAATTAAAAATAGGTATTAAGGGTATCTGGCTAGAGCTTCCTATCATGCTTTTAAAAGGTTACTCTTGTATCAGTTGTAAAGGAGAGGGAGAAGTATCGTGGAAACTGGAATGAAATGTTTTCTCGGATTAAAAAGACGGTCAGAAACCTGTTCTTTGGTGCTGAGTCCTTAAGAGCCTTGTCCTCTAAATCTAACCCTTCAGTCTTCTGATAGAAAGACACATGCTCATCTTTTCAGAATATGACTTTGTTTGGATAGCTAGAAAATGTTTCAGTTCAGATTTGGGCGTCATCTGCGATGTCATCTGTCACAAATGACACAGCTTGGAATAGTGGGATGACTGGAGAGATCGTTCTAAAGGTCTCCTCAGCTTCTTTGTATCAGGGGATATTACAGGATAAATCCTGGATTAAAAGCCTCCTAATTCTCCACCTGCCCCTACCTTTACACCCAAGAGTTCAAGTTCTAGATTAAAGTGAAGGTTTGCAAATGTTACATTTCTTGTGATTTTTAGAAAGGAAGGTGCTAAATTGTTATTAAGAGAAGAGTGTAGGACTATCACATTAGGATGCCCTGACGTGGATGGCCCAGGCTTTCCCAATCTCGTCAGATCTTGGAAGCTAAGCAGGGTCAGCCCTGGATGGGAGACCACCAAGGAATACCAGGGTTGCTATGCACAGGAAGGCAATGGCAAACCACCTCTGTTCATCAGACTCTTGCCTTGAAAACCCCATAAAGGGTTGCTGTAAGTCGGCTGCAACTTGACAGCACTTGACACACACACACAGGACAGTTAGATGCGTATTTCCACTGTGCTGAAGCCCACACGTGATATAATAACTTACAATGGCATTTTTGGGAGAAAAATAACCTCCTTCCATCACGCAGAAAGATACAGGACCCCCCCCCCCTTCACAGTTCTCACAGAAAAACAAGATGAGGGAAGTTGTCGTGTGTGGGTACTTAGTTTTAAAATCTTATAATTACTACACAGAACACTTTTATTTCAAGATGATGAAATTTAGCTTGCTAAAAGCTGCCAATATTTTCACAGTAAGCAAACTGGGAAGCAGGGCTTGCTTAGGGGAAACGTGCGTGTGTGTATAAATAAAATGAAGAATGCAGATGGAAATTTTACTGTACAGATACTGAGAGGTTTTTTCCCTTCCTACTGAGCATTATATTAAAGGTGCGCTCAATCAAATCACCGGTAAATCCAACGTAATGAAAATGGAGAGCACCAAAAAAAGACAAAGTTAATAGAAATGCTGCAGAGTGGGTTGTAGCCAAATCTGTGCTGCAGGTGGCGCTGCAGAGCTGAAATGCTTTAAATTCTCCATTAAAGCCTGACAGAAGAATAAGTGGGGGTCCCTGGGAAATGAGAGCATTTATTCGGCAGCAAGGGTGCAAAGCTCACACAAATGGAGAGGCAGAGGCAGCAGTAGCTAGGTTTAGATATTTTCCTCCCCCCTCCCTTGGAGTGTAATTTTAGATTGAGATTCAGCTTAAATCCAAGGGGAAAACACTTTATAAGGCTGAAAGCTGTATAGTTGCAACAGCCAAGGTTATGGGCTATCAAATGCAATTACATTAAAACAGATTATACTGTGCAAATTGAGCCATTTAGAAGGTGAGAACCAAAGAAACCGCTCTGATTCCCCCCCCTTTTTTTTCTAAATTGCAGTTTTAGTTCCTTGCAATTCCGAGGTACAAAAAAAGTGGGTGAGACCGGCTTTTGTATCTGCAAAGTGCTTCATTTCTGAAGGTAATTCTGACTGAGTGCAATCTAGGTTAAAAGCTGGACAACTGGATAATTAGAGCTCTCTCGCTGCTAAAGGACAATCAGCTGAGCCGCAGCCGCTCATCTCGGGGCTCCCACGTAGGCGAGCTCTTTTCTCCCGCGAGCGGAGGCGATTGGAGACGGAGCGTCAGCACCCAGACTCCCTGAGAACCCTGAGATGATGGTGCTGGACAAGGAGGACGGTAGGTGAGCGGAGAGATGCCTGGAGCAGGGTGCAGCAGACCTGCGGCTGTCCCTGACATGCAGTAAATGAACCCGAGAGGTGCCTAACTCTCTCGCCTCCTGTGCCTTTTATGTCCCTGTCAGATGCAGCAGCATGCTTTTGCTACTGCTCTGGGGAAAGGGGTGGGGGGTACAGCAGCCCAGCAGGGTTTACTCTAGTGGATTGGTACAAGTTTAAAAACTGCTCAATTTTACCAAAGCACTTCTGGGCTTTGCTTTCCTTGCAGCCCTTCCCCATCATAGTTTGTGGCATTTATTTCAAGCCTTTCTCTGCCGGCTGTTGGGGGAATCTTCAGATATCTTCTCCCCCTCGCATGTTTCACTTTCTTTGTGGCTGAAAACATAATGGCAGCAAATAACAGACTTGCCGGGTGGGCTTTAGGAAATTACCAGTGGGCTGCTGGTAGAATCATTATGTAGAAGGAGTGGGTCGTTCTGGGTTCGTGTGCCTGGCTGGATGAATGATAACCGAGGGGGTCTGGGATCTCCTCCTGTCTTTTAAACGGTCCTGACGCTGACTGAACGCCGATCAAGGTTGCACGAGGTGTGTCGAAGTACAGGAAAGGAACAGAGGCCGCGGCGTGGTTGATGTAGCTTTGGGTGACAGTTACACTCCCTGTGTTGTACAGCTCACGTCGGTGGTTTCTTGGGGAAAATGTGGTCAGTGAGGAAAATGACTTTCTTGCTAAGCCTCGCATGTCGTTCTGCTTTAGCTAGTGATGAAGCTCCTGTGCTAAACAGGAGTGTTCGACAAGTTCACGGGTCCAGTAGGACATCTTGTGCGCGGACTACGACGAGGAAGCGAAGGAAAGCAGACTTCGAAAGTTTCCTTATCCCTTTTGGCTTGGTCCCCCTTTTCTTTGCAAAGTGTCACAAGGCAAGGAAGGAAGCCCTTCCAGGCTGGTGCTGTGGGTTCGTGCATATGTCCGTTCTGTGTGTAGCAATTGTCATTTAACCATACCGCCTTTTGTACTTTGGAAGGGGCAGCTCTTACATGTGGCTGAACTGTTCTGCTATCTGTTGCTGGACAGCATTCGTCCTGGTAGGGGTTTTTCTCAGGGGCGAGGGTGAAGCATAGGGTTGCAGGGTGGACGTCCACATCCCCAGTTCTTCTCCATTCTCCCTGAGATGCTATTAGTGCTGCTGTTGGGGAAAGTGCAGATTAGAACTTCTCCATGCGGTTAGCACGTTATTTTAAAACAGTTGTTACGTTGTCTTTGATTGTACAACATCACTAGTTTATAGCCTCCACCCAAACCCGTTGTTCTTAATGTCCCTTTCATAAAGCGAAGACAACAGAGGGGTGGGGCCGGCCCATGGCTGAAATAGTACCCTGACATTTAAGGAGACGGATAACTGCCCTTTTTAAAAGAACAGGTTTCTCATTGGTGTGCTCAGAAACGCTAGAAGCTTTAGGGATGCTTTGTGCGTCCACAGCTCATTTGAAGTCTTTCACCTCTTAATGCATGACATGAACTGTCATCGCTGGGTGTAATTTTCTGTACGTTGCCACCGCGACCTAACCTGTTCACAGAACGCTAAAAAAAAACCACGCTGCATTTTATTTCTAGCCTCTAATAAGTGCACTGTGGTTTGACATGCACTAGGTCACTTCAGCATTTTAAAACAAACTTCTGATGTTGTCTTCAATGTATCGCAGTGTCTCTAAACATCTTGTGTTGAACTGATAATACACTGGCAAGTGAAGGCTGCAGTCTAGAATTTTGAATTACATTAGGGCTGAAATTTCTGGCTTAGTTCTGCTTGGCTTTGTGACCAGCGCTCTGCAACTCAGGAAATAAACTTCTCCAGAATCACATGCCCCGACTGTCCATATGGAAAGGACCAAGTAGATAAATATGAACCCAAAAGTCCTTGGAAACCAACATAGCTTTCAAAATAGTTGAAAGCGGTATGATGGGGGTATTGTTATCTGTGGTGCAGCCATTCATTTCTTTTGCATCACATTTGCCTTCAGCCAAACAGCTTTTGCATGTTTTTGAAGTTTTGTGAAAACCTGCAAAACCTGTTTATTAGAGACAACAGTGAATGGATGTATTCACAGATAGTGGTGTGTCTTTCAGACGACTTCTCTTCTCTCTTATCATTGTTCTCAAAGGTGTTTTGAAGAGATCAGTTTCTGAATCTCATAGCTGGCTGCATGATCAAAGGCTCTTGACTAATACAAGCTTTAAATAATTAATAAGGTAAATCTAAGAAGTTCATTTGAGCGTCATAAAATAAAAGTTTATGTTCCTAAGCGTATTTATCAGGAAGAAGGTCCCATTGAACTCAGTGGAACTTACTCGCTCGTAAAGATGCTTAGAATTGGTCTATGACCTTCTTGTGAAGAAGAAATATTTAGCACTGGCTTTATTTTTTACTGTCCACGCTAACTGTACTAATTTCTTTCTTTTTTTCCTTCAGAGTTTGAAGTGTTCAAAGGAAAACAACAGCTCCTCTGTTTGTGGTTACTTGTCCTTTTTAGTTCACACTTAATTGAAGGTGTTGCATGTTTGAGACAGAGCTTGGCGTCAAAGTTTCATGAAAAAAAATCAAATATGAAATTGTGGACACAGTCACATGCATGCTGGGCTCAATGAACTCAACAAGACTTGCAAAACTATGACCGAGATTGGTGCAAAAATTATCAAGGGACAATTTGACCAAGGGAGAGAATTAATTTAGCTTTATGGAGAAATATGGAAAAGGTGGTTTTATTTTTCCTGTAAAAATTTCCATTTCACTGTATGGTAGAGGATGTATTTCAAGTATCTGACCCCCCTCCCCCCAATTGAGTGCCATTTTAATGATCCACAAATCTGTTAAATGAAGTTCTTTAATCTGTTTTAATCTTATTGATTTAAAAGTGAGAATATTGACTCATATCCAGTTATTTTGCTTTGTTATCTTATGGATTGGCTGACAGTGCCATAGAATCCAGTTCTTTTGAAAACTTTTATCTTTTAGGGGGAGTTTATCAGAGACAAGGTACTTGGGTAATGTGAAAACAGCGAATTTGCAGGGGGTTGGAAAATAATTTGCAACACACATATAGACTTTATAACAATTTGCGTGTGTGCGCAAATTGTTACAAAGTCTTCATTGTGCTAAATTGGGTAACCCTCTTCCATACTTCTAAGCAGCAGGAGAAAGAACCAACAGAAACTGAATAGCCAGGAGGAAGTCCTACATATGGAAATGGTGGAAGGGTCACAGAGGTGCTTGAACATTTGAGAACAAACTGTATTACAGATAGTAGAAAGAATTGAAATGGTAGAATTGGAGTGTAATTTAAAAGTACCTTGTCAATTTTGGTTTAATCTTTAAATTTGTGGAGCACGTGTTTTGGAAGGGCATGGTTTATACAGAGAGAAACTACTTTTGTAAAAATCAGCCAAGTTCAAACGCTGAAATCTATTATCCCAAACTACGCATGTGTCAAGTGGAAATGTATACGACAACGCCATATCAGATTTAGCATAAAAATCCTATATATGGAAGTTCAAGGTTCCTGTGTTAGAATCCACAGTTCAAAATATGAACTGGAGATCTTATATGTGTTTGATGGTTCCAGTTTATATATTCTATTTTTTTAGGGGGGGACAAAAACCGCACATGATTTTTAAACATACTATATGCAGGGGCGCATTTCTAGAGTCGGGATGTGGAATTACACAGTATCGCCTAATCTCATCAGATCTTGGAAGCTAAAGAGGGTTAGTGAGACCACCAAGGAAGACTTTGCAGAGGAAGACAATAACAAACCACCTCTGTTTCATCATTTGCCTTGAAAGCCCTGTGGAGTCGCTCGCTATAAGTTGGCTGTGACTTGACAGCACTTTACGCACACATTTCTTGATCAGATTAAATAACAGTTAAGATTTTGCATGAAAAGGAATCACTTGAGGAGAACTGGAAGAACTCTCCTTGAGTTGCTTTCACAATTATATTGAAAGAGGAGGGCCACTTAACTATTTAATGTATCCTTTGCAAAATATATAATGGGATAAGAACACACAGGGACAGAAACATGCAATAGATGTGGATGAAGGGGGTTGCAGAAACTGTGGGTGTTGAAAGCACCAGCTGATTGTAGAATAAGAGATTGATCAGCATGGCCGCGGCCATTGTACCATAGCCATTGAGCGGCAACGAGAATGAAGGTCATTCCATTGTAGTGGTGGGAAAGAGCAAGAGCAGTTAAGAGAACTGCAACACTTGAGGTTGGGGGGGGATTTATCTTATAATCATACAGTTGGAAGGGAACACCAGGGTCATCTAGTGAATTTCCTGCATTGTTCAGGGGGTTGGACAACTACCTCCCCCCCACACCTCCATGCCCAGAAGATGGCCAAGATGTCGTCCCTTCATGATCTGCCTAAGGTAATAAAGCAGGTCAAAGCCTGCAGATATATTGATCAAGCAAGGACAATCCAGTTGATGTAAGACACCATTGGTAACAGTTATGGGAATTTAAGGAGGCACATCTAAGATGAAGACAGACCTAACACGGGAGGAAATGATGTTGATACTGAACAGTGGAGATACCTGCATATTGATACTGAGGGACGAGATAAGGATCAGGTGTCAGACCTGCTAGGAAATTGCTTTAAAATGTCATTTTAAGCACTGCCTCAGCCTGTGCTTTTTGATAAAAATGATATTTACGTAGAACTTAACTTAATGTACTGTTCAGTCTGTATATTCTGTGTGACTTTTGTCTTCCTGTAATGAAGAGAAACTTTTGCTTTGGACAGATTCCCTGTAAAAATAATCTGTAATTATATGTAACAAATCACAAAAAGAGACTAGGATGAACCGCTGTGGAGGCTGCGTAACATAGCCAGTTCAGAAAATTGTATACTCCAGGATCAGGAAGAAGAAAGGTACATTGTTTAAAATTAGTAGTATTGGTATCCATCTATTGTGTATAGCCTTTTTTTTAAAGTTAGTATTGTTATTGGTGAAATATGTTAGAAGCAGGCAGGTACGGAATCCTGGCAAAGCATGATAGAGTAACCGGCAAAATACTATGCCCACATTTATCACTACACTTTGAGTGGTGGTAATAACATTAGAAGAACATGTAATTGGCTTCCTTCACAGAGTATTGGGGACTATAATGTGTCAAATTAGTAACACCTGTGATCAAAATTTTTGCCAAAAATAAAACTCTATGTGACATGAGTAACAAGGGTGATGGTAGCGGAACGTTAGAAAGTAAGGAAGAAGGTCTTGATTTGTGATTAAAACGGGACTTTCTGATTGACTCCGATAGAATGCTTTCCCTTTAGACCATTCCCTTTAGGATGCAGTCTTCAAATTCTTTCTGCTTTTGTGGATAGGAAGTTCCAAGAAGAAATTGATTCCTAAGTGTTTTCATTTCTTAGCACCTTTAATCAATATATATTTTTATCATCCAAATGAGAAGACTGGGTGTCCTAACAACTGCGAGTACTTGTGACAGCAACGAGCCAGCGTGTTCCAGTGGATCAAATATTTGGTTTACAAAACATGGGTTTGAAACTCAACTTCACTGCACTGCAGACTTCCTAGGTCAGCTTGAGCCCATTTGTATTTCTCAGTCTGTCTCTCAACATTAGAATCCTCAAGGGGTAGTTGTGAGGATGAATGAACTAAAGCTTGTAAAACACTCAGTGTACCAAAGTGCAGTAGAAAAGGTGATTTGAAGATTGCTTTAAACTGCAAGATAAGGAAGCGATGTTCAGGATTCTCTTCTGTGACTGTTGATTGTACCAAATACCATTGAAAGCAACGGGAATTGCATGTGCACAACTGTTGTAGAACTGTAGTAATAGGTTAGTTGTCTGAGCTTGCAAACCTATGTACTAGAACTTTTTCAGGCAGCAAACACATACTGAGTACAGCTTCCACTTTAAATGTGTGTATTTGATGGTCTGGTGCTGCTGTTAGGAAACAGTTCACTGTGTGAACGTGGGATACTCTTTTAGCTTGGCAAGGAGGGGAGAAAAGGTGCAACTCTACAGAACAGAACATGTATGGGGGCACATTGTGAGGTTTACTTAACTGCAGTATGGAAGAATCTCCAATACATGGGGATACAGACTTTTTATCTTTCCACAGCCTGGCATTCAATTTTCATGCTGCACTCACGAGAGATGATAAAATATCAATCTCTTTGCTGTAGCAGCTCTTACGAAACACTGGAACTACAGAATCTTCAAAAAATGTTCCTTTTAAGAGCAGTACATTATTAATAAAGTAGTCCATTAGGTCTGGTGATAAAGGGTCAGAGAGTCTGAAATATCTGTCTCTCCAATGGTTAAGGAATTTATCACGGTTGGAGGATTAATTGATTTCATTTGGGAAGCTTTTTAGTTCTTCACATTTCAAGTTCATAGGTAGTGGTACTCAGTTTGTAAATGTGACTTTCCTAGTGGAAGTTGTTTTATTTAATTAGTATCAGATAACAATTTTGATCCCCCACCCCCCGTGAAAGTAAACATCAGACTTGAACTGAACATTTGTTTGTTCATTAATTTGAATTCTCCCCTTCCTGCAAAAAGTTTGGCATTTGCTCTCACAGCAACCTAAGAGGTTGGTTAGGCTGAGATGGTGTCTAGTTTACCATTACGGGTAAGTGAACTTGGTAGCTGAGGACAGTTTTGAACCTGGGTTTCCCACATCCAAACTTAGCACTGTTATTCCTGTTTGGGTTTTATAAGCCACCTTGAGTCGATTTCTGATCATCAGCATATAAATAGTGAAGAAAATAATAAAACAGTGTTAAAATGGCTATTTGTAATAGAGAGTCAAGCTCAGAATTGGAAGCTAATAAAGTTCATGAGCTCTTTTGCACATACTTGGCACACATGAAGCCATAAACTAAGTTTTGTGTTAGTCAACCTTCCAAACATATCCAGAGGTAGGAGATTAACCATGATTCGTGCACAGACAAACTATGGTTTATATTCTTTGGTCCTTACCTTCCCCTCATCAGAATCTTTGGATGATAAAGGTGGAGAACTGTCTCAGATTACGGTTTGATGATTCAGAGGTAATGGCAAACCACAGTTTGTTTAAACTATAGTTTGCAAAACAGCTTCCAAAAACATTTGGAGATCCTAGTTTGATGCCTTCCTTTAAACAATGGTTTAATGTTTCAGATGTAACAACAAATTATGGTTTGCAAATGGTGGTTTGCCGTTACATCGGAACCATTTCAATATGTTTCCTTTTTTAGCAAGATAAGCAAGGAGGGCAAGTGTATTTCAATTGTTTGTTGGCTCGCAGATATCATCTTTAAAAGGTTTACTTGTGTTGGTGTGCTCCCTTTTCTAATTCCTAGGTCTACAAGTACCTGCCAGGATTTTTCTTGTTTAATTTAATTAACAATATTTTCCTTGTGAAACATCTTGGGGAAATTCTTTATGCTTTTGGCTCAAGAAATTGTAACCCAGAAAAGGAACAGGGTTACATGTGGATATCTGGTTTAGGTTTACTCTTGTGCAGTATAGAAATATGTCACTGAAACTCTGTAGAAAGGAGGTGTACCCAGTAAAACCAGATTTGATTTTGTACTTTGAGTAGGGTTTTTCCCCCTAAAAAATGGTATATAAACTTAAATGGAGAGCACTGTATCACATGCATACAAACAACTGCCATTCTTCCTTCTGTGAAACGATCAAGACTCGCAGTCTTGCAATCTGGTTTGGATGGAAGAAACGGAAACATATTGCAGCAGACTTGATTTCTAATAAATAAAAGCAAGTATAATGAGTGTGTAACTGGGAAGGAAGATAAAGGCAGCCATGCTTTAAATTGTTAATGATGGTGCCAATGGCTGCAGCTTTACCACAGCTGTTTAAATTGATCAATTTTGTTTAGGCAGGAACCCGGCATGCAGCCCTTTTCAAGGAGGTGCCAAGATGTTTCTCGAGACAAATTTGGATCTTATTAATTGAGCCTTTTAAAGATGAGGCGTGCCAGTGCTACGGATTATTTTTAAGGGTGGATTTGCTTTCCATTGTCACCGTTCTGACAGAAACGCATTCGGGTTCCCATCTCCAACCCCACACTTCTAAAGACGACCGCAGTCTTGAAGCCACTTAACAATGAAAGCTGTTGGAGTTGTTTGTGAGCGAATTCCGGACTGCAGCCTAAGTGTTCCACTTGGTAATTTTTAACTATGGCGTTTAATCAAAATGGTGGGATTGAATACGAGCAAGAAACATGCTGCAGCTTTGCCAAGTGACTAGCAACAGTCTGTCACCTTGCCAGCAAAAAAAAAAAAAAGTACATTTCTTGTTGCCCGTTTCCAGACATGCCTTTAGATAATGGTAATACTTACCATTTAACAAACACTCTAGAGCTGGGGTGTCAAACATGAGGGCCGGGGGCTGGATCCGGCCCCTTGAGAGCCCTTATCCGGCTTGTGAGGCAACCCCCCCCTCTCAATTTGGGCTGGCGAGGCATGGCCCGGCCCGACCAAGTGACATTTATGTCATATCCGGCCCTCGTAACAATTGAGTTCCCCCCTCTGATTGTGGGGATAACAGGACCACCATGCCTTACAAGGTTGTTGTAAGGATTACAAGGGACTGCACATGAGGCACTTGGAACACTCTAGAGCCGTGTTGGCGAACCTATGGCACGCGTGCCGACTCTGGCACGCGTAGCCCTCTCTGCTGGCACGCGCCCGGCCGCCTCCACTCAGCCCCCGGGGAAGCAGCCTTCCTTCCCCTTCCCTTCCCGGGCTGGAGGCGAGGGGCCGAGGCGCGGCTTTGCCTGGCCCCGCGCCACGGGCGGTCCGCAGCGACTACGGATTGGGGGCGGGGACAGCGGGCGAGCCGGCAGCAGTCGCCCTCAGGGCCCGCCCGCTGCAAAAGGCCCCTGAAGGCCGGGCCGCCACCTGCGGCGCCTCCCCCGCTTGGCCAAGAGGAGCCGCCGCCGCCGCCCCGGTTCTGCCCAGCCGAGCGGCCTGTGAAGCGGAGCCGGGGAGCGGGAGCGGCCCGTGCGGGGGGGGGGGGGGCGTGCTGCGGTGGCGGCCGGCGGGATTTGCGCCCAAGCAGCCCCCGGAGCCTCTGGCCCAGCCTGGGCTCCGCTGCAGCTGCCAGAGAAACGCAGCGCAGCACGGCCCTCTCTGAAGCCGCAGCGTGCAGGAACGCTGCGGCCCCTTTAAACCCCCTCTCGCCATCGGCAAGAGGAGGCGGGAGGGAGGAAGACGCTTCCCCCAAGCCGGGAAGGAGAAGCATCCCTGCACGCCGATCAGGTGGAGGACTTTTGTGGACTTGGGGGTGGGGGGGGGGAGAGGTGGGAAGGCTGAAGCCCGGTCGCAGGGAGCCGGCTGTGTGTGAAGGCTTTTCTCTCTTTTCTTCCTTTTTCAGTCACTCTCCTATTCTTTCTCTCCTCTTTCCCCTTCTCTTTCCCCGTCTCTTTCTCCTTCTCTTTCTCTTTCCCCTTCTCTTTCTCTTTCCCCTTCTCTTTCTCCTTCCCCTTCTCTTTCTCTTTCCCCTTCTCTTTCTCTTTCTTTCCCCTTCTCTTTCTCTTTCTTTCCCCTTCTCTTTCTTTCCCCTTCTCTTTCTCTTTCCCCTTCTCTTTCTCTTTCTTTCCCCTTCCCCTTCTCTTTCTTTCCCCTTCTCTTTCTCTTTCCCTTCCCCTTCTCTTTCTCCTTCCCCTTCTCTTTCTCTTTCCCCTTCCCCTTCTCTTTCTTTCCCCTTCTCTTTCTCTTTCTTTCCCCTTCTCTTTCTCTTTCCCCTTCTCTTTCTCCTTCCCCTTCCCCTTCTCTTTCTCTTTCCCCTTCTCTTTCTCTTTCCCCTTCCCCTTCTCTTTCTTTCCCCTTCTCTTTCTCTTTCCCCTTCTCTTTCTCTTTCCCCTTCTCTTTCTCTTTCCCCTTCTCTTTCCCCTTCCCCTTCTCCTTCCCCTTCTCTTTCTCTTTCCCCTTCTCTTTCTCTTTCCCCTTCTCTCTCTCTTTCCCCTTCTCTCTCTCTCTCTCTCTTTCCCTCTCTCTCTCTCTCTTTCCCCTTCTCTCTCTCTCTCTCTCTTTCCCTCTCTCTCTCTCTCTTTCCCTCTCTCTCTCTCTCTTTCCCCTTCTCTCTCTCTCTTTCCCCTTCTCTCCCTCTCTTTCCCCTTCTCTCTCTCTCTTTCCCCTTCTCTCTCTCTCTCTTTCCCTCTCTTTCCCTCTCTCTCCCTCCCTTTCCCTCTCCCTCCCTCCCCCCTCTCCCTCCCCCTCCCCCCCTCTCCTTTCCATGCTTCCTTTCTGCCTTCTTTCTGTCCTTCATTCTTTCCTTCCTTCCTTCTTTCTGTCCTTCATTCCTTCCTTCCTTCTATCTGTCCTCCTTTCTTCCCTTCCTTCTTCCTTTCCGTCCTTCTTTCCTTCCTTCTTTCTGTCCTTCATTCCTTCCTTCCTTCTTTCCTTACTTCTTTCTGTCCTTCCTTCTTTCCTTCTTTCTGTCCTTCCTTCTTTCCTTCTTTCTTTCCTTCCTTCCTTCTTTCCTTCCTTGCAGATCGACCGCAGGCTGCAAGCTGCGCCCCCCTGGCACCTTGGTTGCCTGGGCCCACCGCTGGCTGCCTTCCCACCTGGGAGGAGGGGGAAGACCTGGGGGAGCTGAGACACCCTCCAAGCCTTCTCTGCATACCCTCCCCTAAGGTTGCCAACCTCCAGGTGGTGGCTGGAGATCTCCTGCTATTACAACTGATCTCCAGCCAATAGAGATCAGTTCCCCTGGAGAAAATGGCCACTTTGGCCATTGGGCTCTATGGCTGTGCAGTCTTCCTCCCCAAACCCCGCCCTCCTCAGGCTTCACCCCCAAAACCTCCCGCCAGTGGTGAAGAGGACCTGTCAACCCTAGCTTCCCCCCACACACACACACCAGGAGATCTACGCCCGGTATGGCCCCCGAACGATGTTATAAATATGCAAATGGCCCTTGGCAGAAAAAAGGTTCCCCACCCCTGTTCTAAACTAAAACCTCAGTATTCAGGTTAAATTGCCGCATTGGCACTTGGCGATAAATAAGTGGGTTTTGGGTTGCAGTTTGGGCACTCGGTCTCTAAAAGGTTCGCCATCACTGCTCTAGAGTGTTCCAAGTGCCTCATGTGCAGTCCCTTGTAATCCTTACAACAACCTTGTAAGGCATGGTGGTCCTGTTATCCCCACAATCAGAGAAGGAAGGGGTCCAGGCTGTGAGAGAATGCCGTGTTTAGGGCTACCTAATGAGTCCATGGCAGAGGTGACATTTGAACCGGGGACTTCCGGATGAGTGCTGAATTCACAGCCACCGACCCTTTTGAAATCTATGTCATTTGATAAGTATAAGCAGCCGAGAGAGCTTCCCAATGGTATTGTAAAGATTGGCAAAGGTCATTCGATGGTCCATGGGAAAATGGATTTTGCCTATTCTCTAATTATTCCCTTGCCCTACAAGACTGGATAATGTGTTTATGATTCAGAAGGTTTGAAATTAATCTGATTTCATCTTTTGGACTATGCTTTGTTCAGGGGAATTTTTTTTTAAAAAAAATAATGCTTTACTGTGGATACAAAGGTTGCATTAGGCATCACTCTTACACCTTTTGACCTCTGCAGAGACGGGAACTCTCTCTTTTTTAAGACCCCTTTGTGCCTGTTTTTTACTCTGTGCCCTCCCATTCATTTGCCCATACAAAGCAATAACGGGTAAAACTAAAGTAACATAAATTGGTCTGTCTTCCTGAATCCATGTCTCGCTAATGTACCCAGATTAACTCAACTGTAAATTGTCTCCTTTGGATGTCGTGTCTTGCTGAAAGTTTCCTATATGATTCATGATTTGAATTGCTTTTAACAGCTATTGGCTAAGCAATATGGTAAATGTACAAGGTGATGCAATTGGCATTAGTGAGAGAGGATGCACAGGAGCATGTAATGCAGTCAATACTACATTAACTACTGATGCCCAATTACAGAAACTGGAAGAGTGGCTTTTAGGAGCATTAGGACTTGCAGAAGAGCTGAGATCACCTGCCGCTCCTTGCCTAAAAGCTTCACCCTTTATGCGCTGGGATCAAAGCAAACAGTTAGTTGCTATTTTGTCATGTACAGCAACAAAGGGTGGGGGGCTTTCTCTTTCCCTTTCTTAAAAAGAAGTGTCACATTGATGACTTTAATGCATGTAAATCCAAATCTCCGTATTTCAAGATTTGACTCTCCATCTCTCAGGGAAAAGGCCTTATTTGAATAAAGATGTTAACCACCTCTGTACTTGCATATTCTGTTTCCCCGCTCTTACATCACTTAAAGATGTACTCTAGTCCTTTTTAGTTCTACGCTGGTGAATTAGATGGAGGAGGACATTTTCCCTGTCCCCCACCCAATATTCCCCCCATTTCTGTAATCCGAACCTGATTGTTTGAGACCCCAGGTGCCTCAGGTCTCCAGTAAGCATTCTAAATATAGCCACAGACTATTGCTATAGTCTTATCTTCTCACTGAGGTGGTATATCTGTGTCTGGGATGCACCACTTAAGACTGAAGGTGGGAGACAGAACTCTTTTCCCTGATGCGCTAGATTTGCTTGTGCTAGAACTTTTTGTAAGGTGAAGCAGTCCAGGAGGAACTGCACATTTTTGACACCTCCGTGACGTAGGTCTACATGAGACGGAGTAGATGAGAATGTGGCCTGCTAGCAGTGTCACAGGAACCCCTCATTCTCTCCTGGCTTGTAAAGTGTTCATACAATACTGCCAATACTGTTTTACAGTTGAAATTGGAGCGCATTTCTTTACTACATTGAGTTGCGCAACGGAGTCTGTATATTTGGCAGTCCCCACGTTGATTGATTGAGCCCAGGATGGCAGCATTGCTATGAGAATCCTTTGAATCAGACATGCCATCTTATGAGCCACCAAACGGAACATAGCCCATAAGGCATGTGGTGTGGCTTTCCAGGTTTTTGACAGTCCCCCACCTGTCCCAACAGTCTCTGGCGGTCAGCAAAAATGATGGTGGTTGTTAGTACTTGGGGCCCAGCATACATCATGGTTAAGCTGAGGTCAGTTCATTACAGCATGCATTGTTCAGTTCTGCTTCACATGTTTCTCTTGCAGTGCAGTATTGGATTATTCACCTGCTTGGGCTGCATATTGTCATTCAAGAAAACTGAGAAGGAATTGTTTGCAACTATATTCATGTCAAGTGATGAGCCTGCTGAACAGGGATGGCTGTGAAACATAGCAGGCTGTACCTAGATTTGCTGTCTCTGGCTTAGGAAATGTCCAGAGATTTGGGGGTGGAGATTTGGGGAAAGGAGGGAGTTAAGCAGGGATTGGTGCCACAGAATCTGCCCTCCAGGGTTGCCAACTGTGGGTTGTTCAATTCCTGGAGATTTGGAAGTGGAGCTTGGAAGGACAGGGTTTGGGGAAGGACCTCAGCGGAGTATAGGGCCATAGTGTCCACCCTCCAAATCAGCCCGGCTTAATATTTGGGAATCCTGCAGAGCATTAAAGAGATCTCCTGCACTCTCTATCCCATTTTCCCCTTCAGTGGCAGCCAGGCCAAGCGCTACCATGAGTCCCCCATCAACGTGCAGGAGGCTGCAGTACTGAGGTTGTTTCTGCTGGTCTTGGACCTTATTAAAATTATTGATTGTTTCTCAAGAGGCTTTCCATGGAGTTCTGAGCTGGCCCTGACCTCCCCTGTAGCTTTTTCCAGGAGAAACTATCCTGGAGGATCCAGAAAGGAAAGGGAAACCACTGTGTTCTTGGGTTTGGCCTAACCTTCCCCCTTGAGCCTCCGAGGTTAAAAGAAGAGTCTAGCCCCCAATCCAAAGTTCAGCAAGAGGTGTTTTCCAGAAACAGGCCTTGTTTTTTTGCTTTTTAAAAACCCATTAAAAATCTTCTAGTATTGCCTCCAGACTGCTGTGTGCCTTAATTACTGCCAAAAAGTTAGAACAGTCAGTATCATAGAGAGTACAGAGTTTGGCAATGGTGAGTGCTGAACGAATGATGTGATTGCAGCGATCCATATGTATCATGTCAGGTGTTCACATATTTTAGTGGCTTTGTCATGGCACATTGCCCTTTTTGATGAAATCAGAATCATCAGCAGAAAAAGCATCAGTGTCAGTCTTCTGAGGGGGGAGGATGTAAGTCATTGGAATCTGTGTTAATGGTCTCTGCAATAGGTACACACATCTATCTCATAGACATGCTATTTCCCCTTTGTACTCTACTCTGAAAGTACCAGAAAACGTGGAGTTCCTATTATGACCCTATAATGCCCCAAGTTTGAATTTGTCACATTGGCCAGTTGGTCTACATTAAAATTACCTCATAATCATACCAGACCCTGGAGATAGCATCCATGCTAGTCAAAATCCTAAAATCTATGTTGGGATGCTAGCTTGGATGCTATGTTGGGAGACCTAAGATAAAACAGTGTGTTAGAAGTAGTACATGTAACATGTTTCAATATATTTATCACATACTTCAAAGGGGGAAAACACATATTCTTGAATAGCTTGTTTTCTGCAGTTTTTAGCTCATCCCTATGAAATACTGTGTCATTCCAGTTTAACAGATGGAGGAAACAAAGACTGATAGTTGTGTGGAAGTTACTCAGTGGATTTCTGTCTGAACTCAGTTTTGAGCCTTACGTTGGTATGTTAGTCATCAATACTGTCTACTGGACCATATTTCATTCAGAATAATAGAAGAATGAGCCAGTGGTCAGCATGTGATACCAGTTTCTTAACTTCTTCCTCTCATGTTTGATATTTCCTGTCAAAAGAATTTGACAAATGTGAGTAATTCTTCAATGGCCTAGCGTAATATTAGGCACAAGTCAAGCTTAAGGAAATCTTAAAGCAATTGAGAGGTTGAGAGATTTCAACTTAAAGTGATAGAACCAATGTAGCAGTGAAAAATGAAAGTTCAATACTATAGTGTGCTGTTTGAAACTATTGAAAGATAGTAAGTGGGTTATGAAGGCTGATGTACATGTCAGGACCGTAAATGGAAGCCATTGGAATGAAGATAGCCTACGTTGTGGTAGCTACCTGAATTCCTTCTTCTCCCCTGTGCCTCACTTAACCCCATAGTTTGGCAAAAACATCCTACATGCTTAAGGTCACTTAATGGAGCAGTCCTCCTTCAGAGACTTATTTCATGTGGTCTTCATGAACTACCTACTATATAGAGTATCTTGAAAAAGCAACACTGACTAGAAAAAAACAAAAATCCTGTCTTAGTTCCAGTTTATATATTTTAGAAACAACTCTTCCAAGGTAGTTCTGTTCTCATAGCCATGTGGCAGAAGCAGGGTTGCCAGGTCCCTCTTGGCCACCGGTGGGAGATTTTTGAGGCGGAGCCTGAGGAGGGCGGGGTTTGGGGAGGGGAGGGACTTCAATGTCATAGAGTTCAATTGCCAAAGCGGCCATTTTCTCCAGGTGAACTGATCTTTATCGGCTGGAGATCAGTTGTAATAGCAGGAGATCTCCTGCTACTACCTGGCAGTTAGTAAACTGGGAGAGAAAGGAACCTATGCTGAAAATAGTGGCAACTATGTAGAAAAGCAGCACTTGGCTCTGTTAGTAATAATAATAATATAAACACCAAAAATATTTTAGTTTATCTTAGTGCAAGAAATATATTCATTTAGAAACACCAACCTAACCAGATAAATAAATAAATTGAAAATGTGTTAATTCACACAGATAGCCTCGCAGGGCTTAAGGCAATGCCACACAGGGCTAAAGACGAATTGAAATGTAGCCAACCGGCTCTAACAAATACAACGCCTCTCTGGGCTTAACTGAATTGAAGATAAATTGAGAATTCAATACAGCCAACGGCTTATAATTACGTAAAGACAATATTGTACTATACAGTCATGAAGTGTAGCATAATCAAATGACATAAAAAAAGAAGGTCCGTAATAGGTCCGTCACAAGAACGTGTTTCGATATCTTCTTCAGCTTGCCGAACCTAGAGCATTTAAAAATACCATCAATGATAACAAAATTTCGTCGCAGCAAATTTTTAAATGTACAAACTGAGTATGAGGGCTAGTTCTGCATTATCTGAATAAGCTCAGACAATTACCAAACTTGATATAGCTTACCCACTGTTTCAAAGGAGAAAGTGGTCACTACCACGGAACTTCACAGGGATGTAGTAATCCTACAATATAATAAACTGAATTGTTTAACTTACTACAAGATTATTATTATTGGAATTGTTACAATGGACTATCCTACTGCTGAGCACGTTTTACCCATCTTGCAATATGAAGTGTAGAATAATTCAGGGTAGAAATAATTCAAAGTGGAGAGAACCTCAGGCGGTCAGCCTATGCTCCTTCGGAATGACAGAGAAGAATAACTCCATGTTAAAATACCCACAGCTGTAGGATTGATGTCGAAAGGGCTGTTAAAGAAATATAACCCTTACAGAAAACAGGATAAATCGAACTCAGTATTCAAACCGCAAGGGGCCATGGTCTTAAAGAGAAAGATGAAGCGTCTCTCTTGGCAATTTAAAATCTTTTTTACGTCTTGGACTTGAAAGGATCGGGGCTGATATTGCCAGATGATGAAAAATTTAAGGTCTCGGTCACTGGCCATGGCTTACAAAATGGCTAACTATTGGCGCCTCCATTGTTTTAATTCTGATTCTCGTACGGTGTTCACCGATGCGAAGTCTAATCTGGCGTATTGTGCAACCAATGTACATTTTTGGCACTGGACAAACAAAGGAAGGCGTAGACTACGCAAGTTGAAGCACAGTTGGAAAATTGCTTGAGAGTATAAGTAAATTTGCCATCCATGGCCGTAACCTGTTTTACAGGCAAGCTGAAAGCGCAAGCTGTACACCCGTTGCATCTGAAGCGGCCGAGAGCCGAAATACGGGATTTCTCAGGCAATAGGCCTGTCTTGATGAGTTGGTCCCTTAAAGAGAAAGTTTTCCTTAATCCTAGGAGGGGTGGTAAATCGCGCCCGGGTATATGTTCATTGACATTCCAATGACATTGTAGGATTTTTTTGATGTCATAAGAGAGATGAGTGTAAGTGAGAGAAGCTGTCAAATTCTGAGGTCCCTGTTTGGATTTGGGATTGAGAAGTTCAGTACGGTTAGATGATACTGCCTTCGTGTAAGCAGATGATAGTATCGATTCAGGATAGGATCTGGAACAGAGATCCTGTGTAAGGAGTTTAGCTGCTGGAATAAAGTCATCGGATGTTGTAGAGTTGCGTATTAACCGCAAATACTGGCTGTAGAGTAGATTCCTCCATAAATGTTCAGGATGATGGGAGGTGAAGTGTAAGCCTCCACCCTTGTCAGTGGGCTTTCGGTATGGTTTTATGGCAATAGTATTCTGACTGGACCTGGTTTTCAATACGTCCAGAAAGGGGATTGTAGTATCATGTGATTTGCCGGTAAATTTTAGATGGGGATTCAAGGTGTTGATCCAATCAAGTATGATGTAAAAGGATTCCTGAGATTTGCAAATTAGATATAAATCATCAACAAACCTACGGTAAAAAATCACATGAGTATGGAAAATTGAAGATGCAGGAAAAAGGTGTTCATTTTCAAAATGATGGTGCGAGCTTCATCCCCCTCTGACTGCCCCCCCGGGAGACCCATTGTTAGTGCAGTAGGCTCTATCTTAGAACCAGCATCAAAATATATAGAATCTTTTTTGCACCAGCACTCTACTAATACTCCCTCTTACATTGCGGATACAAGAGACTTCATCAATAAGGTAGAAGGACAATACATTGCTCCCTCTTCAGTCTTTGCCACCTTGGATGTGACAGCATTGTATACAAACATTCCCTTGGATGAAGATTGCACCATCATCCAAACCTGTCTTTCAACCCGTTCCTCTTCCAATCCACCTACTCATTTTCTGCTCTCGTTGATTGATATCATTTTTGAACACAATTTCTTTAGATACAGTCAACAATTTTTCCTTCAAACAAAAGGGGTGTCAATGGGTGCAGCGTGTCCCCCTTCAGTAGCAAACCTATATATGGTACATTTTGAAAATGAACACCTTTTTCCTGCATCTTCAATTTTCCATACTCGTGATTTTTTTACCGTAGGTTTGTTGATGATTTATATCTAATTTGCAAATCTCAGGAATCCTTTTACATCATACTTGATTGGATCAACACCTTGAATCACCATCTAAAATTTACCGGCAAATCACATGATACTACGTTTCAATTCGTCTTTAGCCCTGTGTGGCATTGCCTTAAGCCCTGCGAGGCTATCTGTGTGAATTAACACGTTTTCAATTTATTTATTTATCTGGTTAGGTTGGTGTTTCTAAATGAATATATTTCTTGCACTAAGATAAGCTAAGATATTTTCGGTGTTGATATTATTATTATTTTTACTAATAGAGCCACGAGCTTCTTCTGTACATAATAACTACCTGGCAGTTGGCAACCCTAGGCAGAATCAACATAAGAGCTACTTCATCTGTGCCACTATATAGTCCCTGTCCCTCAGTCCATTTTTTGTGGGATGAAATCTCAAGGGGCTCAGTGAGAAAAGTCTGGCTTACACATTGCTTATCATGTGGCTGTGGCAATGGGGCTGCTTTGCATGTGGAATTTTTAAACCCTAGATCCTGACTGAATTCATATATTTGGATCCTACTACTGCTATTCTAGAGGGTGAGGGCAGGAAGATAAGCAGGAGCGTTTGTCCTCCTTCCTGGGAACCTCTTGCTTTCTCTAGCAGTGACTAGCTAAGGCAGGGTTGGGAAACCTTTTTTCCACCAAGGGCCATTTGAATATTTATAACCTTATTCGCTGGCCATACAAAATTATCAACTTAAAAATTAGCTGCAAGCAGGCAGCTGCCCCAGATGACCCCCCACTGCATGGGCAACCAGGCAGGCATCCAACCGGTGGCGCACTCGCCCACCTGGTGGCACAGGATGGTCTGTTGCACCAGCCAGGCATAGCCGTCCAGCTGCACGCCGGAGTTGCTCCTGCTCTGCATGGTCAGGGCCAGATTCTACAGCTGCTACCTCCGCCTACAGGGATGAAATGAGGACACACTGGTTAAGAACTCAGACACCCCGCACACATTCTGGCCCTGCCCCCTTTAGCCCCTCCATTGTTGCCACTTCCACCCCCAGCCCTCTTGTAGTACAGAGGGAATACTTTTCTCCACAGCCCGGGTGGGAAAGGGTTAACACAGTTTCTTGGGCGGTCCTAGCAGCTCCATAGCTAATGACTCCTGCAAAGGGGGGAAAAGGTTCCTTTTCTCAGCAAAACAAACTCACATCCTCCTTGAATAGAGGCTATTCCTGTCCGTGGAAGGGGGTGGATCACCAGTCTTAGATCCTTCTGCGCTAGAGAGCTGCCAGGACCCACAAAGGGCCAGACCAAATGATATTGCAGGCCTTCAACAGCCCCTGGGCCTGACGTTCCCCACCCCTGAGCTAAAGGGAGCAACCTCCCAAGTCATTCTGATATACACTGAAGATGCCATTCCCCAACAAAACCAACACATATCCTCAGTGATTACACAGACGTTTTGCCCTTGTCTTAGTTACTGCTTTGGCATGTCTGCAACAGTGGAGTTCGGTGAACTATTCAACAGAATGGCTAGTTTTAAGAGGACTGTTGCCTTCCCTTCCTGATCATCAATGTTTGTTTGAACACTTGAAAATTGTGCTAGACAAGAAAAGCAGGAGGTTGCCTGCTGGCCTTCTATCTTTAGTGCAAAGAGCGTGTGTGTTGTAGGCATATGGCAGCATGGTTCTCATGTGGTTTTCAGCAAGCCTGTGAGAATTGGAAGTCAACAGTTCTAAAATATTTCCAGCATATGCCGACTTATGTTTAAGCAGCTAAAAGTTTCCAGCAGATCAAATACAGACTTATATGATAAATATTTGGTTTAGCCAGTGTTGTATACAATATTTTACCTGTAATATTACAGGCACATAATCCTCACAGTGCAAGAAATCTGGGTCTTGTTTGGATTTTAATCACATACTTTTGCACTTTGAGATTTGCCATACTGAAGTTCTGGGCCAGGCAGAACCTTTTTCTCTCACTTTGTTGCTATATATATTATACACACACACATATTATATATATATATCATTCATTTGTTAGCCTTTTTAAGGCTTTTTTTTTTTAAGTGCATTCTTTAAGTGGGCTGCTCAGCAAAATATGTACATTCATAAAATGGCTGATTGAAAAGCAATATTTCAGATAAATACAAGCCAGCGATCTATCAGCAGCTGTAATAAAAGCTGGGCTTCAGGCTGTGATTTTATTTTGAAATAATAAGAATTGCTTTATTCTTTTTACTTGAGTTACCATGGTAATTCTGTCGTGTAGCGGTGTTATATTGATTTAGAAAGTGGACAGTAATATTTCTTTTGTGTTACTCTGTTTCTAGGGGTTGATTTCTAATTTCCACTTGGAGATTACTTTTATAAATTTCTTAAGTCCTTCCCCTTTTTTTCTCCAGCAGTGTAATTTTCCTCTCACACAGTGCTATTTTCTGAGCTTATTGGTTTGCTCATATTTTAAATTAAACTTGCTGGTTTCAAATATTGAAATGACATCTTTGTCTGTGTCTGTACTTTGGTTTAGCAAAATATTACAGTCTGGTGTTTTATGCTTAATAATTTAAGGGGAGCTTTATGGCTGCCATCAGTGGTTCTTGGGTAACATATGACTAAACCAACAGCCAGAGTAGACCTCTAACATTTTAATACTGTGTGATGCTGCATCCATCTTGCATAGTACTTCCTTTTAAACAGAAGTGTACTTGCTATGCTAGAGCAAGTTGTAACGATTAAGGCCTATGCTTATTTGTGTGAACGTATAATAGCAGAAGTAGCTTCTGCTTTCTTGTGTAAGTGGGTGGCGAATATTTACAGATGTTCCTTCGTTTAGAGTAATGTTCATTGCTGGTGCATTTAGTAGCTAGATCAAGGCTGGAAAGCATAAAAAAGAGAAATCTGGAGAATTGTTGTATGTCAACATCTACCCTCTACTAGTGAGTCACAGTAGAAAGGGGATTTATTGGCTCGTTGTTTACAATGTAAATACAAATCAGCACAAAACACCTTCATCTGAACTGGAGCTGCTGCCCTCTCTTCCTTGCAGGCAGACACAGAATGAGAGGAGATGGTGCCATTAATGGGGAGAATCAAGGGACAACTTTACAGCAGCATAAGGATCTGTGCTAGCCAAATGGGCAACTCACCCCCATACCTGATCACAATGCTGGCAATTGATGCTGAACAATCAAGCCTCATCTGTGGGGGCATTCCTGTATTCTTGGCTTTGAGCACTGAGCTGTCAGGTTGTATACCCCCCAGGCTCTCCTTTCCAAGCATCTAGGGTTGTCAGCCTCCAGGTGGGGCTGGAATATCTCCCAGAATTACAGCTGATCTCCGGACTACAGAGATCAGTTCCCCTGGAGAAAATGTCTTTATATCCTGCTGAGATCCCTCCCTTCCCCAACCCCCCCCAACCCCATTCTTCACCTTCAAACCCCAAGGGATTTGAGGGATGTATGCCATGTCCTTTCTCCCTGGCATCTTCTCTTTGCTTCTTTATTTTCTCATACAAGGGGCAAGGACATGGGGCACTGTCAAGTAACAGTGCTAACGTTACTTTAAAGAAAACCTGGACATGGCATCAAGCCTCTCTAAGCATTGCAAGAAACTCTGGGTTTTCCCTGGAAGTGACATAAAGCTGTCACCTGAGAAATAACATACTCAAGAAACCCTTTGCCATTTTGAAGCCAGTCCTTGCATGACTGTTTCATTCATGCATATGGATCAGTTCCCTCCACTGATACCAGGAGAGACTCTCTTCAGTCAAGAGATCTTTCTGCATGTCTCTGCTAGGAGATGTGTGGGGGAGGGACATAGGGGTGGCCATTGGGGATAGTGTGACATCACTTCTGGGAAAACTTGGAAGTTACATCACTACTCTCTAGGAATCACTGGAAGCTGAAGTTTGATTGTATTTTATAAAGGCTGATTATGTGAGTCCCTGTCTTTGGAGGTCTTTAAGCAGAGATTGGATGGCCATCTGTTGGGAGCACTTTGATTGTGGGATCCTGCATGGCAGGGGGTTGGACTGGATGGCCCTTGTGGTCTCTTCCAACCTTGTGTGATTTTGTGATTTTAGTGATTTTATGTACCCTGATCAGAGATCATTGCATGTAGAGACTAGGGTTGCCAGCTCCCCAGAAAAAAAAATTAAGACCATCAGGTTGATGATATGATGCCACTTCTGGGTCATGCCTATCTAGGAATTGCTGGAAACTCTAGGGTCAAACCAGCCTTTATAAAAACACAATAAACATACAAAGTGCTCCACTGTAAAATTAAATATAAAATATATCAGATCAAATATCGAATGTACATCTAACATGTCTTTAATTTTTACTGACTAAGAAAAGGATCCCTGTGTTGACTAGATCGTTTAGAGGACCATGTCCTAATTTACTTTAAGGAACGATTGAGAAAGTTGGTTTTGCTTTTGCTTTGAAACATGTATTTTTGTATGGTTCAACTGTTCATGTCAATAAGAAGTAATGTAGTATTTTAATGTCAACATTTGAAAGAAGGAACACTTGTAACGTCCTCCACAAACCAGACAAGGTTGTATCTTTGCATATAACCTAGCTTAGGTTTTGCTGTCAGCTGGTAGCAAAACAGCTTAAATGCAAATATGTTGGATTAAGTGGTCTGTGTATCACAGCCTTAGGCTGCAATCTCAAACCAGTTATTCTGGACGAGTCTTGTTGTTTGGATATAACCAACATTTTAATCAAAATTCACTTTGTATGGAAAACTCTACACATAAGATTTCACTAGAGGCTATTTTTATTTTATTATCCTGGTACATTGTTGCTGCATTTGAGTGCCTCAATGGACAGAAATAGTGTGTGAGATAGATCTTTGTTCCTAGAAGTCTTGTTCAGTATAGACTATTGATTTTTCAAACCTTAAACCAAGTCCATGATAATTTTACTGTTTAGCCCACGTCGATTAGAACATTTGTGTTACGCTCTTAGGGAATGAAACTTACAGTATTTTCCACCTTTGGGTTCTGATTCCTAGCTGTCTGAAAAATGGGCCTATGTAGCCATGTGTATCTGTGGTTCGCCATGAAAGTGCTAGTCCTTCTGCCCTCCTGTATAAGGCTAGCAATGATTCATGGGATAGGGGGCCTCTAGAGATCTGGGCAAAGTTTTTAAATAATCACTTAAATCACAGTGCGGTTAACATTTGCAGTGCTCAACACTCATGGCAAGTGCACTTGCCAGACATCATGTCACCATCTGGAACTTGTCTCAGGCCCGAGTGTCTTCTTCAAAGGCTTCAATCATGACTGCATGTATTAGGAAGGACGTTCCAGTGAAACCACTGGGATTCACAAAATCAAGCTGGAATGCTGAAAATGTGGACAACACCATGAGCCCAGCTTTAAAGTTCAGACTAGATTCACGTTCCCTCCCGGTTCAAGTAGTGATACTGAATATTAATTAAATTGTGAGTGGATGCATGGTAAAGCAGTCGCAAGGCTTTGCTACATGCACGAATCAACTCAGTCTCATTTCTAATATGGCAGTTTGGTTGTGGAAATTGGGAGGGTAAGTTTTTCTAAATGATCTTGGTTTGTGGAGTTGTGTTTTACTATTTGAAATAATAGGGTTGATATGGGCCTCCAATGGTTTCAGGGTCGACAACTAGAAATCAAGCACACTAGAGTACCTACACCATAGTGTCATTGCGCTTACTTGATAATATCTTTTATAACTGCAGCTTTAGTAATAAGCCCAGAGCCTTGAGCTTCATGGAGGAACTATTATCAACAGCTATTATTCAGGATAACTTTATGGAACCTCCATACCCATAGATATTATATCTCTGATTATCAGATAATTCAGCAATCAGTGAATCAGTAAAGGCTATAACTTTTATATCCTACTTGTGAACTTCCACTAAATATCTAAATATGAGACCCTCCTGCACCCCCACCCTGCACCCCTGGATTGGCCATGTCTGTACCCACACCTGGACAGTCCTCGTTGTTTCATTTTTGGGTCCCAAAATTGTTGCCAAATACTGGAACAGAAAAAAATATATTATAAAAGCAAAACATAACTTCCTCGGAGGAGAATACATACCGCTGAGCTGTTTTTGTTTTCAGATAAAGTGTATTTACAAGTGGTTTTTCTGGTTTTCTCATTCCCCAACATCTGTTATTTATTTTTTTTAAATCTCGCTACTGATAGTTGACAGTTTACCCTGTTTTAAGCATTTAAGGGTATTTTTCTCTGTTTTCTGTAATTGGGATAGAGGAATATTATCGGTTTGTTAATCCCTGCATTCACTCTTGCGCGTACGCCAAGTGAATGCTGTCATAATTGTTAGTGTTTAGGCAGTCTGGTTTGATCTGTTGGGTTGGAGGAAAAAATTCTTCACTGGCAGAAGATAATGCTAAATGGGGGACTAGCAACCTGTGCCATAGTGAATATTCTTAAGTAAAACAAAGGTTCATGGGTCTTTCTAAATGTAATAGAGGCTTGATTCATACATAACTTATTAACACTGTATGATCAGGACACTGTATTACTATGCCAGTTTTGTTTGGTGATACCATTTGGGTGTACTATCACATAGTGAATGCCTGCATTAACCACTCTGGACCAAATCCTAACCTTCAGTAGTTGTCTCTGTCACATTTTTAGCCTACCCTTCTTCCAAGAAGCTCAAGGTGACGCACGTGGTTCCCAACTTTCCATTTTATCCTCGCATCATCCCTGTGTGTACATTAGGCTGAGTTCAGGCACCAAAACGACAATGAGTTGGAGTCCATGGAGCCATTCAAATCATGTCAGAACTTTCCTCTGTTGTGTGGAGACTTCCGCTGGCGCAAGAGGCTATTCTGTTGGGGGAAAGCATCAAGGCAGGACTCCCTGTCCTGGTAAAAAGTGCTGCTGTTAGTGGAACGGATCTGTGTGATCCAGCCTACCATTTCTCAGCATGGGCAACTGTAAGCCATCAAATAATAATTCACTAAGCTATCAACAAGTGTGAATACCATGTGTTAATTGTTTTTTCCAAAATTTTCTGTAATATAGTCATGATTATAAAATTAAATAAAAATGTATTGTAAATTTCCCTTTAATATGTGTGAGGTGGTGGAGGACAAATGTAACTTAATGTTACTTAGTTGTTGATCTTTGTTCTTGTTCACACTGGTGGGCTGGCTGATGAAAGGAAAGGGGAAGGATCTTGGCCACACAATTCCCTAGTACTTACAGGAAAGACTACAGGGATGTAGTGACCTAAGACAAACGTGCTTTTCCCCATTGTGTAGTGGATGAGCCAGCATGGTGTAGTGGTTAAGAGCGGTGGTTTGGAGCGGTGGAGTCTGATCTGGAGAACCAGGTTTGATTCCCCGCTCCTCCACATGAGCTGCGAAGGCTAACCTGGTGAACTGCATTTGTTTCCCCACTCTTACCCATGAAGCCAGCTGGGTGACCTTGGGCAAGTTACAGCTGTGTTAGAGCTCTCTCAGCCCCACCTACCTCACAAGGTGTCTGTTGTGGAGTGGGGAAGGGAAGGTGATTGTAAGCCGGTATGAGTCTCCCTTAAGTGGTAAAGAAAGTCGACATATAAAAACCAACTCTTCTTCTTCGTTGTTGGTTGTTCTCACAGAGTTATGGTAACTCTGCTTGCTCAGTCCAAGACACAGAGAAACTGAAGTGGAAGGAATTGGGAAGAACTTCCAACACCCAAACTTCCCCAGCCACTGCTTCTATCCTGGAGAGTCCTGCTTTACAGCGTGAACAACTCCGTCTCCATGAGTACGCATTTTGTGAGGCTTTGTTGCTCGAATGACATTTTTGAGGCTCTCGTTGCCTCCTTTAGGATGTAATTTAAATTTATCTATCCCCCTACAATTCATCCCGATATGGCTCTAAAACACATCTTCTGGGATGGTATAATTGGCTAGCTCAGAAGTAATCTTGGTTTCCACAGGAGAGAAGTTTAGAAACTGATGTATGCAGTATCTCTTTAGAATTCACTAAGAATCTGATTAGAGGCAGAGCAATCTTCTACAAGGACGGTAAACTCCCAGTTGACTTGAATGGGTCAATAGATTAATTCTGGTTTAACTACTTGTGGATTGAGTTAGGTTTGATTCAAATTCCGTTCTCTTTTGCTGTACTGATTGGGCTATTTTCAAGTACCTGCTGTTAATTTATAACATAATACTTCTGGGCCTTCCATTTGTGCTTGTAGCTCACCAGTTATCAGTACTTAAAGCATGCACATACCTGCATACACTACTTCTTAGTGATATGATTATCCTTCTTCTGATATCACCTTTCTGCCTATTTTTAAACAATCCCTGACTTTTGTTTCCATTTTCACACTTTTAGATTGTAAAGTTTGTCTTTATTTGAATGCAGGATTTGTCTCTTTTTAATTTCAGTGAAGAGTACAGTTTTGACAGAAATAATATTGTTTAAGAATGTATTTTTTAAATAGCGTCGGATACTTACAATTTGCCCTTTCAGGGTTTGTATAAACATACCAAATTTGCAGCTGCCTGCTACCTGCCTTCCAGACAGAGCAGAGGCAAAACATCTCCCATTCAGATGTACTGTGTTTTTTTTTTTAATAAGATTTTATTTGTTTTTAAGAGGGGTACAGAAAAAAGAAAAAAGGGAAGAGGGAAATGGGGAAGATTTTACAGTTCGTCTTGTATCCATGCCTTGTTGTTGTTTTTTTGAGGGCAGGGGGAATGAGGGCTAGCTTCTGCTTCGGTTCCCTCTTCTCAGTCTGCAGTAACATGCTTGTCTGCATTCCAGAGAGTACAGTTAAAATGTTTGCCTCTCTTACCTTCAGGTGCATTGCCAAATGTAGGGGAAACATATCCTCTTCCTCTCTTCCCTCTGCTGTGTGCAGCACCTTTATTCAGAGAATACGGGAGAAAGCTTACCAACGGACGGCAGGCAGACACATCATACTTGGCTTTTTAATGTTTGCCTATCCACCCCTGTATTCTTTAAACTGATTCATCGCCATCTTCTTTTAGTATCGATGTATTGGATCCAGCAATCTGTGGCGACACGTTGCACAAGTCTTTTTCATGTTCCTTTCTCTCCAGCAATTCCCTTGTCTTCTGCCAAGTAGATGAAAAAGCAACATGGTGGGTGATGATTTTGAGCATACAATCTGCAGGAAGGGAAAGAATTGAACAGTCCCTCCCAACTGCTCTCTGCTCCTGATTTCAGTCTCTTCCGCCTCTTATATCTATTAGCTAATTGTTGGGATGGTTTCTTTCTTCAGAAATACAGCAACCAAGAATGTGATTGCTGATAGCAAATAAAAGAGAACTTCAACTGACCCATAATATCATTGAGATATCCAGTCACCTTGGCTTTCTCCCCTTGTTTTAAAAGGAAACGGACACAACGGTACTTCTTGCCCCATTGCCTTATCTTGGCTTCTGTTTGGTTCTACAGCTATAGAAGAGCAGTTTTGCAGAAGCGTTCCTCCTTGGATGCCTCTATCTCTGGAAATACCTTTTGTTGTTGAATGAATATGGATCTTTGTTTATCTTGACTTCCATTAACTGGAAATTTTGGTGGTGTATCCTTTATCCCCAGCTCCACTTCTCTCCCATAAGTGCTACTATAGCAGCAGGACTTGGAGTACTTGACTCAGGACCTTATTTTTTCCTGGTCCACTGTGAGATGCTACAATACTCAGGGCTCAAAAGTGGAGTGGTTCTAAAGCCTTCTGGGAAGCTCTCAAAACAAGAAAATATTAAGAACACTCACTAAAAAAGATAACTGTAGGATCAACTAAGTAAGACTGAAGTAGTTCCAGGTGTATAATAAACACAGAAATGCCCCAATCATTTAGGAAGAGGAAAGGGATCTGATTTTAAAAGTGACAGATTTACCCTGTGGGAAGACTTTTGCAACTTCTGTCCCCAAACACTTCTCCATAGGCACGTTCTGACAGAGGAAGTGAATTTAGCTGGGAGAAAAATCACATTGGGGGAAAGGATGCAGGGAGAAAATGGGGTGGAAGGGAAGGTTTAGTGCTAAGAACTCCAAGTTGAGAAATTCCTGGAGATGGGGCGGGTGCTGGGTGGACTGAGGAGGGCAGAGTTTAGGGGGGGGGTTCAGCAGGGATGTGATGCAAGAGTCCACCCTCCAAAGCTGCTGTTTTCTTCAGAGGAACTGATTTCTGTTACCTGGAGATCAGTTGTAATTCTGGGAGAACTCCAGCCTCTACCTGGAGGATGGCAACCCTAGAGAGGTTCTTAGTTCTTCACCTAGGGTTGCCAGGTCTCCTGCTGTGGTGGGAGACCTGGCCAATCTCCATTGTTGCCTGCCATCGCCTGAATGGAGAAAAATGACAGCAAATTGGGCTGACATGCTGCTGGCATTGCTCCGGAGTTTGACATCACTTCCAGCAAAAACCAGAAGTGGCATCATCCTCTAGGATATGCTAAAAACTAGAGTTATTGTGAATAAAAAAGCTTCCCCCATGCCATGACATCACTTCCAGTTTTTGCCAGAAATAGGGTTGCCAGGACCCCCTGGCCACCCACAGGTGATGGGGAGGTAAGGTTGCCAAATCCAGGTTGGGAAACTCCTGGAGATTTGGGGATGGAGCCTGGGGAGGACAGGAACCTCAGTGGGGTACAAATTTGTAGGGTTGCCAGCTCTGGGTTGGGAAATACCTGGAGATTTTGGGTGTGGAGCCTGAGAAGGTCAGGATTTGGGGAGGGGAGGGACTTCAATGGGGTATAATGCCATGGAGTCCCCCTTCCAAAGCGGCCATTTTCTCCAGGTAAACTGATCTCTGTCACCTGGAGATCAGTTGTAATAGCAGGAGATCTCCAGCCACCACCTGGAGGCTGGCAACTCTAGTACAATGCCATAGAGTCAACCCTCCAAAGCATCCATTTTCTCCAGAGGAATTGAGCTCTATAATCTGAAGATGAGCTGTCATCCCAGGGGGTCTCCAGGTCCCACCTGTATGGTGACATCCCTAGCCAGGAGTGACGCATGCCAGGATGATGCCTGCATGTCTTGTCCCTGTCCCACCAAATGCTCTTGGGGATTCCAGGCTGTAGCCTGACAACCTTATTGTGCATTTAAAACCACACGCCCTACCCACCCTCTTCCTATACTAAGAGGGTAGTCCTGGGTTTAATTATAGAACCTCTGTGTTTAAAAATTATATCCAGTCTGGCCCTAATTGAAGCAGGAAACTGGAGGCCTACTCAGGATTTCAACCTAGATATACACCAGTAGGTGGAGTAGGTGATAACTTCAATGGGAAACCTGAAGAATAGTTCATCTTTTCGTCCTAGTTCAAAACAGTAGGCTATTCTTTCCGCTGTGCTTTATCAAAGTTGCTGTATGAAAGTCCATAGAGACATTTTTTAAATTGAAGTGGGAACAAAGTTTTAATTGTTGGATTTTGGGAGGGTGGAGGGAGTAGAGAAAAGAGAAACTTGCCTGAAAGAAGTTGGTTGCATATAGACCATTTCTGCCTCCCTCCAATGTTAAGTAATCTGTTTTAGAAATCCTTTATGTGGTGTCCTTTACAGTTCTCAATAGGCTTTTTCAGGCAAACAATATGGATGCTAGCAGGTGGTATTTTTTGGCAAATGACCTCTTCTCAATGCATGTATGTTCAGAAACTGCCCTTTTCCTTTTCTTTTTAATCCTGCACTTTTAAAGAAATACACTTTCCTTTCTTTAAGAAAAGGGGAAGTTGAAAAGACACGGGAAAGAAAAATAATCCGGGGTGGGGGGGAGGAAGAGATTAGTTAGGAAATTTTTGGAAATTTTTAGAGAAACAGCTGCCAGTGCTTTCAGGGCCTGCAGTTTGTACTTGATCTGGACGCATGCGACCTCTCCCATGCCTGCCATTCCCACCACGGGAGGACTAGGAATGAGGGGTCTCTTGATGCACTGTCTAGCCTTTGTGAGCAATCTTATATCGTAACAGGAAGAGAACCTGCTGTTGCAGTTTGTATCATCAGTTGATTCTTTTGCACAGGTCAATTGTACCGACGGTCGGGCAATTTTTTCCACTTGTCTGTATTCTAGTCAATTTTTTTTTCTCAGATTACCTATCTGTTTACAAAGATGTTTCCGTCTAGACATTAGGAAGAATTTTCTAATGGTTAGAGTGGTTCCTCGGTGGAACAGGCTTCCTTGGGAGGTGGTGAGCTCTCCTTCCCTGGAGGTTTTTAAGAGGAGATGGCCATCTGTCAGCAATGCTGATTCTGTGACCTTAGGCAAATGATGAGAGGGAAGACATCTTGGCCATCTTCTGGTCACTGGGGGTGTGAGGGGGGAGGTAGTTGTGAGTTGCCTGCATTGTGCAGGGGGTTGGACTAGATGACCCTGGTGGTCCCTTCCAACTCTATGATTCTTTGTGGGATACTTAAAACTGGTACTTGTTCCTCTCTCTCTCTCTCTCTCTCCCCCCCAAGAGTATTAACAGTTGTAGAACAGGGTTCCCTAGTGTGGTACCCATGGGTGCCCCCGTGCCCACAGACAGATTTCTGAGTGCCTGCAAAGTGTTTTTAGAAAGTGGGCAGGTCCAGGTGGGGTTTTTGTCCAGCAGGGCTTCTGATTAGCCATTGGAGATCTGATTGACCGTGCGTATTTTTTAAAAGGTTGCTTAGGCAGCAACTGCAACCATAGTGCAAGGACCTTCACTGTATGACTGAAGATAAGCTGTGTGTATGCAAGAAAATATTATAAAGCGGTATGTTCATTTTGAAAGGCATCCCGTTAAGCAGAGCTTCTGGCAGAAATGTTGATGGGTTACTATTAGAGTTGTGCATGACTTCACTCCCTGAGATTTTGTGCTTGGCTCCACTTCTTGTGGAAGTCGTTTTGACGTTGGCTTCGCGTCTTGTGGCTGTCTTTTTAGGGCTGCACCCACCATCCATTGTCAGAGTTCCAAAGGTGCTGTCAGGCTCAAAAAGGTTGGGGACCCCTGCCTTGGAAAGTAGCCCTTGATGATGTTGTTGCAGAGACGGCTTCATGTTTTCCCGGACTGTGTATCACATGCAAGAGCTTATTTAGGTGAACTGTTACTAAGATACATGGATAAGAAGTGTCTTCAGAAGTGTCAAACTGAGAAGTGGTTTTAGAGGACTCCGTGGTTCAGCTCTTCTGATTGTTCTTGAATGAGTGCTGAGAGTATTTTTGGTGTAACCTGATGTGTTTGGTTTCCAAAAGCTGTTGTAAATTTATATCCATATACTTCAAATTCATAGGAACTCTGGGGGAACCTCGGGTGTAAGTTAAGGCTGTGAATGATTGTGGCAGCAATGGAAAATACTCTGGGAACAAAAGGGCTTATTTTTATACCGCTCATATAGGTCACAAACAGGAATCTACCCTTTTGCATTTCCTTCACAGACTGGGATAAAGTATAGAGCAGGGGTGTCAAACATAAGTCCCGCGGGCTGGATCTGGCCCCTTGAGCGCTCTTATCTGGCCCGTGAGCCAGCTAAGGCAGCTACCCCCCACATACACACACACTTTAAATCGGGGATGGTGAGGCATGGCCCAGCCCAACCAAGTGACATTTATGTCATATCTGGCCCTCATAACAATTGAGTTTGACACCCCTGGTACCGAGGGAGCATCCCAGAAATCTTTGCTGTGTGTTTCTCCATAATCCCCAACAAGCCCTCTAACCATTCAATATCTATACACTGCAGCCAGCTGCCATGCAGAGTGTATGAATAAGTCATTGCTTTTGAGAAGTAGTAAAGAAGGCTGTGCTCTGGTAATATTGTAGGGTTGCCAACCTCCAGGTGCTAGCTGGAGATCTCCTGCTATTACAACTGATCTCCAGCCGATAGAGATCAGTTCACCTGGAGAAAATGGCTGCTTTGGCCATTGGACTCAATGGCATGGAAGTCCCTCCCCTCTCCAAACCCCGCCCTCTTCAGGCTGCGCCCCCAAAATCTCCCGCTGGTGGCAAAGAGGGACCTGGCAACCCTAGAATATTGTCATGAAAAAAACGATCTAGATTCAAAATCTGTGAATAGGATATGCTCTAGCTTCCCACCCAGTTTTGCTTTTCAGATAAAACGGGAATTAAAAATATGGCAAGGTGTTAATTAAAGTGGAGGAGCACTTTGGACAAGGGTGACTTGATTGTTCAGTCAAACCAGACTTCATAGTATTTGAATCAGCCACTGTGAGTCGAATCTGCAGGGATCATTTTCCATCAGATCAGACTTTCTGTTGTAAGGACTGATAAGGGAAGCATCAAGAAATTAGAAAACTTGAGAGGAAGAACGTTAAGTAGCATAGGAAGTCATAGTGCTGCTTTATGTTTGATTCTTGTAATGTTGATTAAAAAATTGCACTGCTCGTTCACCTTAAAATCTGGGTAGCTTTTAGACATTGAAATAAATGCCAGTAAAGGATCCATGAATAACTGGGCCTGTCGAAGCTATAACATTGCAGACTTTTTGCTGTGGGTTAACAGCGATGTCCTCACACATTCTTTCCCATGCCCTCCTCTCCCACATTAATTTCCATCTTTTCTCCCTTAGCTTCATTAACTGGGTGTGGCATTAAATTTGTCTTAGTTCTGACCCACACTAACTTTTAACCCAAGCTGGAAGCTGAGAGGGAAGTCAACTTAGTGTTTTTATTAGTGGTGTTGTGTTTGCAACAGGCCACGACCACGTTCGCCAGCACGTCACTACCACACTCATTTGTGTGCAATATCTGAAACAAGAGATATGACATTTTCCCCTACAAGTGTAGCTCATGCCTGTCTCCACTGGGGAAACAATATGGATTTCCATTCAAATTTTGCAGTGAAAGGGTAAAAGGAAGATGTGCAAGTTACTCATTCAGGTGCTTCCTGGAACACCCCACTAGGAAAACATCAGTGCATTTATCCAGAATATAAAGTTTAGTGCAGACTATAAACTAACCTTTTACACTTGAAGTTCTTAAACGTATAAGAGAAAAGTTCCAGTCTCAAGACACATGTCATTCTTTGAGGTTCTTCTCTATCCCTCCTCTGCAATTCCAGCCCAAGAAGGGACACTTTTAATGCTTTCAATCTTGGAAATGTTATTAAACGTCAATTAACTGACCGGCTTGCCCTGGCAAAATTGAAAACACTGGCCAGAAATCTTGTGGCATTTAAACCTTTTGCAAAGTCTCTTGTCAAATACAGAAATGATTGTCTCTTTTCCTACCCTTCCCTTCCCTCCCCAGCCATTTTTGGTCCTACATCTGGTTTAATATAATGGGTGTTTGCATGAATGGCTTAGTTAGCCAGAGTGGTAATAAAACACTTTAAATTTATTGTGACATTTGGATTTAATTAAAAAGTACACACTTAGAAAAGTAAAACATAATGTGAAGAGAGAGTTGGGAAGGGTTTTCCCCCCCTTTTCTTCCAAAAAACTAATTAGAGTTGTATTTTAAATTGTTTATGTGCTGCTAATCATTGTAATAAATCATTTATACTGAAAAAGACACACTCTAATGTGCTTGTGTAACTGTTTATGTTCTCAAGTTTCTATCATGAACAAATTGATCTGGAAGTGAATTTATTAACCACTAGGGAAGAAATCATTAGTGCTTTCTCTAAATATTCCCCAGGTGCATTTTTATTATAGTAGTTTACTGCTTTAACTAAACGTAACACTATCCAGTCTTGGTTGTAATTATGATGCAAATTGACTTTCCATCATTTAAAAGTAAGGAAGCTGTCTTTTGGGTTGCTAATATTTGTCTTTCTGCTATCAGAAAATGGCAAGTCTTCTAGCATTTTGCAGAGGCAAATTGAAATTTAGTCAATCTTTTCACTGACAATGAAGGTAAAAAAATGAAAATAGTGTTCTGCTTTTTTGATTAAAATAGTATGTTTTTGCTACACAGGTGCCATCACCTACATTGGCCATCCTGTATTGGGACAGTTGGGTTTTTACTGGAACCCCCTTATCACTGTAACAAAGTGTTTCCTAACTGTTTGAGGCACACATTTATCCTGAAATTATATGGGGAGGGGGCTTCTCATTCTTACATCCAAAAGAGTTTAATTTTGGAGTCTGCAAGCATAAGAACCAAATACACTCAGATCGTCCAGCTTCCATGTCTGCGCACAAGTTAACTGTGTATGGCCCCTTTCAGATTACCGTTCTAAACTGGATGTCATCCATTGTTGGCCCGTTTCCAAGTAAATCAATACAGAGATGGGCATTCATACTGCTCATTTCAATCCATCTTTGAGCTGTCTCTAAATCACTGTGTCCAGTTCATTCAGTGCCGCTAATGTTTTCTCGCCTTTTTTTGGCAGCACATTCTTTTCTGGCTACAGTGACAGCCATGTCAATGGTGCTGCTATAGCATTATAGTGCTTTACCATTATAACGCTATAGCGCAAATCTTAGAACGTTGAAAAAAAGCTGTGCGAGAAAAATAGGGGCCCTGTCAGAAGTGCACCAACCGTTCAAATAGCACACTGAAGTGATTTAGAAGCGCAAGGAAGAACTGAAAACGGGAGAAAGAAGTTTTCATATAAAACAGCAGAGCCCTGCGATGCCAATGGGACGCAAGTGGCTTTGTCCGAACTGGTTAAAAAAATCTGTTAGCAGCCAGGAGCCAAACCGGTAGTGTCTGAATTGACACAAAAAATCCATTAGCGATAGGGTTGCCAAGTGCCCGGTGGCAGGAAAAATCCCGCCAATCCACCAGGCTGCCCGCCGACCAGTTGAGGGTTGTGCATGCACGTCCGCTCACCACACCCACACCACTTCCAGGTTTACCCGGAAGCAACACAGACACTCTAGCGACCTCCGCTGAAACTATGAAAACCATCGAGATTTGGCGGAGATTGCTAGAGCGTGGGCGTGGGGTAAAGGGGGGGCTCGCACGATATCGTGTGCCCCAGCCAGGCCCTGAAAAGCTCCCTCCGGTGGAGGTAAGGGGCCTGGCAACCCTAATTAGCAACCCGCTGCTCTACAGGATTGCAAGGGCAGTTTGAAAGGGGCCTGTGTCTTCTGAAGGTGCCTGGTTCTGCATCTCAGCAATAGAAGTGATCAAATGATCCAATCATGACCGGTACGGAAATGTGGAAGAATTATCTGTCCCCTCCTAGCCAAGGCTGACTAGATAGCTGCAACACCATCATGGACATTGACTGCAGTGGCCCCGACACTGTGTTTTTATGATGATAATATATTTTTACAGTGATTTATAGTACTTCATTATATTTTGAAGAATTGGTTTTTATACCCTGCCTTTTCTCCACCGTAAGGAGTCTCAAAGCAGCTTGCAATCGCCTTCCCTCCCCCCACCCCACAACAGGCACCTTGTAAGGAAGGTGAGGCTGAGAGAGTTTTGAGAGAACTGTGCCTAGCCCAAGGTCGCCCAGTTGGCTTCATGAGGAGGAATGGGGAATCAAACGCTGTTCCCCAGATTAGAGTCTGATGCTCTTAACCACTACACCACACTGGCTCTCAATATATTTTTAAATGTTGCATACAGGTTTTTACAGGAATAATGTAAGCCTACTTCAGTCCCCTTTGTAGAGGGAGGGTGGGGAATGAATATTTCAATAAATAAAAAAGAAGAAGGCCAGAACAGTAAGCTATGCAAAGATGCACCAGGCAGCCTCCTTTGTGGGAGGAAGAATAATTTGGGCTCTCAGGAGATTTTTAATAATGTTTTGTGGTATACTGGCAGCTTCCATGTCATATTAGTGTGCTCTGACATAGTTTGTGCCCTGACCTGGATGGCCCAGGCTAGCCTGATCTCGTCAGATCTCAGAAGCTAAGCAGGGTCAGCCCTGGTTAGTATTTGGAAGGGAGACCACCAAGGAATACCAGGGCTGCTGTGCAGAGGAAGGCACTGGCAAACCACCTCTGTTAGTCTCTTGCCCTGAAAACCCCAAAAAGGGGTCTCCCTAAGTCGGCTGCAACTTGACGGCACTTTACACACACACACACAACATAATTTGTGACTTATTGTATCATCTCCATGAAGCTGTATATTCCACAGCATATTTGAGGATGGCACCTCAATGACAATCACATTTACTTGGAAGAATGTATCATTGCCTCAATGGGATTTACATTTTTGTTTACTTTTCATAACCTTGATCTCATCTCTAAAAGGGGCGAGGCAATGGCTCAGTGGTAGAGCTTCTGCTTTGCATGCACAAGGTCCTAAATTCAATCCCCAATATCCCCAGTTACAAGGATCAGGTTGTTGGTAATGTGAAAGACTTGTACCCTGAGATCCTGGAGAGCCAGCGCCAGTCAGAGTAGAAAGCACAGGCTTGGATAAACCAAAAGGCTAACTCAGCTGTGTCCATGTGTGTTCAGGGTTGACATCAGCCTGTTTGCCACAGTTGTATTTGGCATTCCAGTATTGGGGTTTAGAATGTGCCACACATAATTATTCTAAAACTTCACTGTGATGTTTGCCAAAATCTTTTCATAACTGTGAGTAGTTGAGTATTATATTGACTAGCTTACCTTGCTAGAGTACCAAAACTTAGAACGGGCCAAACTTCCCATATAAAGCACTCCGCTGAAAATCTGGAGAAATAATATGCTTTAAAAAAAATTATCATGGTGAAAAAGAATTGACTTGTCCCAGTTATAACGTCCTGAAGACACCTTCATGATGTCTGCTATTTTCACTTTGCCATATCCAAATACGAGTGTTCCATCTCAATACACTTAGTTCACTCGAATTTTACAGTGTATACAAAGGCTTGCTAATATAAAGGTATATTAGAATATTTACTGCATTTCCCTTATTCACAGATTTAAAGATCATATCTATTTAGTGAGCACAGCTGTTAGCAAATCTGTACTAACTACCATCAGTCAGTTCCTTTTTCTCTAAACTATTATAATTGCATTGCTTTCTCAGAAACTGGAGTTTCCTTGCTTTTCTAGCATTGTTATCAAGATCAAGCTATGATTGGTTTATGATGATTTCTGATATATAATTGGTACCTCTTAGGGGTCATTGCCTATAATTTGTAGGTAATCTAGTTAATCAGAATTCAGGAGCATGTTTCATCAGTATATGTAGAGCTGAATTAAAGTTGGCCAAATAATTCCTGACGTACTTTTAATAGTATTAACCTGAAAATATTACACAAAATTTTCCATTACATCATTTTTTAAATCCAAAAATAAAAGAGAAATAAATCAGCTATATCAAAACTTTCTCTGGGAACTTCACCCAGATGGAGTGTCAATGCTAGAACATAAATTGTGGAATTTTCTGAATGAGAAGAAATATATAAAGCGAAGGGTCAGGTCATATTCATTGTCCAAATCTGTCTTTACAACTGAACTGAAAGAAGAGCTGCTAAGTAAATAATCTTTCCCCTTTCATTTTCCACTTTCTCCCTCTTACTTCACGTATCCTACTCCAGCTGGGGAAAGTTATCAAAACGCCTTTTAGTTAGAAAATTGGGATAGGAAGCTTCCAGACTCAGGCATTTGGAAGCCAGGGAATTTGTTAGGGTTGCCAACCTCCAGGTAGTACCCTACAAAAAGAGCACCTCTGTACTCTTACCAAAGGTTAGGAAATTGGTACAGGGAATTTACAACAGCTTTTGGAAACCAAACATATCAGGTAACACAAAAATACTCTCAGCACTCTTTCAAGAACAATCAGAAGAGCTGAACCACGGAGTCCTCTAAAATCACCTCTCAGTTTGACACTTCTGAAGATCTGAGCTCTTATCCGTGTATCTCAGTAACAGTTAGGGTTGCCAACCTCCAGGTACTAGCTGGAGATCTCCGGCTATTACAACTGATCTCCAGCCAATAGAGATCAGTTCCCCTGGAGAAAAAGGCCGCTTTGGCAATTGGACTCCAAGGCATTGAAGTCCCTCCCTTCCCCAAACACCGCCCCCCTCAGTCCCAAAAACCTCCCGCCGGTGGAGAAGTGGGGGACCTGGCAACCCTATAATTTGTAAATTTTCCTCAGCCAGAGCAGGAGGTCGCAGAAGAGAAAGTGGCAGTGAGGCAGGGAGTGTGTGGGGGAGGGGGCAAAACTGGCGAGCATCAACTAGTTACCAGCATCAACTAGTTACCAGCATCAACTAGTTACCTTGCTGTCTCACTCTGAACCCTCTTTTTTATATTACATCTGTCACTAAGTTGCCCACCTTTCCCCCAGTAGTACAGAAGAATAAGCCCTTGCAGGTGTGGTTGTTGCCATGCCTTTGACCATGTCCAGTTTGCACCCACTCTCTCATCTTTGAACAACCTCGATGTTGTCTAAAGGGACAATTTAACCCTTGCTAGCTGTGATCGGGCTCACAGAAACCATCTAAAGCCACCTACTGTCCAGGCAATCCAGTTATTGTTGCTTTGTAATGCATTTCCCTTTTCCTCCTTCATGTTTTTGGCAGTAGATAGACCTACGGTAGGGTTGCCAGGTCCCTCTTCGCTATCGGTGGGAGATTTTTGGGGTGGAGCTTCAGGAAGGCAGGGTTTGAGAAGGGAGGGACTTCAGTGCCATAGAGTCCAGTTGCCAGTGGCCATTTTCTCCAGGTGAACTGATCTCTGTCAGCTGGAGTTCAGTTGTAATAGCAGGAGATCTCCAGCTAGTACCTGGAGGTTGGCAAACCTAACCTACGGTCTCCATGGCTAGCTGGCATGGCAACAGATGGAGTTGGCAGTGGGCAGGGGTGGGGTGGGTACAATGGCACCACCATAGTGTGAAAGCTCTCTAAAATCTAGTCCCAAACACTTACTATGTATGCTGAAGATTATGTTAAAATTTCTTTTCTAAAAAAAAATAGCTACTTTGCTGTGTTCTACTACATTAGGCTTTCCTAATAATCCATGGGAGGATATGATCAAGATGTATTACTGCCTCCTGATACAGTAGATTGTGATCATCAGTGAAGTTCTGCAGTGGTTGAGATACTTTAATCTGCATTTTGATACATCATTTAAAAATAATAAAGAGACCACAGTGTCATCTTTTGAAGATGGCTCATTTTAAGAATGTGTTTGAAATAAAATTAGTCCATTCCGTACCACAGAATCAAATGTACTCTTTGGATCACTGTGTCAGCATTGTGTAGCCAAAGAAAAGAGGCCTTTACCCATTTCATATCCATCTAAATCTCTTTCTCAGAAATAACTTAAATTTTCCCGTCAAGGTGCCATTAATTAAGAATAGTAAATGCTACTTTACTTGCTTCTTTTTAGAGACGAGAGGTCTCTGCTGCTATTTCTGAATGCATTTATTCCTTACGGGCATAAAACATTCAGCATATAAAATAGCATTTTCTATCCCATTGCAGCTCATGCAATTTCAGTCCTATACAACCAGTGCCTATCCAAAAAGAGTATATTTTACAAAGTGTAGTTTCCAACTCTGTGCATTAAAACAAGTGTAGTGACTGAACAACAGGAGCTAAGATAGCTCAAAAGTCCAACAAACAAATGAAAAACAACAACAACAACTAGGGTTGCCAGGTCCCTCTTCGCCACCGGCGGGAGGGTTTTGGGGTGGAGTCTGAGGAGGGCGGGGTTTGGGGAGGGGAGGGACTTCGATGCCGTCAAGTCCAATCGACAAAGCGGCCATTTTCTCCAGCTGAACTGATCTCTACAATCGGGAGATCAATTGTAAGAGCGGGAAATCTCCAGCTAGTACCTGGAGGTTACACACAAAAAGTACCACTGATGCACTGGATATGGAAGTTTTATGTGGTTTCAAAAACACGGTTTCCAACAAAATATTCCAGTTTTGCAACAAAACAATTTATACAAGTTGCAACAATCTATGCAAGTGTACAAGGTTTCGCGAATCTTATCCTTGTTTTGCTAATTGCATTAGCTTGGTCAGAAGTCTGTTGCTGCTGTACAGGAAAATCTTGACTTTTTGATTTTGCTCCTGTTGTTTTAAACTAGAATTTCGTGAAACAAGGATTAGATTTGTGAAACCTTGTACACTTGCATTGATTGTTGCAACTTGTATAAATTGTTTTGTTGCATAACTGGAATCTTTTGTTGGAAACCACGTTTTTGAAACCACATAAAACTTTCATATCCAGTGCATCAGTGGTACTGTGTGTGTATATATATATATATAAATGTGTGTGTGTGTGTGTGTGTTCCAGGTACCACTCCCCTTTTTGTATTGTATACTTAGTACCTGGAGGTTGGCAACCCTAACAAAAACCCAAGTCTCCTACACCTTTATATAGCATTGAATATAGACATGATTTAAATGCAAACATGATATTGTTAGTGTTTGTTTTTTAAATGAGCATTCAAACCAGTGAGCCTCCACTAAACTATGAAGCTCAGCAGTACTGAAACTGAAAGTAAAATGGCACGTCCTGTTTTCACAGTTTTTCTGTAATATTTGGATGCTCTCATGTTCTTCACTGGGAGATGGACATGTTCCAAATGCAGGCAAAACACTTGCATGTCTCCGTTGGGAAGTTCCCACACTTAAGATGATAAAAGAAGTAGAAGAAGAAGAGTTGGTTTTTATATGCTGATTTTCTCTACCCCCCTTTTTTTTTTTAAAGGAGAATCAAACCGGCTTACAATCTCCTTCCCTTCCTCTCCCCACAACAGACACCTTGTGAGGTAGGTGAGGCTGAGAGAGCTCGAAGAGAACTGTGACTAGCCCAAGGTCACACAGCTGGCTTCATGTGTAGGAGTGGAGAAACCAACCCGGTTCACCAGATTAGAGTCCGCTGCTCATGAGGAGGACTGGGGAATCAAACCCGATTCTCCAGAATAGAGTCCACCACTCTTAGCCACTACACAACCCGTACCTACCGTTTCAGTGCTGAAATATTCATGGTCAGAGGGAACCAAACACCCACCTGCCTGCAGTGTGCTGTGTAGGCCAAATTGGAAGCCACCAACCCCCAGGTCTTCTGGCTTGGACCACTGGCCATGCAGCTGGCCAGAAGAAATGGAGCAAGGCCTCAGAAAACAGCATGAGTTGCCTGTAGGGTTGCCAGGACCCTCTTCGCCACCAGCGGGAGGTTTCTGGGGCAGAGCCTGAGGAGGGCAGGGCTTGGGGAGGGGAGGAACTTCAGTGACATAGAGTCCAATTGCCAAAGCAGCCATTTTCTCCAGGTGAACTGATCTCCATCAGCTGGAGATCAGCTGTAATAGCAGGAGATCTCCTGCTACTACCTGGAGGTTGGGCAACCCTAGTTGCCTGGCCTTCTACACCCCACCCAACAGCTGGTCCAACTTACGTCTTTAACTGGAGAAGACAGAGATTGCACCTGGCACCTTCTGCACGGCACGCAGATGCTCTGCCGCTGAACCACAGCCCCTCCCTGAGAGCTGAATTTCTGCCTTGGACAGGGGGAAGCCTTAAAAAAGCTTAAAAGCTATTGCCATACATCCTATCCTGATGGGGGTTACCACACTTTGTATTCCCAGCAATGTATTAAGAGTTTGAAAACGTTATAAAAAATACTGTTCGCACTTTGTTTGGCCCCTTTAGCTGTGAAGAAGTCTTCCAACCATTTATAAGCCGTGGTACCCAAAAACCCTTTTAAAGCGATGTTTTTTACAACATTTTCAAACTCTTAATACATCCCTGGGAATACAAAGTGCGGTAACCTCCACTGTTGCATACACTAGTGTGGTTGCCTACACACATATATGCAACGATTGTCAATGCTGGTGATCCTTGTCCCCATTTGTTCTCCATAATCTTATGCAAACATTCCATGTGGACAAATGCAGTGTCCTAGTGTAAAACCTTGCTGAAGAAAACAACTCTGCCCAGGGCCGGTGTCAGGCTTTTTTTGCGCTCTAGGCAAGGCTAACTACTTGTGCCCCCCCTTTAAAAGCACAAAACTTGAAATTGCTAAAAAAAAAAAAAAAAATTAAAAACGACCCTCAGGTCAGTTTTGCACCCCTTTGAGGTCTGCACCCTAGGCGACCGCCTAGTTCGCCTAATGGTAGCACCGGCCCTGACTGCCAGAATGCTAGAATTGTACCACAGCTTTGCAGGCTTGGTGGAGGGGGGAAGGAAAGAAACTGTCCTTTTAAAGAGGGCATGCTGGATCTGAATACGACTTTAATATGCATGCACGGCGGCAAAGTAGAACTGTGTTTAATATTTAGATTCAGATCCTTTCCAGTGACAGTCTTATATGGCATTACACCTTATACATTATTAAGTGAGTGCTGTGTTTGGTCTCACTGATCTCATCAGTACAGTGAAAGTGAAAACTGTGCTAAAATACCTTGGGGGAAGCTTCTCAGGGTCAAAGATACATCATTTTTTGTCATGCATGAAGATCCATGTTTTCAGGTTTAATGTTCAGTAAATTAGCCCAGAATTTGGTATCCTTTGGATAACACACAAACAAAGTTAAGGAAGGTGTCTTGTAGTAAAAATTAACCAGCCTTTTTCTCAAACAACCACAACATGTAAGTCATTAATATTTGTTTGCTTGTTTAATGTATGCCCATCTTTCTCCCCAACGGTAACCAAAACAGCTTGTTTCGTTCTCTTCTCCTCCATTTTACCCTTGAATGGACAAACCTGAATGGCCATCTTTTCCTGGCTTAAGGTATTTTTGAGATTCGAAAGAGTTTGTCTGCTTCTCTTTGATCGAGTATACCATGAGATAGAGCGCTGTAGACCTTAACTGATGGTGTAATTGACTAAATCTTCCCATAATAGACAATGAAATAGAAAATGTTTCAAAACGATGGCCTTTTCATTAACGATGAGTTGTAGCTTAATGTTTTTAAAGTTTTAATTAATCTTGCATGAGTGGGAAGTGCTGTCAAGTTGAGGCTGACTCATGACTAGGGTTGCCAACCTCCAGGTGGTAGCTGGAGATCTCCTGCTATTACAACTGATCTCCAGACGATAGAGATCAGTCCATCTGGAGAAAATGGCCACTTTGGCAATTAGACTCTATGGCATTGAAGTCCCTCCCCAAATCCCGCCCTCCTCAGGCTCCACCCCCAAAACTCCAGGTGTTTCCCAACCCAGAGCGAGCAACCCTATCTGGGGAGCACATTTGTGTTTGGGTTGTGGAAGGGGGCATGGATGCAGTCTTGTTATGGTGTCCGACTGTTGGTGCATGGTACCTTAAATGGATGAGTATTGTCAAAAGCAACATTATGACTGGTGGGTAGTGACGGTGTTACAGGGGTGTTGTGGGCATTGCTGATTTCCCTCCTCCTGCTGCTGTTATTCCTGTTACTAGTGGGCATCACTTGGCCTATAATGTGTTTTAATTGCTATCCAGTATGGAAGAAGGGGCTGTTTGCCTCCTTCTCCATTTGAGAAGCCATTCAGTTGCTCAGCAATCCATGATCCAGTGCGGGAAACCACTCGAAGAAGCCCTTGGAAAGAGTGATGGACTGCAGGACATCCAAGGTGATGCACATCTCACAAATGGAGTTCATGGCTAACTGTGGGCAGCCCATACCCACAACACGCAAGCCAAGCCTGGAGGCCAGAATGGGCCCAATGGTTGTACCACAGGGAGAATCATTCCAAACCATGTATTCTTGCAGGGGGACATCCTCATGGCTGGCAATCTCACGGATCAGTGCCTCTGTGATTGCAGTGGATGCGTACTGCTGGTTATTGTTCACTTTGATAGTGGGGCCCTTATGGAACTCTGGTCAGTGGTTGTTCTCAAGCTTGTCCGCATAACTGGGATGGATGGCATGGGCCGTGTCTGCACTGATCATGCAGGACTTGGGCATGCTTTCCTCAGGTGCAGTCAAATCCTGTGGTGAGGCTGAGATCCGTCGAAGCACTTGGCCTATAGGCGATGTTTTACCAGTTAAAGCTCTTAGCTCATTTAGAGGAAGAGCCCAAATGAAATATTACAAACTTCAGGGTTGTGGTTGGTGTGTCGGCTGGTTTTGTATGTAGAGTCTCATAGTACAAAGGAGGAAAAAGAGCCAATTCTGGGGAAACAGGGTTGGGGAAGAAGCAAATGCCAAACCTCAATGTTCCTGTGAACGCGAGATATAGTGGCGAGTAGGGCTGTCAAAAAAAAATCCGTTCGGGTTAAGGGGGGCTTTGAATCAGTTCAGGAATGCTGATTCCCGAATTGCCCTGATTCGGAGTGGGGTGATTCGGCTGAAATTCGGCATTCCCAAATCAATTTGGGCATTTAAATGGCATTTAAAGCCATTTAAACCAATTCGTAGCTTTCCGTGGCTCTGGGGGGGCATTTTTTGAGTTCGGGGTCCCACATTTTCAGGGTATCTTGAGGGGACCCTCCTTGCACGAACCCCTGAGTTTGGTGCGGTTTGGGTCAGGGGGTCCGGAGTTATGGGGCCAGGAAGGGGGCAACCCCCTTCTCCATTAAAACCAATGCAAAGCCTGGAAGCGCGGATCTTTTTAAAGAGCCACCTGCCCATGTCCCTGGGTCTCCCAGGGAGGTGGCTGGGTGGCTCTTTAAAATGATCCCCGCTCCCAAGCCTGGAAGTGCGGCTCTTTTTAAAGAGCCGCCCACCCATGTCCCCGGGAGACCCAGGGACACAGGTGTGTGGGTCTTTAAAAAGATCCACGTTTCCAGGCTTGGGAGCAGGGGTCTTTTTAAAGAGCCACCCAGCTGCCCCCAGGAGAGTGGGGGGCCCCCGGAAGAGTGGGAGGCAGGAAAGGGAAGGCCCCTGCGGGTGCCAGGAGCCCCCAGGAGAGTGGGGGGGCGGGAAAGGGAAGGCGATCCTGGCCCCCGCCGGAGCCAGGAGCTCCCGGGAGAGTGGTGGGGGCGGAGGGAGGCAGCCGGGTGGATCTTCAAAAAGACCTGCGCTGCCTGGCTTACAGCGCGGATCTTTTTAAAGGTCCACCCAGCTGCCTCCCCCTGACTTCCCAAGGAGCTCTTTCTTTTTTTTAGAAAGGCAGGAAACTGCTGAATCAGGCCAAATCACCAAATCGGCCTGATTCAGATTCGGTGGTTTCCCTCCTTTTTTTGGTTCGGCTGCTCCCGAACCAAAAAACAGCCGAATTAGGCAAAATTCGGCTGTTTTTTGGTTTAGGAACACCCGAATCAACAGCCCTGGTGGCGAGTAGGATTCTAGTGTTTTGGTTTGTTCATTTTCGCATTTGTACAGTAGTTTGTGTTTGTGTCTCCTCAGTTATGAACTTGAGCTGTCCTCCAGAAGCAAAGCTCAAGAGGCTTTGTGAACCCTGATGGAACCGGGTGCTGCTTAGCTTGTTCCGAGTCCATTAAAAACCTGCTCTCCCAGCACTAAGTTCACTTTAATAAAGTAAAGGGAGGGGGAGAGTGAGGGGTAAAAATCTAACATGATTCAAAAGTAATAAAATGGACTGTGCCACATTGTCTTCCCTTGAGACCGTTTTGTTCTTTCAAATCTGGCTTCCAGATACTTATAATCCATGAACTTTTCTCAAAATCTCTCAAAATCTCTATAGCTGATCTTTTTTTGTGTAGGTTAATATATTGCCTGATTAGTTCATGATGCCATTTGACATTTTGTGGATAATTCCTTTTTTTGTTCAGTAAAGAGCAAAGTAATTTCTTCCAGCTTCATTAGTTCTTAGCAAATGTTTGTGCAACAAGGAAAACGCTGACGTTTATCTGGGTATACCCAGTTCCAAACAGTCTGGGGTTCTGGAACACAGTTTAGTTGCTTACAGGAACTCCATATAATTGTCTAGGATGCGCAACTCACTTCAGAATCTCATTCATACAGTTGAAAATGTTTTAGCACCGGTTTTAGGGCTGGTGAAAGCAAAATCCCGTTAATATTAAATGTACAAGTGTGTGTTTTTTTTAATTTCCTCCATTTCCATAGCAACTGCCTACAGGGCGACCTACTGTGGGAAATCTTTAAGAGCAAAGCTAATCAGGCCTACTTCAAATCCTAATGGGGTCCATTTAATGGGGCTTACTCCCAGGAAAGTGTTACTAGGATTGAACTGTTTGTGTTGCAGCATTTACTGGGGGTGGGGAGTGTTCTGCTTCTAGGATTGTCAGCTCCGGGTTGGGAAATACCTGGAGATTTTGGGGGTGGAGCCTGAGAAGGGCAGGGTTTGGAGAGGGGAGGGACTTCAATGTCATAGAGTCCAATGGCCAAAGTGGCCTTTTTCTCCAGGGGAACTGATTTATATCACCTGGAGATCAGTTGTAATAGAGGGAGATCTCCAGCCACTGCCTGGAGGTTGGCAACCCAATCTGCCTCTATGATCATGGGCTGCTAGCCTGGCCTGTTTTGATTCAGCATATGCCGTGGAATACCCTGGACCGCCAAAAAAACAAATAAGTGGGTTTGAGATCAAATCAAGCCTGAGCTGACCCTAGAGGCTAAAATGACTAAACTGAGGCTGTCGTACTTTGGACATATTATGAGAAGACAAGAGTCACTGGAAAAGACAATTATGCTAGGAAAAGTTGAAGGTAGCAGGAAAAGAGGAAGACCCAACAAGAGATGGATTGACTCTATAAAGGAAGCCACGGCCCTCAATTTGCAAGATCTGGGCAAGGCTGTTAAGGATAGGACACTTTGGAGGACAATGATTCATAGGGTCGCCATGAGTCGGAAATGACTTACTTAACACACACACATTCTGTGGAATACATGGCAGACTTGCCTATGGCTGTGTATTTTAGGAACAATCAGTAACGGAAAGTGGGCTGTCTTTTAGGGAAATGCCCACTGCCATCACTGATTTTTCTCATTGATAAATCGCAGCAAGTTTTGGTAATACACCATAAACGGGATCTTTCAGCAGTTTGTTTGTCTGATGTCCATGTTGAGTGCAAAACAGAGAAAGTGGAAACAACAGAACACGTTCTGCTGCAATGTCCCTTCTACAACGACATAAGATTGCAGTACATTCTCCCCATATTGTCATCCTTTCCTGGGAGATCGGAAGAAGCTAAAGTTTCCCTTCTCTTAGCAGACTCCTCTCGGGAGATAACCATTCAAGTAGCCAAATTTTGCCTCCGGTCTAGTGGGATTCGTAAAAGGCTAATTGAAAACCTTTCCCCATAGAAGATCTTTCCTTCTCTTCTTCAAATCATCCTTCCCAGAATCATCAACTTTTATTATTTTATTTTATCATTTTAACTTAACTTTGATTTTTATTCCGAGCTGATATCGTATCGAAATAAAACTTGATTGATAAGAGTGAAGTGTGTGTATAAGCCTTGGTGAACCCTCCCAAATGGCCCACTACAAAGTCTCATTATGACAATGCTGCCTCTCTATGCCTCTTTTGAGGGTTTGGGTTGACATGTTGTAACATACTCGTAACCTGTGCTGCAGGCTGAGTAATAACTCACCCCATCCTCCAAAATCAAATTCTGATGGAAAAGCCACATTTTTTGGTATTCTTTCTGGACCCCGCACTGAAATGATTTTATTACAACCCTCCATCTTCTGAATGGTGTGTTCCTCCTAATTGCCACATTTGTCCTTTTTAATTCAAGTGCCCATAGAACTTTAAACTATTTTAATCTCTGCCTGTCTGCTGACTTTTTCCATTTTAACAGAGGCATTTAGTCTGCTTTAAAAGCTTTCTTGAGTCTTTCTAAATAACTTAATTTGAGCTTGACAGGTTTTAATTACAATCTCTTGAGATGCTGAGTGCTAGTGAAAAGTTCTGAATACAAAGCAAACCTGTGTTGTGTTGCTGAGCATTAGCCGTCTTAATTGATTTGGGTCTGAACTCTGACCTCCGCCCTCTCATCTATATGTCTTGAAAATTTACTTGCCTAGTTTCAAATAATTTGGATAGATTTCTTTTGTGTAATCAGATGTATACATTTAAGATTGCTGACGTTCTGTTACAATGTTTTGTGTGTGTATGTGCCTTGAATTTGTTTTGCAAATGTACTAAAACAAAATTTCTATTTTCTTTTACTCACAATGGTTTTTAGCTTAAATCCCCCTGCCATGCAGGGCTTATTTTGAGCCAGGATTCACTGAGGCTGTGCCCTTACACCTCCCTTGAATGCCAGTGCTCATGGGAAATGAATTTTGAAGGTAATCAAAAAAATACTATCTTTGAGGATGTGTCTTTTATTTAGGGTAAATAACCAAAATCAACCCTCATACATCTCATTTTGTGGGAAGGCAGCTTCTGAGTCAGGGTGTCTCATTTCCACACAGTCAGATACTCCGGGAGCCCTCGGCATGGAAATTTAGCCTTGCTATCTGTGTCAGCTGAACGAAGATGGGGACAGGCCAGATGAAGCAGTATGGATGGTTTTAGGATTTAGGCCTATGGCACAGAGTGGTAAGCTGCAGTACTGCAGTCCAAGCTCTGCTCACGACCTGAGTTCGATCCCAACGGAAGTTGGTTTCAGGTAGCCGGCTCAAGGTTGACTCAGCCTTCCATTCTTCCGAGGTTGGTCAAATGGGTACCCAGCTTGCTGGGAGTAAAGGGAAGATGACTGGGGAAGACACTGGCAAACCACCCCGTAAACATAGTCTGCCTAGTAAATGTCGGGATGTGACATCACCCCATGGGTCAGGAATGATCCGGTGCTCGCACAGTTGACCTTTACCTTTTACATGTCCTCACAGGCCAGTAGAAACTGATAATATCAATTCACGCCTAATAGCAGCAAAAGCTGGTACATATTGCATTTAAATGTTTGTAAACTACCCAGGAACCTTTTGGTTGATAGGGTTGCCAACCTCCAGGTATCGGCTGGAGATCAGTTCACCTGGAGAAAATTGCTGCTTTGGCAATTGGAAGTCCCTCCCCAAACCCCGCCCTGCTCTGGCTCCACCCCCAAAACCTCCCGCCAGTGGTGAAGAGGGCCCTGGCAACCCTATTGGTTGATGAGTAGGATTCAAATGTTTTTTTAAAAAATGAAATTGCAGCTTACAAGCATGCTCTCTTGTCTGCTGCTGCACAACAGAATTGGTTGTGCAGTACAAACCCATCCCATACCCCACAAGCAGCTGGCACCTGATCTACAGCCAGATCCTGTGCTGCTAATACTTGCCGTCCTTATCCTCGCTATACAGCTACTGCAAAGCATAGGGTGACCCTTTGGGTCCTAATGGTGGAAATGTCAGCCTGCTTCCAACAGCAGAGTCGTAATCATTCAGTGAGTAAGTTGAGGTACAGAAGCATGGCAAAGCTCAGCTCTAAACAGTAATGGGAAAGATCAAATAAAAGCCTTCTGAACTACATCTCTTACACTGAAACTGTATCAATAAACATGAAAAGTTGTTGGTATCTAATTTTCCCTGCATGAACTTCAAGCACCGAAAGGTTCATGTTGCTCCTTTCATTTAGAAAACTTTGACTTGAAGCCGTGGCAAATTAGCCTTAAAAATACCCACTTACTGCAAGTTCATTTTCTGTGTTCTGGAGGGTACATTTAAAAGTTTTGAATCCAAAAGTGATTTTGAAGGGCCCTAATCTAAAATAACCCTGATGTTTGCAATGTGTCTCTAACTCCTGCTAGACTCTAGCTTTCTGGTTCACTGCATTGGCACACAGTTACCTGAGGCAGTGAAATTGAGACTTGCTGAGAGGTTCAGACCCTTCTAAAAAGATTGCAAGGCACTTAGAATCCCTTACGTTGTTAGTTTTGTACGTCCTGCTCCTTTTAGTAATGAAGAATCCAAAAACTGCTAAAGAAACTTCAAGTTCATGGGATTAGGTGATGGGTCCTGTTAAGAATCACTAACTACCTAAATGACAAGAGGCAAGACTAAGGGTAAATGCACGTAGAGTTGTCTTAGTCAATCAGACCAACAGCCCTTCAAATCCAACATTCTTATGTCCCCAGTAGTGTCCAACCAGCTGTTATTGGGGCTGACAGACATGCTCAGTAGTTTGGCCCGCACATCAGCACTACTTTGCTTTTAATAATGGAGGCCTCATTTTGCTCATATCTATTGAGGGACCTATCATTCACAGAATCGTAGTGTTGGAAGGGACAACCAGGGTCATCTAGTCCAGCCCCCTGCACAATGCAGGAAATTAATTAATGTGTCTGTTTTTTAACAACAAAATCACCTTCATTGGTAGCAATCACTGCATCTTATAGTGATCTAGTCTATATGGGAACCAGCGTGGTGTAGTGGTTAAGAGCGGTGGTTTGGAGCGGTGGAGTCTGATCTGGAGAACCAGGTTTGATTCCCCACTCCTCCATGTGAGTGGCGGATGCTAATCTGGTGAACTGGATTTGTTTCCCCACTGCTACACACGAAGCCAGCTGAGTGACCTTGAGCAAGGCACATTCTCTCAGCTTCACCTACCTCACAGGGTGTCTGTTGTGGGGAGGGGAAGGGAATGTGATTGTAAGCTGGTTTGAGTCTCCCTTAAGTGGTAGAGAAAGTCGGCATATAAAAACCAACTCTTCTTCTTCTTCTTCTTCTCAAATCACAAAATCACACAAGGTTGGAAGAGACCACAAGGGCCATCCAGTCCAACCCCCTGCCATGCAGGATCTCAAAATCAAAGCGCTTCCGACAGATGGCCATCTATATGGTAATTGCACATTGTGTGATGAGGTACCTTTTTTCTGTCCTGAATATGACCCCAGTTGGCTTCTGTTTTCAGTAGAAGTAAGCAGATCAAGAAAGGACTAGTGTTAGGACCAGTTTGCAGATGACACCATCTAGCACAGGATGGCAAAATCCCAATTGAACTTTAATGATCACTAAAAGGAGCAGTTCAGATGATGTGACTGGACAACAAATATGCATACTGGGATAAAAATATTAGCTTCATGTATATGTTGATGGATTTCTATTAATTGAACCACTCGTGGGGGGAGGGTTTGGGAAGCTCTTAGAATTTTCCCTGCCAACATCAGACCATTGTAGTGCATCATTTAAAAACGCAACTCTGAATCTTGGGGACAGAGAAAGAAAATAAAACACTGAGCATCATTACGCCATCATACAAATCTGGGATGTGTACCTTAGTGGGAATACAGTGTTCAGATTGCAATGGTACCATGGAAGAAGAGCATGTCAGACATGGTTCCAGAAACTTCTTTGGGGAACTTGTCATTTTATTGCTAAAACTATAAAGTATAGGACAAAAGAGTTTTGAATTGTAGTGGAAGCAAAGATCAAATTGGTGAAGAACGGAATAGGAACCCTCCCGGTTCTACAAGTGTCACTCCAGATCCATTTGAATTCAGGTCTGGTTGAAATAGGGTTTGCACCACTCTCCACTACTAGCTGCCCCTCCTTGCCAACGTCCCGCTTGCTTGTCAAACAAAAACTTTAAGAATTTCCCTCTTGAGCTGCCATCGTCTTTCATCTGCCCCTGAAGGCATACTATTACTGGAAGACCTTTGAGAGAATGTGAGTGTTATGCCTGGGAATAAATAATGGTACTCTTGACTGATGTTGTGGTTTTGGTTTAGACTGTTCGTTTTAATTATTATTTTAATGTTAAGTTTTAAAAATTGTGGGCTGTGTTACATATACATTTGGTGATAAATCTGCTAAATAAATATTTGTCACACTTTCCTTTATACCCAGGAAGTATAAAGTTTACATGTAAATGTTTAAAACATTTTCAGCCTTTAAAAACGTTTCAACACTCCCACATTAACCTGTACTAGGGTTGCCAGCTCTGGGTTGGGAAATACCTGGAGATTTTTGGGGTGAGCCTGAGGAGGGTGGGGTTTAGAGAGGGACTTTAATGCCATAGAGTCCATTTGTCAAAGCAGACATTTTATCCAGGTGAACTGATCTCTAACAGCTGGAGATCAGTTGTAATAGCAGGAGATGTCCAGCTAGTACCTGGAGGTTGGCAACCCTAACCTGTACCAGTCTACCACAGGTCATTTGTGTGTGAAAGTAAAGAGAATTTTGCTGTTGCTCCACTTCAGGCCCAATATTTTCTTCAAAAAACTAACAATTTAATACTGAGCAAAACTACTAGTAGTTGTATCTACTAAGCAGATGAGATGTTTATTAAGAGTGAAAACTGAGGAACTTCCTGTTCTGTGAGTATTGTCTCCTTTGCAGACAAAGACTACATTCCTGCAACCTTACTTGTGAAGCCGGAGTAGTCCAGCAGCCTGTTCTCACTATTCAGTGCAGTAAAACATCCCTGAAGTTTTGGATTCTGTCTTTCTGTACTTAAGATTACGCCCATAAACACACTGTTATCCCCTGGTTTGAGGTGCACTGTTAAAGTAAATAGAAGCTTGAAAAGTCTCCAAGTTTATGGGACCAAATGTGTCAAAAACTGCTTTAATGATGATCCGTTATTGTGGTTTTGTCTCTGATTTCAGGGTTGATGGAATAAAGGTGCTGAATGCATCTTTAAGAGCTGTGTTTAAGGAGAAGCAGACTTGAGAGCTACCACATAAACATCCTCTTTCATAGATATTTTGCTTCCTTTTCTTGTAGTGGAGGGTAAGAGGGGAATCTGCTTATTATAGGACTCATAATGCAATACTATGGTGGACCAAAAGGGACATTTATGCCGCACCAGGCCACTTACGCCGGAACAGAGAGCTGCGCAACAGCGTCATGCATGGGCGCCGGCACAGCTGCGGTGGCAGCGCACCTATGGTGCAGGGGATTGCACCGGTGGCAAAGGAGGCATTCCCAGGGGCGGGGCTGCCTTTAGTCAGCTCCCTGAGCCCTTTTGCCCCGGGAATGCCCACTTTTGCCAGTGCAAACGTAGGCCAGCAAAAATGGTGGTTCAGCCCGTGGAACTGCATACAGCAGTTCCACAGGGGTTAGGGGAGTGTTCTTTTTCGGTTTGCTGGCTGCGGCGCAGCAAGCTGCTCAGGAGGTTCTGCCCCATGGCTGCGCAATCCTCGGCTGTGGCGCAACTATCCCCCCTTTAGGATTGCGCTGCCTGTAGATAAAAGAATTTGATATGAGGCTAAAGGTGGAGAATTTACTTTGTGATTTAGTGGGTATGGATGAAACAGGCACACACCTGTTATGTGGCAGTCTGTTTCACAAATAGTTCCATTCAGAGATTTTATTAAGCCCAAATTGTAGCTAAGTGGTATTCTACACGGGTCATTCCTGACCCATGGGGTGATGTAACATCCCGACATTTACTAGGCAGACTATATTTATGGGGTGGTTTGCCAATGCCTTCCCCAGTCATCTTCCCGTTACCCCCAGCAAGCTGGGTACTCATTTTACCGACCTCGGAAAGATGGAAGGCTGAGTCAACCTTGAGCCGGCTACCTGAAACCGACTTCCGTCGGGATCGAACTCCGGTCGTGAGCAGAGCTTGGCTTCAGTACTGCAGCTTACCACTCTGAGCCATGGGGCTATCTCTTTCTGTCTCTCTCTATATATATAAAATAGGTCCCATTCCTCAAGTTGGTCAAACAAGTTTAATTATCCAGGATCTGCATAATCTCTTGCCGTTGGAAATTGGGTATCTTTTTGATTCCAGACAAAAGCCTGTAAAAGCCTGTTAGTCTCTTGGATACCACAAAACAAGATGCATAAATATGAAAATGAATGTTACAAATTAAGTGACTTCTTTTAAGAGCATGGCTCTTAAGAGTATGTAGTGATGAATGGATGTTCTGCTATAGTGGCATAAAAATGATCTGTAGCCCAGATCTTTCTGTCTGTTAACTGATGCAAAATGAAGATTTATTCATAAGCAAAAATTCTAAACTAGCAAATAAGTTGAATTCTAAATTGTCCAGTTTCAATTCCAGGTGACTGTAACAACTGACTTGCCTCCTGTTTGTCTGATTTGGCCGTATAAGCCTTAACAGTCAAAAAGAACAGGCTAAACATGTACATGCACTCAGTGTCACATTGTAAAAATATATATTCATAAGCTGCTGAACTTGAGAACTGTTATTGTCTGTAATGTATTCAAAAGTTCCACAGGAATAACATGAATAATCCATTTTCTCAGTTCCCCATAATGCTAAATGGGAAGGATAAAGAAATGATCATGTCAGAGGTAGGTCTTTGTTTGATAGATTGCAACATTACCTAAAGCAGGAATCCCAAACATGGCGCCTGCCAAACCCTCTTCTGGCAAGTGTTTTTAGAAAGTTGGTGGGGCTTCTAATTGGCCATTGGACAGCTGATTGGCTGTAAAAAAAAAAGGTAAAGGTCCCCTGTGCAAGCACCAGGTCATTACTGACCCATGGGGTGATGTCACATCCTGACGTTTATTAGGCAGACTTTGTCTACAGGGTGGTTTGCCAGTGCCTTCCCCAGTCATCTTCCCTTTACCCCCAGTAAGCTGGGTACTCATTTGACCGACCTCAGAAGGATGGAAGGCTGAGTCAACCTTGAGCCGGCTACCTGAAACCAACTTCCGTCAGGATCGAACTCAGGTCGTGAGCAGAGCTTGGACTGCAGTACTGTAGCTTACCACTCTGCGCCATGGGGCTGTACTGATTTTTTTAAAAAAAACATTGCTAAATGATTTACACTCAGGATTCAGCAGTACCATAGTAAAATGAAGGTACGGCTTTTCCTACAGCAACTCTATCTTCAGTTTTGTCATTCATCTGTTCAGATGGTGTAGTCCATGCTGACTCCATAGCAGTTACAACCTACATGAAACACCTGTGCTTCTGGATTGTATTCATTAACCATTCCTCTTGTAAACTGACCACTGTATGTCTCTTTATGTTGACACTGAATGTTGCTTTTGGGTAAACTGCCAAACTGCATGGAACAATGTAGGTTTTAGAGTTATTGTTAGTTATCCAGTGGATTGCGGCCATAGAACTACACCATAAAACAATGGAAGGACTACTGTTACTGATTTTCCACTTTGACCACCGCTTAAAATGCGGTGTTATGCTATGGCTAGTTCTTCAAAAGCCATGTTTGAGGATATTTCTGATGATAAAGGAGAATTGGTAACATCATTGTTAGTGTCACCTGACTTTAAAACAAAATTATGATCTCTCTCTTTGCTTTAGGGTCTTCTCATGAGGTCTTGGAATTTTTGACAGGGAGACACAATTTACTTACACAATGGAGAAATATGCCACTTTAGATATTTATACTGCTGGGCACAAAACGATTTTATCCCTCTAACCTTTGAGGTTTTTCTCCACTGCTTTCACTTGACAAAATTCTAGCTTGTTTTATTTTTGAGTCTGCAAGCTGATTATATATTGTAAAAGATCAGTGTTTTCATGGGTGAATAGTAATTACCGAGTAATGGCTTGAAACATTTCCTGAAGGAATATAAAGCTGTTTTTTAAAAGTCAAGAGTACATTAAAAGGATTATCGTGTAGATTTGATTTTTAGATAACACTAAAATGGATCCCAAATGGACTTATGAAAAAGGATGTTATCTCTTTAATGGAAAGTGCACGGTCTGACAGCTCAGCATGCAAATGGTCGGTAGTTATTCCAGCAAAGAACTGGGGCGTTTGTTCACTCTTTCAACAGAGGAGGAGGAAAAGTTTTTTTTTTTAATCTCTTCCAAGTTTTAATAGAATGCGGTTTAGCCTTATATTTATTTGGAAAGGAATAAAGGAGCTAAGAAGGTAGGAACACCTTTTTGAATCATTAGAAGGCTACATTTCGCAACCTCAAGAAAGACAACAGCAGTTGGCGGCTGCACAAATTGAATAAACTGGGAAGTTAATAAGACCGTCTTAAAAATGAGTTGTCGCTGACAAAGAGAAAGTGTGAATAGCTCTACGTTAGGGATGCTTCTGAATCTCAAAACCCCACTGTTTCAGCACGAAAATCCTCATTTCATTTCGCTTTTTTCCCCTTACACGAATCAAACCCATAAATCCTTATTTTTCATGCCATTTTGTATTTCCTTGGGCAGAATTGTCTCCATATAAATTCATGTTGTATGAAAGGAAGGAGATTAGGGGAAACATCAGAATACTGGTTTTGATAGACCAGTGGCATATCTCAGTAGAAGACAGCTTCACATGTTCAAATTCATGCAATGTTGATGTTATTTTTGGATTTATAGTGTTTAAATGGTCCATAATGTATAAAAGGCATTAAAATGGTGTAAACACGCCATAAAAATATGAAGGTTTTTGGACTGCTAGCAGTGAAAATGGGTGAATTGAAAGAATTCACAATGGCAACATACAAAACCAAAATGAAACAAAGACTATTTGTACTCTACAGCCTTTACATGTTCTCAAGAGAAATGTTGAGGAGATGACTGTAAAATTTCAGTTCCATGTAAGTCCCTAACAGTATATTGCTATCAATCTCTCTTTTCCATCCGCACACAGCAGGTGAAGCAATTCAGTGTTACTGAACAAAATCATGCAATTGTGCCAATCTCTTGAAAAAATGGTTGCTTTTTATTGTGCTTCTGCCTTCCATAGCGCCTTCTAAACCCGTCTTGTCACCTGCAACAAGAGCTAAGTACTGGTTTTTGATTTGGGTTTCATGAAAAAACACCCAATACTGCGGAGCTTGAGGTGCCGCCTCTTGAACTGACAGTGATGTGGTGATGATTTGAAGATGCTGTGCAATCTCCTGTTTCATAGAACTGTTGGAAGAGACCTCTGCTCGTCTCATCCATGCCCTCTAATTATTTTGGGCTCCAAAAGTCTTGAGAAATGTCTGTAGGCCTGTAAAAGCTTTAGGCTGGAGAGTTGTCATTTGACTGCATTAGCGCTTCTGTGACAGACTGTTTTAATCTTTGTACACAGAAGAGAACATCAGATGGCCATTTGGCAGAGGATGCTGAAATTCTATTAAGGTTGTTGGAAGGCAGAGCTGATACTGTGTGTGTTTCTGCAGGACTGGGGAAGGGGAAATATGACCGCCTTGCAGTGAGAGACCTTTTCTCAATTCAGAACACTTTTAAATGTATTAAAGATTGGGGGGAAGCCCTAAACAATGCAAAAAAGAGGGGAGGCGAAAAAGGAGTACCTTCAAGCTTCACCTCAGGCATAACCAAAGACAATATCAAAGAACTAACATCAGAAAAATAAACACCATAAGGAAAGAAGACAATAAACAATATCCTCATATACAATGGTTAGAGTGGTCAAATTAGGCTCATGACTCCTGAAATAAGCCCAAAGATGACTGGTATGATTTAAGATACAAATTTTACAAATAAGTGATAACCAAATCTCATTGTTGCAGCATGAGTCTGGCCACCCAAGTTTACCACTTGCTTTATTTGTGAAACTGCATATGAACAATTATGGTTGACCCAGCATCAGTTGAGTCGTGTGAATTGAAAGTTCAGTTAAGAAGGAACAATAGTTGACAATGATGTTGTATATTGGTTTGTCAATATTTTAACATTAAATCTTGGGGGATTATTTTTTTAGGGTATTCAACCAGTGAGTACCTGCATATAACAGTACTGCAGATTAGTGTATATGTAAAAGTAGCCATTCTTACACCTTGACATTGTCATGAGAAACTTAGTTTTATGTCCCTTTTACTCAAACTCATTGGTGATCAAAGCAATCAAAGCAATTGGTGATCTTTTTGATAAGCGTTAATTTTGTTTAGAAAACTTTCTCCGCAGTAGCAACTGAAGGAATGTGGCTCATGCAAAACCACCGTTTCCTTAAACTATGATTAATGTAATGATCTGAATGCAATTTCCTAAAATAACTATGGTCAAACCAGGATCTGAAACCAAGACTTGAAGATGGTGTCATCTATATTTATAATTAACTCTGGTTTTGCAAGTTGTATGAATGCAGATGCCCAAGCTTAATCCTGGTTGTTGGTTGTTCTCAGTGACACTATTATAGTGCAGGTTTGGAAACCTTCTGCTTTCTGCAGGGGAACTGGGGAGAAGAACAAAGGTGATGAAACCAACATTTCTTAAAACAAATGAGAATTTGAATTATCACCTGTAAGCTGTATCCTAGTTTTACAAACTAACCATACAGCAAACTCTGGCTTTATACTCTCTGAAGCAATCTCATGTGTCACTATTGGCTATATAAAGCTGTATTATGGCAAAAGTGGATCTGAGCTACTACATGGTGTCTCATGGTGATTTTCCAAGGTGTTAGAGGTCTTTGCTAGCTTTGCTACCTGAGATTCTTAACTGGCAATGCCAGAGATTGAACATGGGACCTTCAGCTTGCACAGAATATGTTCTCCCAATGAGCTATCAGTAAATTTCTCATGTACAGTTGAGCAATCCAGCTTTTAAAAATGTGTTTCTTTGAAACTTAAAGTAAATGTGACACATGCTTTCACACAAATTATTTCAGGAAACCAGAGTTCAGCCCGAGTGGGATTTGAGTGGATATGTGATTCACATTGCAAACATGTGTTGTCTGATGGCTAAAGATAACAGATCAACCCTTTACTGTAGATACTACAGGATGTCACCACAATCTCTGACAATTTACTCTTTGATTTCTTCTGTATCTATAAATGTGTATGCTAAAATATTCCCCAAACATGTGAAGAATTGGAGCATTTTCCTTGTAGACTGGATTAAACTCAAATTCAGTATTATTCCCAGAAGATGAGCACTTACTTCTGTTTGTACAATAAAGACAGTCTGACATTTTACAACCATTGGAGACATCTTTGAAAGGCTGCTTGTTTATTGGGTTGACCAAAGTTAATAAGATTACTTTGCCATTCATTTAATTTTGCCAGTCTCCTAGATGCCACTCTTTTACTGGAATGAGGTAGTGCCACATAAATGCTGCAATTAAACCTTTTTTATGTTAAAGCTTGTGCTCTCTAGTGCCATGCAATGTCTTCTCAGTATCTAACCTCAAACTGTATAAATTGCTTTAAGGATGTAAGTATTGCAGGGTTCTTGTCTATTAGTCACCTATTTAGACTTTTTACATTTGATTCACAGAGTGCTCATTAAAGCACAGCCATACAACCTGTAAAGAACATTAATTAAGACTGTTTTACACTCTAAATACCAATGGGAATGAACAAGCAATTAGGTTAAGACAAACTGTAGGAACAATGTTGGATCCTGTGGATCCTTTTGACTAATAGTGATCCCTTGATGACAGGGATCAGGGTAGATTTCTTGCACTGGGGAAAGTGATGTTAGAAAAACAGATCCTTTGGATTCCATCCTTATCTCTCAAGAAACCAATGCTGTTTCTCACTGACTACCTCCTCAAGTCTTCCACAAAGAATATTTGTTCTGACATAACTGTTAATCAGATTATATGCCCTCTTGTGAAGGAACCATAGTGGAATGGCTTCCAAATATGCATTAACAGGTGTGGTCAGTGCAAGGGAGGGAGGAAATGCTTATGTGAAAGGGATCATTTGCATGTGCTGAAAAGGATTTTTTACGAAGTTGTTCTCTTATTAAGAAAACAAACATACAATTCTTTTTTTATTTGGATTTTTAACTCCAATAATTAGTGCAATTTAATGTACTCAAAAGAGAACAACTAGAAAGTTGTGGGGGTTTTGGGTGGGGATGTCTATAATATAGCAAGACCAGGCAAACAAGATAACAGGTGGGCAAGTGGCAGGCAGCAATTACGGCACATGCCCAGGGGTACTTCCAGAACTCTTCTGTCAAGTAGATTAATCAGATGGTACTAATCACACAGAACTGAGCATGTCTATTGTCGTTTATGCATGGGTACTTTCACTTGCATTTCCCTATAAATAACATATTTGATAGTTCCGTAGCAGCAAACTTCTGTTAATATTATGAACAGAAGGGGGGGAGTTAATATTTCCCCATAATCTATCCAAGTAGTAAAAGGATGCTTCTCCCCTCCACCCTTTCCATGCCTGATAATACATGTTAATCGGCCTTGCAAAATAAGGAACCAAAGTTAGAACTTATTTATTTACTTTATTTATATCTCGACTTTCTCCCCGAGGGGAACCCAAAGCAGCTCACATCGTTCTCCTCTCCTGTTTTATCCTCACAATGACCCGTGACGTAGGTTGAGAGTGTGTGATGGGCCGAAGGTCGCCCAGCAAGCTTCCATGGCAGAGCGGGGATGTGAACGTGGGTTTCCCAGATCCTAGTCCAACGCTTTGACCACTAAGGTAAAGGTAAAGGTCCCCTGTGCAAGCACCGGGTCATTCCTGATCCATGGGGTGATGTCACATCCCAACATTTACTAGGCAGACTTTGTTTACGGGGTGGTTTGCCAGTGCCTTCCCCAGTCATCTTCCCTTTACCCCCAGTAAGCTGGGTACTCATTTGACCGACCTCAGAAGGATGGAAGGCTGAGTCAACCTTGAGCCGGCTACCTGAAACCAACTTCTGTCGGGATCGAACTCAGGTCATGAGCAGAGCTTGGACTGCAGTACTGCAGCTTACCACTCTGCGCCACAAGGCTCTTCCTTTGACCACTACACAAGCTTAACTTCCATTGCAAATAGCATGTGGGGGGGGGGGAGTCTGGAGATAACCTGGGCCAGGATATTCTGATTCCTTTTGTTTTTGGACTTGCAACTCTCGTTATCATCCTGAAGCTGGTGGCCAATTCTGAGAATCCTAGTTCTGGTAACTAGAGATATTATCAAGGAAGAATGTGCAAAGACTATTCCTGTAGCCAAAAGAAAAGAAAAACCTCGATGGATGTCTTAGGAAACTCTTAAAATTGCCAGAGATAGACGAGAAGCAAAAGTAGAAGGTGATAGAAATAAAATCAAAAGTCTAAGTGCAACGTTCCAGAGTCTCACACATAGAGACAAAGAGACCTATTATAATAACCAGCGTAAAGAAATAGAAGAGAACAACAAAAAAGGAAGAACAAGAGATCTGTTCCACAAGATCCAAGACATCAAAGGGAAATTTAAAGCACTGTTAGGCATGCTGAAAGATCAGCATGGAAATGCATTAACTGAACAGGACAAAATAAAGAAAAGGTGGGAACAATACACTGAAGAACTATACAGAAGAGATGAAAGTATAAAAAATTCTTTCCAAGAAGAATCTTTTGAAGAAGAACCTACAATTTTAGAAAGTGAAGTGAAAGCTGCATTGAGAGCAATCGGGAGAAACAAATCACCAGGATATCAGTAGAGTTATTCCAAGCCACAGAAACGGAGTCCATCAAAATCTTGACAAAAATATGCCAACAGATATGGAAAACAAAAAATGGCCCACTGACTGGAAATGACCCATTTACATTCCAATTCCCAAGAAAGGAGACATCAAAGATTGCAGCAACTATCGGACCATCGCATTAATTTCTCAGGCAAGTAAAGTGATGCTTAAAATCTTACTGCAAAGGCTGTTACCATATATGGAATGAGAAATTCCTGATGTTCAAGTTGGTTTTAGAAAAGGGAGAGGCACTAGAGATCATATTGCAAATATACGCTGGTTACTGGATCATACGAGAGAATTTCAGAAGAAAATCAGCTTGTGTTTCATAGATTACAGCAAAGCTTTTGACTGTGTGGATCATGAAAAGCTTTGGCTGGTTTTAAAGGAAATGGGTGTGCCACTACATCTGATCGTTTTAATGCGCAACCTGTACTCTGGACAAGAGGCCACAGTTAGAACAGAATATGGAGAAATGGAATGCTTTCCAATTGGCAAAGGTGTCAGACAAGGATGTATTTTATCTCCCTATCTCTTCAATCGATATGCAGAACATATAATTAGGAAATCTGGATTAGATTTAGATGAAGGTGGAGTGAAAATTGGAGGGAGGAACATTAATAATTTGAGATATGCTGATGACACTACATTATTGGCAGAAAATAGTGAAGATTTGAAACGACTACTGCTAAAAGCTAAAAGAGAAAGTGCCAAAGCAGGACTACAGCTGAACATCAAGAACACAAAAGTAATGACTACAGGAGAATTACACAACTTTAAGGTTGACAATGAGGAAATTGAAATTGTTGAGGACTTTCTATTCCTTGGCTCCACCATCAACCAAAAGGGAGACTGCAGCCAAGAAATCAAAAGGAGATTGAGACTGGGAAGGGCAGCCATGAAGGAGCTAGACAATATTTTGAAGTGTAAGGATGTGTCACTGACCACCAAGACTAGATTAATTCATGCCATCGTATTCCCTATTACTATGTATGGGTGTGAAAGCTGGACAGTGAAGAAAGCTGATAGGAAGAAAATAGATTCCTTTGAAATGTGGTGTTGGAGAAGAGTGTTACGGATTCCATGGACTGCCAAAAAAAAACAAATCAGTGGGTTATAGATCAAATCAAGCCTGAACTGACCCTAGAAGCTAAAATGACTAAACTGAGGCTGTCGTATTTTGGTCACGTCATGAGACGACAAGAGTCACTGGAAAAGACAGTCATGCTAGGAAAAGTTGAGGGCAGCAGGAAAAGAGGAAGACCCAACAAGAGATGGATTGACTCAATAAAGGAAGCCACAGCCTTCAATTTGCAAGATCTGAGCAAGGCTGTCAAAGATAGGACATTTTGGAGGACTTTCATTCATAGGGTCGCCATGAGTCGAAAGCGACTTGACGGCACTTAACACACACACAGTTCTGGTGAGTTATGCCTAACAAAGATGGACATGCAGATCCTTTTATTATTATAGGTGCATTTTACCAGACAACCAAGTGATTTGTCTTGTTATGGTATTTGGTTTGGATCAGGGTCATATGGGAGGATCATGGGGGCTTTCAGCAGCCCTGTCCCCATGTGTTTCTACTTTCACAAGATCCTGTGCAACCAGTTTCTGGTCACTATAGTAAGTAAGAAGGAAAGTGCTAGGTATCGCATAAGATCTGGCTTATCAGAAGTAAGTCTGTTTATGCTTCCAGTTGCACATCACTGTATCCAAGCATTGAAGTTCACATGGTTTAACCATCTACTTGTTGTTTGGAATTGGGATTGTGATAATCTATTCCTGACACTCTGTACTTACCTGACATCTGTACATTGGATAACATTTTTGCTGTGTAGTAATTAAACCCTTTGGTCTTCTATCGATTGGCAGTGAAGAAAATGGGGGTTATTTTAACTCAAGTGTTCAAGTTTGTCTCTGTATTCATTGTTCAGTTGTTGTGCAGTTGGGAATTTTGTTCACTAACCTTGGAAGTGTATATTTTGTTCTTCTCTATCCCTCCTTTAATTCCCCCCTATAAATTTTATTCCAAACTTGCAATCCAAAACTTGCACCTAAACTAAAGCTCAAAATGAAGTTATTCTATTTTGCCAAAAGAAGGCTGATGATCTCATTTGCAAGTTATAAGGTTTGGGTTCCAGGTTTCATAATGAAAATGTCAGTTTTGGAGCCCTAAAACCCTAAAACCTTTAAGCCTGTCTTGTACTTGACTCACTTATGATGGAATCCATCTATTTCAAATGCATCAGAAATGCCAACAAATTTGTGAAACATTTTTCATGTTGATGCTTTCTGCTTTCTCTGTAGTTTTTAAAGATTTAAAGGGGGGTCTCTTCTTTGTAGATGATTTTCTAAAGTATTACCTAGAAAACTTGTGTTTTTGTGCAATGAATTGTGTAATGACAGGGGTTGTAAAGCACACTGAAAATTCTCCAGAAACTATAACTAATAATTATTCTGTTGGATGAAGCATTTGTTCCTTGATTTTAAGAGACCATCTTGAGATAAATGTGAGTAAAATGGGCTATTATGGTTCATATGACTATTGAGTGGAAGTCTTTAAAACTAAGTTGCTGGCAGAAAGAGTTAAAGCCATCTGCCCGAAAGCATTGTATAAAACATACACAATGTTGGGGAAATAAGCCAATTATGTGTGCTTCACAGGAGGTGGGGGACTGACCTTTGTGTATAATTAGTTCTTTTATTTAAAGCAAAGATTTTGAATAGAATAACTAATTAGCTGTCATAACTGGCAAATTGAAGATTTTGGCCGGATCCCTTATGGGATGTGGGAGGGCCTCGCCTCTTCCTCACACAGTGCATTCACACACTTTCCTAATTAGACTTGCTTTTAGTTCTGTGCTGTAGTAATGAGGAATGTGGTCACGGCACTTAACTAAGCCCCATCTAACAAGGCATAAAATACAGGTGGAGCTAAACTGCCTTCAGTTTCAGCGAAGCATTCTTTTTTATAAAAAAAATCTAGGTAGACTGGGGGGTTATCGAGAGCAAAGGAGATCGTGACGATCTCCAATGCGTGCTCGGCTCTGGACTCATTTCTGTAAAGCACAAGAAGGCCGGGAAGCCTTCAGGCGTATTTCATTAGCTAGCAGCCCCACATTACTCTTTCAGACCAATTAACCTTTAGAGTTGCATTAAAGAAATTAGATGGTGAATTTCCACGCTTTCAGATAGGATCAGTAACCCTCTTGCAGAACAGATGACAATGGAGCGAGTGCATGGAGGCCTGGGGATTCGTGCGGCTGGACAATGCAACAAACGCCATTTCCGCATCTCTGGCCGTTGACCTTCTTGTAAAAGTTTCCAGCCTCTTGAAAGAAAGCTTCACCCAAACTGCCCGTTTTTGATATCAGCGCACGGGTAGCTGTAAAGCGAATTAGAATAAATTTGGGGAGGCGTCACCATCTCGAGTTGACGCTGTTGGGCTTGTTCAAAACAGTCCTGCAATGGAAAGCTCGGGCTGATTAAAGCCAGTTTGTCATCCTTTGAACGGTGGTAAAGTCTAGCTTACCCAGTACAATAACGGCCTGTTTCGACACCCTCGTAAATTTCAGAATGACCAGAGGTGGTGTCTATAATTTTTTAATGTACGCTGGAGCCGTGAGCGCCCAGAACAGGTTTTGTTTTGTATTTACCAGCAGCAAGTCTATTAAACTGAAAGGGCAAGGACGAGAGTTGCTGGTCGCCAAAAATAGAAAAGCTTCATCAACTGTTTCTAAGAAAAGGTCCAGTCGACTGCTCGCAGCTGGGGGCAGAGAGCGTGGAACCGCCGTTATTCCCTAATAAGTACTCGATCAACATTTCTGTGTAATAAGTCTTGATCGCATATTTAAACAAGTAAGTATTGGTTTATTACTGCGAATGTGTTGTTTCATTTCTGATATTACCTTACTCGGCCTGTGTGGAATTGTACCTCTGGCAGGCTGTTTATTTCTTTTTGATAAAACACCACATAACACATAACAGCCTGCAATAAAACTTTTTTTTTTCCTGGGCTTACAGCTCCAAATGACTACTGAGGAGGAGAAAACCAAAACCTTCCATCTTAAAGGGGGGATGTGGCTTTCCAAATACAGGTATTACTAATGCAAAGGCCAGCATGGTGTAGTGGTTACAAACGGTGGTTTGGAGCGGTGGACTCTGATCTGGAGAACCGGGTTTGATTCCCCACTCCTCCACATGAGCGACGGAGGCTAATCTGGTGAACTGGATTTGTCTCCCCATTCCTACACATGAAGCCAGCTGGGTGACCTCAGGCTAGTCACAGCTCTCTCAGCACCACTTACCTCTGCTGGGTGTCTGCTAGGGAAGGTGATTGTAAACTGGTTTGATTCTTCCTTAACTGGTAGAGAAAGTCGGCATATAAAAGCTTACTTTTTTTCTTCTTCTCCTCCTGCAGGACAGGCCTAAAATGGTTTAGCCATCATCTTCTTACTATGGGGAGTTTTTCAGTACTTAATTTCTAGAAAATGATGCCAATACTCAAGTCTGGTGGAAATACCACTGTGTGATCTGAAAACCCTCCTGTCTAATCCCTGAGGAGTTACTTCGCGATTATGAAGGAAATGCACTCTGCACCTGCTCTTCTGTCATACGTTCTACAGTTGAGCCTTGGATAGATAATTAATGTCAGGGCTGAGACCTGCTGAAACCTGATACAAATTTAGCCTCGAGGACTGTATTTTTGGGAAAGTGTAGGTAGTGATCCCTAAAAGAACCCTTAGTGCTCTTTCCGGACTGCTGTCCTGGATGGAGAGCATTGCAGGTAAAACAGAATAAAGACAATGTACTATAAACAGGTTATTCAGTATTTACTTGTTGTTGGACTTTATTTGAACAATAGGTAAGTGAAGTCCAGATGTGGCAAATGACTGAAAGGTAATCTGTGTATTTCCTTGCTAGATATTTGTCCAAGGATTGCAACTAGGGTCGCCAGCCTCCAGATACTAGCTGGGGATCGCTAGCTATCACAACTGATCTTCAGCCGATAGAGATCAGTTCATCTGGAGAAAATGGCTGCTTTGGCAATTGGACTTTATGGCATTGAAGTCCCTCCCCTCCCCAAACCCCACCCTCCTCAGGCTCTGAACCAAAACCTGCCAGTGGTGAACAGGGACCTGGCAACTAGGCTTGCCAGGCCCTGTAGCTCCACTGGTGAGGGCTTTGTGGGGCAGTGGCCGAGGTGCACAATGTGCCTACGTCCCTTCCGGGTTTACCCAGAAGCGACGCGGACGCTCTAGCGATCTCAGCCGAAACGCTATGGTTTCCCTAGAGTTTTAGCCGAGGTTGCCAGAGCGTCCGTGTCGCTTCCGGGTAAACCCAAAAGTGACGCATGCACAGTGTGCGTGTGCATGCATTGCCCGCTGGCTGTCAGCTGGTCAGCAGGCAGCCCGGTGGATTGGTGGGATTTTACCCACTACCACCGGGCACTTGGCAACCCTACTGGCAACCCTAATTGAAACAAGCATCAACAACAGTCTTACCTTTAAAAACACATGTTGAGATTAGCCCTCAGGCATACATCTGCATTTTGTTGCACACCAGCATACTGGGGTGCTGCAGCTTCTTAGCGCATGCTTATGCTGTCAAATAGTCGTGTGGGAGATTATTGCACATGATGACGTAGATACAGGTTGCATGCTAGTTCTTGCATGAAAGCGTTTTCGCCATCAAAAATGCTGCAGCATTTGAAATGCCTGTAGAAAAGAGCAAGCGCTGGTGGTTTTACGTGCTCTGTCTTGAGCCATCTCTCTTCAGCTCTGGGACTGCAAAGTTACAATGCCGCAGAGACACTGTTCTCTCATTGTTTGCAGTACAAATCCTTGGTGATCAATTCTGGCAGTTTTGAAATTTGTTTCACACCTCCCTCCCCATACCAACTTGCCAGCTAATTACAGTCCCAACTTTTCAGTGCTTGTATTTGTTCCGTATCCAGATTGGTAGGGTGTCGGGGAGGAAAGCCTTCCAGACCAAAAAGTAATTTCAAAAAACTGAACCCGACTGGCACAGGTTGACCTTGCTCGTTATTATCTGAGTGGGAATAGCAGCTTTGAACATCATATGATCTCTGAAACGGTAGCTTTTTTTCATTAGAAAACCCCCTGCTGAAAACTGACCAAATGTGTGTGTGTGTGTGTTTTTATCTTGCAAAGATAACTGCAAAAAGATCTTTTCTACCAATAACTAGAAGGAAAAAATCAGAAAGTGTCCCTCTTTTACCTGACTCGTAAGCCGCTCTGAAGACCATTGTGTCTCTGAAATAGAGAGTAAAGAATCCAAATTGTTTTTGACTGCCAAGTATGTATGAGGCAAGAAGCGTGGCAATGATAGCCAGTTTTAACATTTTGAAAAACATTACTTCTATTCAGATTCTGTTTTTCCAAAGAAGACTCCGTTCCTGATTAATGTCTTTTTAAATAGAAAATGGAGAAAGAGAATATAGCTTAATCTTGTGTCAGTCGCATTTTATATAAAAGTGCTTGAAGAAAAATGCTGCTTTCTTATGTTCACTGAACGCATGTTGAGAGTTGTTCATGGTTTAGCATTGAGGCATTATGTGTGTGTATTATGTGAAGGCCATCATATTCCCTATTACTATGTATGGGTGTGAAAGATGGACATTGAAGAAAGCTGATAGGAAGAAAGTAGATTCTTTTGAAATGTGGTGTTGGAAGAGAGTGTTACTGATCCCGTGGACTGCCCCCCCCCAAAAACAAATCTGTGGGTTCTAGATCAAATCAAGCCTAGAAGCTAAAATGACTAAACTGAGGCTATCGTATTTTGGTCACATTATGAGAAGAGAAGAGTCACTAGAAAAGACAGTCATGCTAGGAAAAGTTGAGGGCAGCAGGAAAAGAGGAAGACCCAACAAGAGATGGATTGACTCTATAAAGGAAGCCACAGCCCTCAGTTTGCAAGACCTGAGCAAGGCTGTCAAAGATAGGACATTTTGGAGAACACTGATTCATAGGGTCACCATGAGTTGGAAGCGACTTGACGGCACTTATCACATACATTATGTGAATCTTAACAAAAATAGTGATAATCATAGCCTCAATCTAATTTATGTTTCTGTACTGTCTGGTATGTTGATGTTGCGTATTCTTCTATGGCTACTAAGAATTTTCAGTTGAACTCTTGCTCCGTATTTTCTTGTGAGATTACAGTAGTGCATAGCAGGGCTTTCTTGGTGGCTGCACCTACACTGTGCCATGCTCTTCTTTGGAGAAGTCCACCAAGTTAACACCAATTTTGTTGCAAAAATCTGTTTTTTGATCTGTGCTTTCCCTGGTGATGAGTTTGGGGAAATATTTTGTAGGTATTTGGATAAGATAGAAAAGTTTGTATAGATTTTTAATTGTTCTTATACTGAAAGCTGTTTTGAGAATAATTAGGAGAAATAAAAAGGCCGCACCAGTAACAGGAGATAAAAATAAGACAGGCCAATGGTGCAAAATAGATTTAAAAAATATATTACTCAGAATATAATTTCCCTACACATTTTGCCCACAAGGCTTCTTCAGGGGAATCCAAATAAATAAATAAATATTTGCTTGCAGCTAGTATGCCAGATAAAACAGGTAAAAACAGGGGAATCTGTAGTTATTACAGTACTTTTTCAAGCAAGCATAAATTCTGCACTGTAATAACTAGGGTTGCCAACCTCCAGGTACTAGCTGGAGATCTGCAGCCAATAGAGATCAGTTCCCCTGGAGAAAATGGCCACTTTGGCAATTGGGCAATTGGCATTGAAGTTCCTCCCCTCCCCAAACCCCACCCTCCTCAGGCTCTGTCCCAAAAACCTCCCACCGGTTGCGAAGCGGGACTTGGCAACCCTTTGTCCTGGATTCATTTTGCTGGGTGTTTCCCTGTCTTGCCCTTCCTAGCATTGGCTGCACAGGCAGGGACCTACAGATTCTTACTGTATTGATATCCGGATACTGTGTAAATTTTATTATGCATTAAGGTTGGGAAAGAGGGAGCTTGAAAATGAGGTGATCTTTTGGGCAGCAACCTAGTGATTTTTTTAAAAAGAATAGTTCTGCTCCTAGCTTTTGAGAAATGTGACACAATGTCATCCAGCTACCCCCATGAAGCCTGATGACTTTATTTGTCTAATGCTTTGATGCAGAAAACCACAAACGGAACTCCAGGATCAAAAATACAGCTTTTCACCTACTCCTTCATGGCAGAGCTCCCTAAAAAGTTATCGCTGAGGGTCAGGGGAACCTTGGGAATGACATGGGCTGCAATGTCCTTCTATCCTTCCACACCCAAAGGGCAGGATAGAAATTGGGTTGAAGCCAGTATGTTTAAGCGGTTTTATTTATTGAACTAGTTTTAAATGGCACCCACTCTTAAGCTATATATCAGCATTTTCCATTTCACTACTGGTCTCTCCTTAGAGCTTCTTAGAGTTGGAAGACAACCAGTAGACCATCTAATTGAAGACCATGCTCTCTGGAAAAATGGGCTGTCGGGTTTATTAGCCAAACTAAAAGTATTGAATATCACCAAAGTAAATGCAGTAATGCAAACACAAATGGACTCCTGAGTCCCTTCCAAGCAGATTTAATTGAAAATAACTCTTATTGATTTCAGTGGAACTTTTAAACTAATTTCCTTGCGATCACGCCTATATACATGGCCAGGGTCATCCATAAGCAGACAGTGACAGTAAGGTATAGTGATGGGGGTTGGACTTGTGCCAACTTCCTGTACACCATAGAGTTGGTTGGATGGCCTTGGGCATGTCGAAAATCTTTCAGCCTATCCTATTTTACAGACGTATTGTGAGGATGTCGAGGTACTATTCACTACTTTGAGCTCTTTGAAAAGAAAGCAGAAAATAAACAACACAGAATTATCTGGTGGGAGATACTTTGCGGGGTGTATTACAAGCATCTGTGTATTTCAGTTCCTGGTATAATTTGAATGGCATTATTGATTGTGTGCCTTCATTTAAGAGCAAGGCTGTATTTTTGCTTGCTAATATGCGTTTGGCAAGATTTCTAATTTTTTTAAAAAAAAATGAGGCGCAAAGTAGCTGGAATTAACACTGAAAGTGGTTTTTGTGACGAGCAGGCTTGGTGAGGAGGGCTCTTTAAGCCTCTCGAGGGTTTTTGAATGTTACTTGACCTGTCTCCATAGTACTAAGACCATTTTGATAACAAATGGATCAATACCTCCCTGTTTGTCTTGAAGTGTCTTAAGTGCTGTTGTTGTCCGCTTGCAGTTCTGACAAAGCAATTATTACTGTAAAAATGGTGGGTTTTATGTGTTGAGCATTTGCTACCCTCGGGTCACCCCTGCTTTTAAGGAAAACAGAAAATGTCACTTACTATAGCAGCACTAACTAGAACCACTGTGGTTAAGGGTCTGTTAATAATTCCATTATATATATTTTTCCTGTTTTGGTAAAAAAAAAAAACACCTCTTGTGTTTCAACTTGTCAAGTGAGTTTTCCTTTTACTATCATACTAATAATAATTTCTCCATCCTAGGCTAAATACTGGTGTGGTGGAGTTGAACTTTTTAATGTAGAACGGCATCAGACCATTTAAAAACCCCATTTAAAAAGTGAATTTGGGAAATTTCACTAAAACATCTTGCCCTGATAGCCCATGGAGCATCACTGACATATTGTCATCCTCATTTTCCAGAACAAATCTATAAAATTCTTCCAGAATGGTAGGCCTACAGCCCGTCATAACAGTCCCTAATGGTGAGGAAAATCTGTAGAACCGAAATATTCAAAGTTGGAATGTAGCTTACTTCTACAGGAGGCATGAGCAATATCCACTCCCTAGAAAATGGGAAACCAGCACAATCTGTACCGAATTGTGTTTTAGGCCATTGGCACATTTATTGCTGTGCAGAGAGCCATATAATTCATTTACACTTATCTACCAACTCACTTTGACTCTGTCATTTGCTTCTTGTGGTCGGGTGTGGGAACCTTGGGGTTCATTCAGAACATATGCAGTATCCATTTGGTTCATTCAGAAGATTCTGGTGGCATCAGGAGACTAATAATACTTTAGCAAGCTGTTTGACCCTGATGGGAAGAATATAAACTAAGCAGTTCAGCCTTGTGCAATCATGGCAGACTCTTGTCTTTTTTGGGCCAAGGTATTGGATGTAGTGGCCTTAAGAAAGAAAATCCAGAGAATACCAGAGCCTTCCCTCTTTTCACTTGGCTGAATGGCAAGTAGGGTTGCCCACTTTAGCACCTTCCCAGCACCATTCAGCCAGTGGGGGAACTCATTGCAGTAAACTTAGGCCGAGGCCTCTGCAATGCTGTGATGTCATTTCTGGCATGCATTGGAAGGGTCAACATCATGTTGCCAACGACCACAGAGAAGCTTGGTATCTGGGCAAAAATCTATGGCTAAAAGGCATCTACCATAGAGTTTTCCTCAAATACCAGAGCATCCCCGCAATCGTCAGCAACGCAATGATATCACTTCCAGTGCTTGCCAGAAATGATGTCACTAAGTTGCGGAGACCAAAGCCTCAAGCCCAAGTTTACTGCTAGTGAGTTCCCACTCCCACCCCCACCACAGGTGCCTCCTGGCAACCCTAATGACAAGACACAACATATATATTTTATCTCATCTTTCTGCCAGTCTTGATGGCTTATAAAACACAAAACTACTAATAAATTCAAAAACAATTAAAATGTAACTAAAATCAACATATCCACTAAAAACATTAAAAAACATTAAAAAGCAGCAGACCGTGCTAGCTTTTCCTCCCTTAACTGCCAAAGACTTGTGCAACCTAATAAGACTCTTTCAGGCAGACTAACATGGAAGAACATGAACAGGTCTGTTCCAGAAGGTGTTCCATAGTCATGGGATCATGACTGCCAAAGCCTTGATCCTACCGGCAGAAATTATAATTTCTGTAAAAGATGGCATTTGAAGTGAAGCTATCTCTGTTGAAAAGGGGGGGCCTCATCCTGTGAGAAATATATTATTCTATTTTTTGCTGTTGACCCTCCAAAGTTAATCTTGCCAATGAACAAAAAAAAAAATGAGGTCTGTTTTGTATGTAAAAAGACAGCTATTGAAATATAGTCTGAATTTTCTTTTCCTTAACAAGGTTTTTGATAAGTAAGGCCAGGTGGAATTGTTACCAACTTCAGGAAACGAGGTAGCGACACTCATTAATCCCAGAAAGTAATACAGGGATCAGTTTATTTTTCAGAGTGGAGATTTACTTAAGCCAAAACTGTGGGAATAAGCGTGTTTTATTACTGGGGAAAAATAACTGCGATACCCATGCAACTAATCACATTGCTTGGACCACAATGAAAACCTCAGGTTCTCTTTCACTTTGCCAAAAAATCGTTTTAGCTCGCAAAACCAAGAGTCCATAAGCATGGGATTTTTGTAGTGAGCCTGGAAGGTACCTTCTCAGAAGATCCCCGGTAATCTTCTCATTAGTGTGCTTTTTTTGGTTTGTTGTTTCTAGGTGTGCCAATGCTATCTGTACAACCGAAGGGGAAGCAAAAGGGCTGTGCTGGCTGCAACCGCAAGATCAAGGACCGATATCTTCTGAAGGCTTTGGATAAGTATTGGCATGAGGATTGTTTGAAGTGTGCCTGCTGCGACTGTCGCCTGGGAGAGGTTGGATCGACACTTTACACGAAGGCAAATCTCATTCTCTGCCGCAGAGATTACCTGAGGTAAATGCAGGCCTTTGCCGGGGGTTCGGCTTATACATCACAGTTGACTATCGCCTCTCTTTGTTCCAGGTGCTGCTGTTTAAAGATATGCCTCTATGTATGGAGTACACCTACACTCCAATGTCAGCTTGAAGATGTTTATGTGTAGTGTTGGTTCTTGGCATATATATAATTTATTGCAGTCATAGACCAGTAAATATCATACTTCATTGCTATGCTACAAATTCAAAATCTAAAACCTTACCTTTAAAAAAATTGGTAACAGGACAAATAAAATACAGATAAATACTATCCGCAGTATAAAACTTGGAGCCGAGTTACTATGCTTATTAATTTCCTTATCCTTCCTATCAGCCCTTTTCTTGCTCTGGGCTTTTATCTCACCAGCACAAAAGATGGCCACGTGTTTTGAAACCATGGGGTTTAGTTTCTTGTATATTTTGATGCATCCTGCAAGACAATTAATGCTTACTTCACAAAAAATGTTTTCAAAGGGCCTCTTAGACATATGTCTTTCTTTCTAGGAATATTCCCAGGGAATAACCAAGTTTCATCTCTGTCCCTATCTCCTTACACGGGAAGAACTAAGTAACCAAGGGTCACCCCATAATTATCTGACCACAATCTCTCCTGACTGTGTGAAGTTAAAATCTATGCCTCAAAGAGGTTTTAATGTTCCAAGATGAGGGGAATTCCCATAGCTGCAAAACCTCCTGTTGGGTTTTTTTACTTTTCCCAGCTGAAACTGAATTCATATTCCTTATTTAGAACACAACTGAGTAAGATGAAAGCTCCATATGTTATTCAAGGATGTAAGACTTGATAAATCAATATGCATCTAGCTGCTAGAGGGAACATAATTAATTTGTATTCATCAGTTATGTTGTGCTGATTTACACCAGATTGTTTCTGTCCTTTGAGAACATCAGATTTAATATTGGGAGTCTGGTGAGGCAGGGGTAAGTAGGCGGGGTAGTAGTATTCCTGACTACAGGAAATCATCTGAGAGACTAAAGTTGTCCGTCATGAGAAGAATGCATTAGAAAAGTATGATGACATTTTGAAAATAGCGGAAATGAAAAATATCTATAAGCTCTAACACTAACAGCCCATTCCTGAAAAGTCGGCGTGCGGAGTTGGCGGGGAAGAGGAGCAGCAGTGCCTCTTCCCAAGCCAATTCGCGCACACTGCGGGAACAAAAAAAGCCATTTCGTGGTGCTCAGCACTGCCATTCCCGCCATCAGCATGACCGGCCAGACCGAGATAGGAGGAATGGGCTGTTAAGGACATCACTGGACTATGAAACGAGGATATATAATGAAGGGTTCTGGTTAAATTTTACAATGAAGTGTGGACATGTAACATGTAGTTAGCTTTTATCTTTATCTAGATGGAGGTCAAAGTTGGTAGGCTTGTATTTGTTTGTATTTGTTTGTAGAAGAGAATCTTTCTAGATTTTCCTGTGAATCAGCAGGACATTTTATAGTTATCAGTTCTTCAACAGTATGCCATTGGTTTGTCACTGAACAATTCTTAAATTTTATGTGACATACTAATCTTAAAATCTCCACAAAATAATAATTATTATTATGCCCACTATTAAGTGGTAACTTGTCTACCTCCCGTATCCTGCTGCAATCATCTATATCCCCCAAAATTATACCCTTGTGGGTCAGAGAACTCCTAGGAACAATATGAGATTCAAAGTGGGGAGGCTTCAGTGAGAGGAGAGAATTGGCAAAATGGCAATAGTGCCTATCATGAGTGGAAAGGTCGGTTAGGATCCAAACGGTTGTTTCTGTAAAGAATGGGTCCAAGATAAACTGTCTGGCTAATAGTGTGGCTGTTTTAAACATGAACAACCACAACACCACTTGGCCATCCCAAAACGAGAGTTTCCTAACTCAGCAATGATCTAGGGTTGCCAAACTCCAAGTAGCGGCTGGAGATCTCCTGCTATTACAACTGATCGCCAGCCGATAGAGAACGGTTCACCTGGAGAAAATGGCCGCTGTGGCAATTGGACTCTATGGCATTGAAATCCCTCCCCTCCCCCAAACCCCGCTTTCCTCAGGCTCCACCCCAAAAATCTCCCATTGTTGGTGAAGAGGGGCCTGCCAACCCTAGCAATGATCACAAGAATCAGGCCTCTAAAGTGGCTGGATAATCGTTTGGAGAGAATGTTTTCGTCCCAGTGATCCATGCTCACTGCAGCAGTTTGTATTAGATGAACTTAAAAGGATCTTTCAGCTCTCTTATGGTAAGATGACTGATTCGATAAAATACTTCTCTCCTGCTTTGTTTGTTAAATGTGATGCTGTACGAGTATAGGAAAACTGGCAGTTTTTTAAAAAATAGGGTCGTTTCTTAGGGATTCTTCAGGAGAAAAGCTTTCAAATATCTTCTGAGAACTGATCCCAGCCAATCTGCACAGTGCAAAGGGGCTGAAAGAGGATTCCCTAGCTCAGGCTCCCTTGCTATTTCAGAAGCATTAACACACGCACACTGTTTCCCTTACTAGTACCAAGTGTCAGCATACCCATATATAAGAGCTGGGGATTTGCTGCCCTTTTGATAACACACCGGGTTGAAGATGTCATCAGTCATTGACCCAGCATAGAGACACCAAGTCCAGTTCAAGTTCTAGACAGAGACATCTAGAGACATCTGTGCTTGAATGTTTGTTCTGGATCCTCTCCATCATTGCCTTAACCTATAAAAGCATATGATTAGGCCATTAATACAAAAGTGTTCCAGAGATAAATCATTATCATGTACTTTGGAAGAAAGGTCATCCTTATAACAAAGTTTTTTTCTTATCCCTTTAGTCAAATCTCATACATTTCCCTCTCATATCATAGAATCATAGATTTGTGTGGAATCAACAAGCCACCTAATCAAATATGCTCCCCAAGGGAGGATCTTCCATCCACCAGCCCCTCCCCACTACACTATCAGAGACTTCCTGGTTTGCTGCTTAGGAGGTTTACTCTAGCTCTCACCTTAAGGCAGCTTTGCACATTACACAGAACTGGAGGAGAGAGGCAGCAGGAAGGAACTTGTCCATCCTTTTTGTGCTGCCCATACAAGGCCCGTGAACGCACCAGCAACTTACCTCGCTATTGAGACTTGCCCAGTACACAAGCATCCAACACGACTTTAAATTTCTGTTCCCACCACGCCGCCTTTCTCCGCTGCATTTGATAAGCCAGGATGAAATGAAGACCGGTGCGCTCCCACGCATGCCCAGTCGGCGCTCGAAGCAAGGACGGCGATTGGTCCAGCGTCAGTTGGGGAGGCGGGGGGAGTGGGGGTGGGTGGGCTGGCAGCAGGAAGTGGGCTGGCAGCAGGAGGTGGATTGAACACAGATTGCATGTTCGCACTTTAAGGCTCTGGGTGAGGAAGACGTTTCATTTTATTAATTCGCCGTATAAGCGGATGCTCTTAACGCGGAGAAATTGTGCTCTGGAGACGTCTCCGGAATCCTTCGGTTGAGATGAAGTGCAAACATGCAAGGAAAGCTCTCAGAAATCGGAGCTGCAAACGCGTAGTGTGGACATGTTCAAGGAGAGGTTTGCATGTCTCCTGTCCGGTGCAATGTCTGAGTTTTACATGCATCAGGAACTTACAGTCTTATTTTTATTTATTTTATTTTATTCACTTTCTCCTCAAAGGAGACCAAAAGTGGCTTATATCATTCTCCTCTTCCTCCACTCCTCCTGGCTTGAGCAGTTTGCAGAAATTTTCTTAAACAGCAAATAAAATCACTGTAACTAAGTATGAGTACAATCCTACGAAAGCTCATCACCACTGTGCCTGCTTGGGACCTCTGCCTGATGGGATTTAAGTTACTCACAGACAAGTCTTATTTCCTTGCTTATTTGTCTTATTTGTCCCAACTACCTGTTGCTGGATTCCGCCCAGTGACTTTTTGAATGCTGTTAATAATTGGTTCTTGTAGGTTATCCGGGCTGTGTAACCGTGGTCTTGGAATTTTCTTTCCTGACGTTTCGCCAGCAGCTGTGGCAGGCATCTTCAGAGGAGTAACACTGAAGACTTTCCTTCAGTGTTACTACTCTGAAGATGCCTGCCACAGCTGCTGGCGAAACGTCAGGAAAGAAAATTCCAAGACCACGGTTACACAGCCTGGATAACCTACAAGAACCAATGAACTCTGACCGTGAAAGCCTTCGACAATATTCTGTTAATAATTATTTGCTATTTCTTTTGGTGGTGGAAAATGCCCTCAAGTTGCAGTTGGCGTACGGCAACCCCATAGGGTTTTCAAGGCAAGAGTCGAACAGACGTGGTTTGCCATTGCCGGCCTCTGTGTAGCCCCCTTGGACTTTCTTGGTAGTCTCCCATCCAAGTACTAACCAGGGCAGACCCTGCTTAGTTTCCTAGATCTGATGAGATCAGGCTAGCCTGGGCCACTATTTCTTTTAGGGTCAATTAAAAACAGAGCTCTAAAATCTTCCATCTAGAACACAGATGCATACAAATATCAATTTTCTTTTTCCAGATACATATTTATGAAATGTTCTCTTGTACTGAAGCATGTCAACAATCACGTGAACCATGTCAAGGTTGTTGTTCAGGACTTCGATGTGATTCAGCAAGCATGATGTGTGTGTTTTTCTGCCAGTCTTGGGTACTTCAGTCCCATTTAACTTGACTGTGATATTTTCTTTGTGGCTTAGAACAAAGTGAGAGAAGGTGGGCTTAGCAGAGGAAAGCAGAGCTCTGTATTCTGACAGTACTTCTGACACCTGACATGGCACTGGAACATTATATGCTGAGCAGGAGTTGAACCCCCGCTATAAAAAGTAAAAAAAAAAATGTGTTCTTAAAGATAACATATGGATTTACATTTACAGGTAATTATGATCGCTGATATTTTGATGGTGAAGTATCTGCACAAAGTTACACTGATATTAAGAAAAAAAGAAGCAAGTAAATCTCTAGAATGCACAAGGCAGCTTGCCTCCTGCTTTCTTGAATAGCCTGCTATACATTAACCTCTAACGGAGCCATTAATAGTCCCGGTGCATTAATAGTCCTGATGCTAACATTCAACGAGACAGGAGAGTATCTAAGGTGACAGTTATTGATTTTGATGAACTTGTAACATTGCATATTTATGGCGAGGATCAAGAGGCAGTGAAGAAGGCAAGGTGGCAAACGTAGCAGGGGTGGAACAGGGGAAGCTGTTGTGCCATGGGGTCAGTGGAATCCAGGTCAACGAGAAGGACTCAAGGTTTTCTGCGGCAGTTGCTGGAGTTTCTGCTAAGGGACCCAGCTGGCAGTGTTTGTTGGTGGGGGGCTCAGCTGGCTCACACTCCAGGTCTTCATCTTCTCATAGGCTGGACCAGATGATGAGAGCTTCTCAGCCTTTCTTGAGGAATGTAGAAATAGGCCTTCCATTTCTGTTCTTCTACATATTGTTCTTACAGGGCTTTTTGCGTGCCCCCTTTGGTGCCCTTGCTTTGTTTCTTTTATGGTATTTTTATGTCTGGTATATATACTGTTTGCATGTCATTTGTGTGCTATTTATGCAAATATTGAATTAACTGTTGCATACATCTAACAGGGAAAATTGGTACGAGCAAACAGAAAATGGCACAAAAATAGAGACTCACAGGCAGTGGCAGACGGGCCATTGTGTCAGCTTGCCTAATGGCAAGTGGGCCCTGTGGGCCCCTGATGAAGTGGGGGGCCCTTAAACATTAGAAAATATGTTAAAAATAAAAATTAACAAAAAGTAAATGATAGCCTTATAGTTGTGGGTGGGCCTCCTTTGTCTCCTGGCAACCAATATTTTTAGACCCCAGTCCGCCACTGCTCACAGGTTTGAATTTCAGAAGAGAAAAGTGAAAAGGAATAGGGATTTTTGTGTGTGTTTGCCAAAGCAGTGGGCCTGCAAAAGTTCAGCAGAATTCCTCCCCCTGTCTAATTTTAGCAGGCCTTTGGATCACACTCTCTTATAGAGGCGGTGACTGACCTCGCTGCCTGGCGCTTCTTTTGAGATGGCAAATGTGGAAAGTGGTCAAGAGGCAGTTTCTGACATCTGGTAAGGCTGCCTGTTGCCTGTATTTTACGCCCTAGCTTGTCACAGTTATAGTCAATAATAGCTGGCCATACAGCCTTAGGAAGACATGTTTTATTCACAAGAAACATGGCTTTACTCTTGTTTCAGCTGAACAACAACATCCCGTCTTTGCTGTCTTCCAGTTCCGCAGGGCTGCAGCTTTTTCCCCTTAGTCTGGCCTTAGCAGCGGTTTTGTGCCCATTGTGTTTCAGTTTGTAAAGTGCTCCCTGATCCCTGCGGATGAAAGGTGTTTACAGTAGCCGCCGTGTCTGCTTTGATTACTGTCTGTGCAAAGTAAGTCCTTGAATCTTGAAGGGTACCATTTCTATCTGGAAAGGGACACTCTGTAATACCCGGCTTTCATTGGGCTATCATTTGTGAGGAAGCACAGAAGAGCAAAATTAAATATTCAGATCGTAGTAGTTCTTTGCATGGTCTTTGCAAAGTCAAATGCATGTGCCAAAAACTAGTAAAACCACAGTTAATCTGCCAGTACGGTGATTAATATAAGTGACTGTCGTTTCGGGGCTCAGGAGAAAACATGGTAAAGCTAAAAGACTTTCCAAAGCAGGTACCCCCCCCAACAAATATAGTGTTTACGACCATTGACAGCAAGCATCATGGAACCAGAATAATGAGAGTTGTATCATCAATCTATTTATATGAAGCAAGCACATTCATTAAATGCTAGGGATGAGTACTAGCACCAAAATCTACATTTGGAATTTAGAACTCTGTTAAAGTCAAAAGGAAGAGCCGTTTCCCACACAAAAAGGTAAACCACTTTTTATAAGGCTGCACCATGCATTAGGAACTGGCTGCAATTTGGGCACAAACCCTGGACAGTGTCAATGCCACCATTGGGCAGGGCACAAGCAGAGCAGAGGATAGTTAGTGCTAGGGAGTGGTGGGCCCATGCCCTGGGTAGCATCAGCAGACAGACTGGAGCAACAGATAGACAGACAAGGGTGGGTGGGTAGGTGGAAACAACCACAACAGCATTGGGCACAGTAAGGAACCAGGATAGAATGGTTAGCACTGACAACGTTGCCCCTATCTGCTTGCTTGGGAAAATACGAGAGGAAGAAAAGTCATGAGGCAACAAACAATGGCAACAACTAGAGCTGTGTATGAATTATTCCTGTGTATGGTGAGGTGCCCAGGTGAGTCGAGTCATAGAGCAAAGTAATCATGCTTCATGGTTAGCCTCATTTCCACTGGGGCAGGCTCTTCAGATGACAAGGAGATCCTGTCAGGCCAGATACAAGGCACAGGTCCCTCTGAGTACTCCGCAGTGAACCCCATGATCCTGCCACAGCAACGAGCTGTGGACCCTTCCCACAGTGAGCCACCAGACCAGGAACCACCTGGAAGGCCTGGCACCCTGTTGGCACATTTTGATGACCTGGAGCTGCTGCTGAGTCCTGCAAAGGTCCCACACCACAATGGTCTCCCCATAACCTAGGGATCAGGGACAAAGGAGGACCATGGCAGAAACATGACCCGGTGAAGGAATACTCAGGGGTCTGACTCTCTGCTGTCTCTCCCAGGAAGGAGATGAGGTATACTAGCTCTTGAGAGGAGCCAGAACTTTAACCAGGTCATCAGAAAGGGTGGGGATCCCAGGTTCTTATATAAGCCTGCATAGGGCTGTTGAATTAAAAAAAATTCGGTATAGTTCAAATTTGGCTGAATTCGGCCCGTTTAGATTCGGCATATGCCGAAGTCCGAACTCCCCCACTTCGGGTCCGTGCAATTCGGCGGGAATTCAAAGTTCGGGAAAAAAATTCGGCTGAATAAAGCCATTAAAAACACAACCGTGCCTTTCCGCGGCTCGGGGGGGGGGCATTTTGGGGGGTAGAGGTCCCAAACTTTCAGCAGAGCTTCAAAGGACGTTTCTTGAAAGACCCCCCAAGTTTTGTAAAGATTGGGTCGGGGGGCTGAGATATGGGCCCCGAAAGGGGTCCCCCCCACCCTTAATGTGCATCTCTGAGCAGAGCTTGCCGCCCACGCACAAAGCTCCCAGCCCCGACAAACAGCTGAGAAGTTTTTTATGAATGAGGGAAAACCTGAAGACACACAACTGAAACCCCCCCCTCAAACCAGGGAGAGAGAGACTCGAGGGGGAACAAACACCCCAGGCAGAACCGGCAAAAGCCCCCTTTGGCTTCCCCCCCCACCCACAGAAACTGCTCCCTCCCCACACACACACAGACTCTGCTTCCCCCCCACACACACACACACAGGAGAAAAATTATAGATTAAAGCCCCCAAAGGGGTCTTACTGTGGCTGTCTTCTGTTCCATCAGGAGGGGCTGGGGAGGACTGGGTAATCCAAGACGTTTCCATTTAGGCATGGGACGTTTTGCTCTGGAGGAGATGCATACAGGATCCCATTCATCCCAATAGGGGAAAGGGGGAAGGGGAAAGCCCATATCTCGGGACCCCCTGACCCAATGTTTACAAAACTTGGGTGGTCTCTTAAGAAGGCTTGTCTGAAGCTCCGCTCAAAGTTTGGGATCTGCACCCCCAAAAATGCGCCCCCTGCAGCCACAGAAAGAAAAAAGGGGGGAGCCGATATTTCTGCCCCCACTGAACCCATCTTTACAAAGCTTGGGTGGTATCTTAAGAAGGATCGTCTGAAGCTTTGCTGAAAGTTTGGGGGCTGTATCCCCAAAAAAGCACCCCCTGCAGCCATGGAAGTGGAAAAGGGGGGTAAAAGGGGTGGAACCCATATCTCGAGACCCCCTGACCCAATGTTTACAAAACCTGGGGGGTATCTTAAGAAGGCTCATCTGAAGCTCCACTGAAAGTTTGGGGTCTGTACCCCCAAAAATGCGCCCCCTGCAGCCCTGGAAAGAAAAAAGGGGGGAGCCCATATCTCGGGACCCCCTGACCCAATGTTTACAAAACTTGGGTGGTCTCTTAAGAAGGCTTGTCTGAATCTCTGCTGAAAGTTTGGGGTCTGTACTCCAAAAAAATACGCCCCCTGCAGCCACAGAAAGGAGTGAATGTGCACAAGCACACACACCCCCCCACACACACACACGAGGATTTCCCTCTCTCTCTCTCTCTCTCCCCGGCCGGGCCGCACATCAGCTGATTCCTCCAGTACTCAATCCTGACTGATTGGCCAGAAGAAGACCCAGCTTGGCCACCGATTGGCTGGGGGAGGAGAATGCTGCTTACTGAAGGTTATGCTGCTTACTGACAGCCCGAATTTGCCGGATTTATTCGTGAACTCCCGAACTCGCTAAATTCGGCCCCCCAGTTGCCCGCCATTTTTGAGTTCGGTTCGTCCCGAACTAAAAACCACTGAATCGGGAAATTCGGCTGTTTTTCGGTTCGGGCTGAACCGAATCAACAGCCCTAAGCCTGCAGAAGCTTTGCTGGTTCAGCAGCTACCGTAAGGCTAGCTGTTGTTGCCTGTGCCTCTACCTGCTGATGCCTCCTTCCCTCCCTACTCTTCCTTACTCCTTCTTGCATTGTACCTGTCCTGACTCTTGCCTGTTTACCTTTATTCTTGCCACCTGACTACTGGCCTGATTCCTGCCAGCCTCAGGAAGACTGCTGCCTGTCTGCTGTGAAACAGGACGCTTGGGTCAACAAATGGAAATCTCTAAAGATTAAAAAATGGTTTCCCAGTCAAGCTGTAAGGCTAGGACTGTTCCTATTCTGGGATTCCTTCCTTTATCATACTCTGGAGACAAATCAGACAGGAGGAGGAGGATCAATCCCTAGTATATTCTGCCCATAGCTGAATCAGCTTGGGATGGTGTTACAAGCGAGTGACTGACTGTGTCCATCCCTAAGCAAGACTGTAAGAGCTGTTCATGCTTGGTGTCAAATGTGAGTGTGCCATGTCACAGTGATAATGATGTCACAGTGTTAGGATTAGGGCTGTGGCACTTCTAGCATAAGGGGACTGGTAGACCTTCACATCAGAACATCCCCGTTTCTCTCCTTTTCTCTCCACACTATTCACAAAAGCTGAGCAGGCGTTTAAAAACCATTTCGCTGTCCAAAATCTTCCACTGGAAGACACTGTTGTGTCATGTGCCGAAGAGAAGTTAAATTACATTGTCTGCAACTTTGAAAAGCAAAGACCCTCCTAAAATATGGTATCTGAACCAAGGCTGTCTAGTAAGAGAATTTTTGCACTCCAAGTGATTGCGCTTGGTTTGTTAGTTGACTTTTTATTATTTCCTAAAGCCTTGTGATTAAGTGAAAAGCTTGCGTGGACTAAATCTCGCAGCCGTTTGATGTTTTAACCTGCCTCTGGCACATTCAGACTTGCTGTTTTGCTACTGATAATTTTTAAAATCTCCAAAGAGACCTCTGCTCGGTGCATGTGTGTTTGCATAGCATCTGTGAAACTCTAGTTATGCGTTAATGCCGGTTGGAGTCGTTTATACCCCAGGTGTTTAGAATAAAATCTGAGTCCGGTGATTGAATTTAAGCACTCCCAAACTGTATAACTTAACTTTCTTTCAATTGCGTGCATTTTTTTAAAAATAAAATCTTTCAAAAGAAATGGGATGGAACTCTGGAAGGCCTGGTACCATATGAATGTTACCCAAATGCCCTAGACCAGTGGTCGGCAAACCGTGGCTCATGAGCCGCATGCGGCTCTTTGGGCCCTTGAGTGCAGCTCTGGAAAGCGCCCTCCTCCTCCTCCCCCCCTTTCCCTCCCCTCACAGCGCGGCCAGGTTTTGCACGCGGCGCTCGGCTGGCGGCGCCAAGGCGGGCGGCGGCAGCCAATCCGTGGGTGGGTTTTTTCGCGCTAGTTTTGGCTGGCAAAGGAGGCCGAGGCGCTGAGGAGGGGCGGACGGGCGGACGGCACGCCGGCCTGGGAGGGAAGGAAGGAACCCAGGCGGCGAGGAGTAGGAGGTCGGGGCCCGGGGGGCGAAGACATGTTTGATTCATTTGTACCCTCTTTTTGGGATTTGTACTCTCTACATGCACATTTTCCCCATCCAGATTCTCAAAACTCTGCATGGGGGGTTATTGGCCATTTATGAATGGGAGGTTTTTCCTTGGATTTGCCACTCAGATGCACATTTTCTCCATCCAGATTCTCAAAACTCAAAAATAAGCCCCCCTGCAGAGTTTTGAGAATGCAGATGGGGAAAATTTGCATCTAGAGTGCGGCAAATCCAAGGCAAAACCTCCCATGCATGAATGGTTGTTAAAAGGCGTTTTGGCTCTCAAAAGAAATCTCAATCATTGTACTGTTGATATTTGGCTCTGTTGACTAATGAGTTTGCCAACCACTGCCCTAGACCTGTGTGTCCCTCAACCATAGGAGCATGCCCCTTTTGCATGTCAAGTGCACCAGCACGTGTGCATCCTAGAATCATAGAGGTGGAAGGTACCACCAGGGTCATCTAGTCCAACCCCCTGCACAACGCAGGAAATTCCGAACTACCTTCCCCCCCCCCCCGCAGTCCCAGTGACCCATACTTCATGCCCAGAAGATGGCCAAGGTGCCCTCCCTCTCATGATCTGCCCAAGGTCATAGAATCAGCATTGCTGACAGATGGCCATCTAGCCTCTTCTTAAAAACCTCCATGGAAGGAGAGCTTACCGCCTCCCGAGGTAGTTAGGATTGGGACCTTGTGCCAGGTGCATATCAGGGTCCTGGATTTGGGCAATGCTGCATGTAAGAGGGAGGAAAAAGAAACAGGTATAGGTTTAAAGTTGAACATTTATTAAGAAAATGAATAGCGTAGGGAATTATTAAGAGGAATATAAAGAGTACAGAGAGCACACATTCATACAGATAAACAATAAACAATCGATCTATAAATCCTACCTATGGGTAGATCCTAATACATAGAAATCTAACAGTCTAACAAAGGAAGTGGGGGGTAAGGTAAAACATTTTGAGCCTGTCCAGAAGATGAAGTCCAGGAAAGTTTACTGGAAGAGACAGGTGAAGTGATGGAAGGGGGATGGGAAGTAGCTTATGATCTTATGTTCTTTTCTCCTCTGTTTAGTTTCTGGGGCAGTAATTCATGTCATGAGCCGACAAGAGTCACTGGAAAAGACAGTCATGCTAGGAAAAGTTGAGGGCAGCAGGAAAAGAGGAAGACCCAACAAGAGATGGATTGACTCAATAAAGGAAGCCACAGCCTTCAATTTGCAAGATCTGAGCAAGGCTGTCAAAGATAGGACATTTTGGAGGACTTTCATTTATAGGGTCGCCATGAGTCAGAAGCGACTTGACGGCACTTAACACACAACACACACAATTCATAGAGAAGCCATTGGCTGTTCGCATGATGTGTTGGAACTGTGAGTCAAAACCCAAGGTCAGGGGTCTGTGAGGCTGTCTTTTTACCCAAAAGGTGTAGGTAGAGGGCCAAATAAGATGCTCCTCCCAATGGGATTGGGCTAGAGCCAAAAGGTGTAAACCTTACTGATTGATCGAGTGGATACCAGAAACGTGGGGAAATATTGTCTCAGCCATTGTGGTGCCAATGTCTCTTTGACGTGGCATACAATTCTAAAAGAATAATAAACTAAGTTATATTTTAGCCATTTGGTAAGATAGGATTCTGGAAGAAAAACAGTTCCGAAGAATAAAAGTATCAACCTGAGAGATGGATGTGTTTACACATCACCATCAACTATCCAACAGATCCTGTTGTGGATTTGGAGTGAACTATAAAAAAATCGGTTAACTGAGACACTGCTATCATTTGGGGGGGTGGCGGTAGATAAATGCGTCCATTCCTGGACAAATTGTTGCTTGATGACTTTCCTCCGTTTTGAAATGCAGGAAACTCCTCAGAGTGCTGACACTCTCCCTGACTCCTAAGATTAAGTGGCTACACTCTTTTCTTCCAAACCTTGGGATAGACCAAATTAAGAAGTAATAAAATGCAGCTCCTTTCTGGGTGTTCTACAGAGGTGTTTCAGTTGGGTTCTGGGGTCCTTACAGCCCATTCCTGAAGGAGGGCAGTAGATAGGCGGCGACCGGGAGTGGCGCAGCTGCGCCGCCTCCACAGAGGCTTCTCTGCTGAAAAACATTTTAAAGGCTCTTTTTTTTTTTTTGCTGGTGTAGCAGTGCTGGTGTAGCAATGCTATTTTGCTGATGTAGCAGTGCTGCAGAGGGGCATTCTCAGGCTGAGAGGCTTGGCGCAAAGTAGCACTTGGTGCAAAGTGTCATGGAGTTACACCAGTTCTGATGGCGCTTTGCCCCCCTTCAGGATTGCATGGTTAGTGATTGAAAGCTGTACTGAGAACTCCACTTATTTTAGTTTGTAGTGCCTTCAGATGCCAAGGCTTCTATCTGAAACTAGACATGTTCTTTCTTTCTGTCTTTTTCTACCCCCCCCCCCCACAACACATCAGAATGGGTTCCTTCCACTGGCCCAGCCACCTCATGCAGGATGGGGGGGAGGTAGCCCCAAAAAATACTTTTCAGATTTTCAGTGTACCACTGAATCATGAGTCAGTGAGTATAACCCTGTGCTTGAATGGACCTTTATACCAAGCTACACAAGGGTGCTGGGATTAACCATATGGATTGTTCATTTGAAAGCACAATAATTATCCCAAGAAGATTCCATGATTTTATAGCAGTCTGTGAAGTTGTCTTGCTTCTCCTATTACAGTTGTCTGTCACACAAAGAAGCCACTGTATGTAGTAGGTTCTTTGGAATAGCAGGTCACCATCAAATGACATTCTGAAGGATACCTGCTTTTTATATTATTTAACTAAAAAATGACTGATTTTGGAGAAGGTAGGTAAGTTCTCTTCTTTAAAGATATTTAAAATAAGTATGTCAAGGAGTGAATATAGGGCAAAAAGGCAGAGTATAAATTCTGTAAATAAATATGGAAAGGTAGCACTTGTATGATGCCACCGTGGGTTTGTGTCTCTTCACTGGAGTGGAAAAGTGTAAAAAGTCTCTAGAAATAGGTCACCCTGTACAATAGAATACAAGCAGCTTCTAACAAGGTACTGCACTTTCTTGATGCTATGATGTATAGTGTGCTATCCTGTTAATTAAGTATGCAAATATTTATCCAAACAGCCTGAGGAACATTTAGATTTTTTGGATAAGTAAACCTTAATAAAAACTGTAGTTCTTCTATTTTCATAGGCAGATATGGGCCAACATGAAGGACACAAAATAAAATTTGTTTAATTGAAGCTTGGAAAACCAAGGCTCACATACTGGAGATTCTGTTAAATACTAAAATTAGCACTTGACTTGCATTAATATCACACATCCATTCCATTAGTTAATCCATCAGTTTTAACAATGATTTGATACCCACATTAATTCCTACATTAGATGCTCCAATAAATAGTTTCCTCATAATGTAACACTTCTAAAAATGCTCTTTTCTACAGAGTTCCAGTGCTGTGTTGGAAAAAACAATTTAAATGTGTAATGATGAAATATCTAACCATTAATCTACAATTATTCCTTGGTAACATCTCACACTATTATATAGAAGTGGTCTGTTTTAAAACAGCTCTATCATAGGTAATACCTTCTGGATACCTGTACTACCATGCCGCTAAAAATGCATTTGGGATATTGATGGAGTCTAAGGAAGAAGGGAACTTGAAGGGAAATAGTTGAGTTCAGAACATAAGATAAAACTGTGAACCAGATGTGAAATCAGTCATATGGGTTCCTCTTAGGGTCAGTAAATTCTCTTAAGCGCATGCATTGTTGACGGCAATGCATGGGTGTTCCACAATTGATATGTTATCTGTAAATCTAATACCATGTCATTCCTTACCTAGATTTAGTGTATACAACAATGAACAGAAAGATGTTATTTGACTCTCATGGACTATCAACAAAATAAGATACATTTTTATCCAAATTTATTATGAATATTGAAGGAATTTTGTGCATGTGCTTCAACTAAGACCTTTGCTTATTGTTTCCCCCATCTGTTCACTTACTAGACGTTGTGACTCAATTATAAACCGAAAGTGTATTGTTCTTATTTATTATGTGTCATTGTAATTAGATCTATCACTTTTTATAGTTCTGTAACTCTGTGATTATTTTGGCATATTTCAGTGCTTATTTTTCTACACTCAAAATACAGATGACTTGAAGGGTACAAGCTGTTCAGGCTTAAACCACTCATCTAGCTTTTTATTAGGAACAGGTTTACTACAACTAGTTCTCAGCATTTTAGTGCCAACAGTATTAAACACTATACAGATCAGAGAACCAGTAAAGTCCTCAGTTTATGTCTGCTGCATATGATAGCAGTGGGGCAAAACAGTCAGGTCTTGAGTAAAGGCTGTCTCCCCTTATGAACAATCAGAGATCACAGTGAGAGGGTAGGTAATGTGAAGCTAAAGAGAAGAATATAAACTAAGTCATACCATAGGTTCACTAGCCTGATATTGGGGTCTCATTCCCTGGCATATCCAATTAAAAAGCAGATGTAGCAAATGTTGGGGAAAATCTTTCTCTCTGGGAAGCCACCACCAGTCAGAGTAGACAATACTGAACTAGATGGGCCCCTCTGATTGAGAATGGGGCCTGACAGGGCAGGAGAAAACATTGAGTTGCTCCTACAAGGGGATAATCCTTCAATCACTTTACAGGTTGCGAAATTTTGCTCGGCAGCAATGAAAATTCGACGCCATAGAACAGTCTCTTAGCCCAATTGGCAGAAGTGTCTCGGTTGTTATTTCTTTTTTAAGTGTTATAAGACTCGGACTGTAATTCTTTGTTTGTAAGAATATTTTAGTCCATGTTTCTGGTTTTATCTGGCTAAGGGCCGTACATAAACAATCTATCTATCTATCTGAGCTAGATGGACAAATGGTCTGACTTGATATAAAGTGGCTTCATATGTTCATCTTGTTTTTATTTCACAACAGCTGTCCAAGGTGTCTTTTCTTTGCTCATTGAAATCCTTTATCTGGAAGTGCCAGGGATTAAACCACATGAAAGCATGTGTTCTGCCACTGTTCTGTGGGGGTTTTTTGGTGGGAATTTGGAGGAAAGAGAAGACTGACTAAGAACTGAAGCACCCTATGGATTGCTTTTGGAATAGTGCTGCAATTTTATTTGTTTATTTATTAAAAACATTTTTATGCAGCCTTTCCACCCAATCAGGGTCCACAAGGCAGTGAACATAAAACTATTAAAAACATTTAAACAAGTAAAAGCAGTTAAAATATAAAATTCAATTAAAACACATAAACAAATTAGAAAGAGGGCCAAAAACTATTATTGGGGGTTTGCCAGATGAAATAAAAAAAAATCTTCCCCTTCTGGTGAAAGATACTGATAGAAGAAGACAGATGAATTTCCCTAGGGAGGGAGATCCAAAGTTTTGGTGCCACGACAGAAAAGGCCCTTTCTCAGGTCACCACCCATCTAGCCTCAGATGGCAGGGGCAACCGAAGGAGGGCCTCCAAGGAAAACCGGAATGACCAAATAGGTTTGTATGGGAGAAGGCAGTCCTTAACATATGTTGGTCCCAGGTCATACAGTACTTTAAAGGTCTATAATAACAGCACCTTGAATTGAGCCTAGAATCAAATTGGAACCCAGGGTAGGTGGAACAAGACTGGAGTGATATGGTCCCTATGACCCACTCCTGTCAACTCTCTGGCCACAGCATTCTGTATCAACTGTAGCTTGCGGACAGGCTTCAAGGGCAGCCTCACATAGAGCACATTGCAGTTATCTAATCTAGATGTTGCCAGGGCATGCATCACAGTGGCAAGATCTCTTCTGCCCAGGAAGGGCTGCAGCTGGCTCACCAGCCAAAGATGCTGAAAGGCACCCCTGACCACCACTGCCACCTGTTTATCCAATGGGAGGCCCAGGTCCAGGAGCACCCCCAAGCGATGAACCTGCTTCTTCAAGGGGAGTACAACCCCATCCAGAACAGGGGAAAACCTATTTCCCAGATCAGACTTTTCCCAGCTCCTCTGTTTTATCAGGATTAAATTTCAGCTTGTCAGCCTTCTTCCATTCCAGAACTGTCTCGAGGCACCTGTTCACAGTTTCCACAGCTTCCCTGGGATCTGCTGGTCATGCAAGATAGAGCTGAGTGTCATCTGCATATTGGCGGCAGCTCAGCCCAAATCTCCAGATGATTTCTCCTGGCAGTTTTACATAGCTGTTGAAAAGCATGGGGGGACAAGTTGGAACCTTGGAGAACCCCATAGTCCAAAGCCCAAGGGGTAGACCAGCAGTCCCCCAGCACCAAACTCTGAAGACTACCCTTGAGATAGGACCAGAACCACCACAGAACAGTGCCTCCCAGTCCCAAAAAGTGATCAAGAAGGATACTGTGATTGATGGTATCAAAAGCCACAGAGAAGTCTAGGAGAATGAACAGGGTTGCACTTCCCTGCTCACCTCCTGGCGCATGTCATCCACCAGTGTGGCATGGTGGTTAAGAGCAGTGAACTCTAATCTAGAGAAGCAAGCCTAATTCCCCACTCCTCTACATGAAGCCTGCTAGGTGACCTCAGGCTAGTCACACTTCTTCCCAAACTCTCTCAGCCCCACCTACCTCACAAGGTATCTGTTGTGGTAAGGAAAAGGGGAGGTGACTGAAAACCACTTTGGGACTCCTTAATGCAGGGTATAAAAGCCAACTCTTCTTTCCCATAACCAGGCCTGAAACCAGATTGGAGCAGATGTAAACAATCTGCTTCATTCAGGAAACTCTGAAGTTGCCCAGCCACCATGTGTTCAATCACCTTGCTCAAGAACAGTACTTATGAAATTGGACAGCAGTTCTTCAGTTCTCCCACGGCTTCCTGTGATGAATCAGCCCTGTCCTGCCTCTCAAAATACTTCCCATGCTGGTCAATTGTACTCTGCTTACACACACACATACATGAACCTTTATTGGCATAATAACCATATTGGCAGATGCATTTCTACAGGCACTTGAAAAGAAAAGAAAAAGTTTTCCATCATAAAAGGACAATCAGTTAAAATCAGTATATAACTAACATTAAAAAGGATCTCCTTCTTGTATTTCAAGCTAATAAAACCCATTAATAAAAAAAAGTAAAGGTAAAGGTCCCCTGTGCAAGCACCGGGTCATTCCTGACCCATGGGGTGATGTCACATCCCGACGTTTCCTAGGCAGACTTTGTTTACGGGGTAGTTTGCCAGTGCCTTCCCCAGTAATCTCCCCTTTACCCCCAGCAAGCCGGGTACTCATTTGACCGATCTCAGAAGGATGGAAGGCTGAGTCGACCTCGAGCCGGCTACCTGAAACCAACTTCCGTCGGGATTGAACTCAGGTCGCGAGCAGAGCTTGGACTGCAGGACTGCAGCTTACCACTCTGCGCCACGAGGCTCATATAATATGGACCCATAAATAACAAATACATTCTTACATCTCTATGGTCATCATTTTTGTCCTAAACCATCATATTCATTCTCATTCTCTCTCTCTCTCTCTCTCTCTCTCTCTCTCTCTCTCTCTCTCTCTCTCTCTCTCTCTCTCTCTCTCTCTCTCTCTCTGTCTCTCTCTGTCTCTGTCTCTCTCTGTCTCTCTCTGTCTCTGTCTCTCTCTGTCTCTCTCTGTCTGTCTGTCTGTCTTTATGACAATTGCAAGAAATTCAGCAACATGCTCGGTGACTTCCCGGGGATTTGTCCATCAGTAACAATTTGACTCTGCTTACACATTCCCAACCGTTACTAGAAGGAGCATGAGGATCCACAACCTGGTAGTATCTAATCATGTAGTGCCTATTTTACTTTGTACCTGGGGCAGAATATTTGTCACGAGGAAGCTATGGGGAATTATTCCATGTGCAAACGTGTACTTCAGTTCTAATGAAGAAAGGGAGATGTTTCGGTTATCATCAATGTGACAGAAGGCACAGAAATGGAAGTGAGAGAAGGCCAAAAGACACAATTTTAAGGTCTTCATGGAATCTGAAGGTGAATTGAAATGAAGAAACGGGAATCTGATATGCTTTGCTAAAGAATAAATGAAACGTTGCTTTGAGGAGCCTCTGTGCTTGTCAGGCATCCTTCTTGCCACCATGCCCAACAACCTTGTGCCTGGGATGTGTTTGAGATGTGGCTCCAGCTGGGCAAATGTCCGAAACTGGACAAAAGATTGTTATTCAAGATGTCTTTAAATAAAAAGCTGCCTTCGACAGTCACACGCCACTAAGCGAGCTTCCTTTTATTCCATTCTCTCCCATCAATTCATTTGAATTCACTGCTGGTTCCCTGTGCCAATTAGCTTTAATTTTTACTGTACACAATGACATCAACAGCCAATGAGATTGTAAGCTTGCAGGATTTTAGTGTGCCTATAAACTACAGAAAATTGTCCTTGGCTAAACTCCTGCTTTCAGATTGGCTGACGACAATAGACATGGTTAAGTTCAGGGTAAGAGCCATTAAGCATAATTACTACCACAGGGTAAAAGTTTAATTGTGTTAAATTTTAAATCTGCATAGCCTAAGCTTATTTACAAGCTGGCTGGGCCTTCCTGTTACATAAGGGGAAATAAATCTGTACTTAAAAATTTGCTTCTTGCCAACTTTTATTTTACAAAAAGTTTTTAAAAACCTGATAAAAGCCTCCCTTGTCTCTGACTCATTCCTTCCTGTTGGGATCATGCTAGCTAAGTATTGTGGATATTAGGGATATAGACTGCCTAATATATCTGAACCTTCTGTTGGTATAGAGTGACAAGACTGAATTTCCTATGAAAGATGGGCCATAGAGATGAAGATGTCCCCCCCTTTTGGTTTGATTTTTTATCTTTGTAAATTTAGAAATAAAGATTTTTATTGGTAAAAGAGATCCTAACCTTTTCAACCTTCCATGCTACATCCAATATCCCATCATAGGTCCTCTAGGAAAGGAACACAACTAATCTTGTTATCAAAAAGCAAATGCATTTGTTGGTAGAAAATATACATTGCCTTCAGGAGTATAGGAAACCAGGGGAAACATGGAACACATGTGAATGGCCATTCTAACATTACAAAGCTGTGGCTATCTTCTTCATGCTTTCTTACACACTTTTTAAAATCTACGAGGCAACATCAGGCTTAGATAAGAATAGGATTACATTCCATTAACAGATCCATGTTCATTAGGGTTGCCAAGTGCCAGGTGATGGCGGGCAAACCCCCGCCAATCCACCTGTCTGCCCGCCGACTAGCTGAGGGTCAGCGGGCAATGCGTGCACGCACGCCTGACCAAGGCGCCACATCACTTCCGGTTTACACTAAACGCCACATCGCATGGGGCCGTTTACCACACTAACTCCCAATTTGTGTGGTAAAAGGCCATTTGCGATGTGGCGCTTCCAGGTGTAAATGCATCGCAAGGGGCCTTTTACCACTCAAAAAGGGAGTTAGAGTGGTAAAGACTCCGTTGCCATGCAGCACTTCCGGGTGTAAACCGGAAGTGTCGTGATCGCGTCAGCCTTTTGTAGTAACGCACTAGCTACATTCCTCAGACAGCCTTCTCCTTTTTGTACCGTCTATTCTATTAGGATTGTTGGTACAGCAACATCCAGGTCACAGGCTTTCTCTGTGGTAGGCCCAGCCCTCTGGAATGGCCTACCAGAGTGGGTGTGAAGGGTGCTTTCATTGACTACATTTAGGAAGGCAGGCAAGACAGTTCTATTTCAGGGGACATTTGGTGGAATGGTGTGTTTTTTAATCTGTATGCTTTTATTTTGTAATGGAGTCTTACGTTTTGTGTTTTGCAATTTATCTCTGCATTGTTAGTAGGGTTGCCAAGTACCCGGTGGTGGTGGGTAAAATCCTGCCCATCCACTGGGCTTCCTGCTGGCCAGCCGAGGGCCGGCAGGCAATGCATGCACACTGCACGCACATTACTTCCAGGTTTACCCAGAAGGGACGTGGACGCTCTGGAAACCTCGGCTAAAACTCTATGGAAACCATAGAGTTTCGGCCGAGATAGCTAGAGTGTCCACATCACTTCCGGGTAAACCCGGATGTTGCGTGGGGTGCGTGCACGTGCCGCGCCAGACACGCTCGCGCACCGCGGCTTCACAAGGCTCCCACCGGTGGAGCTACGGGGCCTCCCTAATTGTTAGCCACCTTGAGCATACAGAAATAAAGTGGAATATAAATATTTTAAATAAATGCTGAAGTTAAATACAGTGGGTTATAAAGGGAGTCAGCTCCCTTTAATAAAATTAGACTTACTTTGAAGTAAACATGTTCAGGATTGTTCAGGATTTCTACTCTGACACTCATCTAATTGGAAGTCAGGAGCAATTGGCCAGGCACAATACCTCCACCTACCAGAAAGCTCTTTCTAGAGTAGATAGGAAACTTGGCTGTCCAGGCAATGTAGTTTCTCTTCCTTACTTACATTGTTGACAATCCTGAAATTATTAAACATCCCCCTTTGCCCAGTTGCTCTTTGAAATACCTTACAGTGAATTTTGAAAAGCAAGTAACAGCATCGGTTTACATCTTTGCCTAAAAAGCCAATTCATTCTAAAGCGTAGTAGAGTGAGTGAGAAACGTCCATATGCTGAAGGGTGGAAAGGAATGTTCAAGGCAGAGAACAAGATTAGCACACAGACTAGCCGAGAGCTATATTTGTTACAGCCGCTAAAAAGCAACATGATTTCAGCCGGACAGAACATAAGCCTTAAATCTTATGCAAACATTCAAAGCTGTTTAACACTGTCGTACCCCCCCCCCAAAGCCCCTGGAAGGAGGCAGGTGAATCCAGTACCAAATACATTTTTCATGTTCCTTAAGCTGACTGTTTAAATAGTTAAGTGAACATCTGTCTAAACTTCCCATCATTTCCATTTAGAGACGCCGCTAACTCAAAGGGTGACGAAAAGGGCCTGTTTAACAATGCCGATGGTGCTGTCTGGGGGCCCCTTTATTTTGTTTAATCTAGACTGAGCTCCACACAACTGTGATGCTAATGAATAATGGATTTTTTTTTAATGTTCGCACATGAAGTGGCATTGCATTCCTAACAAATCTAGGATTAGCTTCCTTCCAATTTCCCCATTTGGATATAGGGCAGCATTTTTTTTTAAAGGTAACTGATGTGGATATTTTAAAGATCAGAGGGGTAGTATTCAGATTTTTAAGATGAAAGCCACATGTCTAGTTTATTATTTAGAAGAGGCACCAAGATTAATGAAAATGTAGCCATACTATACTGACAGCCTCCTTTTTATGCATTTTAGGAAAGTTGTCTCCGTCAGTGATACGTTTTGTGTTTTTTCAGGTAAAATGAATAGCGCATAAAAAGTACAAATTTACAACTGTTGGGTAAGCTCCATGTTTCACTCCTTATTTTCAAAGTACTCTAGTGTATCCTAGATCTTAGGCTCCAAAAGCTATAAGGCGGGCAAATATTTCCCCATTTCAAAGACAGGGTAAGTGAGGAAATTTCCACCTATGACCTGGGGCAGACTTTATGCTAGCTATTTTCCGACAACCCACGGAGAGATGATCAGTCGGTAAAACTTGGGGGAGGGGTGACATTTTGCTAGACCAAAATCATACTTTGTTGATACTGAGAAGCCTGCTACTTTGGTCCAGATGAAATTAGGGTTGTGCCAAATTTGCTGTCAGAAAGTTTCAGTGTCAGGATCCCATCTGGGGGACATGAAATTTTATCCAAAAGAGAAGCATTTTCCTATGGGGGGGAGGGGGGAGAGGCCCTTCGCTGCAAAATCACAATCCCACCCTCTCTTGGCAAAGAGAGAGGGTGGTGGGATGGCTTTGATGGTTGCTCCTTCACAGTTGCTGCTGCTGTTTTAAAAAATGTGAGTCCGAGTACTAAGTGCAGCCCTGCCTGTCGTTTCGGGGCAAGCACTTGGCCATGGGAAGTGGAGGGTACTGTGCGGATTTCCAAAGCGGTTGCCACTTATAAAAGAGGCAGTTTGAAGCATAGTGCATACCAGAACCCTTCCTCTGCCCTTGCAGCATTCTTGCCAAGGGGTAGAAGTGGGGGTGACTGTTGCCGCAGTTTTGTGGCCATCCATTTGTCCCTTAAAGACTGCTGAGACAGGGTGGGAGGCTTTTCCCAGGGGACCCTGCCCCATTGGTTCAGCTTTTCTTGCAATGCAGTTCTGCATTTAGGTGACTAAATTCCAGCTGACTGAGGTTGTGATGTGGCTCTTCGAAGTCCTACACAGATAATCTGACTTTGTCGGAATAGAAGGGGGGGGAGAGATGAAATGCTTCAAATACACCAGTTTTTCAAGAACAGAAAAATCTGGTTTCGCCCAGAGGATGGATTTAGGCAACGTGTTTCTTCCAACCTTGTGACAACTCTTTTCAGTCGCTTCACAATGGGGGAATGTAGAAGTGGGTCATCAGAAGGTCCCAGTGCATATTTCCACCATGGTACACGAAGAGCTGATGAGACACGATTTTGAGGCTTTATGGACTGTAAGGCATTGTCTGATCTGAGATACAAAGGGAACAAGGCCCTATCACAGTAGATGAAACGTTGAACTCCGATCTGGATTCCCAAGTATCATCCCTGCCGTGGTTTCTTGTGCAGCTTCTGTTAAGTCTCAGGTTCAGCTCCTTCAACTGTAAATGAAACAGACGATCCAACTGCCCAAATCTAAATACGATATCCTGGTATTTTGCTCTTGATAAGCTACCAAGTGAGACCTTATTGATGAATCCTGTTCATAACTGTTATGTATTTTCTTAAGCAAAATACAGTTAAATCATCAAATAGTATGTTGTGTTGCTTTTAGTACATACTATGGTAGAAGCATTCCTGTCAGTGGATTAGCAACATTTTCTTTCAAAATTTGAAAAAAAGGTGGTGATTCCCATCCCAGAATTATAAAGGACCACCATGTGTTGCACACAGCTGCAAGACATTGTGTTCCACACATTTCTGGGAATCATGCCATGCATTGTCTTGTCTTTTACATAAAGTAATTAATTGCATGCATTAATTGTTAAAATAAAGGTTAATTTAATCTGACAATATATTAAAATGCCTTAAACTGAATCTGAGCAGTGGTCCATAATCCAATATTGTCAGCTCTGACCACAAATAGTTTTCAGGCAGAAGTTTTTCCACAACCCTACTACCTGAGAAGCTTTAAATGGAAATATTGGGACTGGACCAAGACTTGCTGCATAGAAAAAATGGGCTCTGCCACTGAGATGGAGTCCTCTTCCCATCTCACATGCTCACCAATCAGTTCCTGCCTTTTTGATTGGAAGTCCTGTAATGTACTCCATGAAGTGACAATGGTACACTGCTCTTCAAGGGTTGGTATGAGGGTCTGGAAGAGGAAATCATACTTCTATCTGCATTGGCAGAGAACTGTCTTCATGGACTACAAGGATGATGTGGAATAATTTGATGTAGAGGTAGACCTAGTTTTGTAGACTTGGAAAGTAAAGGAAGAGCAATTTACTTCACATTTCTTTTTTCCAAAATGCATTTCCTGGTTGAAACTTACCACAGAAATTTGGGTCACTTGCTCATGAAGTCAGCAGCACAATTCTTTCAGTGAATGTCGATCATGAATGTATCAGTATACATTGTGTGTGTGTTTAGATGTGCCAAAGCGGGATTATTGCTGAACATCAAGACAACAGTAATGACTACTAAGGAATTACACAACTTTAAGGCTGACAATGAAAAAAAATCAAAATTGTTCCAGATTTTCTATTCCTTGGCTCAATCATCCATGCAATGGGAGATTCCAGCCAAGAAATCAGAAGGAGATTGAGACTGGGAAGGGCAGCCATGAAGGAGCTAAAAAGATCCTTAAGTGTAAGGATGTGTCACTGGTAATCAAGATCATGCCATAATATCCCTCATTATTATGTATGGGTATGAAAGTTGGACAGTCAAGAAAGTTGACTGGAAGAAAGGTGTTTCATTTGAAGTGTGGTGTTGGAGGAAAGTTTAACAGTTAACATGGTCTACTAAAAAGACAAAGAAATGGGTTCTAGATCAAATCAATCCAGAACTCTCCCTAGAAGCTAAATTGACTAAACTGAGGCTATCCCATGATGAGAAGACAAGACGCAATGGAAAAGACAGTAATGCTAGGAAATGTTGAAGGCAGCAGGAAAAGAGGAAGGCTCAACGTGAGATAGATTGACTCAACGAAAGAAGCCATAGCTTTCAGTTTTTATGAAGAGAATAGACTATAATATAATGGAATGGTTCTGGAGGGTGCTTTTATAAGGACATTGCAGTGTTTATGTACTATTTTGTCATGTCTTCTACATACATAATCCTTTATCTGCATTGTATAATAGTATGTCATATCTTAGACTGGGGTTTGTTTGTTTGTTTGTTTTGGTTTGCATTGTCTTCTATTTTTTTTATAACCCATTTTTCTTCTTAATCAGGACCCCAAACAGCTTTTCGCATCATTATCCCCTCCTCCACTTAATTCGTACAACAACCTTCTTGTGAGGGTAGGTTATGCTGAGAGACTGTGAAGGGCCCAAGATCACCTGACAGGCCTCCATGGCAGAGTGTCTACAGTTTTCAGAGAGGAGGCAAGGTCTACCACCCACTGACAACAGTGGAACTTTAAAGGGCCACAGTAGTATCAGCATCTGGCCCAGCTGGGGCGCACACCCTCTCCCTCAGCACTCCTAGTGCCTCTGCCATTTGCAAGGGAAAGCAGGAGCCTGCAGCTAGGTTGGCTGCCACCACAGGGCTGCAGCTGGCCAGTGTGGTGTAGTGGTTAAGAGTGCTGGACTCTAATCTGAAGAACCGGGTTTGATTCCCCACTCCTCCACAAGAGCGGCGTACTCCAATCTGGTGAACCGGGTTGGTTTCCCCATTCCTCCACATGAAGCCAGCTGGGTGGCCTTGGGCTAGTCACAGTTCTCTTAGAACTCTCACAGCCCTACCTACCTCACAAGGTGTCTGTTGTGGGGAGAGGAAGGGAAGGAGATTGTAAGCCGGTTTGATTCTCCTTAAAAGGTAGAGAAAATTGGCATATAAGAACCAGCTCTTCTTCTTTTTCTTCCTTCCTTTTCTGCCAGCTGGTAAATCTGAACAAGGCAAAACACTCTTGAAATTCTGAGACATACATTTTCATTAATCCCAATATTTCAGGAGAGTTTGGGGTCATTTGGGGGTATTCACAACCCAAAATGAAAACAGGAATTTGGGGCATCATTTCAGCTTGGAAACATCTGAAGGCACATCCCTAGTATTCTACACATTTTCTCTAGATAACAAACCTGTAGGCATTGATGAAGGAGCTACAAATTAGAAAGCAGACGGGATGCTTAAAAAGCCTGTGATTATGTTCTGCTAAGGCCATCTTCATTTGTGTTGAAACAATCAACAAATTGGTTGTTGTGAGCCCCAAAATATCCCTGTGTGTGTGTGTGTGTGTGTGTGTGTTTGGGGAGGGGCCGTGGCTCAGTGGTAGAGCATCTGCTGGCATGCAGAAGGTCCCAGATTCAATCTCCAGCATCTCCAGTTAAAGAGACTAGGCAAGTAGGTGTTGTGAAAGACCTCGGCCTGAGACCCTGGAGAGCTGCTTTAGGGGAGGGGCTGTGGCTCAGTGGTAGAGCCTCTGCTTGGCATGCAGAAGGTCCCAGGTACAATCCCCGGCATCTCCAGTTAAAGGGACCAGGCAAGTAGATGATGTGAAAGACCTCAACCTGAGTCCCTGGAGAGCTGCTGCCCTTCTGAGTAGAGAATACTGACTTTGATGGACCGAGGGTCTGATTCAGTATAGGGCGACTTCATGTGTGTTTCTTTATTAGACAGCACAGTAGCTGAAGGCTCAGAAGCCTAGCAAAGAACCTCTCTTTTTCCTCCTGCTCTTTCAGCCCACATTCCCCCACACACTGGCCGGTCAGCAAAACAGGGACTGCAACTTCTTCTTTATTGGTGCAATACAGTATTTGATACTGCTAATTGCACTTAATTAGCCCTTCCGCCATTTAATTAAAACGGCTTCTAATGATTGTGCTTCCTTGGCAGGCTCTTTGGGACCACTGGGAATTGCGCTGCCTGCAGTAAGCTGATCCCTGCCTTTGAGATGGTGATGAGGGCCAGAGATAATGTTTACCATTTGGACTGCTTTGCCTGCCAACTTTGCAACCAGAGGTGAGTAAAAGACTTTTACATGCGTTGTTTTTTTTAAAAAAAAAATTCAAGCTATTCCCCCCACCCCACCCTGGAACAGGAAAGTCTGGTTCACTGTTTGATCTCCTTCTCCAAGATCTGCAAATTGCCACTGCTGGGCAAGTTGTTTTAAGTGCTAATTGAACAGTTGAGTCCTGTCCCTGGAGGCCTCTGACTCCACTTGCGGCAGAATCGGCGGTGGGTTGGATTGTGGAAAGGGACGACGAAAGTGGGTGCCACTGCACAGACCGGCAGGTGGTGTTAAGTAGCATCAAGGCAACTGAATGAACAGCTTCAAAGCCGGGCTTCTAGTCGGTCTGGTGAGCATCCATTGATAGGAGGATCACTTGGCGTAAACACTTTTAAGTCAAGGTTACTTAAAGCCAGGCATCTGACGAGCTCAGAAGAGGAGATGAGGCAAAGGAAGTGCTCGAGTCTAGGTAATCCTTTGCGAGGCCTCAGAACTGCATCTGTCAACTTGCGGCACAGTCAGTAGGGTGGTCTTGCAGTGTAACTTTGCACGGAACGCGCATAATATGTGCCTAAAAGGGAGAGAGATGCAGGCAACGCTCACCAACAAAGGGCAGAAGAATCATTCCAATCTGTCTTGTATCATCGTAGTATCGAAGCGCCGCAATGGCTCTTAAGGGATTGTAGTTGGACTGTCTGTTGTGTAGAGCAATCAGGATGAATGCCCATTTTAGGCTTCATTTTCAGACTTTGGAAACTTTTATTCCCGGTGATATTTTTACATTTGTTCCCCTCGTTCTGAAGTTGCAAGGCAAATAAAATCCATATTTTGCAGCAGTACCCAAAATAAAATTCAGACATATTTCATTATCGGATTTATGTAAAACTGTGTGAAACTCTGATGTGCTAAAATACCAAACAAAACCACTCTTTCCAAGAAGTCAGGCCAATCCGAAAAATGCTTCCAAAAGAGAATGAGCCCTGAGAATACCCTCACACATACCTTCGAGAAGTGACACACATGTGACACACTCTACATGTTCAGTCTTCTTACCCAGACAGAATTCACCTGCCATAACAATCTTATGTACATGCAAACTTTCTGAAATAGTAATTTGATTTTTAAAAGACCTAACTACCTAAAGAGCCAGCGTGGTTTAGTGGTTAAGAGTTGTGGTTTGGAGCAGTGGACTCTGATCTGGAGAACTGGGTTTAATTCCCCACTCCTCCACATGAGCGATGGAGGCTAATCTGGTGAACTGGGTTGGTTTCCCCACTCCTACACACAAAACCAGCTAGGTGACCTTGGGCTAGCCACACTCTCTCAGCCTTACCTACATCACAGGGTATCTTGGGGGGAGGGGAAGGAAAGGTGATTGTAAGCCGGTTTGATTCTTCCTTAAGTGGTAGAGAAAGTTGGCATGTAAAAACCAACTCTTCTTCTTCTTCTAAAGAGGAAGAAAAATAGTTCCCACCACACATTGTGAAGAACCAGTCTGAGTATCTACACTTCAGCAATAGTAGCCAATACTTAGAGTCAAGAGAATAGAACTGTATTTTAACCAAGGAGGAAAGTCTTGGTACCATCAACACCAGTGAGGTTTATGAGCATGACTGTGTCTAGGAAGGTGGATTTGAATAACTTTAGACAGAGAGAGTGTATAAGATGGCTGTGGCCAGGGCCTCCCTTGCTGCAAGCCGGGTGCAAAGCATGAAGGAAAAACACCCACCTTTTATCCTAGCCAGGAATCGGCAGCAGGGGTGCAGCCAGGCACACCTCCTACTGTGCCACTTCGGCCAATTTGGTGCCCCAAACAACCACTTGGTTTGCTTGGCATCAGTCCAGCCCTGGCTGCCCCACTGCTAGGTAAAGGTAAAGGTCCCCTGTGCAAGCACCGGGTCATTCCTGACATATGGGGTGACATCACATCCCGACGTTTTATAGGCAGACTTTTGTTTTACGGGGTGGTTTGCCAGTGCCTTCCCCAGTCATCTTCCCTTTACCCCCAGCGAGCTGGGTACTCATTTCACCAACCTCGGAAGGATGGAAGGCTGAGTCAACCTTGAGGCGGCTACCTGAAACCGACTTCCATAGGGATCGAACTCAGGTCGTGAGCAGAGCTTGGACTGCAGTACTGCAGCTTACCACTCTGCACCACAGAGCTCTCGCCCCACTACTAGGAGACTGCATATCTCATCAGAGGAGCAGATGAACCGAACTTCTGATATTTCAAAGATCTACGAAGAACGGGCTGTGTGCCTGTGCTCCCTGTTCCCTTACACTCTGTAAATCTCTTTAGGGATTGGCCTTTCAACAGGAAGAGTGCTTTCACCCCAAAGACAGGTGCATGGCTGCCTGCTGCATTTCAGCCTCGATGCCGAAATTATGTGCGGCAAATAGGTCACCTGAATAGCTCACCTCAAGTACGACCTGCAATTCGGCACGCTACTGCTTAACCCGCACGAAAGAAGTTTTAAAGTAGCAAGCTAAATCTGTTTGTGACAAATCATTCAGGCCGCCTGTTCATCACACTGCAACAAAAGAAGAAGCCGCGCACAGCATGATCCTGTGAATTGGCTATAACAGAGCATTAGGATGCTGACCATATACTATTCACCTTTCCCAGCCGTCTCCTATATACAGCCTAGGTATTTGCTAATTACTTCTCTCATCACCTATAGAACAATTTAACTGTGTACTCAAGCGACTGTAATTTCCCCTTACTAAAAACACATCAGGCTGGGAGGGAAGGTGGCATGGTATAGCCCGATCTTTTCAGATCTCGAAAGCTAAGCACGGTCGGAACTTGGAAGGGAGACCTCCAAGGAAGACTCTGCAGAGGAAGGCAATGGCAAACCACCTCTGCTTCTCACTTGCCTTGAAAGCCCCTTTCTGGGGTCGCCTAAGTCGGCTGTGACTTGTGACTTGACGGCACTTTACACACACAGACAGACACACCAGATGTAAAAGTATGTCTAGGTACATGCTGTTATTTGGGGCAGCTTTTACTGACGGGCCTGCATAAAAGACAAAGCTGTAATTATTTGTTTGGAGTAGACTGGCATCCTGGTTAAAAGCAGCAGATACAATCAATCAAGCTGTCCAATTTGATCCATTATTCCACTGAGGTTATAGTGACATCTAGTGGGTTCCGATGGATATCCCAGTTTCTGTGACTATCTTCGTTGGAACATACTAGAATGTTGTCGTGTCTTACTGGTTCCCCTGACTTTAAATGTGTTTCTTGGAGCCTTTCCAGATTCAGGAGAAAATACATCTGATTATTTTGGGTGGTGAGGAAAAATGTCTCCTTTCTGCCCCAGTGTTGGATCTTGGGGACCTGTGGAGGCTTGTGCAAGTCTTCCACAGGCCGAATTAACTAGAAGGTGTTCTGTGTTTTTCTTTTTGTGTTGTTGTATCCTCCGCTTTCTCCAAGGATCTCTGCAGCATAGATGGGGCTTATCCGGTTTGATTCTCGTAGCGGCCCTGAGAGGGACTGACTGAGAAAAAAATGTCTGACCCAGGCCCGTGCAGGGAGCTCCGTGGTCCAGCAGTAATCTGAATCCATCTTTCTCTAGTCCAACCCCAGCACTCCAGCTGACGCACTTTATGGGTCCTCTATACTTCAAGATCTGTAAAGGGCTGGTTTATATGTAGAAGAGCTTTCTAAGAGTTACAGTGCAATGCTGCGATGAGCCCCATTGAATATACCTAAGTATAGCAGCGAGAGTTGTTCTTGCAAGGAGATGGAAACAAATGACTTTACCAGAAGTAGATGAATGGAAAGAAAAGATGTTGGAATATGCAAATATGGCTAAAATGACTTATTTGATGAATTTAGACAATACGCAAAATGTCGAGCAGTTTAATGAGAAATGGTTACCATGGTATATGTATATGTCTTCAAATACTTAATTCCAGCTCAATCTCTCTCCTTTTTATGTGAGTAGATGTTCTCTTCATGTATAGATATATTTGGTTTACCTTAACAATGATTACCTTAAGAGAAATTGACCATGGTTTATCTTTAATGCTATTTTATTTTCTACTCTCTTTTTCTCTCATGTTAGTGGCTGTCTGATATGTTCAAGAATATATCCGATTACTTTTTTATCGAGTAAAAATAGAATAGAAACCAATATATTGAATCAGTTGTAGCAAGCATAATCTCTGTATTACGTGTGTATATTATTGATTGAGATATTATAATCTATTGCAAACGGATGCAAAATTTTCCCCCTTCCCCTTTTCCCCCTTCTGTATCCCTTTAAACACAATAAAAACTTTAAAAAAAGAAAGAAAAAGAATATACCTAAGAATGATTCTGAGTGGACCTGCCTAGGATTGCCCTCTTAAACGGAGTGCTGCCGGTTTTAGATACGTCGTGAGTATAGTGGGAGTAAAAGGCCCTGAAATTTATTGTTCACATTTTCCCTCTCTCTATAGGGAAATGTGTATGCTGACGGAGAATTTGCTCCATAGATCTGATAAAGTGAACTCTTGACCCCCCCCCAAAAAAAGGGTTTAATGCCCCAGAACTGATTTATTTTTTTCTGCAACACAGCACTCCACTGGGATACAGAATATTGGCATTTCTTGTCTTTCAGGTCTTATGAAATATTTTAATGGAAACTAACATTATTTTTAGAATAAATTATAACAAAAGCTGTTACTGTCTTGTTTATGCTAAATAACATTGTCAGCAATATCCTCTAGAATTTTAAATCCCCCCACAAACAGAGTGAGAGAGAGCACTTTTAAAAAGCTAAGAAGTGTGCAATCAAAAGGTTTATTGTTTGTTTGGAAAGGAAGGCAGCTTGGTATACCCTGATCATGTCAGATCTCAGAAGCTAAGCAGGGTCGGTACTTGGATGGGAGACCACCAAGGAAGACTCCACAAAGGAAGGCGATGGCAAACCACCTCTGATTCCCACTTGCCTCGAAAGCTGGGGTTGCCACAAGTTTTTGATTTTTCATTTGTTTTTGAACTTGTGTCCCGCTCTCTATCGCGGCCAAAGCCGGGCTCAGAGCAGCTAACAACACAAAAACACCATAAAATATCAATAAGAATATACAAAAAATATTCAAAAGGCAAAATATACAATTTAAAACCAAAAGTTTCTAAAGCTAAAATGGAATAGGCGCTCATTTGTTGGTGCACAGGTTGGTTGTGACTTGACAGTACCTTACACACACACATTGTTTCTTTCCTAAAATATGTCATCCAGAGATGTGATCAAAAGTGAAATTCATTGAAGATTACTGGCCTGTGCTGCGAATACACTTTTTTTTTTTTAAACCACAGACTAAAAATTACTTCAGGACTCTTATTTCCATTCATTATATTCTGCAGTGCACTGTTAGTGTTACTGGCAATGTTAACTATTACCTGTAAACTATTTCCTAGCAATAACTGATGCAGTTTGTTAGTGGAGAGCTGAGTTTTACATTTTTAAGCCCAGTTTCAAAAATCATAGGCTGCATTCGAAAAGAGTTTCAGAGACAATTGACCTGATCCCTTTCGTTGTGAAATTTTATTCACTTCACTATAGTAAGTTTATAAGATTTAAGTACAAGTTTAATTGTAGCAGGTTGGATTCGTTAGTTTGATTATATGGTATTAGTTTTGAAACTCCCTATGATGTTAGCATAGCATTGAATTGGCAGCACACTGTTGCATGCACCTGAGGACTTTGTCACAGGTAGTACTTCCAGTGCAAATTATTACTGTTATTAGACATTCCCGGCTCTTCCTGCAAAAAGCACAGAGTGGCTTCTAGGTGGCTTCCGGTAGTCCCTCATTCCCAAAGTGTACAAGTCCAGACTTGGTTAACTTTCTATGTGTCTTCAGACCCTTCTCTGAGCATGACAGTATAATTCACTGGGCCAGATACTTTAGAGTGTGGTACCAAGGCGTGTAGGCACAGTGCCAATGGACAGATCCCATGCACAGCTCTGTTTCCCTCCCCATGCCTGGAAGGCACTCACAGGCCCAGGTGGTATAGCAGACCCTTACATGGAATGTCTGTGTATGTCTTATCTCCATCCCATCCTTCCTCTTCGCAAAGCATGTTACTTGCACAGCTCTGGCCTGTATTTTCTTGGCTGCCAAGGCGAATTGTACTCCCACTAAGGAAGGCTTCTGCATACCCAGAGATATGATTATTAGGGGTGTGCTTTCAGATATAGCCGAGCTGAAAATATACCTTATCAGTATTTTTCAGGTATAGTCAGTATCCGAAATATATCCAGGAATTTTTCGGGATTCCGGAAAAATGGTCCTGAAAAATCCCAGAAATGTTCAGGATTTACCAGGAAGATAGGGAGCCAATGTTTGCAAGCTCCCAGGAACTGGTCCCCCCCACCCCCGGTTTTTGCATGGGGGGGGGTCTATGGGCTTACCATGCTGCTTATGTCAAGTTCAAGTGTATTTGTCAGTTTCAAGCAAGTTTTTCCCCCTTCTTTGCCAGAGTATCTTTGTGTCCCCTTCTCGGTTTTTACAGTATTGCTCAGTGCTTGGATTTGTTCTGCTGTGGTTTCATTTTGGTTCTGTTGAGCTTGCACTGCCACAGCAGCACTGGGTTCTGCTGAGCATTGTATTCATTGCCATTGGTTCTGTTGGGCTGGCAAACCTCACATCCCTTGCTTGGATTTTTTTCTGTTGTGATTCTCTGGTTTGACATTAGTCCAGTTGAGCTTGAACTACCACAGTGGTACTGGGTTCTGCTGGGTGTTCGGCACATTGCCATTTGTTCTGTTGGGCTTGTGAAAGTGCCCCCTTCAGTTTCTACTATACAGATTCTTTAGTTTGACATTAGTCTTGCTCAGGTTGCACTACTGGTTCTGGTGGGTATTCTGTACATTGCAGTTGGTTCTGCTGAGCTTGCAAAAATGCTCCCCACCTTGAGTTTCCACTGCAGAGATTCTCTGGTTTGATTTTGGTTTTCTTTGGCTTGGCACATTGGCTTGTGGTTGTGCTGGATTACTGGGTTCTGCAAGGGTTCTGTTGGGCTTGTTGTGTTGGTTCTTCCAGGGGAGACATATGACCAGTGATTGCTGCTTGCAGGCATGGCTTTTGCCCTGGAAGCAGCTTGGAGGTTCCCCCCCCATAGCAAATAATAGAGGATGGCTGGGGGCACCCTGTTCAGGGGCCCATAGAATTGGACCCCTTGGTCCAATATACTTGAAATTTGGGGGTTAGGCCCCAGCAGCTCCACTGCAATTTTGGTGCCTGTACCTTTAAAAACAACCCCCCAGCCACCTGGAAAGATTCCCCACAGGAAATAATGGAGCCAAAAAAATTGGACACCCCCCCCATACCATATTGGTATTCAATATTCAGAAATATCAGGAATACGGATTTTTTTTAGGTCCAATATACCTGAAGCTGAAAAAGTGCCTTTTTTTTTTTTTTTTTGCACATCCCTAGTGGTCATGCCCAGCGGGTTGTTTAATCCTTTTTTTTCTATTAACACAAGAACGCCATGCCATATCATTCACTGCTTTTAAAACTCCCCCTTTTGTTTTGTTGGGAGGGGAGATAAATTTGCTGTGTGAGGAGCGGGGTATTAAATTGAAACAATAAATAAATAAATAAATTAAGTTTGCATCATGCTAGTATCCTCAGCATGTAGCTAGACTGACTGTAGCTTCTTGCCATGTGTAGAATTATTAGCAAACTCCAGTTTGTTGCCATGTAAGGGGCGAAAAAGGCCTTCAAGGGCCTAATCTGACCCCATTTTGCAACTCCAGCCCGCAAGCTTCCAGGACTGTCATTTCTAAAACATAAACTATTTTTGAATGCTTTGCAGGGTCTTCCAACGCTGCCACTCTAAACCTCCGCTGATTTGGCAAGAGGCAGCTGTCAAGCACACACATTTTGTGCCAGTGGCAACACTTTAATCTTCATTTTGTATTACTACTCCTTCAGTTTTTGCCTTTTCGGTTTAAGGCTAAAATAAGAAGCGAGTCAGCAGCTGTCTGTTTGCAGTCAGCAAGGAAAACCTTTCCAGTTCAGCAAAACTCTTGGAGAAGACTTGACTTTTAGGGCAAATTTCAAGGAGCAGATTTAACAAGTGTTTTTGTTGTTTTGTGTAGGGGTTGTTGTTTTTAGTCGAATTCAAAATTTTAAACCTTGGGAGGAGTTAAAAGAGACTTAACGTGCCCTCCAAGAGATTGGAAATAGGCTGACTGTTACCCAACCTATTAATTCAACTTATACCTTAAAATGTCTTGCAACTTAAACATGTACATAACCTGTGGATTAGGAGAAAATGAGCAATGTCTCAGGCTGATGCTGATATCAGGTGTCACATTATATCAAAGCCATTTATATATGGGAGATTTTGCCTTGGATTTGCCACACTCTAGTCTAGATGGACATTTTCCTCATCTGAATTCTCAGAATCCAGAAATAAGCCCCCATGCAGAGTATTGAGAATTCGGATAGGGAAAATGTCCATCTAGAGAGCAGCAAATCCAAGGCAAATCACATGCATAAGTGGGAAACGTTTAAGGTTTTGCTGCATAGTTTTGGTTAACATTTAGAGATTGTGTAGAGCAGGGGTGTCGAACTCATTTGTTCTGAGGGCTGGATATGATATAAATGTCGTTGGGCTGGGCCATGCCTCGCCAACCCAGGAGCGGGAGGTGGCTGCCTCATGGGCCAGATAAGAGTTCTCAAGGGGCCGGATCCAGCTCGCAGGCCGTATGTTTGACACCCCTGGAGTAGAGTGTTTTATTGTATAAATGCAGAGACACCTGCAGCAACCTGGAAGCAATTTTCCCTTGAAGTGGCCCCACCATCCTGAGCTGCTGTTACCGCTGTAGGGACAGGTACAATATTGGGTGCCTGGGTTTTTCTGCTTGTGTTAATAATGGCTCAGAGAGGGAGGGTGCTTCTACCATCAAAACAGCATGAGGGAAAGGGTTAACCTCCTCTCACCCTGTTCTGCAGCTCCAGTCCAAATTGGGAACTTCTGTGGCTGATTTTTAAGATTTAAAAAATACATCAGGAAATATACCGTATATACTCGGGTATAAGCCGACCCGAGTATAAGCCGACCCCCCAAATTTGAGGCCAGAAAAGGGAATTTCTTATTGACCCGCGTATAAGCCGAGGGTCAATAAGAAATTCCCTTTACCGGCAATGCTGCGCTCTAAAATGCCGGCCGCCATTTTAGAGCGCAGAGCCCCTGCCCCAGGTCACCCTCCCGCCGCCTCCCAAGCCCTCCCGCCCCACCCCACCCCCACCCCACCCCCAGTGCCATCCAAGGGGGGGAGGGGGAAGAGCCCCTGAACCCCCTACTTACCGGGAGACGCGGCGAATCGGCGGCGTGGCCTTCCTGGGCTGGCAGGAGGCCTTTCCAGGCCCCTGCCGGCCGGAGGAAGGCGCTTGGGCGCGTGGGTGGCGGCGGCGCAGCCGGCAGGGGCCTCCTGCCGGCCCAGGAAGGTCCCTGCCGGCAGAAGAAAGGCGCCCGGGCGCCTGGGCGGAGCGGCCGGCAGGGACCTTCTGCCGGCCAAGGAAGGACCCTGCCGGCAGGAGAAAGGCGCCCGAGCGCCTGTGCGGCGGTGGAGCGGCCAGCAGGGACCTTCTGCCGGCCCCTCCAGGCCCCTGTCGGCAGGAGAAAGGCTCCCGGGCGAGGCCGCTATGGTTCCTCCCTCCTCCCTCCTCCCCCCTCCCCTCTCCTACCGTATTGACCCGTGTATAAGCCGAGTTCGGCTTTCTCAGCCCTTTTTTTGGGCTGAAAAACTCGGCTTATACACGAGTACATACGGTACTCATGGCTTTACCACATATCATATAGTTTGACCCACATTTTGGGTTACTTTGTCAGAACTTTTTGGTAGATTCACCTTTCCACACAAAAAACATTGGACCTAAATAACAGACAGCTGTTTTCCTACCCAGTATGGCTGTTCAAATAGTGATATCTGAAACTTTTTGACCTAAATGATATTCTGGTAAAAGAAATAAGGAGCATAACCCTCTTTATCAATTTCCATTCAAACAGAACAATTTACACTGTATACAGAAAACCATGAACTTCACTCAAAGGCTAACAGAGTCCAGAGGAAATTTTTATTTATTGCTCACTATTTTACTTAAGGTAGCAAAGAATGGACTTCATAGCTTATAAAATGAAGTAAATACTCCAAGTCACCTCAGGGCTGTGGAAATACGGTTGTCATGAAGTGGGCAATAATCTGTGGAATTTCAGCTAACCCAGTCTGAATGAAAAAGTGTGGCTTTGCAGTAGGGAGAAAATATATTTCTGAAAAAATGTTTGTCAGCATATTTATTATTCAAGTAATAGCTAGTCAGGTAGGCAGAAAGCAGGCTAGTTCTGGCATGGTAGCTCACCTTGGGGCTGGTAGTTCAGCTGCTAGACTTTGTTATGCGCTTGGCAAGTTACTTCATCTCTGCCTAAATGATGCTATAGTTCTCACTCATCGTTCATCAAAATGGACATGTGAATGTCAGACAGACTAACAAGAGATGGCATCTAAGATAGGGAGCCTTTTATGCTTGTCCGGTGTTGAATATACAATGTGAAATAGTCTTTACTTGCTACAATATACACAGATGAGATTAAAGATTAAGAGGGGAAGCATCGCAGGAAGGAGGAAAGGAGAAAGGTATACACACGAACTCATTCAGTACCTAAAATAAGCGAAGTCATTGGTAATCCTAAGTGGAGTTATATATAAAACCACTGAAATCAGTGAATTTAAAAGTCTATAATTCTGCCCCACTAGAATACTATTCTACCATCTCGATCATGTCACTTGAATCTGATTTGTATAGTTGTGAAGATATTTGTTTTTAAGCTTTGGAAAAATAATTGTCTTTTACTAGAATTAGAGTCTTGTAGAGATGAGATAGATTAACAGTTTTTCATCCTCTAAGGCTTCACCTGATCAGAGGGAGCCGATACATGATGAGAATCTAGCATGTTGCAGTCTCAGGCCCAAACAAGTTGAAAAGCCTGACTTTAGAAGCCTGGATTTCCAGAATAAATTGGACTTTTAAAAATTAGAGTGCCCCCTCTGTCATGGCAGTAAAATGTATTTATTAATTTAAAACCCATGTAAATATATGAACTACATAGAGTAATCCACATTTTTTTGCCCTTTAAAATTTGTCTCTCTGAGTTTTATCAGGTGGAAACAAACCAAGCAAGCTACCTTATGCAACATAATGGTAGAGCCACTCCTCATTTTAGTACTATATAGATTTCATACGATCAAAGAAAATTACTGGCTTGTAGTATGTAAAAAAACAGTTACTGGGATCTGTCTGGTCAAAGAAGTGAAGGAAAAGCACAAAAGTACCTGGTTGTTGTTTTTCAAAGCCATAGCAAACTACATGCAATAGTGAGCTTCATTCACTCGAGATTAGTAAAAAGGGGTTTCGGCAAGGTTTGAGGTATGTCTGCAAGTCGATTTTGATCTGTTAATTTTTTTTTAATTTCAGATTTTGCGTGGGAGACAAATTTTTCCTGAAGAACAACATGATCTTGTGCCAGATGGACTATGAGGAGGGGCAGCTGAACGGAAGCTTTGAGCCCCAGGTTCAATAACAAACCCTGCTTTGCTGAAACACTGTGGGATGGACGTTCAGCCGCACTAGCAGTGAAGGGCGTCTGTCAGCTTGCCTGCAATATTTTTTTAATTCTTGGTCCACAAAGGACTGTATACATTGTAGTATTTTCCCCCCTGCCCCTACACAAAGCAGTTACAATTTTAGATGTACAGTTGTGCCTGCTTAGCTGAGCACTGCATTGCCTGTATGTTTGTGAGTTTTGGGGGGATTGGGGGGAGGGATCTGTACAGTCTGTTTTTCTGTATATAAACTTGAACATTTATTTTATGAAAAATGTAATGCAATTTTATTACAGGTGTGAATTAAAAAATTATGAATGTTTCCTGGTCATTTTAGGCTGTTTATTCAGATTATGTTCTTGTAGGCCATTTATGCAGGGTCAATTTTGATGCTCGCTCAAAGCTCTTTTTTTTAAAATGCGACCTTTAAAATTCCTATTCATGGTCCCGACGCAAAAGGAGAAATTCCACCACCACCCCGACTCGCCTGCTCCTTTGTTCCTTCCATTAGCCAACCGCCGTTTGCATAGCTAACGCACTACTGTCGTTTTGCATGCTTCCTTGAGGGGATTCTTCAAGGCGGGGGCAAAACACAAAAGGTCGCGTTAAAGGGGCTCTTAAGAAATGGGAAGCAGGTATGCGCCTGCTTCACAGTCACTTCCTGAATGATGGTTCAGCGTGAAAAACTAAAAAAAAAATATGAGGGGCACTTCAGCCTGGAACACGCTGCTAATTACCAAGCATAAATGGCCGTAGCAAGGAACCACTTCACATATAACTGCCCCATCTCAATGTTACCAGATACGAGTAATTCATGAGGATGAGCAGAACATGGGAAACTGAACCAGCCACCTTCAAACATCTGGTTGGCAATATTCCAACAGGACTCTCCATATGTAACTCCATAAGCTGAATTAGGATGGAACACTGTGCCTGAAACACCCATTACCTATGCGAGTCCTCATTCAACTGGGATCACCGTGTGCACTACCTTTAGCTGGACTGAGGCGTAAATTTGGAGCCGCTGCAAGCAACATCATATCAATTCACATAGGAGATTTTGTTCCAAGATTCCCCAGAACAGCAGTTAACTTTATTATCAACCTGAAGGCAGACAAATTTGTCCGGTGCTTTTCAGTGTGTATCCTATGAATGGGGAGGGAACCAGGCTGTCTAGCTCCATTTTAAGGCAATGTGTTGCAAACCATATCTGGAAACATTGTTTTGTGACTTTTAGAAAAACGTTGGTCTCAGAGGTAGTGAGGTCAAAGGCTGTCCTTTAAGTGGCCAACATGCAAGATCTTATTTTGATTAAGCGTAGCAGAAAGCCAACAGCAATTCTGTTGTGATGAGAAGTGATTGAGAGAGAAGGTGGAACAAGCTTATATGGGCAAGAATAACAGGTTTTGTTCTAGGAATTCCTATTGCTGTTGAAAAAGGTACAAGTCAGTGAAAGATGGTGAAGGACATCAAAAGACAAAAAAGGAGGAATACAGTATCAAAAATTACCTCCTACCCCCAAGGGTATCTCAGGCGCTCCACTCCTGTGGTCTGATTCTTCCTCTCAGGCAGGCACCAGAAGTTGACTTCTGTTCCACTGCTGCTTGGCTCGATTGCATTTATGGCCTATAGGGTACTATTTTATCTTCATCCTATTTAATATCTGCAGGAATTTGTATACAGATATAGGGTGAAGTATCGATATGCAAATGACAACCTACTTCTCCTTAGATGGGTGAAACAATAGTTTTCCTAAACAGGTAGCTGGAGCCAGAAATAGGCTGAATAAGCATTAAAATTGAAACTCAATCCAGACAAGAGAAAGGTTCTGCTGGTAAGTGATCATTTATTCCCATAAAGTGGAGTGTCTCTGTTCTGGAAAGGGCCACACCCTCAAGACTCTTATTTGCATTCTGGTTATACTTCCAGGTATAATTTTGCATCCTAATGCTCAAGTAGCATTTGTTGCATTAAGTGTTTGTTATTAGCTTTGGCTGATTCACCCCTTTCCTTTTTGGACAGAAATTATTTTGCCAGTGTTATCCATACTCTGGTTAAATCCAGGCCTATTTACTGTAATGCATTTTTCATGAAGACAGTTCAGAAATGTTGCTTGCCCCATAATACAGCAGCCAGGTTATTGACTGGGGCTGTTCACCAGGAACTTATTTTCCCAGCCTCCAAAGTATTTCATCGGCTTCCATTTTGTTTTCAAGAACAATTCAAAACGTTGGTCTTGACCCCAAACATCCTAAATGATCCAAGGTATCTAAGGATTGCTTGCTGCCCAGTGAACTGGCCCAGGAAATAAAATAATCTGCAGAGGGCCTGCTTCATGCTCCTCCATCAGATATGAGGTTGGAAGTTAGAGAAAGGACCTTTTCTGTGATGATGCTTCACTATGGTGCTTCAAGTATATCTCCTCTCCCAAGTTGATTTGGTACCTTCACTATCACTATGTGTGTACCAAATAATGTCTGCCCTGTTCACCTTATCTTTTAATGTCTGAAACTGGTGATGCTTCTGATATTTATATCTGTTTTTTGCTAGTTTGGCTTTTAGTGTTGGCTGCTTCTTTATTTTAGTTTTCTTTTACTTTTCAATCTTTGTTGTAAGCCTCCTTGTGAGCTTTGTTGAACGGAACAGCAAGGTAAGAATTCCTAACATAAATGAATAACCAGAAAGGTTCATCTACTCCTTCACCATGTCTGATCTGAGCTCACTCTTTGATGCCCATAACCCCTGTGATGCGCAAGCAACTCTGCTGCCAGGTCTGTGCCAGGAATGTGTGTGTGTGTGTGCATGTTAAGTGCCGTCAAGTCGCTTCCGACTCATGGCGACCCTATGAATCAATGTCCTCCAAAGTGTCCAATCCTTAACAGCCTTGCTCAGATCTTGCAAATCGAGGGCCGTGGCTTCCTTTATAGAGTCAATCCATCTCTTCCTCTTTTCCTGCTGCCTTCAACTTTTCCAGGAATAGCCAAAGTTTATGCACTCTAAACTCGACTCGCAGGACAAGGGCTACCCTTTCTCCAACCAGTCCAGAAGTTTGTTAGCTCAGTGGTAAATGGCAGAGATCTAAAATTGGAAAGCTGAGCTTTGCCGCTATGGCTCTGCTCCCTTATAATCCACACGTCTTATTTGTTTAACTTTCATATTACTTGCACTCCCATGTAAATCCACTTATTATTGCTTTTCATCCTTTTAAAGTCAAGTATTAACTATTCAGCGTTAGTGTTCCTGTGCAAATGACTTCAAATAATTTCTATGCCTAAGTTTGTGACTTAAAAGAAGAAAAAATACTATATAAAAGAAAGTAAGCGTAGGAAATTGACTCTGAAGTAAGATTCATTAAGGTTCAGACACTGGGGGCAGGGATTAACTTGTTCTGAATGCAGACTCTGAGTCAAAAGTATAAATGCCATGCTATATGCCAGTGGTCACTAAACTGATTAAGCAGTAGTTATCTTTCACAGTAAAAAGGCTATCTGCGAATACTGAATGCCATTTGCCCTGCTCTGATTCTGTGAATGAATATTTATGCCAAGTGATGAGTACAGCCCTATCAAAAGGGGTTTTTTGCTTTCTGTTATTCAGAGCAGCAATGATTATTCAGTGGCAGGTCTGGGCTTTGGCACTTGTTTCTATTAAGCAAATTTGCAGTGTTCACACAAAATTCATGATTGCATTTTTATTCTGGATTTTTTTAAAGGAAATCATTCTTAGGCACCTAAGAATATAGGACACTGCAGGAGGGCCTTATTCAGTACACATATATATTTATGAACATGGTTATATAGATGCTGCACAAGTTCTTTCCTACTTTAAAAAAATGAAATGCTGGATTTTTGTTGCAGCCTGTGTAGAAGAGCCAGCATGGTGTAGGGGTTAAGAGTAGTGGTTAGGAGCGATGGACTCTAATCTGGAGAACTGGGTTTGATTCCCCACTCTTCCACATCTAAGGATTATTCCTCCAACTTAAGAGCCTCTTCTTTCAATTATAGAGCTACTTAAATGGGAGGAAGTCACCTTAGATTGGAGGAAGTCTTCAAACTTGAGCCAAAAGGAAAGGTGGGGTATAAATATTTTAATACATTACTAAATGCGTGAACTTTCTCAGTGGAGCAGTAGGATAAGATCCACCCCAGATCATTATAAAAACCAATTATAAAAGCAGTTAAAATGAAAACAAAATACATACATAAAACACAGAAACAGCAAAACATAGGGCAGGAAGGAAGGGTCATTGAAGGAACACTAGACGAAACAAACAAACAAAAAGTCTTCACTCACGGCCAGAAGACAGTGATAGAAGGGGGCAGACTAATACCCCTGGGAAGGGAGTTCCATAATTTTGGTGCAATGACCAAGAATGCTGTCTCTTCAGTTGCCATCTGTCTAATCCCAGAAGGCAGGGACACCTTAACATGAATGGTTGGGTAGGTTCATATAGGAGTAGGTGGTCCTTAAAGTATGCTGGTCCCAAACAGCATAGGTCAATACCAGCACCTTGAATTTGGCCTGGAAACAGAATGGAAGCCAATTTAGCCAAGGCTAGGATGATATGGTCCCTATGTCCCAATATGTGTATGCCCATAGGTGTGATATGACCCCATCTCCCAAATCCTTGATTTTTGTAAACATTTCCTTTTGAAGATTATGGGAATCAAAAGTAACCAGGATGCACAGATGCATTTGCATATCAACTTCATCATATTTTATAATGTAGATATTTTGACAGACACATTCAGAGACAACACCATGTGTCTAGCGTTCTGACATTACTAGTTGTACTAACCAGCCATAAATTATTTCCCGCCTGCGTATTTATTTTAGATGAAAGTGATAATTAACTTCTGAAGTCCAAAAAGAGTATTCTGTTTGTCGGTGTGGTCCAATTGGTTGAATTTTGATACTACTAGGCCAGGGTCAAATTTCACCTTTGCCACAGATGGTGAAAATCACCATGTGTAAAGTGGGAAGCATAAAGACTGTGAATACAAAGCACAAAAGGGTGGTAAGACCAAGGGTCAAGGTAGACTGTGGTCCATCAAGCACTACTAGACAATTTCCAGTGAACACCTAAAGCCTGTTATTTACTGTGGTTCCTGCAAAGAATGCAGGACTAGCTGGACCTTCATCTGATCCTACAAGATACTCCTTAACTTCATAAGCAAGAGTTCATACATAGGGCCATACTTAATCCAGATATTAAGTACATAAGAAAGGCCCTGCTGGATCGGACCAAGGCCCATCAAGTCCAGCAGCAGTCTGTGGCCAACCAGGTGCCTCCAGGAAGCCCCCAAACAAGATGACTGCAGCAGCACCATCCTGCCTGTGTTCCACCGCACCCAAAACAATAGGCATGCTCCTCTGATACTAGAGAGAATAGGTATGCAGCATGACTAGTATCCATTCTAACTAAACTAATAGCCATGAATACCCCTCTCCTCCATGAATATGTCCACTCCCCTCTTAAAGCCCTCCAAGTTGGCAGCCATCACCCCATCCTGGGGCAGGGAGTTCCACAATTTAACTATGCATTGAGTGAAAAAATACTTCCTTTTATCTGTTTTGAATCTTTCACCCTCCAGCTTTAGCAGATGACCCCGTGTTCTAGTATTATGGGAGAGAGAGAAACATTTCTCCATGTCCACTATTATGTCTTTACTGCTAAGAAAACTGTTTTCTTTGTAAATTTTAAACACATTGTTCAACAACAGAGTCCAAGGCAAGACTGAAGTCAGTACACCCCTGCGATAGGGACTGTAAAATAATCGATAGCAGTAGTAAGAGTCATAGGTGTTTGGCTGAAAGGTGTTTGTTGAAAAACCAAACCGGTTTCCTTCCACTGAATTCTTAATGCTGCCGTAATTGAGCTTCCAGTTTGGACTCCATTTTCCCTTCTACTTTCTCTCCTTACTGGCACATCTGTATTTCAGATAGCGGCTGCTATCCCGCTCCTCAATTGCCTTCTTTTTATTGGCCAGCCCAGCTCTAGGCAATCTTAACTCTTGTGAATTCATATCTTCCCCAAGAAGTTAATCTAATATTAACAGCAATTTGTTACCCTGCTATTAGCTTAATTTGAATTACAAAAAGCTGCTGCATTTGCAGCTCAACTCTGAGCTGTTCATTTGTAAGCTTTATCCAGTCTCTGTGCCGCTAACGATCATTCACTTTGCTGAGAGCGATAGGCCGAGTCTCTCTGCCACGGCTGGAGCAAGTTACATGCTGCAGACAGGAGGGACCGTAATGAGAAGTATTCACTAATTGGCTGGGTGGTGAAGGATAGTCTGAAGAAGTCTTTCAGCGATAAGGGCTGCAGAATGAAGATCTGTGCATGTACTGGAAATGGAAGACACCGCCGAATACAAATACAATACTGCTCTTCCAGTAATACTGCTGAATAGTAGACGGCAGTTTTCCCTTGTGGCAAATGTATACAGTAAATGTCTTTAGTATGGAAATAAGCAGACATATGGGCCCAACAGCAGACATTTCTAATACCAACAGATTCCTGACACATTTATACACTACTTCCATGCGCATCGTCAACATGTGCATTAAGGTTTTACAAGATTTATCTACTGCCAAAGTAAGTATCTGTCTTTTTGCTGGCAAATTCTTGTAAGTGTAGGGAGGGGCATGTAAGAAGAATGCTGATGAACAAATGTGGAAAGCTTTTTTTTTCTATCCAGCCTCTCCCTGCTGAGCTCAGATCTCAAACTGAGACGAGTAAAGTCTGGGAAGTATTCAGATGGAAGACTTCTAAGGGAAAGCTCACCAACACATAAAATGCAAGTGGTTACTGCCAAATAGGGTTGCCAGGTCCCTCTTCGCCACCGGTGGGAGGTTTTTGGGGCAGAGCCTGAGGAGGGTGGGGTTTGGGGAGGGGAGGGACTTCAATGCCTAGAGTCCAATTGCCAAAGCGACCATTTTCTCCAGGGGAACTGATTTCTATCAGCTGGAGATCAGTTGTAATAGCAGGAGAGCTCCAGCTATTACCTGGAGGTTAAATCCAAAAACACACAGAGATTCACTAAATAGAAAGAACCCAAAAATATATTGGGAATCAAATCACAAATTAACTCCAGTAAATATCTATGCTACAAAATGGTGTAATACAACTTTGTACAGTCAAATATTTTACACAGGTAAGTATACAACAGTTCTTATACTAATAGAACTTTGGATTTTTTTAAGGCAATTGTGTGTTGCTACAGCCTGCCACTCACTATTACCCATACTTCCAAGGCCTTAAAAGAGGCCCACAGGGTAAGTATATCAGGTGGTCTTGCAAAGGCCACAGAAACCAAACCTTGCAGAAGATTAGTAAGTCCATGTAACAGCAGTGTTCTCATCAGTTATTCATAGCTGGGTAAACCAGTGAGATTAGACTTCAGTGGGAGTGGGCATTTAGAAAAGGGCAGTTGGCCTGGCATGTGAGAGAGACATGGCAGTTAGCAGGCCCAGATATTAATGAGTTCAGACTGCCAGAAAACTGCTATCCAAACAGGACAAACTGTTAACGTATGTTCAGCTAATATTATTAGGAATATTAGGTCACTTGTGTCAAGGTTGGGCCAAACTAGACTATGTCTTCCCTGAGTGGGGTCAGGGTTCCCCAACCCATTTTACAGACAGATACAGTGTCAATAAACTGACATCCCCAAGTGCTCTGGGCCCTGATTTGGCTTGGGAGCATGACACAGGGAGGGGAACTTCAGCCTCCCCCCATTTACCTTAGCCATAGGACCCAATTTGCCTTGCTGTGGGGCTCCATGTGCTGCAGCCAGTGCATGTGAAGACCCAGAGCAGGACAAATAGGTTATCCCATGGCTTCTTGTAGGTTATCCGGGCTGTGTAACCGTGGTCTTACAAGAACCAATGAACTCTGACCGTGAAAGCCTTCGACAATATCCCATGGCTGTTTTGGCTCTGGAAAACAGCATGGGGGTTGGCTGAAGCTCCTCCCCCATGCTGAGCTGAATTGAGCCCCAGAGAGCATAGTAATGTTAGTTTGCTGATGTCGTGTCTGTCATGGCAGATATAATGTCTATTTTGGCCCTTTGAATTTTATGTATTAAGCCTGCCTGGGTGAAGGCCATGGCAAGTGTTACTAAATGCCAGCCCTTCCCCTCAGTTTGAATGTTTAAGATATACATGCTACATTGATCAAAAATAAATCCTTTACCTGATGAGGATTTGCATGTGTGGGCTAAACTCCCACACACATGCTTACATCAGAGCCTTTTTGAGCAGGCTACAGAACAGAATATATTCTGTTCCCAAGAAAATCCTGAGAGATACCCCTAGAGATGGGGTCTAAGCGGGAAAGTGACTAAAGGGTCAAAATGGAATACAGGTTTTCTGGGGACCCCCGGTACATCATAGCCTGATTCTGTATATGGTGAGAACCCCTATTAAAATGTATTTTAAACTTCTGATGACTGTTATAGCACAGAAATCAATAGCAGGCAAGATCCTGTTAAAAGTCCTTCAATAGCCCCAATCTGCAATGTAAGCAGGCAGGGAGGGAGGGATAAAGGACCAGTCCGAGGTGACATTACCTGTGTGTGGGCTGTCTTTTTGAAAGAAAAGTAAGGATAAATTATAATGAGCATATTTGGCTAAAACAAGGTGTCTTGCCTCAGATTTATTCACATATGGCAGTTGCTGATCAGGTCATGAGTTATAAATAACACGAATATGCAATGAGAAGAAGCTGGTACATTCTGTTTCTGCATGAGCACCAATCACCTTCCTAAGTCATTAGAGTTGGCTGACATGATGAGGGAGATGGATCTTAGAGCCAGTTCACACATGTACTCTCATCCATTGATGATTTTTGGCTCAAGTGGTAATTTGCTTTTGTTACTGAACCATCTTAAACTTAGAACCATAGATAGAACACTCATATTCCTACATCAGAATGAGCCAGTTCAAACATCCATCTGTGAGCTGTCATGTGCTGAATAACCAAGCAATGAGAAATAAAATAATGCACGTGCTTATGTGAACTAGCCCATCGAATCAGAGTTGGGACTCAAGCACCATCCGATCCAATCCCGTACCTCAAAGCAAGACCATCTCTCCACCAACTCTGTGCAGATCAACCATGTGTGTGTGTTAAGTGCCGTCAAGTCACTTCCGACTCATGGCGACCCTATGAATGAAAGTCCTCCAAAATGTCCTATCTTTGACAGCCTTGCTCAGATCTTGCAAATTGAGGGCTGTGGCTTCCTTTATTAAGTCAATCCATCTCTTGTTGGGTCTTCCTCTTTTCCTGCTGCCCTCAACTTTTCCTAGCATGACGGTCTTTTCCAGTGACTCTTCTCTTATAATGTGACCAAAATACGATAGCCTCAATTTAGTCATTTTAGCTTATAGGGTCAGTTCAGGCTTGATTTGATCTATAACCCACTGATTTGTTTTTTTTGGCCATCCACGGTAGCCATAACACTCTCCTCCAGCACCACGTTTCAAAAGAATCTACTTTCTTCCTATCAGCTTTCTTCACTGTCCAGCTTTCACACCCTTACATAGTAACAGGGAATACGATGGCATGAAGTAACTTGATCTTGGTGGCCAATGACACATCCTTACATTTAAGATCAACCATGCAAACTAAAAAAAGAAAAAGAAAAAGAACCTGTCCAATGTGAGGAAGAGAGTGAAGATTAGTGATTATCCAGGGATTTGATTTATTTGTTTGTTATTAGATTTTAACCCACCCTTTCCTGACCAAGGTGGCTTACATAAATTAAAATACAACATGATACAATAAATAAATAACACACCTTACTGAAGCAAGTAAATACTTGAGGATGTTATTTTGGGCTTAACGCTGTTTCCACTGCTTGACTATGCCTACTTCTAAGCCCTTTGCCTATTACAGCATTCCCTTTATGATCTAGAACTGTTTCCAAAACCTTTACCTTGAGGTGTTGAACTGATGGTGTATAGATGATGGTGTATGAAAGGATGACTGAAGCACTGCGTTATCAGTCTAATGAACTCTGGTTCCATTTGATATACTTCTCTTGGTGTGAACATTGTTACTATGACTCTGTTGATGCTACTTTGGCTTTGGCTTTTAACTCCAGCCCAACTTCACTTTCTACCACAATGCTGTCTACTCACAATACCTCACATTAAATCCAGTAAAACTGCTTAGATCAAATGTTGGCTTTACAGTAGCTGGGTGACACTTGTCAATTCTCTGTATTTCAGAACTGTCAAGATTTCTTTTTATTGCCACCAACTCATTCTTCCCATCTATAGTGTTTGCTTTGTTCCCACTTTATCTCATAGAAGGGTTTTTTAATTTAACATTTCTTACTTCAACCTGACCTATTTTCCTAGATTCTGTCATAATTTATGGTTTAATTCTTGTCATGGAATATAAGAATGTCTTTGTTTTGTCTAATCAACAACCTTGAGGTCTTTCGGATCACTGTCAGATTTCCATCACTGCCCCTTATGATGAAACAAGCTTCCATTTAGAAAAACCCTCATGTTTCTCAAATACAGGACTTGCCTATATAGGATTTAGAAAAACAGGGCTACAAAGGTCAATCTTATAATACATCCAATCCCTGAAAGCCACATGTTGCTCATTCACAGTCTATATTAATTCTAGATCCATCTACACTGCAGTTCTGGAAGTCATGGCTTGTACTCTGATGGCAGAGACCTCACAGGAGTGATGCCAGTATTTGGAAAATGCAAGTCCACTCATATGCATCACACAACCATTTGAGAAAGCCAGAAACTTTACTGCCTTCTGTATTTGCAGCAACATATCTTAAGCACGCATCCTGCAGTCAGGCAAAAAATTCCATTCAGCGCTGGTTCAGCACCTAATTTGCCAGCGTACTTGCCTCATGAGGACTGGTTGCTATATTTTTGTGAGTGGTTATGTGTTTATGTCAGTGGTGTGTGATGTATATGTGTGTAGGGGGGGTGTATTCAAAGAGAGTGCAGAGTGTGGTGCAGTGGTTAGAGTGTTTTATTTATTTTTATTTATTTATTTTATTACAGCCAAAGGCCAGCATAAAATATAAAAATATACATCTTATGATAAAATTATACAGCTCCCACTTACAGCATCTCGTCCATACTAATTAATCTGAAGGTTTGCCCATAAGGTCTTTGTTCTTCATAAATGCCTTCCATTTCCAGCAAACATAACAGCAAAATTTTGCTATGGAATATGAAATATGTCCCCCTATCTTCCAGTAAATATTCTGCCAAGGAGGCCTCAGAGGTGTAGGAGTGTACAAATCGAGATAGGAGGGGAGTAATTAAATGATTTCTGGCATCATCATAATGTTCACAATGGAATGGAGCAAAATATGTGCTAGCGTCTCCACCATATCCATGGAACAAAAGCATTTGCGTGTCTCTCTTGGGCAATGAAGAAACCTTCCTGAAAGTACAGCAAATGGAAGGGTATCAAATTTAGGGTTGCCAACTGCCAGGTAGTAGCAGGAGATCTCCTGCTAATTCAACTGATCTCCAGCTGATAGAGATCAGATCACTTGGAGAAAAATGGCCGCTTTAGCAATTGAACTCTATGGTATTGAAGTCCCTCCCCAAACCCCGCCCTCCTCAGGCTCCGCCCCAAAAATTTCCCGCCGGTGGCCAAGGGACCTGGCAACCCTAATCAAATTGGGCCCTAGAAAAGGCCCATCTTAATGTTGGGGAAGTAATTGAGGTTAGATAAGGGGCTGAATAACTGCCTGTCCATGACCTGAGGTTTTTAAAGTAGTTAGGAAGAAGAGCATTGTCATTTTGAAACTCAATATCAATGAGACCTTGATGGACCACAGACTTGGCTTTCTTTAGTCCCAGCTCTAACAGATTTTGTGGATCAAAACCAATTGTAAATAATATTTGATGATCCTATCAGACCATGATGGATGTGGTGCTGCAGATAAAAACTGTGTTATTAACCCTGTTGGATTTAAATGGATTTTTTACCAATAATTGCTAGCATTTATCCAAACCTTCGTTTCAACCCTATGCAGACCAGCCTCAGTCTCAGAACCACATTGGGAGTACATTTGGGTGCGTTAAACAGGACCCTTAGAAATTTTGATTGGACTCTAGTATTACGAAGTTCCTGAATGGTCCTAATTGTGCTATGGTTAGAGTGTTGTAATAGACCTGGGTTCAAATCTCCATGCAATCATTTAGGTCATTAGGTGATCCTGGGCCACCACTTTCTCTCAGCTGAACCTAACCTCAGAGGGTGGTTATGAGAAAAAGTGGAAGAGGAGAGAACTTTGCATGCCATCCTGAGCTCCTTGGATGGAAAACAAACAAACATTTGTGCGCCTGTAAGAAGAATTTTATTCCTTTATTTCTGTCCTTTATGCTCGTGGACCAACAGATCATGAGCAAAATAAACTCAATAAGCTCAGTAATAAGCAAACATACAGAAATACAAAATCCAGAATATACAGTTAGAAGGAAGTATAATTAAAAACCATAGATAAAATGTTTTGCCATGGCGAGGGTTACATTTGGACCAGTATCAGCCAATAATTTTGCTACTATTGCTTGTTTTAGACCAGGCCCCCACCTCTGAATGTATACTGTAATCCATTTAACTCTGGCAAGATCATACTTTTTACAATTGATTAAAAAATGCCAAACAGTATCCAAATTACCTGATTTACAATCGCAAAATCGTTGAGAAAAAGGTATCCCTGAAAATCTGCCTGCTAACCCTGTAATGAGGTTACCGAGTGAAGTTTCTGAGAGAAGATACCTTGTTAGATTCTTGATATATTACACTCCTGTCCAAATTGTTTAGGCATGGATAAGGAGAAGCTGCGACTGCTAAACATTTCCTCAGACCACAGCTATTGCAGGTATGGGAAACTAGGAGATGGCAATGCACATTCTCACTGCAAGGCTCAAAGAATGAATTTTCAAAAGTAATGGTGGAAGTTCAGCATAACTCGCACTGGAATTCAGAAGAATTCTTAAAGGTAGGTGGAAGTCAGATTAAGTAAATATTTTAAAGACAAATACCATCAACACATTTTCCAAGCAATTAACTGATTTTACCTTCATTTAAAGGAAAAGGTTAATGAGGAGATGGCCTACTTTAACAGGCAGCAGGAGCATAGCTGATCAAACTACACAAGGTGGCCCAAACCAAACAGAACGGACACACACGTGAAAGCATTAAATATTTAAACACTGTTCTGGCTTGGGGAGACGACAGTCCCTTTGGCTGCTTTCTTCTTCAACAGCTATTGCTAGCGCAGTGCTGACCCTACCAATCTACAAAAGTTTCTTGGACAAATAGTTTGCTTTTTCTAAATCTACAGGGTAATAACAGTAGATGTGGTTTCCCCTCCCAGCATAAGGTGACATTTCATTATGGCTGACAGAGGAGTGTATGTAGTTGGCTTCACACTGTGCAGTTATGCTGGCAGTGAGTAAATGGCTTTGCTCGTCACTTCAGCATGAATCCAGTTGCTTCACCTTTCAGATCTAAACCCACAAAGCAGCTCACAGGGGAATTGTGGAGATGCAGAAACATAACAGTTCAACAGCCATTACTTCCAACAGCAGTTCATGTTGAAAAGAGAGTCTCTGGCATTTCAATGTTAACGTTTTTTCCGGGCCTCGTTGAATAGGCTTGCTTGAGATGGATTCTGAGTAGACCTACTTAGGATTGCTCGGTGACTGTGCCAGCCCAAGCACAGCTGCGTCCTTCTAAGTCAATTGAAGTCAGTGGGCTTAGAAGGGTGTAACTCCACTTAGGATGTGTATGTGTGTGTGTGTGTTAAGTGCCGTCAAGTTGCTTCCGACTCATGGCGACCCTATGAATGAAAGTCCTCCAAAATGTCCTATCTTTGACAGCCTTGCTCAGGTCTTGCAAATTGAAGGCTGTGGCTTCCTTTATTGAGTCACTTTATTGCCACTTAGGATAGCACTTAGGATAGTAGAAACATAACTAGGAATGGTGACAGTTCTGTAAAAATGCTGATTATTTTGGGCTCCATAAAGATGTGAGGTTTCATTGAGGCTTCATGCACCTTGAGCCATATTGGATACATGACACCTGTGAACTGAGACATTATTGTACTTGACTCAGAGCCTAAGATAAATGATGTTTAAGTCTCGTCACTCTTCCCCTTCATGGAATTCAGTGGAGTACCTGCCGGGGGAAGGAGGGACAAGATAGACTTGTTTCAGGGACCATATTTTGAATTGGGCAAGGGATGACGGAACTAACACTATGGACTTGTTTCCATCCTCAGATTCATCCTTTCTCAAGTCAAGGCACAGACTCTTTATTCTGTTCCTCCCTGACAGCAAGAGGTTTTAGCAGGGTCCTCCTCTTCCTCTTCCCATCCTGCGCACCCAAGAAGAAACAGCACAGGCTGTTGGGACGTGTTTATGTATATAAAGCATATATTAAAACCCCACATCATATATGGGGAACAGAAACTTAAAGGGTGGTGCCTCTACCCTTGTTTCATCTCCAAAGTGATCTGCTCCAGCCCAAACCCCGCCCTCCTTAGGCTCCGCCCCCAAAACCTCCCGCCAGTTGCAAAGAGGGACTTGGCAACCCTATATGTTACTGTTCATGCACAGAGAAATGCAGTGCTCTTTTCCTATTTCTTGGCTTGCACAGAAGAAAAGGGTACATGATGGAGAAGAAGAAGAGTTGGTTTTTATATGCCGACTTTCTCTACCACTTAAGGGAGACTCAAACCGGCTTCCCTTCCCTTCCCCTCCCCACAACAAACACCCTGTGAGGTAGGTGGGACTGAGAGAGCTCTAACAGAGCTGTAACTTGCCCAAGGTCACCCAGCTGGCTTCGTGTGTAGGAGTGGGGAAACAAATCCAGTTCACCAGATTAGCCTCCGCCACTCATGTGGAGGAGTGGGGAATCAAATCCGGTTCTCCAGATCAGAGTCCACCGCTCCAAACCACTGCTCTTAACCACTGCACCACGCTGGCTCACCACGATGTGTGGGGGAAGCTTTGAAGTTAAGAACTATAACTAGAGGGGAAGCCTTTGGGGAAAGCCTGAGCCCCTGGGCTGCTGGGTGCTTATCCCTAGGATAGACCATTTCAGCTGTGCTCATTCCAGAGCATAAACAATACAGAACATGATGGCAGGATACCTTTTCTCAGGCCAGTTTGTATTGGCCAAAGGGTATGTGAGCTTTCAACTTCTGAACCACTAAAGTCCACACAGCTCCTTCTCAAGCGTGATAGCTAAAGCCCAGCTGAACTGAACACATGAAGCTGCCTTATACTGAATTAGACCCTTGGTCCATCAAAGTCAGTATCGTCTACTCAGACCGGCAGCGGCTCTCCAGGGACTCAGGGAAAAGACTTTCGCATAACCTATTTGCCTAGTCCCTTTAACTGGAGATGCCGGGGATTGAACCTGGGACCTTCTGCATGCCAAGCAGATGTTCTTCCACTGAGCCACAGCTCTTCCTCTCACTGCTGGGTGTTAGTGCAAGGAAGTTAGATGGGCTTCAGGTGTTACAGTGGCAATGCATTTAAAAGGTGATAAAGCTGGCATATATCACATTTATAATCACACAGAAGGTGTTTTTAGCACATAAAACATTAGTAGAAGTACGCTATATTTTCAAAGATCATGCATATTTTTGCCTTGAAACTATCTCTACCTGATAAGTTCTTCTCCCATCCTGTAAAATATGTTCAGCTGCAAGAACTACAGCAAACTGATTAATATTAATGTTCTTATAATTAACTAAACCAACTCATGCCGTAGGCATAAATGGTTCCCTCTTCAATCACCTAGAAAAACATAATACAAGGGTTAAGACTAACTTGCTAAATAGCTAGAATGAAAGAATTTACATATACTTTTCTACTGACCACTGCAAGCCGTCTTCCTATCTCCATGTAGGTACACATATCCAGATGCGGCCAGGTACAATGGAAGACGAAACTGAGGTTATCATATTTTGGTCACATTATGAGAAGAAAAGAGTCATGCTGGAAAAGACAGTCATGCTAGGAAAAGTGGAGGGCAGCAGGAAAAGAGGAAGACCCAACAAGAGATGGATGGACTCCATAAAGGAAGCCACAGCCCTCAATTTGCAAGATCTGAGCAAGGCTGTCAAAGATAGGACATTTTGGAGGACATTGATTCATAGGGTCTCCATGAGTCAGAAGCGACTTCATGGCACTTAACACACACACACAATGGAAGAAATGCACAGACATTGGACAAGATGCACATTCCCATTTGTACAGCAGTAACAGTGAAAATTTGCAACCCCATCTGCAACATGTAGAAATCAGATGCATTGCCTTTAGATGCATCGTCTGTAGATGCATCAGATGCATTGTCTTTAGATGCAAATCACAAGCTGGATGCACACATGCATCCAACTTGCAGGCTCCTTTTACCTAACCTAGCTTAAGTCATTTCAGTATTCTTTCAAGACTGAAATAATCTAAAAGCTATGTTAAGGTTTTGGTACCTACCATAATTAAGGGGCCCCATGGCACAGAGTGGTAAGCTGCACTACTGCAGTCCAAGCTTTGCTCACGACCTGAGTTCAATCCCAACGAAAGTTGGTTTCAGGTAGCCGGCTCAAGGTTGACTCAGCCTTCCATCCTTCCGAGGTCGGTCAAATGAGTACCCAGCTTGCTGGGGGTAAATGGAAGATGACTGGGGAAGGCATTGGCAAATCACCCCGTAAAACAAAGTCTGCCTAGTAAAAGTTGGGATGTGACGTCACCCCACGGGTCAGGAATGACCCGGTGCTTGCACAGGGGACTACCTTTACCTTTTACCTACCATAATTAGTTCAAATGATGTCAGTAAACAATTGCTCAGTTGTTCTGCTGGAACTAACTACTATAACTATATATTTGTTTGAAAAACAATTGGCATCACATTGATATCTTTTTTAAAAATGGAACAGCAATGCTCCTTTTTCAAGTGGATGTGTTAAAGCATCTTTTCCCCCTTTCTTATGGCCTTTGCTCAGATAAAAGTCAGCATCAGTCTTTTCTACTGAAAGGCTTTTTTCCTTCCTTAATTTGCATTGATAAAATATAAAACAAATAAAAGAGTCTCATGCAAGCATTCATCTTAAAAGCAGCAATTCTCTACCCACTCAAGTAGGTTTAACCTAGATAGTCTTCATATATATAAATCTTTGCTTCTGAAAGCAACAATTATTTTAAAATAATGTTTCTATTAAACACTGGAAGAAATTGTCCTGGAAGCTGTGTTTTTTCAAAAATCAGAGTAAGATCAGTTCCGATGCATATGAGAGATCCCAGTTCAAAGCAAACAAAGCAGCGGAAAATTTGGCTGTGAAAAGCTCATACACAGTGAATGAACCATCTGCACATTTGTAGTGAAGACACTGCAGAGGAAGTCCATGAAGCAATATTGCCATTCCATATGCTTTTCAGCAAACCATTCACATGGATTTATTGCTGCAGCTGACCCTAGGAGTATTTCATTCTTTGGGAGTTATTATATTCCACGGGTATGTTTTGGCAGTCAGGGAATAGTTCCCTCCACCTGTTTCAAGACCGGAAGAAAGAGCAAAGACACATTGTACAATCAGTGCAGCTGCAGTTTTCTAGGTAAATTGGGGTGGTGTGGGGTAAAAGGTTCTCTAAGGAAACAGGATTCAAGACTCAAGCGACAAGGATTCGACGGCAAGCAAAGCAGCCCTCATATCCTTTCAGCTGGCCAAAGAAACACTGAGGTGTATAGCTCAGGGGGTGGGAGACTATGGACATGTCTTCAAAGCTCAGTAAAGGCTACTCAGTAAAGGCCAGCATGGTGCAGTGGTTAACAGCGGTGTTTGGAGCGGTGGAGTCTGATCTGGAGAACCGGGTTTGATTCTCCACTCCTCCACATGAGCGGCGGAGACTAATCTTGTGAACTGGATTTGTTTCCCCGCTCCTACACAAAAAGCCAGCTGGGTGACCTTGGGCAAGTTACAGCTCTGTTAGAGCACTCTCAGCCCCACCTACCTCACAGGGTGTCTGTTGTGGGGAGGGGAAGGGAAGGTGACTGTACGCCAGTTTGAGTCTCCCTTAAGTGGTAGAGAAAGTCAGCATATAAAAACCAACTCTTCTTCTTCTTCATTAAAGTCTGCCCTACTAAAATCTAACATACACATCTGGCTATGAACTTCCTTGACCCTCCACTGCAAAAGGAATTCTAGGAGGACACAGTCACTTCTCCCTATGGTCCCCACCATATCATCAACAGTTAAAAATGGATGTCATCGCAGTAATGCACTGTATCAGTATTCCTGGGCACTAAAGATAAGTTGTGTCTTCCCCATTCAGAGATTTTACTTCTGGAGACATGGCAGAGGGGACTGAACACTGATGAACTGAAACTCTACCATTCCATTCTAACCCTAAAGTCTCCCTAAAAGGTAAGATATAGAAAAACAAAACCCAGATGTATCAGGGTACACTATGGCCATTTATGCAGGGTCAATTTTGATGCTCGCTCAAAGCTCTATTCACGGTCCCGACGCAAAAGGAGAAATTCCACCCCTCCCCACTCGCCTGCTCCTTCGTTCTTTCGTTTACATCGCTATTAGCAACCTCCGTTTGCATCGCTAACGCGCGGCTGTGATTTTGCATGCTTCTTTGAGGGGATTCTTTGAGGCGGGGGCAGAGCAAACACAAAAGGTCGCATTAAAGGGGCTCTTAAGAAATGCGAGGCAGGTATGTGCTGGCTTCGCAGTCACTTCCTGAATGACGGTTCAGCATGAAAAAGTCCCAAAAAAATATGCGGGGCACTTCAGCCTGGAAAGCGCTGCTAATTACCAAGCATAAATGGCCTATGAGAAAGGGCTGTTGCTTGCAATCAGGGGTGACTAGAGCAAGTGGAATGTGTAGTGAAAAGTAGCTGAGAAGAGCAAAGAACTGATTTGCTTTGAACTAATTTTTCCTAGTAAGGAAATAAAATACAAACGAAGCCTTTCCTTATCCCTCCAAAATGGTGCTCAACTAGCCATCCATGTTATGTATCAGTGACATAACAGTTCGTGACAAAGGGACTGCCCTGCAGATGTCCGAGAGGTCTCTGGCATGTGTGTGTTGGGAGGGGGGGATATCGGCTTCTAAATTCCCAACTACAGAACCTCAGTACACTATCTCACACCTGAGCTGCTGACCATCCAATGGGTTATCACAAACTGTATGTCATTTGCTGTGCCTAATGTCTCTAACAAACAGAAGCATCCTGTTTAGTGCTGACAATGCTGAGCATGGCAATTTGTGAAAGATAATCTGGAAATGATCCTGATTTACACATCTGCGCCTTCCGTACCAAATTGGACTGGGACAGTCAGCGCAATTGTATCTAGCCTGGGTAATGCGGTCTGCAAACAATCACATTCTCTGAAACAATTAATCTTCTGTCTCTTCCCCTCTCCCACCAAAATACAAAAAAAAACCCAAAACAAAAACTTGTCTGTTGGCAGCTTACCTGGCCAATGCAATAAGTCCATGACAGATACTGCGTACATAATGCCAAGGTACTTGCTGCTGGGATTGGCTTTTCTCTGCAGTTTATCATTCTACACATAATAGTATGTGCAGGCAAAGCAGGTTATGATGTACAATCAGAGCATTTAAAGCCATGGAATAGCACAAAGAACTGGGGGGTGGAAGAGACAGAAATTTCTTTTAGGCCAAAGATGTGTTACCCAAATCAGTCTCTGTATCAGGGCAGGCACGTAAAGAGAGTCCTCGAAATGCGTAGAACTAGGAACACGGGTTCAAGGGCAAGAGATGTTTTGAGTGTGTTGTATACATAGTTCCCAGTTAGCTGCAATAATGAATTTTTCTCCAAGTATGGTCACATCTTTACCCATTTTCAATATTTCCAAGCATAAGAGCATGTGACATGTACATGATCTGTACCTCCACAGTACATACCTATTCTCATTTTTATGTAATATTATTCCCAGGGATATGTGCTTCATAATTCTGAAGCCTTTACTGCCAGATGGCATCAACTTTGCTATGGAGAGTGATCACCTGCGCCGGATCAGCTTGCAAACATACCTCCATTATCTGGTGAAGAGAATGGCACCCGAGAACATAGAGAATGGCTAACTCCGTAGTAGGCCAGATATGTACATACAGGCAGGATGATCCATGCCCAGCAACTAGTCAATGGCCTCTCCAAGCATGATCGTCAGGTTGTAAGACAAAGGTTACATCTTCACCCCCTTTTATTTTTCACTTCATTTATATCCCTCCTTTATCTCCATTGAGGACCCAAAGTGGGTTCTCCCTTTTATCCTCACAACAACCCTATGAGGTAGATTAGTCTGAGAATGTATGACTGGTGCAAGGTCAACCAGCAAACGTCCACAGAGATTCAAACCTGGGTCTCCTAGATCCTAGTCTGACTGTTTAACCACTATACCACACTGGCTCCTTTTGCAAGCCCGAAATGTGTGTGTGTGCACATGCACACACTTGTGTTGTCCATGAGCATGAAAAAGAGGCTTTAAGAACACTGGTTCTTGTAGGTTATCCAGGCTGTGTAACCGTGGTCTTGGAATTTTCTTTCCTGACGTTTCGCCAGCAACTTTGGCAGGCATCTTCAGAGTAGTAACACTGAAGGACAGTGTCTCTCAGTGTCAAGGGTGTAGGAAGAGTAATATATAGTCAGAAAGGGGTTGGGTTTGAGCTGAGTATTGTCCTGCAAAAGTAATGTGCTAATCATTGTCCTGGAGAAGTTTACATCGGGACCACAAAACGCAGCATACAAACAAGGATAAAAGAACATGAAAGATACTGCAGACTTGGCCAACCTGAGAAATCAGCAGTGGCTGAACATGGACTGACACAAACAGGACACAGGGTCTTATTCCAAGACACTGAAAGACTGGACAATTCTACCAACTATTTTGTCAGATTGCACAGAGAAGCCATTGAAATTCATAAACATCAGCACAACTTTAACAGAAAAGAAGAGAGTTTAAGAATGAATAAGGCTTGGCTTCCTGTTCTGAAAACCTCCAGACTAACAAAGACAACATTCAACAATAGCCATGCAGATTAGCTTTGGATTACACACATTAACAGATCACTTCAGGATACAATGGTTCCATATTAACATACCATACCCTCATTAGAACATTATCTTGATACTTACAGGACAATGATTAGCACATTACTTTTGCAGGACAATACTCAGCTCAAACCCAACCCCTTTCTGACTATATATTACTCTTCCTACACCCTTGACACTGAGAGACACTGTCCTTCAGTGTTACTACTCTGAAGATGCCTGCCACAGTTGCTGGCGAAACGTCAGGAAAGAAAATTCCAAGACCACGGTTACACAGCCCGGATAACCTACAAGAACCAATGAACTCTGATCGTGAAAGCCTTTGACAATATTTAAGAACACTGTCTCTCATGCTGCCTTTCAGCATTGGCTGAACTCTTGTTGGCTGAACTTAGCAGCTGGCCCTACATGCCTTAATGTAGCCTAAATACAGCAAGTAAGCTGAAGCAAAATCCAGACAATTCAAATGCTGGGTGGTAACCTTTTAGTCACAGAAGGAATTGATTTGCCTGTGACTGATGGGGTTGTATCCCCACCACCCAAACGCAGAACCTGGAATCAGCATCACTTTGAGAAAGTGGCTGCGGTAGCCAGAGTTACTTTTCACTAGCGGCATTTATTGCATGCACTCTGCCCATGTATGGACGGGGGAGAATCTTGATAAATAGATCTCTGCTTTTACAGCTTCAGGACTTAACTGTTGTATTGCTTCTTTCACAAAGCTGTCCTTAAAGACAGCTTGGAAGTGCTGCATATCTGTTAGGTGCCATCAAGTCTCTTCCAACTTATGGTGACCGTATGAATTAATGACCTCCGAAACGTCCTATCATTAATAGCCTTGCTCAAGGCTGGCAAATTAAATCCATCTCATGTTGGAGCTCATGTTTGGTTTTCCTCTTTTCCAACTGCTTTCAACAGCTGCTGTCCTCCTAATGAGTATTGTGAAGCCTCAACATATTCTGCCCATGTTCTGTCATGTTCTTCACCAACAAGGTGGGATGATTCCCTTGGTGACATTTAGTCATTTCCTTAGCTCAGGAATATGCAGATTGAAACAAACAAGGACAGAGCAGGGCCACATGAGGTTTAAGATTCCAAATCAAAAAAGGTTTGGACACTTGACTACCTCTTAGATCCACCAATCAACACAAGGCAGATAATAATGTTTAGCATTTACATAGAATTTTCATCATTCAAAGTACTTCACACGTGCAATCATGACCTACTGCAGTAGGCCAGTATTAGCATCTGCATATTGCAGATGATGGCCTGAAGCTGGAAGAGGTAGCTTACCTAAGGTCACCATGGGAGCTTCATCTAAGATGAGCTGTGTACCCAAGACCTCCTCTGTCACAACTCATTTTCTTAAGCCATTATGCTACCTCCTGAGATAACCTGGTGAACTTAGAAAACTGGCAGAGGTCAAACCGACAGAGGGACAGAGTTTTCTTGGTAACTGGCCTGCCTCAACCTCTCCGAAGGGTCCCATGCAACACAGTGATCTAAGGTGCCTGGCGGAAACATAACACACCAAAGTCAAAGAGAGGACCAGAATGCTGCACGATTGTTAGGTGAGGTTTCTAGCATTAATAGTATGAAAACAAAGCTGTTGACAGTTCTATTAGCGGTGAGGTGATTGGGCCATCGTCTTCAGTTACCTGAGATGTGAGGTTAAAGCTTGATTGGTTTCTACAGTACACAAATAAGTACTGCGCGGGCAGAATAATGTGTCCTATTATAACCAGATTTCTTACATTTCTTTTCAACAACTCTATTATTTAACAACAAGAATCCTTTCAAATTAGCATTCAGAGTCTGACATCAATCCTAAAGACACTGAAATTTAATTGATGTTGGAGAAGGGTTTGGTGTTTAATTTCTTCAATTTTTCTCATTATTTTTGACAATACTACAACTTCATTTGTCATAAAATTGGTTTGGTTTTATACTACTACAGGTACCGAAATGGCTTCTCTCTGTAGCACACATTGTAATGTAATTGTAACACACTACAGTGCCTTTGGTAATTTGCCTCATAATATATTTTAACAGACACCTATAATAAAATTGCAGAGGGAATTCATAATTGTAAGATACTGCAACTGAGTTATTTTCTTTTCTCATTTTAACTTTCACAATGAGATTTTCTTTGGTAATGTTCCATTTAATGCATATTTTTCTGTCTTCAGAATGAATAGATTTTACGAGGAATTTTGGGACCAGGCTTTCAAAAAAAGTTCAGGACCCTGGATTTCAGATTTGAGCACTTAAGTACGTGTGAAGATATTTAAAAACAGGAGCTGCTGGAGAATGATTACTTATGAGAATCTGACCGTGTATGATACATACCTAACTTGAGTGGGGGTGGGAATGATTTAATCAGCAAAAATATGTGCAGCTACAGGTACAAATATTCCAGTGTATCGCAAACTTAACTACTCAAGATAGGAAGTTGATCAATGGTATATTGCTACTAAGTATTGGTCTTAGGAGACCTGAGTTCAAAGGCCCTCTCAGCTATGAAACCTGCTGGGTGACCTTAAACACCAAAGCCTAAAAACATAAATCATTGAGCAGCTTAAAACAAATTTAACAGCTTTCAGGCTAAAGGCACACTATAAAAATGGTGTAAAATGATCGACCCTTGGCTCAGAGTGGTAAGCTGCAGTACTGAAGTCAAAAGCTCTGCTCACGACCTGAGTTCGATCCCAACGGAAATTGGTTTGAGGTAGCCGGCTCAAGGTTGACTCAGCCTTCCATCCTTCCGAGGTCGGTCAAATGAGTACCCAGCTTGTTGGGGGTAAAGGGAAGATGACTGGGGAAGACACTGGCAAACCACCACGTAAACAAAGTCTGCCTAGTAAACGTCGGGATGTGACATCACCCCATGGGTCAGGAATGACCCGGTGCTTGCACAGGGGACCTTTACCTTTTTAAAAAAAGAAACACGTGGCACCTAAAAGAAAGTAGGGTAGGTGAAGCCTCGAGGCAAAGGGCATTCCACAAGTGAGATGTCACTGCTGGAAAAGCTGTGTCTCTAGTTGCCACCCACCTCACCTCTGAAGGCAGGCACATAGTCAACCGGGCTCGAGAAGTAGGTCTTAACTGGTGGGCTGGACAATATGGGAGGAGGTGGTCCTTCAGGTATCCCCACTCAAGCTATTTAGGGCCTAAAGGTAAGAACCAACACTTGAATTGTGCCTGGAATCAAAGAGGCAGCCAGTGCAGATCTTTCAGCCCTAGAGTGATACAGTCCCTTTATCCCATCTCTGACAGCAGCCTGTCTACTGCATTTTGAATCAGCTAGGTTGTTTTCAAAGGCAGCCTCATGTAGAGCGCATTACAGCAACCTAACTGGATGCAATCAGAGTATGGATCACCATGGTTTAATGTTTTTTGAGTAACAGCCACAGCTGGTGTTCCAGCCAAAACGAATTAAAAACACGACATACTAAGAGGAGACCTGAGCCTCCAACTATAGGTCAGGATCCAGCAGCACCCCTGCATGGTGTAGTGGTTAAGAGCAGCAGACTCTAGTCTGGAGAACCAGGCTTGATTCCCCACTCCTCCACATGAGTGGCGGACTTATCTGGATAACCAGATTAGATTCCCTGTTCCTCCACATGCAGCCTGCTGGAACACCTTGGGCTAGTCACAATTCCTCAGAACTCTCTCAGCCTCACCTACCTCACAAGGTGCCTGTTGTGAGGGGGAAAGGGAAGATGATTGTAAGCCACTTTGAGACTCCTTATGGTAGAGAAAATAGAGCCCCATGGCGCAGAGTGGTAACCTGCAATACTGCAGTCAAAAGCTCTGCTCACAACCCAAGTTCGATCCCAACGGAAGTCGGTCTCAGGTAACCAGCTCAAGGTTCACTCCGCCTTCCACCCTTCTGAGGTCAGTAAAATGAGTACCCAGCTTGCTGGGGGTAAAGTGTAGATGACTGGGTAAGGCAATGGCAAACCACCCCGTAAAAATAGTCTGCCTAGTAAATGTCGAGATGTGACGTCACACCATGGGTCAGTAATGACCTGGTGCTTGCACAGGGGAATGCCTTCATCTTTTATGGTAGAGGAAAGCAGGGTATAAAACCAATTCTTCTTCTTCTTCTTCTTCTGCTTTCTGCTTTCTGCTTTCTTCTTCTATGGACTTGCTCCTTCAGGCACACTGCAAGCCCCACCAGGACAATCCTTGAGCAGCTTTGTCATTGTCCAACAGCACTTCAGTCTTCTCTTGACTGCCATTGTGCAACCCACAAATTTCATTTGCCGCTAGGAGACAAGATCCTTCCACTTGCTATAGGGAGTAGGACTACAGGTATGCCACGAATCAGGGAGGAAAGGGGCAACTGAAAGGGCTAAGGACAGAAAAAAGGCAGAGGCAACCCGTCTCATCTCTGGAGTCAGAGCCATGGATAGGCCAGCTTGGAGTTCAGGTTGTTAAAGTCCTCTATGTTTTTAAAAACAAAACTTTTACATTCCCATAACAGGCTAGCATGGAGATGTCCAAACATCACATATGAAAAGTATTCATCACAGTTCAATGTTCTTGTGTTCCCAGATGCCCTCCCACAATGGAGACTTCAAGAAATGGCCTTAGAGCATACATGTTCTACACACAGATTCTTATAAGCTTTTGCAGATTTTCTTACCTATTCTACATTCTATTCAATTTTTGCAGAAGCCTTGTGAACACTTGCTGAATTCAGCAGCCCGTACACTTCTCCGCTTTACGAGGCTACACTATAATTTGGCACTGTTATTTCACTTGCTTCAGGAATGGCCCAGCAATATGATTAGTATGGAAGCTGTAGACCAGAATTTAGTCCCACTGGCAGAACTCTGTGGGAAAGCCTTCCTGCCACCTGCTTGTACTATGTCTGGCTTAGTCTCATCTACATAAACACCCACTACATTAAACAAGAAAGAAATAAATTAATGGCACAAAAGTAATAAAACTTCCACCTATGAAGGACAATTTTTTTTTTACTGTCAGTACAGACAAAGAAGAAAAATTTGGAAGGTTTTGAAGGAAAACGGCGTCTGAACCTCTGACTAAATGAGAAAGTATTGAAAAGCCCTGAATTTGTGAGCTCCTCTGAGGTAACTTCTCTGCTTTGAGAGAACATTTCACAAGACGTTTCATTCTGTAGAAGATGCCAAAATACAAAACTTGGCACTCTAACAAAACAGAAAAACGAAAATACATAATCTTCTTAACTAGGAAGTCTTTGAGCTCAGCATCACATGGCTGCCATAGAATAAAAAGGATTGCATAGCAGTAATTTGGGCAGTTAAGAATTCTGTGCATGCTCAAAATCATGACATTTCAAGGACAATAAAGTTGGCTGGCTGTTAGCCATTGGCTGTACAAAGGGAGAGAGGAGGGGGGAACCTGTTCTGTCAGCTGGTTATTCATGCTGCATTATAAAACAAGTTTCCAAACAGACAGCCGCTCTTTTATTTCTAGTATGTTTCTCCAAAAAAATATGCACATATATTTTTAATTCCGCATATTTACTGAGCTTATTCAACAAATGTCAAATCCATACTAAATTTTTGTACAATATGTTGTTAGCTATTCTTTTTAATGTGTGTTCAACAAAAAACAACGAAGAGAGAAAAGATGTACTTCCAGGAGCAAAATTATACCTTGCCAGTATGAAATATTTAACAGCCGGAACGCAAGTTAGAAAGAAGTTGCAAGATTTGGTCTGAGAAACATGAGTTTTGCCTATTATTGGAGAGTTTTGAAATAGTTCTCTCTCTGTGTGTGCATGCGCAGACAAAACAAATGGTCCCTTATAAGAAATCAATGTATTGGGGCCATTACTTCATTCTCCCTTCAGTAATGGGGCAGCTGGCTTTTGCTGCGGCCAGAATTCCTTCCAAATCCCTCAGTCGTGTCAGACGCCAATGATCACATGATGCTGTGGCTCCTTCCCATTGCTCTGGACTTTGAGAAGGTACTGTTGGTGTGGGATGGAGTCACAGTGTGGACTCCTGGCACCATGTGGCCTGGCCTTTCTTATAACATCAAGTTGTATGGGAAGGGGTCCCTAGTGTGGAAGGGCTCACAGGTTCATTTCAAAAATCTATTAAGAAGAAGAATTAGTTTTTATATGCAGACTTTCTCTACCACTTAAGGGAGACTCAAACCGGCTTACAATCACCTTCCCTTCCCCTCCCCACAGCAGACACCCTGTGGGGTAGGTGGGGCTGAGAGAGAACTGTGACTGGCCCAAGGTCACCCAGCTGGCTTCATGTGTAGGAGTGGGGAAACAAATCCAGTTCACCAGGTTAGCCTCCGCCACTCATGTGGAGGAGTCGGGAATCAAAGCTGGTTCTCCAGACTCCACTGCTCCAAACCACCGCTCTTAACCACTAGACCAAGCTGGCTTTATAGCCTTCAGTCTGAGTTCTAGTCTTAGTTTGGTAAAATTGTGAATTTTCTATACCTCTTTAATGTATTTTTATGGAGGGTGTGGGATTTTTAATGTATACTATAGGTAAACCCTATGCAATCACAGAGAGTACAAATAAATGCATGCTGGAGGGATAAGGGATTTATGCCTAATGGTTACACATAACTGCTATCAGGGACCCCCTTCCCATACGTGTACTGTCTGCCCCAACTCCATCATGGCTAAATTCACTTTGGTAGCCATTTTAGGAGGCCCTACTTATAACTTTTGAGAGGAGAGTGACCACAGGGTAGCTGCTGATCCTCCTGGCCAAGTACAACCTGCCCAAGAATTCGATGATGCTGGAAGATAATGGGGTCTTATTCCTTTCATCCCCTGTGGGGGCCCAGTTTGGAACTAGGGCACCTGGTTTTGTTCTTAATTAAATTTCAGAGTGGCGGATTGAATGGTTGAGCCTGGATTAAATAACAGATACTAAGTATACTCTTTCAGATACAGCATTCTTTTAAGTCAACAGGGTCTCACTGACACAATGGCTAATTGCACTCTCCTTTTTTACATGCAGACAGTGTCGCCAGTTTTCATGTTTTTCCAGACAATAAGTGAGGTGGCAAAGCAAATAAATACAGGTGAGCAAATTTTGTCCAGAAGAGTTTGGCCTTTCTCGGGCTTGAAGGTTAATAGATTACAAAACGATTGCAGCAAAAATTGAAGCTTGCCTATTGGGAGGCTTGTTTTGTCTTTCACTACAAGCAGTCAACTGACAGTCGTTCCTTCAGTTCTCATTTCAAGGAGGCAACCGACTTCATTGACTTGATTTTCCACATAACCGTCGATCCCTCATGGTTCTTGTTGACTAGGTTTTATAAAAATGAAAGTTATCAGCAGTAAACTTGACCCTGCTGATCCTTGAAATTTATTTATTTATTTGTGGAAGGGGCAGACAGTCAAGGGAAATTAAACTGAAACAGCTGATGTTGCGTCTAATAATACAGCACCAATAATAATAATAATAAAAAACAAACCTGAAGGGCAGGCTAACAGCATACTTTCAAACCTGGGAGAAGACTTCCTGTTTTAATAGGAAATACTTCATGTTTCCAGAGCAAAGGCAATTTTTCTCACTGTTCAGAGGTAAATGGGAGTAAAAGGTAATTTTAAACATGTTTTTCCTTGAGTAACCCACAGATATTTGATGATTATTTTTACTATAGACAAACAATTGTAAATTACTGTATTGATTTATACAGGGCTAGATTAATCATCATACTAATAAGGCTATAGAGCCGTCATATTTTTAGGTCCTCACTTTCCCAGCTGAGCCACAATTTAGCTCAGTGGGGGACTAGTGTTGCCTACTCCATGTTGGGAAATTCTTGGAGATTTGAGGATGGAGCCTGGGGAGGATGGGGTTTGAGGAGGGGAGGGACCTTATTAGGCTCAAATATGACAGAGTCTGCCCTCCAAAGTAGTCATTTTCTCCAGGGGAACTGATTTCTGTCATCAGGAGATGAGTTGCAATTCTAGGAGATCGCCAGCCCCCCCGCCCCGGAAGATGGCAACCCTACAGGGGATGCTAGGCCAATTACTCTATATCAATTTAACTACCTCACAAGGTGTTGTTGGCATAGGGGAAAGGACAATCCATGTAGGCTGCCCTGACTCCATTGGAAGACTGTAATAAATAAAGCAGTTGGGTTTTTTAAATAGGAGACATGCTCATTAACGTAATAAGTAAGTTTTCTTCCTTCTCATTACTTTTGGGGCCTCAAAAATGCTTGCTTCAAGCCTGATGTATGAGGAAACCAATCCAATCCAATCCAAAAATAAGTAATGCAATGTAACATTGTCTTTATCAGGACCAACCACATTGAGAGCCAGTATGGTGTAGTGGATAAGGATAGTCTGGAGGACAGGGTTTGATTTCCTCACTCCTCCCACTGCTGGGTGACCTTGGGCCAGTCAAAGTTCTCTCGGAACTCTCTCAGCTCACCAAGAGGCAATGGCAAACCACCTCTGAATGTCTCTTGCCTTGAAAACCCCACAGGGTCGCCATTAGTCAGCTGTTACTTGATGGCACATATTGCAAAGCAGTGAGTGCAAACTTTTAGATCCCACAAAATTCTTCAACAAGCTGGATGTTAACTACAAGGGGGGGAGGTGTTTCAGGCCATGTTGGCAGAGTCTAATGGGCATTTTCACACAGCCCAAATAATGCACTTTCAATCCATTTCAGTGCACCTTAACAATTGTTTGCAAGTGGATTTTGCCACTTCACACAAAGTGCATTGAAAGTGGATTGAAAGTGCATTATTTGGGCTGTGTGAATGTGCCCCAAGAGTCTGCAGATTGTAACTTGCTTGCTGGCTGACACATGTTTAGGGAAAGATGGAGTGCACCGTACTCTTCCTTGATCTTTAACAGGCAGGGAATGGGAACTAAGCTTGCCCCCTTCCCTTCTTGTAGTGGGCCCAGTCAGGATCGGGAAGAAAAGCTAGCAGATAATGGTGAATACTTAAAGACATTTTAAGGGGGAGGGGGGTTAAAACCAGTCTGTCATGGCTAATCAGTATGAGGAGGCCACAAGAGCTCAAATGTCATTGAAGCCTATCAGATTATTTTACCACTCCAGGGTTTACTAGCTTGGGAGATTGGGAAACTTGCAGCGTATTCAATGATATTCAGCACTCATTTAAGGTGTCTGGATAGGGTTGCCAGCTCCGGGTTGAGAAATACCTGGAGATTTTGGGAGTGGGGCTTAAGGAGGGTGGTTGGGGTGGGGAGGGACTTCAATGGGGTATAATGTCATAGAGTCCACCTTCCAAAATGGCCATTTTCTCCTGGTGAACTGTTGCCTGGAGATCAGTTGTAATAGCCATTTTTTGTGCCCCTGATTTGCAGGTGCCCTAAATTTCTGCTTAGTCTGTTTATTGGGTAATCCAGCACTGTCAACACTGCTCCACTGAACTGGTTTGAAACCAGAAAAACAGTTATGGGTTGTTTTTACTGTGACATGAACTCTACTTGATGTACTACATATCCCATTATTCCTTGGAACAGCGGTTAAAGTTGAACCAATCTGGGTTTATGGTGTAGACCTGCCCACATGCCATGTACCTATTAGAAAAGTGCCATGAATTAACTATTCTTCAGAACTGTGTTTTATGATTGATTCCTTTCTTAATATAGCAAGACTACTCAATACCAAAATGTCAAAGATAGGACATTTTGGAAGACTTTCATTCATAGGGTCGCCATGAGTCGGAAGCGACTTGACGGCACTTAACACACACACATTCAATACCAATTAAAAGCACAACCTGGAACCATATTCCCAAATTTCATACATATACTTGTTTGTCTGGGTGCCTTGACAAGAAGTAGGAATGTGCAAAATACAAACTCCCCCCCCCCACCCCCGTTTTAACAATATACTATATGGTAGATCTCTATTAATGATGCTAGACCTCCAAAAATAATCGTTGATAACGGAGATGACTCACCTCACAGAATGCTCTTCTTACCAAAAAGTCACAGATGGGCGCTCATTATTGTTGTATGTAATATGTTTGTAAGTTGAGTGTGTTCACACACATGTATTTGTGAGAAGAGAAAGGGAGATGGGGTAATAAGGAAGGTTTAGGAGTTTTGTACAGCATTGTACAGTTCATAAATACCTTGAACAGTCTGAAAAGGCAGAAGTATCACCACCCCCGTAAATCACCCTGCTCCAGAGTTCGATAGATTAACTCTCCAGTCATCCCAGGTCTTTTAAAGGGCTTTTCTCTTTTTTATTAACCAATTAGCTCTACCTGTTAATAAGAAATTTTCTTTCTTATAAAACTGTGCAAATTTCTTCCTGTGTCTGGGGTGATATAATTTCACATATAATTTCAGCACCTTGGGACTGATTTGTGGGTTTATATAGCTTCTTGGGAAGATTATAATTTACAGGTGATTGTTTGGAGGAGGTCAAATTACCAGCACTCATATATATGGATATATAAATAAAAAATGAAGCTTCTCCAGAGATTTTATACAAACAGTTTGCTAGGGAAGAAAAAGAGTTCTCAATAAAAACTAGGCTTTTTTTAATATCTCATACCTCTGCATAAAGCATTGATAGATTATTTCATCCCTTCATTTCTATTTCAGCATTTCTGAACCATTTCCTCTAATATTTTATCTCCACTCCATCATCATATAAATCCTCATATATCTCAGTCCCTATGAAATCAACTATTAAAATAACCAGTGCAAACAAACAGAAGAGAACAACAAAAAAGAAAGAACAAGAGATCTGTTCCACAAGATCCGAGAAGTCAAAGGGAAATTTAAAGCATGGTTAGGCATGCTGAATGATCAACATGGAAATACATTAACTGAACAGGACAAAATAAAGAAAAGGTGGGAACGATACACTGAAGAACTATACAGAAGAGATGAAAGGATGACAGATTCCTTCCAAGAATAATATTTTGAAGAAGAACCTACAGTTTTAGAAAGTGAATTGAAAGCTGCACTGAGAGCTGGGAGAAACAAATCACCAGGAGCAGAGGGGATATCAATAGAGCTATTCCAAGCCACAGAAACGGAGTCCATCAAAATCTTGACAAGAATATGCCAACAAATATGGAAAACAAAACAATGGCCCTTAGACTGGAAACAATTAATTTACATTCCAATTCCCAAGAAAGGAGACGTCAAAGATTGCAGCAACTATCGCATTAATTTTTCACACAAGTAAAGTGATGCTCAAAATCTTACAACAAAGACTATTATCATATATGGAATGAGAAATACCTGATGTTCAATCTGGATTCAAATAGGGAAGAGGCACTAGCGACCATACTGCAAATTTACATTGGTTACTGGAGCATACGAGAGAATTACAGAAGCAGGACTACAGCTGTACATCAAGAAGACAAAAGTAATGACTACAGGAGAAATACTCAACTTGACAATGAGGAATTTGAAATTGTTCAAGATGTTCTATTCCTTGGCTCCATCATCAACCAAAACGGAGACTGCAGCCAAGAAATCAGAAGGAGATTGAGACTGGGAAGGGCAGCCATGAAGGAGCTAGAAAAGATTCTGAAGTGTAAAGATGTGTGGGGCAACCAAGTTCAAGTTAATTCATGCCATCGCAATCCCTATTACTATGTATGGGTGTGAAAGCTGGACATTGAAGAAAGCTGATAGGAAGAAAGTAGATTCCTTTGAAATGTGGTGTTAGAGGAGAGTGTTACGGATACCGTGGACTGCCAAAAAAAAAAAAACACAAATCAGTGGGTTATAGATCAAATCAAGCCTGAACTGACCCTAGAAGCTAAAATGACTAAACTGAGGCTATCGTACTTTGGTCACATTATGAGAAGACAAGACACTGGAAAAGACCATCATGCTAGGAAAAGCTGAAGGCAGCAGGAAAAGAGGAAGACCCAACAAGAGATGGATGGACTCAATAAAGGAAGCCACAGCCCTCAATTTGCAAAATATGAGCAAGGCTGTAAAAGATAGGACGTTTTGGAGGACATTGATTCATAGGGTTGCCATGAATCAGAAGCTACTTGATGGCACTTAAACACACACACAAGAAATGAAGCCATTTTGCAGGCTGAAAGGGGGAAATGAATCTAGGTCGTATAATTTAGGTTCAGGGTATTATTGCCTACTGCAAAGTATAATAAGAAGAAAGGATCGGCTAGAACCCTTGAAATAACTAGCTACCATAGCACCTTCCCAAAAGAATTAGTGCTACTGGGTATAAAATGAGACACAACCCCATACAGACCTAGTCATTCAAAATGATTTCAGTACACAAATTTTTCCAGCATCATTCTCTTTTCCAGTGACTCTTCACTTCTCATAATGTGACCAAAGTGTGATAGCTTCAGTTTGGTCATTTTAGCTTCTAGGGAGAATTCAGGCCTGATTTGATCAAACTCTTCTCCAACACCACATTTCAAATAAATCAAATTTCTTCCTTTCTGCTTTCTTCATCGTTCAACTTTCATACCCATACATAGTCATAGAGAATACTATGATTTGTATTATCTTGATCTTGGTCGCAAGCAACACATCCTTATGCTTAAGAATCTTTTCTAACTCCTTCACAAGTGCCCTTCTCTGTCTCAATCAACTTCTGATTTCTTGGTTGCAGTTTCCATTTTGGTTGATGATGGACCCAAGGATTAGAAAATGTTTAACAATTTCAGCTTTTTCCTCATCCATTTTAAAGTTGTGTAATTCCACAGTAGTCATTACTTTTGTCTTTTTCTACTTATCTTATACATTTTTTTTGTTTACTGGTCAACTCAGCAGTCCTTCTGGCTTAAGTTTCCAAACTGCTTTTAAGCTCCGATGAGTTTAAGCAGCAGTTTGTGGACGCTTCATGAAGTTGCAACAGACTCTAATGTTTAAAGGCTGAGAAATAGGTTATCTCTATACCTTAGAACACCCTAAACACCAGAGAGCCTTCACCTTAGCACGTTTTAATGCCCTTCCATCTGCTCTTCTTGACGGGAGGTATGCCAGCCTCCCTTACGAATTCCGCCTCTGTCCATGCCAATCTGGAATGGTGGAAACGGTTGAACATGTGCTATTACACTGCCCATTTTATCAAGACATACGCAAAACGCTCATTGATCCAATTTTGTCTAGCTTCCCAGATAGAGACAGAGTTCGCTATACCACCTTATTATTAGATGATTCTGTTAAAGATATTACCTATCAGGTTGCGAGATTCTGTGCTAGGGCATGTGCAATAAGGCAGAAGAAGCTGTTAAAATGACTTTTACGTCAAACAGACTATTTTACCAAGAGCTGTTGTAACTAAATTTACGATTTATTTAGCAAATATCAGACATTCTGTTTTAATTATTATGATATCTCTTTTTGTAAAAACTGGTCTTTGACCATAATAAACAAATGATGATGATGATGATGAATATCCATTCAGTGGACATATATCCCTGCTCTCTGCCTTTTCTGTCCTTGAAAAATTTCAAAGTTTTAAAACTGAAGTAATTTGGAGGAAATTAAGCCATTTATTCAGATTTGAACAGTTTGTTTTGATAACACAATTTGTATATTTGACTGCAAAAATTGTAGGCCTTTAATGTAGAAATCTAAACATACACAAATACACCCCTACCAAGTGTTACTGTTTTGTGTAGTTTAGTACTTGTAAAATAATCCTGTGAGCTGGTATGTTTTTTGATAGGGCAATTTTAAGGTTATTGAAATTCATGCTTTAACTATAGCTTCCAAGTCGTGCAATCTGAGTTAACTATTATTCTTTCTTGCTAGTAAAACATTACTAAAATACATATACTGAGATCTATCTTGAGTCAATCTCTGTCCCTAAAAGGGTTTTTAAGTTGATTTAGAGACATTTTTATTTCTTTGTCTAATAAAAAAAAATTAACACAACCTATATGTCAGAGAAGAGTTACCTATTTAAAAGGAATATTTTTGAAGTGAGATTATCTGATCTATGACCCATTAATAAAGCTCAATTCAATATATGCATTCCCTGGGAGTCAGGAGTAGATTTATTGCTTTTATTGCCTGCACAATCTCTTGTGACAGACAGAAAAAAAATCTGAGATTTCTAAGCCTGTTTTACCTGGGAACAGTGAGAAGACAGAAAACGGGATGGGCTGTTCTATATCATTGATCTCTTGGTCACCAAATAATGATTCAGATTCACAGAGAGATCTGTAAAAGTCTGTAGTTTATTACTGTCTTGTATCTCTATATTAACCACCTCATTATCATCCCAAATGGAATATAAATCCAGCAGTATCCAGTTGCTTTAATCTGTACTCTAGCTTCTCCGCCATCTTTATCCTGTAAATCTTAGCCCTCCATAAAGTGAACAAGTGTACAATTACCAGGTTCTTGAGTAGAAGACAATTACAGGAGATATATTTCTTTTGCTCGGGGGGACAAGGTACACACAGTTTCATATTTCTTAATAAGAGTTCCTTGCTCGTACAATAGACCTATTGACACGATTGATCAGAAGAGGCTGCCAGACTGTGGAAGGGTTTCAGAGTTAAACCACACCAATTTTATTCCTCCTTCCTTTTTTTGTCTTCTCCTCTGCTCCATTTTTACAGAGAGAAATTGGATTCTCGTATTCAAATGCACCTGCAGGAAGAAAAAAAACTTTGCTATGGAAACTTTCACTAGCTCTAACAGACAGTAATCCTGATTTTGTCTCGTTCCCTCTATCCCCACCAAGTAGACTTATAACAGTGTATAACTACAGCAACAAATATCTATTTTAGCCCCAACATAACAATACAAGAAGAGCCCTGCAGGTCTATCTCAATGCCCATTCTGTTTCATACTACGGCCAGATAGCTGCATCTAGGAAATCTGCGAGCAGTGCTGAAAAGCAACAGCATTCCCTGTGTGCATTGTCCCCAGCATCTGCGAATCAGAGGTACATTGCCTTTGACCATGGAGGTTCTATTTGGCTTTAAAAGATCATTGCTGTTGATAGATACGTCCTCTGGGAATTTGCAGACCCATACTTTAAGGTATGAATGCTTTGAGGATTTCTCAGACTATTTTGGAATGACTTAATGCAAGATAGGAACTATACTTTGCAGAGCTGCATAAATTAAGACATTTCAGTAGACACAGGATTCTTCACCTTGCAAGACTTCAGCACTGTTCACAAGTCAGGGTGAACACACAAACTGTCTGTGTAAAGTGTACACTTGATTTTGTTTACACATGCGTAGACTAATTCTTGTGTCACCTTTAATGCATGTATGGGTAAATGTGTGATTTACGCCCAACATTTATCAAGGTTCTGGTCCCCAATGTCATTTCTAAAGCGAATGCATGTTGGCTCTTTCTTACAAACAGATGAATGAACCTCTGTCTGAACTGCCATGGTCACCATTTTTTAAAATTAACAGCTTGCTGCTATTACACTGCTGATACCATTAGATAATAATCCTGGTGGCATGCTGTTATAGCACGAAACATCTCAAACTAAATGGAGGTTTACTTCACCAGTGTAAGTAAACATAGGGAGGGCTATAGCCCTTTCTTATGCGGCTAACCCTCCATTGCTCCACTGGCTTCAATGCAGATTGTACAATCTTTCCCTGTAACATGTGAACAGGGCTTTTGTAAAAAGGACATTATTGTTGAAATTCTCCCTTCTATAGAAATGTAAAAGGTATCCAGGCCTATCCTCTACTTTATTGGGGATCATCCCGAGTCTTTCAAATGAACCATTAGAGGGAATGGGTACTTCACTCTAATGTGAACTACCGAGGATAAAAAACATGAGCTCAAAGCATGTGCGGCAGAAACATTGCCTGAACATGTTCTCAAATTAACTCACTTCTCTTATCAGTGGGGAGGGGGGAATTATTCTAAGAGACAACAGCAGCTACTATGGAAGAATCAATTGCTAAACCTTCCCCAATATGCAACAAAGCTCAAATATGTCTATAGCTCTTGTATTGTTATGGGCTTGGGATGTTCCAAAGCTCCAGCGTCATCTGAGTTTTGTGTGGCAGGTGCTCATAGCTTCAACCTATAGTTGAGGCAACTAGACACATGTAACGGCTAGTGATTTCAAATGAAGATGCCCATCCCCATTCCAATGCAAGAGGTGAATTACAGCCAGTCTAGGGTTGCCAGGTCCCTCTTCGCCACCGGTGGGAGGTTTTTAGGGTGGAGCCTGAGGAGGGTGGGGTTTGGAGAGGGAAGGGACTTCAATGCCATAGAGTCCAATTACCAAAGCAGCCATTTCCTCCAGGGGAACTGATCTCTATCGGCTGGAGATCAGTTGTAATAGTGGGAGATCTCCAGCTACTACCTGGAGTTTGGCAACTCTAAACCAGTCCAACAGGAATCAGGTGTGTGCACATGAGGATGCATATGCAGATCAATTGCATCAGAAATGTATGCTGAAAGATGCTTATGTGTACTGAAAGTTGCTTTAAATGGGCAGACCCATCTTACTGGATAGGAGTCCATGTTGTTTAAACTCGGAGGACTCGCCTTGCTCTTGGAAGACTTAATCCAAATTACTTAATCATGATTACTCCCCCTGAAGGAACAGGTGTGTAGCCTGGGGGGTACTGCTGCACTCTGGCCTACAGGAGGAGGCCCTGGTCTCCTTTGTGGCACATAGTGTCATTTATCAACTCCAGTTGACATGCTACCTATGGCTGTTTCTCGCAAAGCGTGCTTTCAGAAGGTGGTACTGGGAGACTGCTGCTCAGCACTTTGGCCTGTGATGTGCTGCTCCCATCTTGTCCCATATACTTTTCAACATCTACATGAAACCATTGGGTAAAGTCATCTGGAGATTTGGGCTGGGTTGAAACCATCATGCAGATGGCACTCAGTTCTATCTTGTGCTTCTCACTCATCCCAGGGAGGCTGTAGAAACCCTGAATCAGTGGCTGGAGGTAGTTTTGGAGTGGATGTGGGGTAATAAACTGAAGTTTAATACTAACAAGATGGAGGTAATACTGGGGAGTAGAAAGTCTGATCTGGGACTTAAAGTGTCGCCCATTCTGGATGGGGTTGCAACCCCCTTGAAGGAACATAGAATCATAGAGTTGGAAGGGACCACCAGGGTCATCTAGTCCAACCCCCTGCACAATGCAGGAAATTCACAACTACCTCCCCCCAGATCCCCAGTGACCCCAACCCCATGCAGGATCCCACAATCAAAGCACTCCCGACAGATGGCCATCTAGCCTCTGCTTAAAGACCTCCAAAGACGGGGACTCCACCACCCACCAAGGCAGCACATTCCACCGTTCTTCCTAACGTTTAGGTGGAATCGCTTTTCTATTAGTTTAAATCCATTACTCCGTGTCCTAGTCTCTGGAGCAACAGGGAACAAGATAGTTCCCTCATCAACATGACATCCCTTCAAACAGGTCCATTCTTTGGTGGTGTTCTTGGACCAAGGCCTACTACTGGAGAAGCAGGTTGCAGCTGTGGCCAGGAGTGTCTTTGACTAGTTTTGACTGTGGCCTTTCCTGGGCAGAAAAGATCTGGCCACTGTGGTGCATGCCCCGGTTACATCCAAGTTAGATTGCTGCAATTAATTCTACGTGGGGCTATCCTTGAATGTGTTTGGAACTTCAGTTGGTGCAAAATAGGACCATATTGTTGCAGACTAAGCACTTTAAGGGAAGACTCAACAATTAGGACAAAGGACACCTGGGTAAACCTGTGCCTGATTACCTGTATCTGTTGAAAGCCTCTTATCCATCCAAAGGAGAGGTGCTTGTTATGAACATATTCTTTGTCAGGAAAAAGGAAATTTCGGGCAATGTGTAACCTTAAAAAAAACCTAGGTTTATCAGAATACAGCAGAAAAAGGGGGGTTTATAGGCATGGCTCAGTGGGGGGGGGGAGAACATTTGCATTTCAGCCTGTGTTTCCCTTCTGTAGGAAAAAATATGTATTTTATTGTATTATATGTGTATTTTAGCTTGATTTTAATTATTTGAATGACGTGTTACTGTTTTGATGGTTTTTAATATGTATTTTTATTGTTTATATTTTTAATCTGTTGAGTGCCTTGGTAGCCCTGATGATGGCATAAAATCGGGGTGCAAATTTTGTAAATAATAATAATAATAATAATGTAGCTCCCAGTTCATGAAGGGCTTTGAAGTTAAGCACCAGGACCTTACATAGGCCTCGACATCACTGGCATGATTACATAAGTGAGGACATCACACATGTGATGATAGGAGATATGCTCTGTTATTTGGGCAAAACTCTATGGTAAAAACAGCTTCTACCATAGAGCTTTTGTCCATATACCAGAGAGTCTTCCTCATCATCATTAACGTGATGTCACTTCCAGAAGAGACATCATCACACCGGCAATGTTGACCTAGGCCTAATTTTAATCCTGGTATGATCCCCCTCCCCTCCCTCCCCTGCTGATGGCCAGGGAGAACTGGCAACCCTACTTCACAGGTTGGAGCTACATATCTAAAAGATTGTCTCTCATATGTGACCCTGTATCCCAGCTGTGGTCCTCAGGTTGCCACCTACTGGCTATCATCCAATTTAACGTAGCCTGCCTGATATTAAAATCACTGTAGGCAACAGGGGGGATATCACTTCCGTGTAAAACCCAGAAGTGGCATCAGTCCTCTGTAGAAATCACCAGAAACTCCAATTTCCAGCAATTCCTAGAGAGGACTGACATCATTTCTGTTCTTTCCCCCAAGGTGATGTCATGCTATTGCTAATGACACCCCCCATGTCCCTGGTCATCCCAGACTCCCACTGGTTGCCAGATATGGCCTGGCAACCCTAAAGGAAATGTGAAATATAAATATTTTGATAAATAGATCAATATATAAAAATAACCAGTGTCCCTCTAAATTTCAGCACAGGCACAACAAATGATAAGTTCCAAAGACCTTCCTTATAAAATTAGTTCTATATTTAGATATTAAGCTAAGTGGGGCTTTGGGGAGACTCCAGTTTATTCCATTGTAAACCCAGTCAACCTGTGCTTAAATTAAGCTAGAATTTCATAATTAGCCAGCATTTTATTTGGGACTGTTGTCAACATTAATTTCTTTCCCCTTTCTTAAATTACTTCCTTTCTCAACCTTCAGTTTTCTTTACAAAAGGCTTATTGTTTAACCCCTCCAAAGAAACAGTTCAAAATCTGATGAAATCCTTTAAAATGATTAAAAATAACATAAACTCTTCTCTTTTCCCCCCTAAATTAAATATGCTGCATTTCTCTTCCCATTAATGCTAATTACTGAACAATTCCTGTTTGAGCAGGGTCTTTGTTCCTCTTTTCCCTTTTACCATCCACTTAGTATTTGTATCATTACAATCTGATGCCATGGAAATTACTCTAACATACAGGCAGAGAATAATGAATCTATCGCTTGGGTTGGTGAAGAGAGGAGGTGGATTGTAAAAAGGAAAGGTCTCGTTTGAATAACGATACTCCTATGTTGGGGGGGGGGAGAAAAAGAGTATGACGATGATATTGAAATTACAGGAAACATGAATATAATTCTATAGCTAAATATTAGGCTGAAATGTTCTTTTTAGTTAAGGAGACTTTTTTTAAAAAACCACACACCCACAAATGGAAGATGAAGAGGAAAACAAGCCAAAATTATTTGTAATGTTTCAGATACTACAGGGATTGCTGTTTTAGTAAGCTACTTTTATGAAAATAAAATGATGACTCTCATGATGTTTAAGCAGCATTATCTATTTCCTGGAATAAGTCTAACGAATAATGCAAAACACATGTGCGCACAAACTTTAAAAATGGGATTTATATGGGGGGGTTTTCTCTTCATGATACATGCCTCTTTACACACATCTGCCTAGACATGAAGTTCTGCTTCACATCCCACTTTTCATGAGTTACCAAGGAAGTCTAAAACGCTAGAGTCAAACAAACAAAGCACAATTTATCATTAGGTTCAAAATAGCCTTGGCAGATTAAAGGCCTTTGGTAGATCGAGGCTCATTTTGAACCTAATGGCTGAGCTGAGAGTGTTTTCCTCTGGAATGAGGCCATGAAAATAGCTTCAGACAAAACCCTGGTTACAGGTTAGGCTAACATTTGATCTGAATGTTCAGTTCTGGAATCAGATTAATCTTCACTATAGGGCTGTTTAAAAGAAAAATTCGGCTGAATTGGGATTCAGCTTTATTTGGCCTTTTTTATTTTGGGAAATGCCAAATTCCGAATTCCCCCTATTCGGTATAGGGGGAATTCGGCTTGAAATGTTGTGATAAAGATGCAATGGCTCAAGGGAAGAAGTAAACAGCTGAGACATTAGTGGCTACAATGAGAAACAAGGCAGATGCCAAGGCTAGGCAGGGGCATGGGATACCTTGCCTGCTTTCTTTCTCTGTGTATACCTTTCTGTAATCTTTCAAATCAAATCCTGTGTTTCTAAAATCAAATACAAACTGTGTCTCTGCTTTTCATGTACCCCACTACCACACTATTTCGACCCACTTCAGTTTGTTAGACCTAAATGTGGGTAAAGGAGGTGGCTGTACCATGGCTACTTCTTTTGAGAGGCCTTTGATAACCTTTTTGCATTAATAAAAGACACTGCAGTGTAGGCTACTTTCTAAAGCAGGGATTCTCCGTCTGCATCACAATGAGTCTCTGTCTGTGATAAAGCAATGCATACCTTGACCAGTGGTCAGAGATGGAGTTTTGCCCTTGTCTGAAATTCATCAAAGGAGGAATTGTTGCTGTACAGGTCTATAAGTGTAAATTCTAGAGAGTGTTACTCTAAAGAAGTGAAAGGCAAGCCAGAGAGAAAGAGAGAGAGATGGAGCTGCTAGTCTACAGATGGTATTATATACGCTATGAGAACAATGCAGGAAGATACTTCACTTTCTTGCTCAATTAAGGGCCAGATCATATTAATGCTGGAGATTCAGGAATGGACCTTCAAAAGGAAACAGCAGCTGTATGGAACCCAATTCAGATCACGATAATGATGTAGGAGTAAGAAGGATTCAACCTTTCCCTCCTGAGGCCTCACTGATTGGACCACTATTAGCCCTGGATGTGAAAAAGATTGGTACTTGTCTTTTTTCTCATCCAGAGCTAATAAAGGCAAGTATGTGTGGGTCAGTTCTGATTAGCAAACTATAGAGCAGAAGGTTTCGACCATTTCTTCTTACTGCTGCTTACTTTTAAAAAGAGCAGGGCTGTTCTGTTCATGGATGTCCACTGATGCACTTTATTTGACCCTCACAAAAACTGTGGTAGAGGAAATCCTGAATGCCCACAGTGCAGGAAAAGAACATTTGAATACAAGCCCTACTAGGGAAAAAGCACCAGTAGTATTTGGTAGGCATAAGGCAGGCTGTTCCTTCAGCTTTCCATCAGTGCAATTAATATAAAACAAGCAATTGAATTTGTGGCCAATCTGTGGCTCCCATGGGCTAAATATGGGTACAACTCTTTTAAGATATCCTGACCTTTAAGACAAGGAGATACATCACACAGTGCAATCCTAAAATAGGTGTGTCTTATGGTGATCCTATTAATTAATGACCTCCAAAATGTCCAATTGTTAACAGCCATGCTCAGGTCTTGCAAACTGAGGGCCATGGCTTCCTTGATTGAGTCAATCCATCTCATGTTGGGTCTTCCTCTTCTCCTGTTGCCTTCTACTTTTGCTAGCATTAATGTCTTTTCCAGTGACTCTTGCTTTCTCGTAATGTGACCAAAGCACAATAGCCTCAGTTTAGTCATCTTAGCTTCTAGGGAGAGATCAGGCTTGATTTGATCTAGAATCCACTTATTTGTCTTTACTAAGACCATCATGGTCAAAGAAATGAAAGCCAGTATGATACAGCTGATAATTAGCGTTGCCACGCTCCAGGTGATCACCAACAAAATTACAGCAACTATGACCAAAATGTAAGTCTCAAATCAAATGTAATTATCTATTCAAATACATATAGTGTTCAAAATATTGTCGAAGGCTTTCACGGTCAGAGTTCATTGGTTCTCGTAGGTTATCCGGGCTGTGTAACCGTGGTCTTGGTATTTTCTTTCCTGACGTTTCGCCAGCAGCTGTGGCAGGCATCTTCAGAGAAGTAACACTGAAGATGCCGGCCACAGCTGCTGGCAAAACGTCAGGAAAGAAAATACCAAGACCACGGTTACACAGCCCGGATAACCTACGAGAACACATATAGTGTTATTCATATACTCATTGTTCAGCTCAACTAACACAATAAATGCTCCAAGATTAAAGTCTATGACAATCCAAACTGGTAGCTCCCTCGTCGTCATTTAATGCACCCAAGAGCGGTTGAACAAAACAAATTCGCTGGAAAATACAACAACTTCAGCCAGTTCCTATGGCTTCCTGAATCAGTTCACCTGGAGAAAATGGCCACTTATACCCCAATGAAGTCCCCCCTCCCCCAACCCTGCCCTCCTCAGGCTCCACTCCCAAAATCTCCAGGTATTTCTCAACCTGGAGCTGGCAACCCTGTTCTGGGGCTGAGTCCAGGGAGACTTGTATTCAGTCCATGAATGCCACTATGTTTATTACTTTATTTACACTCACATTTTATCCCCTGTAGGGACCCAAAATGGCACAACATCTTTCTTCCCTCCTCCGTTTTAATCCTCCTGACAATTCTGTGAAGAAGATTAGGCTTAGAGAGAGAGTAACAGGCCCAAAGTTACCCAGTAAGCGTCATCTCCCAGATTCTAGTCTGCCACTCTAACCATTCCACCAAGCTGGCTATCTCTAGACTGGTCACATACTCTCAGTCTAACCTATTTTAGAGGGAATTGAGGATAAAGTGGGATCACTCCCATGTAAGCAACCCAGAATATTCCCTGCTGACAAGACAAAATATAAATGTGATGTGATAGACTGAAGGAAATAAATGACTACTTGGAAAGGAGCAACAAACAGAAACGAAAGCTTGTTTGGAAAAGCGATCGTATGGCATGCTAATACTAACAAGACCATAGGCATTTATAGGAGGAGTCCGACCTGAATCCAGATCTCCCCAATCGAATTCTCTGTTTACTGGCTCCCACCACGAACAGCTCTGGGTTAAGCTGTTTTTCGGTATTTGTTCCATTGTGGAAATCTCGGCCAGCGATTACTGTCGCAGCGACATTTGCCGTCGTTCTAAAGCGAATGCATTTCCTTTTTTACATTGTTTTCCCCTTTCAGATTAAAAACCATTGGGGAGAGGCGAGCAAATTTTATGGCTGAGGTATGCGAGGAGCAAATTAAAATTCCATAAATATATGTTCTTGCGAAAATTTACACATCCTGTATTCCTCGGGTATCTAATTAGAAGCTGGGAAGAAAATAGCCCCAGAAAGGATATGCGTTCTGTTCAAATAATTTTTAAAATTGAGCTAAATAATGGTCATTTTATACAGCACACAATATAATTGTTCTTCTTGTACTGGGAAGTAGTTATAAATTATCTAGTATCCCAATTGGCCTAGTTGCCATGCAGAGCTCCAAACAATTGAGCCGAGTTCCTGGCCATGTAAATCCAGGATTTTCTGACAGCTAGACTGTTATTGTAGCTACTAACTAACCTTCTGCGTGCCTTTAAAAAAAAAATTCCCATGAAAGAATGGGCATTTATCTAGGTGCTGACATTGAAACATTGTGAAAAACTCTTCGAATTATTTGTATTATTATAAGTCGAAAATATAATTACCGTAATCAGCCTTGAGTCTGAGGCAGTGCTGTTTAAAATATGGAGGAGAGAGCAAGAAAGGGGGGGAGGATCCAGGCCTGAGCAAACGAAAATGAACCTTGATAATAGAACAACCTTGGATTCCACTTCATTTATCACACTAATGGATGTCAAGATGACCTCAATCAAACATTTTGTTTTCCAGTTTCTAGCAATGGAAACGCTTCCCTTTATCCCTGAAAAAAAAAGTTATTTAAATTGTTTCTGTATAAAATGATCCTAGCAATTATATTACTGTGGAAGGTCAATTCTATTATTGGATAATATTATATGAAGGACTTGGTTGGTAGGAAAATGAAGAAAAACACACATATAGTTTTCATACGTTTGGTCACAAAAACTGGGAATTTTAAATGAACACATGCCCACCATAATTGCTGCAAAGTGCTTGTGTTGAGTACTCGGAACATGTACACAAGTGCAAAAAAAGGGGGGGCTAATATGAAATCATATGAGTCATTTGGAAGGTTGCCAGGTCCTACCTGGCCTCTGGTGGGAGCTTTTTTGTCTGTGTTGATGAGGGTTAGCGATCTGTGCATATGGCGTGATCCCCTAACTTCCAGGTTTACCCAGGAAGTGCCGCATATGCACAACACTAGCAGTACCCCTCCAAAAACTCTATGGAAATCACAGTGTTTGGGGGAGATAGAGTGGCGCCAGAACTTCTGGGGTAGCCCGGAAGTGCCAGCAGCATGCGCAGATTGCCACACACCCCAGCTGGCCTACTTCTGCCCACCGGCCAGCTGAGGAGCAGTGGGCAGCCCATTGAGATAGCAGGCAATTGCCCATCCTCACCGGGCACTTGGGAACCCTAGTCATTTGACAGTCCATTCCTGAGCTGAGGCGTACGGGGATGCCAGGGAAGAGGTGCAGCAGCGCCTCTTCCTAAGCCGATTCCCGTACGCCATTAAACAAAAATAAAGCCATTTTGTGGGGGTTTTTTTCTGTTTAACTGGGACCTTTCGCCCCATAGGGAACAGCGAGGCTCGGCCTGCTAAAAAGCAGGTGCAGCACCGCCATTCCTGGTGCCGGTGGAAGTGGCCGAAAGGGGTTAGGGAGCCGCCTAACTGGTGGGTCCTCCCCCCGGCCCGCCGCTGGAATGCCCCCCTGCACCGGCGTAGCCTCTCCACGCTGTTGCTGGCACCACAGAGAGGCTGGGCCGGCGGAGGGGAGAGGCACGGTCCCGCAGTGTTTGGCCGCCGCCGGGACTGGCCTCGCTGCCGGTGTGAATGCGTGTAATCACGTGATTACACGCATTTACGCCAGCGGCCAGGTCACACTGCCTCCAAAGGACTTTGAGCCCCATTCTCAGGAATGGGCTGTGAGTCTGGTAAACCAATGGAGTCCAAAATGTGTTGGTTCAGCAAAACAGAAAAGATGGTACCGCAATTTTTTTTTTACAACTTATTACTGAAAGAAGTAGAATTGTTTGTTTCAGATGTACCTCAATGGAGATTTACCCCAGATTCTGTTTCCCACAAGGAGGTGATCCAGTGAAAGACATGATCTGACCTGTTTTTCATAATGGATTCAAATTTTTTTTTTTGTATCTTTGAGAGTCAGTGTAGGATAGCACCTTGGAGACAGAGCTGTGATCAGGACGTTCCCAGGTTCAAATCTTGCACGTCTCAGAATTCATTACATGGCCTTAGGCAAACCACTTCGCAACCAACAATGAAATCTGGGTAACCACTGTTATCTTCTTCAGTGGGGTTATTCTATAGCAGATGTATTGGTTCATTCTCTAATAGAGAGGTAGAAGGTCATAGAGGGGGCTCATTAGGATAAAGAGGTGAAAATCTGATTTTTGGTGTTAAAATGCACAAGTGCAGCCTGAATTGAGAATTCAGATGTCTTTTTATGGTTCCGACTGGCTCTATCCTAAGCGCTGAGCTAGAGAACTATTAAGCCGTGCACCAACAAAGGATCTGAGGATCCAGCTGCCAAAACGTAGGCTATGAATAGATTCTGGCGAGCTCAGCGAGCCCATACAGCTGGGGGTTCAAGCGCTACAAGCCCCCAAGAAAATTTTGAAATTTGACCAATTACTAGGGTTGCCAACTGCCAGGTATTAGCAGGAGATATCCTGCTAATTCAACTGATCTCCAGCAGATAGAGATCAGATCACCTGGAGAAAAATGGCCGCTGTGGCAATTTAAGTCTATGGCATTGAAGTCCCTCCCCTCCCCAAACCCCACCCTCCTCAGGATCCAGTCCAAAAACCTCCCGCTGGTGGTGAAGAGGGACCTGGCAAACCTACCAATTACAGTGACATTTTGAGGCCATATGAAATGGGTATCAGAGCATATTCTAAGGTCAATATTAATTACCTAATATAACCCATTGGCCTATGATTCTATCACTAAAATAACTTTATTTTAATAACAAACACTTTAAAAAACTCCACGGGACTGAGGTTGGGATTGCGGGTGGTCGGTGGGCAGAGGGGTGAATTACGGGGGGTTTGCCCACCACCACCAGGCACCTGGCAACCCTAAGAATCACATTTACTGGCCATGGATGATAAGGCTGACCCACTTTGTAGTGCTGTAGTAAAGTTTCATGAAATAACGTTTATGAAGCAGTTAGAGTCCTCAGAAAGTATACCACCTTGGGAACCTACAGCAGAGGTTTTGCTCCAGAGAAAAGAATCGCAAAACTCTTTCTTCTGGAGCAAATTTTCTCACTTTGCAGAAAGCGATCCTAATGGTTATATAGACTACTAGGTACATCTGAAATTTAGTATATAATGTTTTGTGTCCTCAGGAATCTTTAGGTCATTACTCCTTCCAGAGCTTTGTGCTTTCCCCCTCAATTCCTACAAGTTTCCGTTCACATGGTTTTCCTGTACTATTTCGGTGTGGTAAAGCCATCACCATAGTCTCTTTCAGGTTTTAACATTTTCAGGGCTCATGTCCTGCATACTGGGAGAAAGTGCTATGTGTGATCACCATTTTGAAAATAGCAATACATGTATTTGGCAGCAATACCCACAAAAATATGGTTCTCAGGACATGCAAACTGCATTGCCCTTTTCAGATAAATGGTGATTGCGCATACTAAGATGATCATGTGTAGCGTGTCCTCCTGGTGCATGGGATTGGAGCCCCAGAAACGTAATGCCTAAAATGAGCTTCTCACAAAAAAGCATCTCTTGTTGGTCAGACAAAGTAGTTAGCCCTTAAGATGGAAATTACTAAATACTATTAAACAAAAAGTTACAGCGAGTTATGATAAGAGCAGTTAAGAAAACTAAAAATATGTAAACAGGAAAAAAACTGACTTGACTTTCTTTACTAGGATTAATGAACGTTCTTCATAGATACTCAGGCTAACATAAAACCCCAGACCAGTAAGTCATAATGTGAGTGTGGGGGGGGGGGCTTGCAGTCATTTTAAAGTTGTTTACAAAAAATGTAGAGTACTACATAAATCAACTCCCTTTTTTGCCTTCTCTTTCCCCCTCCCAAAGATGAACTGAAAGGACTGGAAACATTTGTGGTGGTGGGTTTTTGGGTTTGTTTGTTTTTAAATATAAGTGCTTTTTGTTTCTGTTTTTTTTTTTTTTTTTTTTTTTGCCAAATCATGCAGAAGATGCTGGCAGCTGCAAAGATTCAATTATACACAATGTAAAAAATAATTTAAAAAAATAATGGCACTTAAAAAAAATTGCCTCTCCAGAAATTGCGTGGAACAATAAATCCGTTAATTAGCTAATTAATATTCAATTGGGGTCAGTGGGCTTAATAGAACATTTTTCTGAGACCCAAGAAATTTTCAAATCACAATGTTAAGTCTGCCCATTTCCATTATCATCTTAGAGCAGGCAGCCCTTATCTCCCTGCCAGATGTCTTAGAACAATACAGGGCCATTATCATCTCATTGCAGTGGGTGAGAATACTACATTTGGATGTTGCAGGCTGTGAAGTAAAAATGCTTGAGCATTTTGCGTAATTGATATATGGTTTCTGCTATATTGTTTAGGGCTGTTTGTTTGCTCTACTGGTATTTAAAGCAGCGGAGCATCACAAGATTGATTTTCATTGGTTGCTATTTTTTTTCTTCCTTACAAAGTCAGGGACAACCTGTCAGTGCTAGATTCTGACCAATCAAATCAATCCAGTGCTCATGACTGTTCAGGTGTACTTGACAATAAAGTCTCTGGGGGTTTCATATGTGCCTGTGTCAAGAAGATGGAGTGCTAAAGTTTCTAGAATTCATTTGGCAAGAAATTAACAATATTTCATTAACCATGGCCAACTTAGAGATAGAATATTAGGCAGGGTGGACTTGTTCTAAAAAGTTCTGAATTTTGTAATCTCTGGGGAAATCTCCTTTCAAGCTGATTATCACAAAGCAAGTGTGCGCACAACAATTAAGAGCCAGCATGGTGCAGTGGTTAAGAGCGGTGGTTAAGAGCGGTGGATTCTAATCTGGAGAACCGGGTCTGGTTCCTCACTCCTACATATGAGTAGTGTACGCTAATCTGGTGAACCAGGTTGGTTTCCCCACTCCTACACATGAAGCCTGCTGGGTGACCTTGGGCCAGTCACAGCTCTCTTCGAGCTCTCTCAGCCCCACCTACCTCACAGGGTGTCTGTTGTGGGGAGAGGAAGGGAAGGTGATTGTAAGCCGGTTTGATTCTTCCTTAAGTGGTGGAGAAAGTCGGCATTTAAAAACCAACTCTTCTTCTTCTTTTTTGGGGACCAGAAAACCCCCCACAATTTTCCATCCTCTAGTTTTCAGTTTTGGGGTGTAATTTATAAAAATGAGCTCTAGATCAAAGCAGGGACATCATCAACATCTCCTTCAGTAATGTCTGTGCAGGAAGTACACATTCCTGGTTCTTCAGTGCATTACAATGTAGTCCTATTCAGAGTTACACCTTTCTAGAGCAATTGGCTTAAAAGGATATAAGCCTGCTTCAGGTGGCACCATTAAAGCAAGATGGCTGAGGGAAAAAGAGCATGGCTTCTGCAAAGCGAAGTCCTGGGTCACCGACCTTTTGGAGTTCTTTGCTAAAGTGAAGAAGGATGTACATAGTGGTGACCTGACAGAAATATACTCAGATCTGCAAAAGGCTTTTGACAAGGTACCTCACCAAAGACTGCTGAGTCTTTTTCTAGCCTAGAAAAAGGCAAGCAAGGGGAGACGTGATAGAGGTTTATAAAATTATGTATGCATGGAGAGAGTGGACGGGGAGAAGCTTTTCTCCCTCTCCCAAAATACTAGAACCTGGGATCATCCACTGAAGCTGAAAGGTAGGAGATTCAGGGCAGGCAAAAGATAATATTTCTTCACACAGCGCATAGTTAATTCGTGGAACTCACAGCCACAGGATATGGTTGTGGCCACTAACTCTGAAGGCTTTAAAAGGGGAGTGGACAAATTCATGGAGGACTGGGCTATCAATGGCTACTAATGATGATGGATATCTACTCCCTCCAGTATCAAAGGTAGTATCAGTTGCTAGAGAGCACAGGCAGGATGACACTGTTGCATTCTTCCTGTTTGTGGGCTTCCTAGAGGTAAGCTGGTTGGCCAATGTGTGAGCAGAATGCTGGGCTAGATGGGCCTTTGGTCTAATCCAGCACGGCTCTTCTTATGTTCTTAACGGGAATAAATGGACAGTTCTCACAATGGAGAGAAGTAAGCAGTGGGGTTGCACAAGGATCGATATTGGGGCCAGTGATATTTAATGTGTTGATAAATGATCTGGAACTGGAATTGGATGAGTGGGCAGCAATGTGGCAAATGAAGTTCAGTGCAGGTAACTGTCAGGTGTTGCACACTGGAACAAAAAAAACCCAACTTCAAATATTTTAAGTATACGAGACTGAGAGGGAAAGAGATCTCGGGGTCATAGTGGATAGCTCAATGAAAGTGTCGACCCAGTGTGCTGCAGCAGTGAAAAGGGCAAACTCTTTTCTGAGGATCGTTAGGAAAGGGATTGAAAATACAAAGATCAATATTATAATGCCCCTGAATAGATCTATGGGGCAGCCTCATCTGCAGAACTGTGTGCAGTTTTAGGCAACGTATTCCAAAAAGGACATTGCAGAACTGGAAAAAGTACCAAGGAGGGCAACCAAGATGATAAAGGGGTTGGAGAACCTTTTCTAAGAAGAAACGCTGGGACTTTTCAGTTTAGAAAAAAGACGACTAAGGGGGGACATGATGACGGTTTATAAAAATTATACATAGGGTAGAGAGAGTGGACAATCAGAACTTTTCTCTTTCTCCCAAAATACTCAAAGGCATCCAATAAAGCTGATGGCTGTAGATTCAAGATGGACTAAAGGAAATATTTCTTTACACAACGGGTTGTTAAAATGTAGAATTCACTGTAGTGTTGGCCTCAGGCACAGAGAGCTTTAAAAGGGGATCAGACAGATTCATGGAGGATTGGTCTATTAGGGGCTACTGGCTGGTGACTAAAGGGAACCCCCGCATTCAGAGGCAGTCAACCTCTGAATCCCATTGCCAGGAAGCAACTTCAGGGGAAGGCTTCAGCCTCTGTGGCCTGTTGTTCGCCCTTCACAGTAACTGGTTGGCCAATGTGTGGGAGAGGATGCTGGACTAGAGGGATCGGTAATCTGATCCAGTAGGCTTCTTTGTATGTTCTTATCACAAAAAGGATACAGGGTTGCATGGGGTTTCATCTATCCTTTACACCAGGCATACCCAGCTATCTGTTTATATCCTTTAATTATTCTGTTTTCCTGTATAGACTATCAGGAACTTGTGCATGGACAACAGTCACACATAAGAAAACTGATGGTGTTTTAAAAAGTCATCATTTTGTGAACATGCTATGCTGGTCTATTAGATCTTCATGGGGTAATTGAATAAGAGTGCTCATCACTTATTGACAGTATACAAAATCAGCACCACTATGTTTGAATGTGAATACAATGTAAATTAGCATAGGCAGGCCACCATCCAATAAATAACAATATCTGAATGAACTGACTAGTTGTTGCAATAATAATTACAGTGAGTACTGAAATGAACACTGAAAAGACCAATTAAAGATTCACAAGATCAAAATATCATGTTTCAAAACATAAAGACATGCAATCATATCACAATCAACACCAAAAACATCAAGAGGAATAGTATTCTAAAGTGAAAATGATGTTATATAGTCTTGTTGCTGAAAGCACATTGTGGAGTAAAAGGTAAAAGGTAAAGGTCTCCTGTGCAAGCACCAGGTCATTCCTGACCCATGGGGTGACATCACATTGCGACGTTTACTAGGCAGACTTTGTTTACGGGGTGGTTTGCCAGTGCCTTCCCCAGTCATCTTCCCTTTACCCCCAGCAAGCTGGGTCCTCATTTTACCGACCTCGGAAGGATGGAAGGCTGAGTCAACCTTGAGCCGGCTACCTGAAACCGACTTCCGTAGGGATCGAACTCAGGTCGAGATTTTGATTGCAGTTTACCACTCTGCGCCACAGGGCTCCATTGTGGAGAACTCAGACGAAAAGCACATCACAGAAAACGCCAAACAGAAGATGGTCTTCTAGAAGCAATACATTTTGTCATATGACTTCTTCAGTTCCAAATAGCTTCTAATTTATACATGCTAAATCTTTCCACGGTAGCCCATAGCTTACTCACAGCACTCACAGTCATGTGATGCCATACTGACCAAGGTCAATTATTTTTAAATATGAAGAGTTGGTAGGATCAAGTGGCTTTGGGCATTTTGTTTTGCTTATGTGTATGTGTGTTTTCCCCTTTACACTGGCAGTCCTAGGGAAGGAAGAGGGTTAATCAGAAAGATGCTTAACAGTGTGGCAGTGGGTGGGGGGGGGGGTCTGGAACTATTTCTAGCTTTTGCCAGTGAGTGTGTGTGTGTGTGTGTGTGTGTGTGTGTGTGTGTGTGTGTGTGTGTGTGTGTGTGAGAGAGAGAGAGAGAGAGAGAGAGAGAGAGAGAGAGAGAGAGAGAGAGAGAGAGAGAGAGAGAGAGATGCATGTGCATGCAAATACACACATACACATACACTGGGGGGAAGAAGCGATAGCTCCTGCATCTTTGAATAGGAATCTCTTCTCCTAATATCACCTCTATTCTATAGTGAGGTGAAAGAACAGGTCCCTGGGGCCAGAAGAACTACACAACAGGTAGGATGGGGCGGGCAGAAGTCAGTTCATATGGGTCCCTCTTCACTTGGCCACTTCCTTGTGCATGGGGGAGTGACTGTCATCCTACTGCCCATTTGGGTGGGGATTAGGGTTGGCAAGTCCCTCTTCACCATTGGTGGGAGGTTTTGGGGTGGAGCCTGAGGAGGGTGGGGTTTCGGGGAGGGGAGGGAATTCAATGCCATAGAGTCCAATTCCCAAAGCAGCCATTTTTTCCAGGTGAACTGATCACTTGTAATAGCAAGAGATCTCCAGCCACCACCTGGAGGTTGGCAATCCTAGTGGGGATAGAGGGAAGCCCCTGCTTCTTCCCCCTTCTTGCAGTTGCTTTACCCACCTTCTCTGCCTGATGTAGACTGGGGCAGTGGTGCTTCCCCCTCCCTGTCATGCCCGCTTCCTTTTAGCCTATGTTCTGTCCTGTATGGGCTTGTTTGCTGGAAACGGAAGGCATTTATGAAGAAGAAAGACCTTATGGGCAAACCTTCAGATTAATTAGTACGGACAAGATGCTGTAAGCGGGAGTTGTATAATTTTATCATAGGATGTATATTTTATGCTGGCCTTTGGCTGTAATAAAATAAATGTCCTGTATGGGGGGGGGGGGGCGTTGAGGAAGCAAAAAGAAGCAGCAAGCAGAACCACTACTGCAGCCAACTCATGGTCCCTGCCACCCGTCTATCTTGCTTTAGTGGAGGTTGGGAACAGCGGCATAGCTGGAGGAGGCTTCCTGCAGCACAACAGCTTTTGAATCTGGGGAAGGGCAGCCTTGAGTTTGCCTTAGCAGCAGGCAGAAACCAGACTCCCAGGAGGGTGGGGGTGGCTCCTCCCTCTGCCTCCATTGCTTCCCCCTTTGGCTTGCTGGTTCAGAAACTCCCAAAGCAGCAGCAATTTCTGTTGCTCCTCCCATGCTCTCCTCCAGCAGCTAGTGAACGGAGCGAACAGAAGCGTATTGTGTGCACAAGTGCAGATAACACTCCTCCATTTGGGGAGAGATTTAAACTCCCCCATTCATTTCTAAAAGGTTTCGTCTTTTTCTGTAAATTTGGGGGGTCTCCCATGTTTGAAGAAAGTCTCATTTGTGTCAAAGTGGCCCCAATCTGTGGATTTAAGTATCAACAAACATTTTAAAATCAAAATCAACACTAAATCTCTGATAAAATTCACCAGCTACTATTTAACAAAAATGTCATTTCAAAAAGAACAGAACAGCCTGGGCAGACCTTCCTCGAAGCTGGCAGATTAGATCAGCCCCCAAACTCCATTGGAAGGGCATTCCATAAGTTTGTAGCTACTATGGAAGAGGGCCGTGAGCAGGTAGAGTAGGGAGCCTGTGGGAAGCTAGATAGGGTTGCCAACCTCCAGGTACTAGGTGGAGATCGCCTGCTATTACAACTGATCTCCAGCTGATAGAGATCAGTTCACCTGAAGAAAATGGCCACTTTGGCAATTGGACTCTATGGCATTGAAGTCCCTTCCCTCCTCAAACCCCGCCCTCCTCAGGATCCACCCCAAAAAACCTCCTGCCAATGGTAAAGAGGGACCTGGCAACCCTAAGACTAGATGGACTGGGGTCATTGGTGGAAGGCCATTTTGACAGCATGACATTAATTCCAGGAAAACCTAGAAGTGGCATCACACATTTCTAGGTGTTGCCAGAAACTCTCTGGAAAAACCACAGAGTTTTTGATAATTCCTGGAAAGGACTGACAGAACTTCTAGACGAAACCTGGAAGTGATATCAGATCTCCCTAGGAATCCACGATAGTAGTCAACCGATGGGAATCTAGTCAGACGTAGAATCACAACATTAAGGAATGATTTATTTTAATTTTATTTTACTCTAACTTGTATCCTTTTATATACTGCAGATTGTACTATGCCAATAAAGGTATTTGAAATTTGACCATCCTACTACAAGCAATAATCAGTGTGCCAAAGTGTGCTTCACAGTTTGTCAGGAAGGTGGAGGGAGAAAAAAAAGACTCCATTGAGCCTTATTCCAGACCTTTCCTATTGTTCATGTTTTGTTTTTGTTTCAGAATCTACTTTATGATCATCTGCAAAATCATTATATTTTAATTTTAAAAAGAGAAAAAGGTCATTTATGCATGGGTACTTTCACTCACGTTCGCCCCCGGTCTGAATTGGTTGTTCCTTGGAGTTATGCATAGGTTTTCTGTCCACTAGAGATGACCTCGCTGCCAGCCCTTGCAATGTCCAGGTCTTCCCATTCCTCTGTTAACCCGACTCTTCTCTCTCCCCTGAGCAAAGCCCGGGTGAAATCCCCATGCAGAAGGCAAAGTGCGGGACACTCAAGCTTGGTTTCGCTCACAGCCAATTACAAAGCGGCACGTCCAGAGGCGGGGATTCAAATACTTCCTGCTTCCTTGGAGCTTTCTGAGCACAAGAAAAGCTTTTCAATACTGAGGTTTGGATTTCTCCCCCCACACACACACCTCCTTTCAGATTGCTCCTTTTGTTGTTGTTCCTAAAATGTTTTTGTGTGTGGCAATTGGGTTTGGGGGGGGATTTTCTCTCACAGTAAGCACTACAAGTAAGCCAATTAAAAAGCAGCATTTAAAGGGATGGGGACTTGATTTGAGCTTGGTGAGTGCTGATGCATAGATTCCCAACAGGAAAGTATGGGTCCAGCCAGCAACAAACCTCAGGTAAAACTCCCATGCATAAATGACCATTGACCACCATTGACCAGCCCCTAATCCTAAACATGGACACATTCACCTTCACAACCCAGAAGAGTCTGCTGCAAGCAAATCATGAGCATTGTTTGTGGGAAATGTGGTGAATAGGGACTGCTGAATAAACAGTCCTTGACATCTCAAGCAAACAAGCAAAGCCAGAAGCTAAAAGGGACTCTCTTTTCCTCATCCCTTCAGTCTAATGACCAATGTGATATGAGGAAAAATTTAACAATCTGTCAGATTCTAAGCAGGAACCGTACCTTTCCACTAAGAAATGCTTCACACTTCATAGTATTGACACAGGAATACAGGAAAAATAACCTTGTATTCCATCACATGGGAAGGAGCTGCGGCTCAGTAGCAGAGCTTCTGTTTTGCATGCAGAAGGTTCCAAGCTCAATCCCCAGCATCTCTAATTGAAAGGATCAAGTAGGTGATGTGAAAGACCTCAACCCGACATCCTGGAGATCACTGCCAGTTTGAGTAGACAATACTGATTTCGATGGACCAATAGTCTGATTCACTATAAGATAGCTTCATGTGTTCCGTGATTGCTTAACTGGGCCCAACCCAGAGAAAGTTAGCCATTTTTGAATGCCACTGGAATCAATATATTGCATGTCAGTCATGTCTAATGGCTAGCCAAGCAGGATCGACCCTGGTTAGTATTTGGATGGGAGACTACCAAGGATGGCTACACAGAGGCAGACAACAGCAAACCACCTCTGAATGCCTCCTGCCTTGAAAACCCTATGGGGTCATCATAAGTCGGCTGCAACTTAATGACAAAAAAAATCCACTAGATACAAACATGACTTTCTTAGGACTGGGCTGATTATTATTCTAGATAGATATGTTGGGAATTGGTAGCTGACAAGAACATGATTGAATATGGTAATCTTCGTACATGATAGCGTACATGGCTTCTCCCCCATGCCTATTGACATACCTAAGAAGGAAGATGTTGCAATAGACCTAATATTTCAGCGGGGGAAAGACTAGTTATAGTCACCTGGGGGGCTGAAAGGGATTACTGGTTCTGTAAAGGGTAGGGTTGCCAGGTCCCTCTTCGCAACCGGCAGGAGATTTTGGGGGCAGAGCCTGAGGAGGGCAGGGTTTGGGGAGGGGAGGGACTTCAATGCCATAGAGTCCAATTGCCAAAGCGGCCATTTTTCTCCAGGTGATCTGATCTCTATCGGCTGGAGATGAGTTGAATTAGCAGGAGATCTTCTGCTACTACCTGGCAGTTGGCAACCCTAGTAAAGGGTTTTTTTTCTCCCTTGCCTGAAAATCAAACGGGGAAGCTGAAAGAAAAAAAATTAATAAGAATCCAGACCATTATTACAACTTTTGGAGTTCACTGGAGTGTACACAGTTGTTTATAGCATTCCACAAAATTTTATAAAATAGTTGTGATCAGAATTAGATTTTTTGTTTAGTTGGTAGTAAATCCTCCAGGTTAGTTCAGGAAGGCCATTTAGGTCCAAACAGTTTGACATAGTCCTCTTAAATCACTGCCATAGCCCTCTGACATGTAATATACTCTTTTGATGATTAGATTGTAAATGAAAAATATAGTCAGCATTAACGCAACCAAAAATGAACAGGAGCTAACCTGCCTGCCTGCCTCCTTGCTCCTTTACAAGGCCTAATTTTATCTCTGCGTTAGAAATGACATGCCAAAAATGTTTTTCAAGTATGGAATGATTAGCTATTTCAGGTGTTAATCTCTGGTGCTTTTCAAAGTATGTTTCCCTGTGCCTGAACACTAGGGTTGCTAACCTCCAGGTACTAGCTGGAGATGTCCTGCTATTACAACTGATCTCCAGCCAATAGAGATCAGATCACCTGGAGAAAATGGCCGCATTGGCCATTGGACTCTATGGCATTGAAGTCCCTCCCCTCCCAAAACCCTGCCCTCCTCAGGCTCCACTCCAAAAACCTCCCGCCGGTGATGAAGAGGAACCTGGCAACCCTATTGAATAGTCTGTGAACTTTGTTTCATAGATGATTTCAATCAATCAATAACTTTAATACGGTCCAAGACCAGCAGATAAAAAATATATACATAGTAACAGGATAACGACTATTTACACCAATAAATATTTGATAAAAATACTCACTCATGGGGGAGCCATTAAGAACATGATTTTAAAATATGATACATAATTGCAGTCAATATAAATAAAAGTCACCAGGCTCACCTAGTCTTCATAGCTTGCCATCCAAATTTGGCCACTTTAAAGGTTAGCTCCATGTCCTTATCTGAGAGCATGTTAGAAAGGTGGGTTGCTCTGGATCTCCCTGGGAAGCCATCTATTACAGAGGAGATGGTTTCACGTATCTTGCTATAGATTTTACATAGGTGATTTCAGATGTGTGAAAAAGAAGGACAAATCAGGAAGGACAAATCAGGGACATATATACTTAAGAATGGTGAACAATTTTCCCCTCACCCACAAATACATATTTTCAATGGAAATAATTACCGTAGGATTTACAGGCCTCAATAACGGACTTTCTAGTTATTGGTTTTCTGCACAGTTGAACTTTCAAGTCAACCTCCTACAGAAAGAGTGTTTTGTGCAAGGATTTAACTTTGGAGAGCTTCTGCGCTGAGCTAATTTATGTAGGATGAATATTCTAGAGTTTAGTGGTAGTATATTAACTTTAACATATGGCTTTCATTGCCACTTGCTTTTTAAAGGGATTAAATAAATGCATAGATGACAACTGTATGAATAATGATTAGGTATGTTAACTAAACGCTGCCTTCATATTCATGAGACACTGGCAAGCAACAGATAATAGTTGTCTCCATCTTCTTGCACTTGTGTGCTTGCTGTGGGCATCTGGTTGGCCACTGATGGCAAATGAAAGAACCCTGGACTAGATGGACTCTTGGTTTGATCCAATGTGGGCTGTCCTTGTGGCTTTCTGTCCATGGGGGGGGGGGGGGGATGTCTTATGCGAAATGTATTTTTCCCTCTTCTAAAATAAATAATTACCAGCAAATAGATACAAGGGAAAATATCAAAGAGACTAAAAAGGGATTGCGAGAGGGACTAACAATTTTTTGCAGAAAGTGAGATCCTGCTGTTTTTGTTTATTTGCTTTGTTCTTTGTTGCCAAAAAAGCAGGATGTGTGAGTGTGTGTCCTTAGTAGGACTCAATTTTTTGGTCTCTCACTCCCTCTTGCCAGTTACCAGGCTGTTGTATTTAATTCAGGCAGAGCCTCTGTGCAGTTGTTCAGATTAGATGCCAATGGCTGCCTCTCTGCTGTAAAGCTCAAGCACCCAAAACCTTAACAAGAAAATGAAAGCTCCCATTTTCGCATTTCCATAAATGAAAAGATGTTTAAGTATTGGGAGACACTGAAAGAAATTCTGCAGTTTGAAGATACTTCAACTTAACTGCTAATTGCAGGGGACCAGTGGGCGTAATTTTTGGCACTGTACTAGCTCTGCTACTCCATGAATAATTTGCATACAAAATGCTTTATTTTGGCAATCTATTAAAGAGCTATACAGTATTTGTGGCTTATCACATTCACGCAGGAAGCCGGATCCTTGGCCATCTCGTTAAATTCTGTTGATGCATAACAATTTAAAGCATGGCACAAGCTGGTATGACATTTAAAAGATGCCTTCACTTAATTATATTACACAAATATTGGGTTGTTTATCCTTGGGAATAAAGTCTTTTTGAAGTCAGAGCTGGCATGCGTATAAAGGAGTAAATTTTAACTGATCCCTCAAGTGGGCCTCCTAGCTGCAAATTGGGGTGCTTGCATTTTTTAAATTATTTGTGATAAGAAGCATTACATTTTTTTAATACAGTCGCTAGAGTTTGGGTGTTTATATTTTTTCCCCTCCCTCTTCTTTTTCTACGGGGGAGAATGGGTTGCTTAACAATAAATCATGTCATGAAAATAGAAAGTGTGGAGTGTGGAGCAGTGGGGGAGAGATTGAAATTTTACAAACAATGCCTTCATGATAGTTAGTCGCTGCAAAAGCAAAATAATTACAACTACTTTAAAAAATCTTTACTTGTAAAGTAGTCGCCGAAAGTTAATTCTAGAGTATTTGGAAGAACAGAAAAGTAAGAACAAAAATTATTTCCTTTCCAAAGGAATATTATGCAGTGGGTTGCCAGCCTCCAGGTGGGGCCTAGAGATCTCCTAGAATTACAACTGATCTCCAGACCACAGAGATCCATTCCCCTGTGGGGTGGGAAATGGCTGCTTTGGAGTGGTAAACTGAGTACTGCAATCAAAATCTCTGCTCATGACCTGAGTTCGATCCCTACGGAAGTCGGTTTCAGGTAGCCGGCTCAAGGTTGACTCAGCCTTCCATCCTTCCGAGGTCGGTAAAATGAGGACCCAGCTTGCTGGGGGTAAAGGGAAGATGACTGGGGAAGGCACTGGCAAACCACCCCGTAAACATAGTCTGCCTAGTAAACATCAGGATGTGATGTCACCCCATGGGTCTTGACCCGGTGCTTGCATGGGGACTACCTTTACCTTGGAGGGTAGACTCTCTGGTATTATATTCTGCTGTGCTCCCTTCCTCAGGCTCTACCCCCAAATCTCCAGGAATTTCCCAACCCAGAGCTGGCAATCCCAGAACCTTCTGTAAAAATGTATTGCACATTTGCAATAGTGCATCATTTGGCCTCCAAATGATGCACTTGTAGATGTCAAGTACTACAACTGTCCAGAATGCTGCTGCAGTTCAGCCCATGAGCACAGTACATGGATGTGCCCCTTTTATAGCCAAAGAACCCTTCTTTTGAAATCCTCAAATACACATGTCAACATACGGTACATGCTCATTCACATATTCCACATTCCTCCCTCTAGCCATCTCTTTACCCTTTCTTCCTCAAATATAGAAAAGAGCAAGAGTCCAGTAGCACCTTAAAGACTAACAAAAATATTTTCTAGCAGGGTATGAGCTTTCGTGAGCCACAGCTCACTTCTTCAGATCTGAAGAAGTGAGCTGTGGCTCACGAAAGCTCATACCCTGCCAGAAAATATTTTTGTTAGTCTTTAAGGTGCTACTGGACTCTTGATCTTTTCTACTACTTCAGACAGACTAACACGGCTACCCACTGTTAATTTTCCTCAAATATGTACAATCCCTCTAATATTGTCCCTGGTTTGTACTTCTGAATTTTGAAGTTAGGGCATGTAGTTCTACATGGCTCCAGGTTAGTCAGAAAAAAGTTGCTGTTATCCATTGCAAACTTATTATAAACGAAATAAACAAACCGCAGTGTCCATAGTGCAGTGGGATCCTGTAAAGGCCCATTTACATGACTAAATTGGTATGGCGTGTTGGTGGTATAGATGGATACTGAGCGGACCATATAAGAGAACATCTGTATACTTTGATGCCATATTTTTGGAGACAATGCCAATTTGGAGAGCAAAAGAGGCTTTTAGAGTCAGGAGAGTTAGCAGCAGGCTTGCCATATATATTAAAAATCTGGATATTATCCTGATTCCAGGCACTCCACCTGGTTCATCTTCCCCAAATGCTAAACTCTCCTTTGTAGAGTAAAATTCTTAGTTCATAATGTGTTCAGATCTCGAGAATTCAAAGCACTTATCACAGTAATGGCCTTTAATTTGCTAAACCAGTGCAAACTGTTAATGACAGGACAATTTGAAGGACATTAATTCATAGGGTTGCAAGTCAGAAGTGACTTGATGGCACATAACATATAACAGTAATTCTATAGGATAGACCAGTACTAATGCGACTCAGCTCACACAAGCAAGCTAGAAAGCTGGGCGATCATTAACGCTGTAATCTATTATACATAGGGTTGCCAACCTCCAGGTACTAGCTGGAGATCTCCTGCTAATACAACTGATCTCCAGCCAATAGAGATCAGTTCACCTGAGCTGCTTTGGCAATTGGACACTATGGCATTGAAGTCCCTCCCCTCCCCAAATCCCGCCCTCCTCAGGCTCTGCCTCAAAAATCTTTAGGTATTTCCCAACCTGGAGCTGGCAACCCTGATTATACAGCATAGGTAGTGTTACAATCGGTATCACCCAGCATAAATCAAGTTTCTCTGATGAAGAAAGCCCCCCTCTAAGGCTTTCCCGATGGTTTTTCAGGCATCTTCCCAAATGTTCCACTTGAGCCAGCAGTGTTTGCAATATTACTTTTGCTATTGCAGGGAGGAGCCTTAAGGATTCCAGGAACAGAACTGTAACTTTAAAAAGTAAGCTCTGTCATAATCTGAGCGGCTTCTGAGGTTAATGGGAAATTTTAGCACTCTTCCACTATACAGACAGTATCCTCATGGGAGAGTCAAGGCGAGTGGAAGTAGAGCAACTGTTAGTTAACTATGTGACAGACTTAAATTGTATTTTCTAAAGGGGATCATTTTATAACAAATCAGTCAGATTTTCAATTTATACATAGCATTTACCAAATATTGCAGAAAACATAACTACTGCCATAAAAATTATATACTGATGAAAGCTAACCTCTGCAAGTAGACATAGACATAATGTTTCCCAGTAACATTAAATGATGTAGCATACATGTTTTGCCATTCTCCGTTTTACATTATGTTTATGTGCTTTTTAGCAGGATGTTAATTTGTGCATCTTGATACTGCTGATCTTTCATCACTTTCATTAGTCATTTGGAATTTGAATTCACACCAATAAGCTCATCTTGTTATTCAAAGCTTTTCAGAGATTTTACTGTAACTGGACATTTTCTATTCTGTTCCTTGGGTCCAACTGCAATTTTGTGCATCTTCAGGATTGCTTTTGGATTTATTCTGGTATAAATACATACATAAAAACGCTACCTTTAAATAATGTTACACATCTAAATGTGTCAACCAGGCAATTTGTTTAAAGATGATATCATAAAGTGCAGAAAACAGGATGCGAGAAGCCAACTGACAATTCTACACACAGGTTTTTACAGTAGAGACTGTGCCAGATACATCTATGGTATATACCCAAACCCCTGCCGATCACATCAGCTCCAGAGACACAGGCCAAAGAAATTCAGAGCAAGCCCGCAAAAGTTAGCTTTGAATGGAGAGAATTAAACATCATTCCTTCAGTAGGGATACTCTTAGGGTTGCCAACCTCCAGGTACTAGCTGGAGATCTCCTGCTATTACAACTGATCTCCAGCCAATAGAGATCAGTTCCCCTGGAGAAAATGACCGCTTTGGCAATTGGACTCTATGGCATTGAAGTCTCTCCCCTCCCCAAACCCCGCCTTCCCCAGGCTTTGCCCCAGAAACATCCCGCCAGTAGTGAAGAGGGACCTGGCAACCCTAGATACTCTATCTATGTGACAGAGAGAGATGGAATATAAGTTTGGAATTAATGGTAACAGTGGGACTTATTGGGAACAGACACAGCGGCTTGGATCCAACAAGGGTTTCCACAGACAGAAGGGGGGGGCAATTTTGCTAATTATCCATTCCTTCTGGAAACCTCTGATTCCCTTTGATGCTGTTTGTGGGGGGGTCCCCTCGACCTCTAGGAGCAGCATTTCCAGGGAGCATTTTGTCTGTAGCAGGAGGGGGGAGGTAAAGATTGAAATCCATGGACTGAAATAGCCAGTGCATCCAAACCAATTTACCTGTACTGACATAATCTATGCTGCACAACACAGAATTTAAAGTGTATGGACCATAAAAGCATTAATCACCTTTATATTGTCATTTTTTTATTAACCTACTACTTGCAATCCAGACATGGTTACTTTTAACCAATTCCCATCAAAGGAACGTACTGTAATATACTAAAGAACCCACCCTATTTTATGGCAGTCATACCATTCATTACATTGCTGTACATCAGGCAGAAATTCTGCATATTCTGATACTTTCGCTGTCTCTAACCACAACGCAGAGTGGTAAGCGGCAGTACTGCAGTCCAAGCTCTGCTCACGACCTGAGTTCAATACCGATAGAAGACGGTTTCAGGTACCGGTAGCCAGCTCAGGGTTGACTCAGCCTTCCATCCTTCCGAGGTGGGTAAAATGAGTACCCAGATTGCTGTGGGTAAAGGGAAGATAACTGGGAAAGGCACTGGCAAACCACCCCGTAAACAAAGTCTGCCTAGTAAACACTGAAATGTGACTTCACCCCATGGGTCAGTAATGACCCGGTGCTTGCACAGGGGACCTTTACCTATAACCACAACTGCCCATTTGTATGGACCCAAGTTTAATTGCAACTCATTCAGAGTACAAATCATTATTTTTTTTATTTGTGCCACTTGTGTCCTGATCATACTAATTGCTACATTGACAAGTATGTATTTAGAATGAGACACAGGGCCTAACTAAATCTGATGGCTGAGAAGGTTCTGCCCAGCTCCCTGGTGGAATACTCTCACTCCCCACTCAGGCAAATGGCCCTTGAGCGAGCGAGTGAAACACAGCTGGCTTAGAGGCTGAGACAGAAGTTGTTCCTTTGCTCCCCGGCCTCCTATTAAGCAGGGCTTGGAGCCTTTCTTTGGATAGCATATCACCACCTCCTGCTTGTCTCTGACCACCCCTTCCCTTGGTTGCTCCCAAGAGGTACCAAAACCTAGAGGTGTGTTTCTGTAACATCAGCATGTGGCCGAGGCCATGGATAGAGATCAACACCATATGTCATAACTAATTAATACTATACTACAATGCACAACTCTAAATACAGTTCCAGGATTAGAATGTAGACTAAGAAAAGGAAGGACACATAGAAAGGTTGATAAGCCATTTGACCCTTACACATCTTGAGCATCTGCTCTCTTCTCCTTGCTGGGAGTTGCAAATTTGTATGTGTAGACATCATTGTGACCCAGGACTGTAGCTAAAATAGGACTCATGAGTACACTACCTTCCCTAGAACACTGTTTCACCTTCATATAAGGGCTTTTATTTGAGACTGGCAATTTGCATTTAAAGAACAATTGCTTGTCTTTGAACATGAGCATTTCCTTTTTTAAAGTCCCTCTTTGGTTACTATTAGTTCCATCCTAAGCAGAATCATACCCTTTTGAGTGCACTGAAGTTAACAGGTTTAGACGGGTGTCACTTAAGCTCAACTGTATAACTGTGAACACAATTTCAAGGGGACAAGTGCTAACTTAAATCAGGGATGGGCAACTTCTGCAGCCTGAATGCAGATCCTGTCTGTCCACAGTGTTATTTCCCTTCACCCAGGGACAGTCTTAATCAATGAGCAACTAGGGCAGCTGGCCCAGGCCCCATGGTGGGGGGCCCAACCACCCCTGACCCCACCACCAATGGAGGGGGGGCAGCCACCTGGGAAGCAGTGTATGCTTACGCCTACCCCATCTGGGACTCAGGCAGCTGGCTTCTGATGGCAGCTTCTGCTCCCATCCACCTAACATGGGGTGAGGGGCAACCCTTCCTTGGACCGCAGTGGCAGGGGGTAGGTGTGGAAGGGGATCTGGCAAGGTGTGGCAGTGATTCTGGGGCCCCATCCTAGATTTTTGCCAAGACCCACAGAATCACTAAAACCACCCTTGTGCCCAACCCACATATACTTCACTGGGGAGGGTCTGGACCAACCTGAAAATAAATAAATAAACAGCATGACTTACAAGAGCACACCAATGCCTTTAAAGAGTATTACAACGAGTGGCATGTTGTGGCCATGCTACAGAAACTGTGGATCTGACCTTCATGGCAGCCATGTCAAAGTCTTAAGAAGGGCTTCGACCTTCATTTCCACCCTGGTTTCTTTTCTTTTAGTCTGCTGAGCTGCAAGCCACTCTGTAGTTAGTTGAATAAGTAATCACATTAGCAGGATTCTGCTTTTAAAAGCTGTTTATATGACACATGTATATGTGAAAACTAACACTTGTGTGCTAAAACGGTGTATACCACAGGGACCAAAGCCAGGGAACCAGCATGAACATGCTGGCGTCAGCAGTCCCACTGAAATAGGTGCTGGTCTACATGAACTCACAAGATCAACACTTTGGGAACTTTATCACAATAACAGTAGCCCAACAGCCTTACAGCAGGAGTAGCTCTTTAATCAAGCATTTCTGTTTTGAGTATTATCTCTCCCACTGTCACTGTAAGGTCTGTTTATTACATTGTTGCCTTGGAAAAGTCTTTTTTTTTTTTCTCTTACCCTCCCCATTTCCTCAAAATGTCCTACTAACTATAAAAGATGCATTTCTGGCTCACTAAAATCCAGCAGATAGATAAAATCATGGTTAACTTCGCATAGGCACTTTAATGAAATGGGATGAGGAACGTGTGAACTTTTCCAGTAGCCTTCAACCTCTAAAAGTGGTGCACAGCCATTGTGGCTCAGTGGCGGAGCATCTGCTTGGCATGCAGAAGGTCCCAGGTTCAATCCCCGGCATCTACAGTTATAAAGGAACTAGGCAGGTAGGTGATGGGAAAGACCTCTGCCTGAGACCCTGGAGAGCCGCTGCCAGTCTGAGTAGACAATACTGACTGTGATGAACCAAGGGTCTGATTTGGTATAAAGCAGATTCATGTGTTAGTGTTCATGGGTGCCACCAAAGAAAAGGCAATTAAATCTAAGAAACAGACTAGCAGAACAAAGAAGCAGCTCTGAATCTTCTGACCGGTAATTCATTTTTTGCTAAATTGCACATAAGTGTATACAACATTATAGGAAAGCCATGAAAAATATTAATCAGAGATCAGGCTCAATTGGAAAATTAGAAATTTAAGTTTAATTCTAATAGTCCGTGAAAGAAAATAGAATATTTCAAACAACCTTTTCAGCATATTGCAGTCTACTTAGTAACATATTTAGCATATTGCTGCTTCTGGTGGAATGCCCTATTCATAATTACTTTTCGGTATATTTGGCTGACTTTCTTCAAGTTTCACATGCATTGCCAGAAGTGCTAGTCCATTCTTCCAGATGGGACTGAACACTGATTCCCATTTAACCGCTACTGTAAACAATCCTGTTGCATTTTAAGGCATGAAAATACAGGCTGTATGGCAGGTGGGACAAAGAGATTTGTTACCAACTGGAAGACTCTGGTTAAAAGTAATACTTCTGCTTATTATGTGATACAAATGGATCTAAGGAGTAAGTGTTAAAGAATGTCTCCAGCTTCCATTTGGATGAATTAACATATCCCATGAACCCATAAGAAAGCAGGCACACTTCAAAGTTGTAATGAGCACTATCATTATTGCTTTTGACAATCCTTGAAGTATCATTATCTGATCATCCGTCTCTCTCAAAAAAAATTAGGACCTCTAACACATTTCAGTGCTTTACTGGCAAAGGATTATAGAACAGAGATCTGAAAATGAGCTGCTCTTGGCTGATTCTCTAGAAGGATGCTGCCATCTTCTGGGAGCCAACGATCTTACTTCTGGGTGTTCTGGATATTTAGAAATAGCTTTTCCATGAAAGTTTCCAAATTAATGATAGAACTTTTGAAATAATGATAGTGTAGCGGAACTAGGAATATGAATTGATTCGTGAGGGGATCAAAAATAACAAAGAGAACTCATTGGACCAACTTCTACTTGTGAAGGAGTAGGAAAACTTTGCAAATTACAGAGGAATCTTCATCTGTCAGAATAGCAAAAATAGCTTATTCTCATGGGAAGGAGGGGAAAGAGGCATGCAGAGACTTTGCTTTGAATAAAATGTTCAGAGCCCATTTCTAGGTTCGGAAATGCTGGGACAGTGTAAGAGAAACCATGCAGTCCCAAAGAGATCCCCATTTACTTACTCTAGTGCTTACGATTTAAATCATAATAGCCCGCTGCTGGAACACATCGGCGGCAGCAAAAATAATATCATTTCACCACTACCTTTGAACGACCTGCACAATGCAGCTGAGGGACTTTCAAGAGTTGCAGAAAGTGTCACCAAGAGCCTTTTCCAGGACCTCTAGCTTTCTTTTGGAGCAGCCTTGATTCTTCAGTGCCATTATAAGACACTAACCCTCCATCCCCATGAGGAATATTTGTGCTACAGATTTTTAAATGAATATTATAGCATCAATTTATACTTATAAAAAGCCACTTGGCTGCAGTGGAGCAGAAAGGCGGTTCTTAGAAGGTAGGCCTCATTTTATTAAGCACCCTCATGATAACACCCTTAGCAGATGTCACTAAGGTTATGAAAAGTATTATTCAACTACAACGATAGCAGAAAATGTTAGTGGCAATAGTTTTAGTATAGTACTTCCTACATACTAAAAACAAGTTATGTCAGCTATCCCAAGGTGGAAAAACTGATATTTGGTTACATTCTGGAAACCTTCCTGAAAGCAACAAAGAGGAACACGTAAGATATCTTCCTGAAATCTTAATATTTAATTCTCAGGGTATTAGTCTATGAAAAGAAAATAACATTCTGAGAACAGCAAGAGCAACATGAAAGAATAGTTAGAAACATGGTCCATATTGGCAAGTACAGTAGAATGGATTCTGAGAATGGAAAAAATAATAACATTTATCAAGAGGAGAGAGTATTAAAAAAAATACTTTTGGATAATAGTATGCTCAATAGAGAGATCATGTTTTGTTACCCAGAAAGTATACCATTTTTAATTTCCATTACAGGTACACTGGTGAGCCATAGCATATTGTTTCATGGTACAACACTGGTTTTCTTGGACCCGATATTTCAGTTATATTTTCTGTTTCCTACTGATCCTGTTTCTTCTTGTTTCTTCATGACTCATGTCTTGCTTTACAAAAAAGAGGGGATAAAATGTCACTACTTCATATGGCTGTGAGAGTAAAATGTTATGGTGGTAATCACCGTAGCCATATAAATAAATACCATAGATAAATTTCACCTCTTTGCTTAGCAGCACTTTCAGTTAAATATAATGAAATGCTTCCCGTTGGTTCCCTTTACCTCACCAGCATAACTCACTTGGAAGGATGGTTTAGGTTTTTTTTCCTGTCCACTTCCTCATTAGGACTAACCACTTTCTAGCGGCAACTCTTGGAAAGAGGCAGACTCCAATTTTGTTTGTATTGGCACAGCTGCTTGCTGACCATTCCTTCATTAGGTTGATTCTGGCTAATAGTCCAGCATGGTGGTTAATATTCACCAAAGGGAATATCCTGATAGTATCCTGATAGCTGGGGACCTCTGCTCAGTATTTGCAGAAAAACCCATCAGAGCTTTGAGAAGGTAACAACCCTCTTGCAGAGGGAAGGGGCAGAGAGACCGTAAAAACAACAACCAGTTTCCTATTGGAAATGAAAGAGATAGAAAGAAGTGAATGTTTCTGGTTGGAGTTATATGTTACTGGGAGTTGACGCCTATGTTGAAGAGAATTAGACAATTTATTTTCTATTAAAGTGCCTCATTGCTTATAGTAGGCTCTAATTTGTCAATACTCATAAATAATAAGATACCAGAGTTCAAGAATTCAAAGGGGAAAAAATGCCTCATAGTATTGTTCATGGAGCTTTGATGCTTAAAGAGGAAGGGGTTATCCTTTGCCAAAGGACAATGATATAATCTAGTTACAGCTGTTTAGATAATTCAAACCATCACGATAGTTTAAGACATTCTGCAGATCCCAGCGCTAGTGAAATAATGCTAAACTGTGAGCCAGGGAGCCTGTCAGGGTCTTCACTGATCCTGATGGGCTCTTGACATGAGTGCAGGCCAAGTTCTGGCCACAAGTCAAGTCCTTGGTTCCCAGGGCTTGGAAGCTCCTGTGTATACTTTGTTAGTGCCTGCTATCACAGCTGTGGCTTGTTGCGTCTTCATTCATAGGAAACGCCTATCTCGCTGTTTCCTAGCAATGTTTATCTTACTCTCTTGTCCTAATGTTTTTAAGCAGATAGCCTGTACTTGCTCTCCATTGCTAACCTCGCCTGCCTGTGAGCAGTTAGTTCTTTTAATTTGCTTTTTAGTTCCTAATAAAGTTTTACTGCTTCAGATCTACCTGTCTGGATGAGTATGCTTGAGGGATGCTAGAGGCAAACGCCTGAGACTGACAGAGCCTCTGAAGCCCCTAACTTAACTCTCCCCTTTTAAAGCTCATGAAATCAACTTGTAGAAGCATCTTGAGATGTGAGCAACCTGACTTGGCAATATGAATATATTAATAATGGATGACCTTTTCTGCTGCAGTTGTGCAAACTGCTTTTAATTTTTGTTTTGTTTCATTTTATTAAAGACATATGTAGCCTAGTTTTGTTATTAAATTATTTGTTTCCCATTAATTTCCATGGAAAACATATTTCCAGCTATTCAATTGGAGCTCCTCCCTTGTGTTTTTGACTGTATACCAAATTTTAGGCAGAAAGGAGAAAGGGTCCCAGTTTCACAGGCAATTGTGGAGGAGTGGGGAATCAAACCTGGTTCTCCAGATCAGAGTCCACTGCTCTTAACCACTAAAACACGCTGGTGCATGCACTGATCCAGAACACACACATTATGACTGACCAAAGGATCAATTTTTATACCCCAAAATGGGTCCTGAGGCAGTATGAGTTAAGCTGGTAGGAAAGCCAGAGACAAAGAATTGATTGCTTTAGCGGGGTCTGAACAAAAAGATAGAAGCTTGATGAGTTGCCAAGATGCAAGAGAATGCCTGGACTATTCTCTTGAATACTGATTGATTGCTAGGATGGGTGCAGATAGGGTAAGCAATGGCCTGCTCAAAGCCCTGATTAAATCACTTTAGTGGGACACAATGGAGATTAGGTAGCCCTATTGTGCAGCCAAGCACACCTTAGGGCTAGGGGGAAAGTACTGCTGTCAACCGCCTTTCTGCCCAGGCTTGACTCACAAGATGGAGCCCAAAACTCTCCGAGAGGCATCTATTTTGTGGGAAGCAGTGTCACTCTTTGGCCCCTGTGCCTTCATGGCACCCTTAGCGGGAGGAGGGGTCCGACTGCTTACACAGCAAGGTATGATGCTATAGACTCCACCCTCCAAAGCAGACATTTTCGTCTGAGGAACTTATTTCTTTAGTCTGGAAATCAGGTCTAATTTCGGGAGATCTCTAAACCCCACCTGGAGGTCAGCAACCCTAAACTGAGCCTGAATGAGGACAGAAAAGTAGGGTTGCCAGGTCCCTCTTTGCCACTGGCAGAGATTTTTGGGGTGGAGCCTGCGGAAGGCGGGGTTTGGGGAGGGAGGGGGAGGGAGGGGGAGGGGAAAAGCGGCCCTTTTCTCCAGGTGAACTGATCTCTTTCGGCTAGAGATCAGTTGTAATAGTAGGAGGGATTCAGCTAGTACTTGGAGATTGGCAACCCTACAGAAAAGGGAGGCTTCCTATCCTAAGCAATAAGAAGAAGGTGAGGGAGATAGAAGATTGGCAGCCTGGGGAGCAGGTAGCTGATCACCTCCCATTATCAATTCCAGAGGGAGGCAGAGCTAGGGTTGGACTGGGCCCAGGGATCAGGGGCGGGACCTGAGGTCAGATAAAAGGGAGGCTTCCAGGCCAGACCAGCCAGTGAAGAACAAGACTGAACTCATGTGAACGAGGAGAAAGGGCAAGTGAGCCAGTCAAGGGAAGGAAGAGGGCCAGGGTGTTGTAACCTCTCCCCTTTCCCATTCTGAGGCTGGCTGGGAAGCATGCCTGACCCTAGTCAGGATGGCAGAGGGCAGGTGCACCAGGTTGGAGCATGGGGGCCCTCAAATTAAGCAGCAGCAACAAAAAGGGGGGAGGTGGCACATGGGAGCTCCAAGAAAATGCATACAAGCAGCGGTACAAAGAGTGCAGGCCAGAGCTGCAATATTGGCTCTGGAGATTTTAAGAGTTCCCCCTCCTCCCTTGCTTCCTGCTGTATTTGTCAGCAAGGTAGAGGGAAATCTGCATGCATGTGAGATGGCTTGCCCCGCTAGGGCCCTTCCTTCCTGCTGTACAGGGTAGTGTGCCACCTCTTAAGCTGTGCCCTTTGTTTCGCTCCCTGCAGCTTGATTTATTAGCCACTAAACATGCAATGGCTGATGGAAACATTATGGAACAACCGATTTGTGCAAGTCTCTTTTGTGTCCATAAATGTTTTTTCTCTGTTCATTAGAAATATTCCATCTGAGTTATATATATTTTAGACTCTCAGTCCTGCTGCCAGTAAGAACACAAGAAGAGCCCTGCTGCATCAGACTTATGGTCTATCTAGTCCATCAATCTTCTTCAAAAAGTACCCAACCAATTGTCCTGGAGGGCCAAGAAACATGGTAGAGGGATCAGGCCTTCCCCTAATGTTGCATCCTAACACTGATATTCAGAGGTTTACTGCCTATGAACACAGAAGTTGTAAACAAACCCAGCATTTCTTGCAGGCTCTGTTTCCGGTTTTTGTAGGCTCTGGGTAACCCCTTTTGTATACCTCGTTTCTTCTCTAACTACACCCCTTACATTTGGCTCCTCCCCTTTGGCTCTACCTTTCCCCCTTTAACTCCCCTTTCTATTTCAGTTTGCTTACTCTGTTAAAGAAAAACCCTACAAAATGTTGCCTTCTTGATTCCCTTTTATTACTTTGTATACAACTGGGGAAAAGAATGCCTAAAGATTTTAATTTTTTTCTAGAACAATGGCTTACACTCCTTTGGCACCATTAAGCATCGCATTGGCCACAAGTATTATGCATCAATAATCCATACTTTTCTGCCACTCTGTCCAACATCTTGCCCTACCTATAGGGATCCCTCACTGCTCCCAAACTCAAGAGCTTTGGGGACCTTCTTCAGTAGCCACCACCACCTCCTGCACACATCCCTCTTACTAGATTAGTTCCAGGAAGGCCATCAAGTTGTTTGGTAATATGGGCACAGCAAGTCTCATGGGTAGAATCAAGGAAGTATCTTTATGTCTTAATACAAAGCTTTATTCCACTACTATCATCTGTAGAAGGTATACAGGCTACAGAAATTAGGGCGGAGGTTCCAAGTAAGAAAGTAACAGAGAAAGATTTCTAACATGACTTGGAAAACTCCCCAGCTGTCTCTCTCCCCCCCACACAATAAGAGAACAGTTCCTTTTCAATTTCTCCTTCCAGGTGTGTCAGAAATCTGGATTTGGGACAATCTAGGCTCTGAAACCCTAACTTCAGAAGCCAGATTAACAGACAGCTCAGCATATTTCTGGATGTTATTTCCCCTATTCAAATCTGGTATGATGACATTAATGAAAATGCATTGTTTTCACATAGTAATTTGATTAAATATCTAGATGTACCCCCCCTTTTTTGCAGGCTGTTGTACAGATAACTGACATAGTGTATTGTGAAGGGTACTTAGCACAGAAAAAGTGCTACATAAGTACTATTATCTAAAAGTGCTACATAAGTACTCAGTACTATTATCTATGAGCCCCGTGGCGCAGAGTGGTAAACTGCAGTACTGCAGTCCAAGCTCTGCTCATGGCCTGAGTTCAATCTCAACGGAAGTTGGTTTCAGGTAGCCGGCTCAAGGTTGACTCAGCCTTCCATCCTTCTGAGGTCAGTCAAATGAGTACTCAGCTTGCTGGGGGTAAAGGGAAGATGATGGGAAGGCACTGGCAAACCACCCCGTAAACAAAGTCTGCCTACTAAACGTCAGGATATGACATCACCCCATGGGTCAGGAATGGCCCAGTGCTTGCACCAGGGACCTTCACCTTTTTACTATTATCTAATGTGGCTTCTTCACATTAACTACTCACTATCTCTTTTCTACTGGTGAAACGATAGAAGGGTCCTGGGCTTCATTTTAAATAAATAGCGTATCTGTTCATTCTGATCTGAGAATTTGTTTTTAGGTGTCCCCAAAATTAAGTTGTGTAGTACTCAGAGAAACCTTGTGTGTAGCAGTCAGCATTACTTGGATCCTTTTAATCAACGGCACCTGTGGCTTAAAAGAAAACCAATAGCATAATAAAGTTTAAGAATATCCCCGTCTCATAATTAACATGAATGCTTTCCCTGGCAGAGATAAAACCATAGTTTATCCAGCTCCATAGGCAGTTGGCAGATGGTATGAAGGCTGCGTTCTCTGATTTCTAGTGTCCTAAATGCATCCTCCAGCATAAAGAAAAACATGACTATCAAAAAGTCAATTGTCATTCTGTGTCTTTAGAAAAATTCCCATTAAAGATAAAGCCAATTTTAATTAGATTAAGTATCCAATTACTGTAATTACATTTTTTTTTAAATCACATCATGAAGATGACCCTTTTAAAAAGGGTTATGAGAATAATTAGTGTATTCATATTAACGAAAATGTATTGGATAATATTTATACCCAGAAGGCAAAGTACATTACACATATTTCACCTTTGGGGAAACCTTGTAAATGTTTTGGCAGTAGTATGAATATTTATAGGCAGGGATGTGCTTTAGCAAGATTATGTGAGAAAGCATTTATATGCTCACAATTTTTTACTCCAGGGTAAAGTATACCTAAAATGTAGTGCAGAGATTATGGATATGCAAAGTACAATTTAAGCAGCGGTGTTTTACATCAATTTAATTAATTGGAGCAGACTATTTTCCTAATTTTTACATCAAAATGACCCAGAGTATCCAACAGTTAGTCCCCTTTTTACTCAGTGGCAGCCAAGAAAACAAAACTGGTAAAGAGTCATATAAGATACAGAGTTCCCCTCAGGTAAGGTGTGTGTGTAAAGTGCCTTCAAGTCGCAGCTGACTTATGGCAACCCCTTTTTGGGGTTTTCATGGCAAGAGACTAACAGAGGTGGTTTGCCAGTGCCTTCCTCTGCACAGCAACCCTGGTATTCCTTGGTGGTCTCCCATCCAAATACTAACCAGGACTGACCTAATCAGGCTAGCCAGGTAAGGACTGGGCATTAATTGAGTTGGGTGAGGCTACACTGCCTGCAAGTCCTGTCACAGGAACACAGCTTGATACTGCAAGACTATTGCTCAAACTGCTACCATGGGCCACTGAAAAGTGCTGTCTGCAGGGCTACCGTTGGCCAACAGACATGTGCCCTGAGGCCTGGAAGCTGACTCTCCCTGGTGGAAATGACACACTGGCCCATACAAACGAATGAACTGTGTATCTCCTGTCTCCTAATAAGACAGAAGACAAAACCAACCCATTTGAAATAACTCTTACCATCTGAAAGCAATCTCGAAGCAAAAATAAATACATTTTTGTGCAGAATAAAGTTTAAGTGATTTTTAGTTACTCAAGTCTGGAGGGAAAGCAGGAAGAGTCCATAATGGCTATCATAAGGAATAAGAAAGGCCAAGTAAGCAGGCTAGCTTGGGCTGTCTAGGTCAGTGTACCTGTGTCTCAGTGGTAGAGCATCTTCTTGGTATGCAGAATGTCCCAGGTTCAATCCCCAGCATCTCCAGTTAAAGGGACCAGGCAAGCAGGTGATGTGAAAGACCTCGGCCTGAGACCCTGGAGAGCTGCTGCTGGTCTGAATAGACAATACTGACTCCGATGGACCAAGGTTCAGTACAAAACAGCTTCATGTCGTTGTTGTTGTTGTCGTCCGCCCCCCCCCCCATATACAAAGCAAGTTAGCTCCAGTTGAGTATACTTAGTAGGGTTGCCAGCTCCCTCCTTGCCATCGGTGGGAGGTTTTTGGGGCGGAGCCTGAGGGCAGGGTTTGGGGAGGGACTTCAATGCCCAATTGCCAAAGTAGCCATTTTCTCCAGGTGAACTGATCCCTATTGGCTGGAGATAAGTTTTAATAGCAGGAGATCTCCAGCTAGCACCTGGAGGTTGGTGACCCTAATACTTAGGGAGGCAAAATGTCTTGAGCCACCCTTTCAGCAACCGCACTGCCCACTTTCAAAGCCCCCCTCCCTCCTTCTCCTATCCCTTTGCCTCAACAAGAACCAACAACAGCCGGACCACACCTCTTCTTTTTGCTCCCAACTTTTTATTCTTGGGGCCATTTATGCACGGGAGGTTTTGCCTTGGATTTGCCGCTCTCTAGATGCACATTTCTCCCAATCCGAATTCTCAAAACTCTGCATGGGGCCTCATTGTTGAGTTTTGAGAATTCGGATGGGGAGAAATGTGCATCTAAAGAGTGGCAAAGAAGCTGAAATGACTAAACCGAGGATGTCGTACTTTGGACATATGATGAGAAGACAAGAGTCAATGGAAAAGACAATCATGCTAGGAAAAGTTGAAGGCAGCAGGGAAAGAGGAAGACCCAATATGAGATGGGTTGACTCAATAAAGGAAGCCACGGCCCTCAATTTGCAAGATCTGAGCAAGGCTGTTAAAGTCAGGACACTTTGGAGGACATTGATTCATGGTCATTTATGCATGGGAGTTTTTGCCTTGGATTTGCCGCTTTCCAGATGCACATTTTCCCCATCCGAATGCTCAAAGCTCTGCATGGGGGGCTATTTTTGAATTTTGAGCATTTGGGAGGGGAAAATGTGCATCTGGAAAGCGGCAAATACAAGGCAAAACCTCCAGAGCGTAAAGCACCTCTCTCTCTCACACACACAGACCACTGGCTAACCTAAAACAACTTCTCACCCATGATGATAAACTACTTAACAGGAACATGGACTCTGGCACCAAGGCCTGCAACAAACCAAGGTGCCAACTTTGCCCTCATATAGATTCTAGGAACATCATCTCTGGACCCACCAATGTCAGCCACACTATCTCAGGTTCATACTCCTGCTCATCTTCTAATGTGATTTATGCCATCACATGCCAGCAATGCCCTTCCACAATCTACATTGGACAAGCAGGTCAGTCTCTTAGACAAAGATTAAATGGACATAAGTCTGACATCAGAAACCACAATATTCAAAAACCAGTGGGAGAACATTTCAACCTTCCAGGACATTCTGTTGCAGATTTAAGAGTCGCAGTTCTCTTACAAAGGAATTTCAAAGGGAGATTGGAAAGAGAAACTGCTGAATTACAGTTGATATTCAAACTAAAGTCAATGCATTGACCTGGGCTGAATAAAGACCTTGCATTAATGGCCCATTACCAATGCTGATTTCTCCACACCCATCTCTCCCCTAGACATCACAGACTCTTCTGCATACCGCACCTAATCCCATCACACCTGCTATTCACATTTACATACTGTTAACCTTTACATACTAATGCTTGTCTGAATTCACTCTCCTCTACTTAAAGACAGATGGATTCACATTCAGATGGATTCACATTCTAGCTGTATCTGAAGAAGTGAGCTGTGGCTCATGATAGCTCATACTCTGCCAGAAAATATTTTTATCAGCTTCTTAGTTAGGGTTGCCAACCTCCAGGTAGTTAGCGACAACAACCAGCATGCAGGTCCAAATCAAAGATATCTAGTGTACAGGATTAACACTCAACATACTCTATAATAATGAACATGAACTATTTTGAGGTGGAAGAAAAATAGTTTTTTTTGTCACACGTGATGCACAAGTTAAGTGTCGAATCCACACAAATATCAAAAAATATTTTGGAAAAAATATTGGGGGAAAAATATTGGGAAAAAAATATTTAGAAAAAATATATATTCTTGTTAGTCTTTAAGGTGCTACTGGACTCTTGCCCTTTTCTACACACGCACACACACAAAGAGGGACAAATCCAAGGCAAAACCTCCCGCGCATAAGTGGCCTTGGTTGCGCTAGCCAAAGAGCTGGCAACGCCTTCGTCTACAGCAAAGCGCATGCGCCTGACGAGGAGCCTCTGTCCCCATTCCCCTTCCCCTCCCGGGGCTGCCGCGTAGGCTTCCCAAACATTCCATTTAATCAACGGCAGGATGTGACGTTCCAGACTGGACGGATTGCTTCCGGCGGAGGGCCTCCGCCGGCTGAGCCCCTCGCGCGCTCGCCATGGCGCACGCGACGCTGCGCAAGGTGGCGGCCGCCTCGTGCCTGGCGCTGTGCGTCTCGCTGCTGCTGCCCAAGCTCTTCGTCCCGCGGGGCTGGTCCGGGCAGCAGGAGCCGGGCGCCGCCCCGCCCACGCCGGCCGCCGTGCCCGAGGGTAAGAGGCCGCCCTTCGCGCCGCGGGCAGCCGAGCCGCCCTCCGACCCCCTCCTCCGCCCTTGAGGCTTCCCTTCGCCGGGGGAAGCGGGTCGGTGACGCTTCGTGGTGCGCCGGCAGGGGTCGGTTTCCCCGCCCGGGTTCAAACGCCAGGGGTGCTTTGCGGCTGCCGCTGTAACCTGTGGCAACTTGCGCTGCAAGCCCGTTAGCAAAAGTCTACACCATTTGTCGAAGGCTTTCACGGTCAGAGTTCATTGGTTCTCGTAGGTTATCCGGGCTGTGTAACAGTGGTCTTGGTATTTTCTTTCCTGACGTTTCACCAGCAGCTGTGGCAGGCCTCTTCAGAGGAGTAACACTGAAGGACAGTGTCTCTCAGTGTCAAGTGTGTAGGAAGAGTAACATATAGTCAGAAAGAGGTTGGGTTTGAGCTGAGTACTGTCCTGCAAAAAGTATCAAAGGTAATGTGCTAATCATTGTCCTGCAAAAAGTATCAAAGGTAATGTGCTATGGGGAATGGGGACAGAGGGTCCTCGTCAGGCGCATGCGCTTTGCTGTAGACGAAGGCGTTGCCAGTTCTTTGGCTAGTGCAACCAAGGCCACTTATGCGCGGGAGGTTTTGCCTTGGATTTGCCACTCTGTGTGTGTGTGTGTGTGTGTGGAAAAGGGCAAGAGTCCAGTAGCACCTTAAAGACTAACAAGAATATTTTTTCCCCTAAATATTTTATTTACTAAAAAAATAAATCATTGTCCTGTAAGTATCACGATAATGTGCTAATGAGGGTGTGGTATGTTAATATGGAACCATTGTGTCCTGAAGTGATCTGTTAATGTGTCATTAGCACATTATCTTGATACTTACAGGACAATGGTTAGCACATTACCTTTGTTACTTTTTGCAGGACAATGATTCGGCTCAAACCCAACCCCTTTCTGACTATATATTACTCTTCCTACACACTTGACGCTGCGAGACACTGTCCTTCAGTGTTACTCCTCTGAAGATGCCTGCCACAGCTGCTGGCGAAACGTCAGGAAAGAAAATACCAAGACCACGGTTACACAGCCCGGATAACCTACGAAAACCAATCCACACCATTTATTTGTAGATGGAAGAGGGAGAAGGGGAAGTCATTTTATTGTCAAACAAATGATGTTACTTGTTTTTTTTTATCGTTATTGTTTTTAGTGTTGGATATTGTTTTTCTGTTGATATGTTAGAAGAAAATAAAATTTATTAAAAAAAAACAAAAAAACTTGCGCTGCAAGAAGTCTCCTAGCCCTTAAATGCGGCAAAATTCTCTTTGCTTTACTTATGGTATTCTTATCAACCATTTATGCATGGAGGTTTATTGTTGAGTTTTGAGAATATGGATGGGGGGGAAAGTGCTATAACATGTGGAAACTTGTGCTGCAAGAAGTCTCCTAGCCCTTAAATGCAGCAAAATTCCCTTTGCTTTACTTATGGTATTCTTATCAGCCATTTATGCATGGGAGGTTTATTGTTGAGTTTTGAGAATATGGATGGGGGGAAAGTGCTATAACCTGTGGTATTCTTATCGGCCATTTATGCATGGGAGGTTTTGCCTGGGATTTGCCGCTCTATTTTTTTTTAAAAAAAAATTTATTTTCTTCATTTAACATATCAACAGAAATGGTATCCAATACTAAAAAATAATAGTAATAATAAAAAGAAAAACAAGTAGTATCACTAATTTAACAATAAAATGACTTCCCCCTCTTCCATCTAAAAATGAATTGTATAAACTTTTGCTAACTGAGCTAATCCCAATATTATTTCAATTAACCTGTTCTTATCTTATCTAACATTGTTAAATCAAAACCTAATATAAAATTAATACAAAATATAAAGTATAAATAAGGGATTAGATGGATTTGCCGCTCTATTGATGCACTTTCCCCCCATCCGAATTCTCAAAACTCTGCATGGGGGCTTATTGTGAGTTTTGAGAATATGGATGGGGGAAAAGTGCTATAACCTGTGGAAACTTGTGCTGTAAGAAGTCTCCTATCCCTTAAATGCTGCAAAATTCTCTTAGCTGTACTTAGGGTGTTTATATACTTGTGGCTGTGTTAAGTGCCGTCAAGTCGCTTCCGACTCATGGGGACCCTATGAATCAATGGCTGTTACCACACTAGGTATTCCCAGCAATGTATCAAGAATTTGGAAATGTTACAAAAAACATCGCTTTAAAGGGGTTTTGGGATACTACAGCTAAAAAATAGTTGGAAGACGTCTTCACAGCTAAAGGGGCCAAAGTGCCAACAGTATTTTTTATAACAGTTTCAAACTCTTAATACATCGGTGGGAATACATAGAAAGTGTGAACAGTATTTTTTATAACATTTCCAAACTCTTAATACATCGCTGGGAATACCTAGTGCGGTAACAGCCAATGTCCTCCAAAATGTCCTATCTTTGACAGCCTTGCTCAGATCTTGCAAACAGGGCTGTGGCCTCCTTTATGGAGTCCATCCATCTCTTGTTGGGTCTTCCTCTTTTCCTGCGGCCCTCCTCTTTTCCTAGCGTGACTGTCTTTTCCAGTGACTCTTGTCTTCTCATAATGTGACCAAAATACGATAGCTTCAGTTTAGTCATTTTAGCTTCTAGGGTCAGTTCATATACTATTGTACGCACGCTATACATCTTCTGGTACCTTAAAAGCGAACACATGTACGCTTGCATGAGTGTTTGGAAATGAGTTTGCTAGTTTTTGCCTTTGTGTGTGTGTTTGCTGTTGTGCCACTAAGCATTCTTACCTCTAATATTTACAGTGCGGCACAGGGGTATATGTTGGGTGTTGACTGGGCTGATCTGGATTGCCGATCAGCTAGGTTTTTAGACCTAGAGATATCTGTAACTTTGGGGCTGTTATTGGTTCTGATTTTGAAAAGACACTGTTAAGTTTTGAAAGATTTTCCATTCTTTGTATAAATTAACTTCTGAGACGGGCTGGGTTAGGGTTGGGGTACTTTGGTGAATATTAAAAATCATCTTGTAATTTTTCACATTAGTTTCTGCAATCTTCTGTGTGTCCCCACTTTGCTTGCATGCCTGAACATCAAGTATGAGGATTAAAGTATAACCCTAAGTAAGAGTTATTGCAATCTTAATCCCCTGAAATCACTGAGTTTAGACTGGAGCAACTCTCATAGGCCATTTATGCATGGATTTGCTGCTCTCTAGATGCACGTTTTTCCCATCCGAATTCTCAAAACTCAACAATAAGCCCCCATGCAGAGTTTTGAGAATTTGATTGGGGAAAATGTGCATCTAGAGAGCAGCAAACCCAAGGCAAAACCTCCCATGCATAAATGACCATAGGATTACAGCGTTAATGTCCTACAGTTATATCTGCTCTGACTCTTGTGTGTGTGTAAAGTGCCGTCAAGTCGCAGCCGACTTATGGCAACCCCCTTTTGGGGGTTTTCATGGCAAGAGACTAACCGAGGTGGTTTGCCAGTGCCTTCCTCTGCTCAGCAACCCTGGTGTTCCTTGGTGGTCTCCCATCCAAATACTAACCAGGGCTGACCCTGCTTAGCTTCTGAGAATCTGACGAGATCAGGCTAGCCTGGGCCATCCAGGTCAGGGCCTGACTCTCTTATCACCACTAAAAGGGTGAATGTCAGTAGCAGTTTGGTTTAACTGAGATGCTACTGTACTTCTTTTGTAAGAATAAGGCTGTTACCACACTAGGTATTCCCAGTGAGTTTGGAAATGTTATAAAAAACATCGCTTTAAAAGGGTTTTTGGATGCCACAGCTAAAAAATGGTTGGAAGACGTCTTCACAGCTAAAGGGGCCAAACAAAGTGCGAACGGTATTTTTTATAACAATTCAAACTCTTAATACATCGGTGGGAATACATAGAAAATGCGAACAGTATTTTTTATAACATTTTCAGACTCTTAATACATCGCTGGGAATACCTAGTGCGGTAACAGCCTAAGTCCTGTGGCTAATGTACTTCTTGATTTAATTCCTTTGGTTCCCTAACACTTAACATGATCTTGTTTTATTTATCCTTCGACATCTGTAAATTGCAGGATTTCACGTTTCTATGTCAGTTGCCCTTTTCTTGTTTTAATATCGTATTGCTACTGTCATCAAATACCATTATATTTATTTTATATCACTATCTTTACTTTGTTTCTTTTCAACCTCCATGTTCAGAGGCAGTCAGCCTCTGAATCCCAGTTCCAGGAGGCGACATCAGGGAAAGCCTTGTCCTCTATGCCCTGATGTTGTTCCTCCAGAGGAACTGGTTGGCCACTGTGTGAGACAGGATGCTGGACTAGATGGGCCACTTGGGTCTGATCCAGCAGGGCTCTTCTTATGTTCAATTTGTTTTAAATTTTGGTATTTCATTTAGTATTTCTTACGTTTGGTAATGATAAGTTATCGAGTGAAGCCCTGAAGCATCACAGTTGCTTTGTTGTAATTGTGTTCATTTTTATGTTATTTAAACTTCCCATGTTAATGGTTGTTTTGTTTATCCTTCATTGCTTTGGATATTTTATACCAAATAAACAACAGTTCAAATTACTTTTATTGCGCCTGCTTCATGTGTTGTTTTTTTTAACATGCAGCCAGTTTTCATCAGCTTTTGTGTCAGTCATCTCAATGTCACCATTGTCCATCGTTTTAGTCTTTCCACTAATGGATGTCTGTTAATTGTACAGAACAATGAAGAATTTATTGTGTATAGCCAGCACCGTCATTATGGTTGATATGCATTTAAGTGTTTCTGCCACTATTTTTCTCTTCCCCACTTGCAGTTCATCCTAGTCCCTCAAACACAGCCAAATTTATTGTGTATAGCCAGCACCGTCATTATGGTTGATATGCATTTAAGTGTTTCTGCCACTTTTTTTCTCTTCCCCACTTGCAGTTCATCCTAGTCCCTCAAACACAGCCATATATTTTGGGTACAAAGTGCTTGCAGTCCTTGCTTCATTACTTATTCATTTAGTCTTTTAAACAGTGTCGCTTGAATTGCAGTGTTTGTCTGTAACGGTAGAAAAGAGAAAGAGTCCAGTAGCACCTTAAAGACTAATAAAATTAGAAGTGACTTGTGTAACTCATGAAAGCTCATACCCTACCAGAATTTTTTTTTTTTTTTTAGTTTTTAAGGTGCTGCTGGGCTCTTGCTCTTTGCTATTGCATTGCAGTGACAGACAGAGAGTGGTAGAGTGGGATTTTGGATTTAGATCATTCCTGGCAGCTGCAGAATTTACTATGGAAAGTACCTTTACTTCAAGTATACCTGCATATTCCTTGCATCTTTAAATTAGCACAAGAATTATGCTTTTTCCCAGTAAGTTGCAGCAGGGATTTGACTAGGCAGTTGGCGCACACACAAATGAAAAGCAGAGGGGGTTTGCCTGTTTGGATCCTTTGCTTCCTGGCTAAATCTTGCTCTGAACACCACAATATCTGGCTGTCAAATTTCGGATCAATTGTTCCTCCATTGCAGCAGCACCCTAAACAGATTTAGAGCATTCTAAGTTCATTGAAAGGAGCCCCGTGGTGCAGAGTGGTAAGCTGCAGTACTGCAGTCCAAGCTCATGACCTGAGTTCGATCCCAACGGGAGTCAGTTTCAGGTAGCCGGCTCAAGGTTGACTCAGCCTTTTACCCTTCCGAGGTCAGTAAAATGAGCACCCAGCTTGCTGGGGGTAAAGGGAAGATGACTGGAGAAGGCACTGGCAAACCACCCCACAAACAAAGTCTGCCTAGTAAACGTCGGGATGTGATGTCACCCCATGGGTCAGGAATGACCTGGTGCTTGCACAGGGGACCTTTACCTTTTTTAACTTAAGTTCATTGAAGTCAGTGGACTCAGAAGGCTATTTTTAGGATGTCACTGTGGGAGGGGCAATGAACTGGCCACACCCTGTGTCATTTACTGTAATTGTTGAGTACCGTCATCTTTTCATGGGGAGGGGCCGTGGCTCAGTGGTAGAGCATCTGCTTGGCATGCAGAAGGTTCCAGGTTCAATCCCTGGCATCTCCAATTAAAAAGACTAGGAGGTAGGTGATATGAAAGACCTCTTCCTGAGACCATGGAGAGCTGCTGCCGGTCTGAGTAGACAATACTGACTTTGATGGGCCAAGGGTCTGATTCAGTATAAGGCAGCTTCATGTGTTTATGTGTTCCAGGATACATAGTTTGGGAGGGGGCTTGTTACAATAACCTCCATCAGCAGTGGATATGTTTTGTATGATAAGTCTCTGCTGTCCTTTGCAGATTTCAAAAGTATCAGAATTAACTGCTGTTCAGTAGTCAACAGGAGGGGAATGAGTGGGAGGGCTCGGGGTTGTTTTTAGCAGTACAGTTACATGAACAGATTTTGCATGTAACATGAAAGTGTTCTTGTAGTGTAGGTAATAATTTAGGTGGGATTAAAGCTCGATGAATCCCTGGAGGCAGATAACAGTTTTTAAATGTAAGATATCGGAAGGTGATGGTGCCATTGCTGGATGTGTTGAATACACATAACTACTTTTTGTCCTCCTAGAATTCAGGTCAGACAGGTAGGTTTGGAAGGTTTTTAAAGGCCTATAAAATGTATTTAACCAAAGGTGATAAGACCGAACCAGTGTGTAGCCCTTGAGTAACAGAGGTTCCATACCACCTTAAGCTCTAAAAATTAATCAGTCTCCAGCCTTAGATCTGTTTTGGGAATACTCATGTAAGTTGTGGTACTGAAAAAAGTGCTTAGTGCTAGACAGCACCTGATGGGGCCCATATTAACAGCATGTTGCCATGGGTTTTTTTTTGTGTCCTTTATCAATGTTCAGTAAAACTGATTTCACAATTAAAAAGCAACAGAAGGCCTGTGTTCCACGTAGTGAGTGGAGCAAAAAGTCAGTGCGATGAACTACGAAGACCCTTAAACATAAGTACTGTATGGAAAATCCTTCCCAGGGGTGAGAATGTACTAAGAGCAACCTGCCTTCTTACCTAACGTGCTGCACTTTAAAGTGAACTTGGACAGTAACAGCGAATTCCCAGTTGCACCCATGTTCTGAATCAAATCTGCTCTAGAGCAGCACTGTATTGGTGGTAGGTTCAGACTGCGTAAAAAGTGCCCTTACACCAAGGGCTTGCCTGAAAGGTGATGGTGAAAAGTTCCAGTGAGACCTGATGCAAACAGAGCCTGTGTTACCTGCTGCACAAGACCAAGGTGGGTGCAACACTTCCTTGGCAGAATAAATAGCAAAATTCAAGATATTTGATGTGTAGGCAGTACCTGGATCTGCTCTCCTTTACCCCTCCCTTGCCCTTTGTGTACCTTGTGTTCTTCCACTTAGGCCTGCCTTGTCCATCTTTTCCTGCTAAGCCTAGTAGTATTAGTGCAGCCATCCCTTGCCTGCTTTACTAAAGCTTCAGACTTGGCATGGTGATGTTTTATCCCTGTCCATGACACTGGGGAAATATATCCTACAATTGATAAGCATTTGCAATGCTGAGTTGTGGGGAAACTGTCCCTCTCTTTTATATATTTTAGTGTTTTTGATTGTTCGTAGCCTTGGGGGCCCTACATCGTGTGGAAAGGCTGAATAAAACATTTTAAATAAATGAAAAGGTCTGTGTTTTCCTTAGATATTACTCCATGAATAAAGAAACTGTGCAGCAGAGGATGGGGAGGTTTACATGGTGGAAAGTAACCCTGGAGTCACTAGAGCCATGTTCTATAGCACTGTTCCCCAAAATTAGGTACCGGTATTTGTTAATATATCCAGGATTTTGTGTAGTGAAAATGACTGAAGTTTTTCCATGGTTAGGCTATCAGTGGTGTAAATTGACTTATGGTTTTCAATAAAACATATCAGGTTGATACTCATTCTTGTTTGAACTTTAACCTCTTAAAACCAGACTGATTTTCCAATCTGGTCTGTGCATTTGAAAGACAACATACAGCCATTCCCCCTTTGTGGTAAGCAGAGTATTCCAGTATTCAGTATTCCAGTATTGCTCATGGTTTTCTGAGAGCTGTTTTATACTCTCCTAGTCTGTAGTGTTAAACTCACCTAGAACAGATTTTTAAAAATCTGCAGCATCAGTCAGAAGCCCTGCTGGGCAAAAGCCTCATCTGGCCCAGCCTGCTTTCTGAAAACACTTGATGAGCTCCAGAAAAGAAGTTGGTGAATACTACATTGGGAACCCCTTATCAAAGAATACCTTTAAAAAATCATGTTACAAATGCTCCTGGACTTTTGGCTTTATAGGGGATCACACATTTCAATGCTCTCTGTCAAGCTCATGAAAAGGTAGCGCTCAGGTAGAAGGATAAGCTCAGACCATGAAATCCTAGTTTATCATAGAATGGAGGGTTGTTGTTGTTTTTAATCGTGATCCTCCTCATTCACTTTGAAACACTAAAATCCAGAAAGGCCCTGCTACAGGCTATATCCTTAGGCATGTACAGGTTTTAAGAAAGATCCAGCCTAATGTAATTATTATAATTAAAATATTTTCAAAATAAGTAGGTGTTCTTAAGGAGGGCAAGTGAAAACACCTTCTCGAAAGCAATGATTTCTTCAGTGACTGGATTTCAACTTGTCCACAGTCATCCACCTGTTGGGTGATGATGGCTTTTTGTTTTAAAAGATGAGAGATGTTCACAGGAGGCTTCAATAAATAACTTTGCTTTAAACATTCTGCCCATCTATTGTACTTTGTTTCTTTTCTCTTGTAAATGACATTTTTACGAACCTTTTTTTTTAAATATATATATTTTAATGCTTTTATTGTATTTATGTAGGAAACAAAAGGGGGAAAGAGAAAATTCACTTCCGTCTGCAATAGACAGTGTTCGCTTTGGTCGATTTTATACATTCATAAAACAATTTTTTTGCTTGTTACAGTTAATTTGATGTACTAATTTCTATCCTAGTCTCATTCAGTTAAAAGATTATTAAAAAATCGAATAAATGAATTGAATATATTCTTAAGCATGAAAGACAGCCGCTAACGTAAAAAAGAATAGCACTATAAATAATGAGAATTGCTCATTGTTTAAGTGAATCAGATATAATCGTAAATATGGAAAACATCTACTCATATGGAAAGGAATAAAGCTGAGTCTAAATATTTAGAGATATATAAGTATACCATGGTAGCCATTTCTCATGAAATTGTTCTGCAGATTGCTTATCAGCTGAGTTCATCAAATAAGTCATTTTAGTAATGTTTGCATATTCTGACATCTTTTCTTTCCATTCATCAACTTCTGGTAAGGTCGTTTGTCTCCATCTCCTTGCAAGCACCACTCTCGCTGACGTTGTAGCATATTTAAACAAGTCTTTGAGTCTTACTGGTAAATCTGATGGTGTTATACTTAGTAGAAAATTTTTACAAACCTAACATATATCTCCCCTCTTGTTCATCCCCTCTTGTTGCTTAATCCTCACCTAAAACGATGCGGTGCATTTGTTGCCTCAGCTGCCATTTGTTATGTTTCTCTTACAACATTATTGGGACTCCCTATTAAATAAGGTATTATTTCTTGTCTGGTGCATTTTGATAATTCAGTAAAATAGATTTCAGGCGGTTTTAATGAACAATTTGTGCAAGGAATGATCGAGAACTATTTTGGGATCAAAACAGCACCTGCGTTTTTGAAGACACGAAACTACATCAGACTGCAAAGAAGAATGGCATGAGGGCAATCCTATTTTATAAATAGACTACCTGATTGCCTAATTAATTTATTTTTAAACACAGAAATAATTTATTACCAAGTCAAGGTGAAAGCCTTCCCAAGCCCACAGGCATACTAACTTCTATGGTATGTTTTTTAAAAGGCCCTGTGACCTTTAAATGAACGTCATATCCAAACTGCTTGGTGCCTTGCCTCTCCTTAGACTCCTGCCAGCTAGCATCATTTTTGGTGTGCTCAGCTCTGTTGAGTAGGCCACAGTGCTGCAGGTTCTTTTCAGAGTCCTAATAAGAACAAGACCATTATGAATCAAACGGGTTTATTAAGCTCAATAGCAAACTACGCTCACAGCAGCAGATGATCAAGCAAAAGCAAACAAAATCACATTATGGGAAACGGTGGACACTTCGCAGTGAAGAACAAGTATGGTCTTCTCAGGGATGGCAAAGAGAAAGCTAGCACCCATAGCCATGCCTGTTGTTGAAGAATCTCAAAATGAATTTGGTTTTTTGGGATGACTTTCTCTCTGGGCTTCTCTCTATGGCTCGTTTGGAGCTTCCATAGGCTAGGTGGTTCTTTTAGCGAACACTTTTAAAAATTATTTCAACTGTTCTTTCAATATATGTTCAGGTGACATCTTTCCAAGAGGAGCATACTTTCACATGCACGTGTGAAACAAAGGCTTAAGCTAGATTTTAGCACTCCCTAGCCATTTCTGTCTCATCTTCCTCCAGGCTCTCTTTGCATGTTGCTTCAAGCAGCATTTCTATTCTAAATTCCATGGGCTATACTCCCAAATTTCTATGCATCCACAGAAGAGACCCTCATTGACACCTTGGCCAGTTTAACCACACATTTCTTCTCTTTCATCTCACTTTCAGATACTTACCTGAAGGTCTTTCAGTGACTAGTTCTATCTAGTTCTTAACCACAACTTATAAATCACCTTTATAACACATAGGCCTCTTTGCAGCTGGAAACCCTCCTTTTGCTCAGCTGCTGCCTCGACCTTTGAATTTCTTTGCTAAGTTCTGACTTTGGTCAGGGGCCCTTGAACTCCTAAAGATTCATTACAACTATATCTTCATGAATGTATACAAGTACTTAGCCATCAAATTAAGAATGTCTGAAATGTTGATCCCGTATTGGGTGCTGATTTCTTCTATAGTCTTCAACTACATATCATTTAGTCCCATCAGAATATCAATCTATTTCCGACTTCCACAGAGAAGCTGCGTCTCCCAGATTCTCTCCTATTACACGAATATATGTATCACACGTTGTGGTTGGATAAGCTATTTGTTCTATGATGCACATCATCTTGAACAGCCTTTTCCTTCTCCAAGAAATTGTACCATTTTTATGCTTCTCTGAGAAATTCTTGATCAAGTTATATTTTCCCCTAAAAACTGCCACAAACCAATTTCTTTCATAAAGTTCTTTTGGGTAAGGGCTTATTCACATATGACTAAATTCTGACACTGGACAGAATATGTTTCTGCACAATAATTAATGTATCAACATTACCATGTATATTATCATTCCCTAAGTTGGTTTACACTGTATATATGTGTCCTGGGAAGATTGGCCCTTTCTTTCCAGAATGTGTACAATGGAATGGCAAGTTTATTCAGGTAGTTTTAAATAAAATGCCACTAATATATGAGAAATTCTTATAATTCTTTTGTGGTTACCTATAATTGTAAAATAGAGATAATACCTCAAAAATTAAATGTGTTGTTGGTTGTATCTGTTCAATGTACTGACACACCTATATAAAAAGAGCAATAATATTAGAACATTACAAAAAAGTCATAATTCTTGTAATTCTGAGAGTGGCTGTAAATGATGACTGTAAATTCTGAGAGTGGCTGTAAATGATGGTTTGGGTGCTATGTCTCTGTGCTGATGTCTCTGTAAAAGGCAATGGTTACAGTAATCTACAATTTGTGTTTGAGAGCCAAAGAAGTGATGTGTACACACAAAGCAGAACTCTGCCCAGCCGAAAGGTTCCCTGTATTTGCCAACGAAGTTTACACTGCCAAAGAAACAGGTTGTTTAATTAATTTTAAAAGACTTATGTTTGGAAACTGCAGAGTTCCATAACATCAAATGAAACTCCTGCTATGTTTATGGTTCTTCTTCCACTGATGCTGATGTCTGTAGATTCTTGCCTGCATTACCTGTCAATTGTTTCCTTTTCTGTTTACTTAGACAAGAAAGGTGTGTTTATTATTTCAGTTGGCAATGTTTTTCTAACCAAATAGTTGACACCGTTGGTAACCTCCTGTCATTTTAAGGGTTTCCCGCATACATTCAGACATCTAATGCTAGTTCTGGTAGATTTATGCCATTCAATCTTATGATGATTGTCTCACAGTAAGCGTGTCAGGTGTTCTTCCCATTGATGGATAATGGAAGCTCACTGCACGTGACAAGTTTCAAACTGTTAGCACTTTGTGTAATTATTATAATCAACAAGTAAAAAACATAATTATGTGAACATCTTATTAAGATTGATTTTCACATACTAGGGAAAAAATTGCAAGTTTAGAGATACTTGTTTCAGAATAGATCTTTTAATCTTGATTTTTAGGAAAGACAAGTCGGCTTTCACCAACAATGCAGCATCCAGTGTCTCCAGAGACCAGGCCGCCAGCTACCCATTTTCCAAGGTCCCACCTTGTGGAAGCAGTTGCCAAGGCAAAGGGAGGTGGAGGAGGCAATGGTGGAGGTGGTGGAGGAGGAGGTGGCACTGGAAGAGGTCTTGTGGGACAGGTCATCCCAATATATGGATTTGGGATCCTTTTATACATACTCTACATTCTTTTTAAGGTAAGCGCACACACTTTAGCATGACAATCACAGCTGCGTCAAGGTGATCTCTTGAAAATGTTTTAAAATTAAGAACTAGCGTCACATAAATCATTATGCTAAAGGTAATATTTGTTATTATATTTACTGTTTATTTCCATCTGATTGAAACCGGGACAGAATTAAATGATTGGGCACCAGATTTGTATTTTCTTTTTGCTATAGCAGGTGTTGTAGCCGTAGGTCGTGGAACAAAACATGATACTGAGCTTAAATGGGTACCACTGAGCCTTTGTTTACATGGAAGGCACTCAGCTGTGTGGCAGATTCTGATTCTATGAGTTGAAACTTTGAATGGCAAGGAAATCTTTTGTTGTTGTTGCTACACAAAAGAAAGCTAATGAGCCAGAAGAAAGATATTTCACAAGCTGTACTCGTCTTAAAGTGGGTATTCTGCTTCAGCAAAAATAGGAACAATACCATGGGTGGGGGGGGAAAGCCTAGATTCTATATAGTGTTATTTGTACAGAGCAAATCTTGACAGATTTTTGTTACTTGCCCTTCAGTTGTTTCTATAAAGCTAGGTTAATAGTTTTCCACAACTGGTGAAGTTTTTCAAGCTTTGTTTAGCTTGTTTAGCTTTCTCTCTCACTCTTGATGCCGTTTCGAGACACTTTTCCATGATTGCCACAATTGTAATCATTTTCAATTAACAGCTTTCTTCTAAGGGGAAAACCGTGACAGCTGAACGGAAATGCCCTCCTTCAGCACCTGGCAACATGAACAGAAAGATCAGTAAGTATGATTTCCCAGCTTGTGTTTGGCCTGAGCTAAGACATTGGATTTGGGAAATGTGGCACTTTCTAATGCTTTACCCTCAGCCCTTGTGGAAGGCAGATGCCGTCGTGTCCGGCTTTCTCAACAACTCTATCCATGTAAAACTGGGAAAGTAGAGTCCACCGAACATGGCCTGCTGTACTGCCCATTTTATAATGATATTCAACATCAGTATATAGCTCCAGCTTTGTCAACCATACCTGGAAGATCTGAGCAATTCTATGGCTCCTTTCTTCTTGCTGATTCTTCCCAGGAGATAACTGATGAAGTTGCTAAATTTTGCCTATGGGCATGCAGGATATGAAAGTGGTTGACGCTGTTACCGCACTTGTATTCCCACCGATGTATTAAGAGTTTGAAAACGTTATAAAAAATACTGTTCGCATTTTGTTTGGCCCCTTTAGCTGTGAAGATGTCTTCCAACCATTTATAAGCCGTGGTATCCAAAAACCCTTTTAAAGCGATGTTTTTTACAATGTTTTCAAACTCTTAATACATCGCTGGGAATACAAAGTGCGGTAACCCCCATCGTCTTAGCAACTCTGCCTGATTGATGGGGGAGGGCTATATTCTTCTCTATTTCCTTCTCGATTTTATGTTTATTGTTTTATATTTGCCATATTATACATGTTTAATTTTATTTTAGTTTAACCATTTGTTAATTTTCTGGAGCTTATTTTGTGTTGAAATAAATGATGATGATTATGATTAGGGAATAAATCTTGGAATTGTAGTCAGTCATCGTCATAGCGTCCTTTATTGGCATAAAATCACACTGTACATACGGTAGCATGTAAAAATATAAATATTTGAAATATAACCTTACAAAATGGTTAAAAGACACTTGCATAAGATAGTGTTGTGAGCTAACACATCCGTCTATTTAAATAATTTGTGGCGTTCTATAGCAATCTTTAAAAATTGTGCTGCCTTCTCCAGAACATAGGGTGAACAATTATTCAAAAGAAAGGAAGCATTACTGGAATCGGAGGCATTCAGACTACATGTATGCAAAGGGCTTAGTAGTTCATTACGAATGTCTGAATAGAAACTCCAATAAAATAAAACATGGACAAATGTTTCAACACACTTACTGCCACAAGGACAAAGTCTGTCTGTCTGAGGGATTTTGCTAAATCTTCCATCAAGTAATCTTGAATTGTAATAGATGAGACAGTTTGATTTAGATGATGATGATAGCTTATTTACAACACACACAAATATAATACTATGTGTGTCTCACTGTGTGTGTCAAGTGCCATCAAGCTGCAGCTGATTTATGGTGACCCCGGCATGGGGCTCTCAAGGCAAGCGAGAAGCAGAGGTTGTTTGCCATTGCCTTCTTCTGCAGAGTCTTCCTTGGAAGTCTCCCTTCCAAGTACTGCTCCTGGTTAGCTTCCGAGATCTGATGAGATGGGGCTATACCGTGCTGCTTTCCCTCCCATATAATACTATAAAAGGTAAAGGTCCCCTGTGCAAGCACCGGGTCATTCCTGACCCATGGGGTGACGTCACATCCCGACGTTTCCAAGGCAGACTTTGTTTGCGGGGTGGTTTGCCAGTGCCTTCCCCAGCCATCTTCCCTTTACCCCCAGCAAGCTGGGTACTCATTTGACCGACCTCGGAAGGATGGAAGGCTGAGTCAACCTTGAGCCGGCTACCTGAAACCGACTTCCATCGGGATCGAACTCAGGTCGTGAGCAGAGCTTTTGACTGCAGTACTGCAGCTTAACATTCTGCGCCACGGGACTCCTATATAATACTATACATGTGATAAAATCAAGCAGCAAAAATACATGCCAGTCAGAAGGATGGTTATTCTAATATAACCTAAACACAAAATGCAGTCATCAGATAGTAAAATACATGGAGTTGAAGTGAAAGATGTGAATATAGTTTGCCCTTGACATCACTGAATGGTCTGGGCTAATTCACAGTACTTACGTTGCATTAAGATGTGGTACCGAATGTTTTACATGCACAATAGAATCATGGGAATCTTCACAGAATCAGGTTCCAGTTGGCAAAATACTGAGGGCAAAAGTTGCCTTTTTTCGAAACATAATTGTGTGTTGCCAATGCTTTCATTCCTGCATGTGTTCTAACTAGTCGTTGCCTTGCTCCCAAGAAAAGGTAAATTGGAGACTGGTCTCTAATTGGTCACCTCATCCCTAGGTGAAGGTTTTTTGAGCAGAGGTCTAATAATTGCCTCCTTCAAAGGCCTAGGGAGAACCCCCTCAGTCAGGGAGGAGTTGATGATTTTCACTAATGGCTCCCAATACCTTTTCCTGGCAAGATTTTAAAAACCATGATGGCATGGGACCAGAGCACAAGTGGTGGCCCTTAAAGTCCCAAGGACCCTGTCAGCATCCATAGGCAGGATTGATCTGAAAATATCCATTACAAAAGAACAAGCTGGTGCTTCTGACACCTCAAGTACCAGATCTGCCCTCAACCTGGCCTCCAAATTGGAACAGTTGAAAGAAATTGGGTCAGCAAAGAATCTTGCAAAAATATCACAGCAGGAGGCCAAATTTTCATCACCCAAAGGCTTGGACTTAGGTGCTATCAAGTCATGAACCACTTTGAACAATTGACCTGGACGAGATTCTGCTGATGCAATGGTGATAAAGAAGAAAGTCTTCTTCATTGCCACCGCTACCACATAGGCCTGCAAATGGGCTTTTTGATGTGTTCTATTTAATTCATCCCAAGTCTTCCACCAATATCACTCTAGTTGTCTTCCAGTCTGCTTCATGTCCCTCATCTCCCTGGTAAACCAAGGAGCTGGGGGCCTCACAGACCAAGGAAGAGGGTGCCAAGGAGCAACTCTGTTTATAGCTCCAGTCAGCTCATTATTCCTTGCAGCTACAAGAGCCTCCACAGAGTCACTGGGAAGGCTCTCAAAATCCTACAGACCCGTCTGAAAACTAGCAGGATCCTTTAATCTCTAACCATCCAAATTGGTTCACTACTCCAGTAGGGAGGAGTTAGAAGGTTCAGCAGTGCCTTCAGAAGATAGTGATCCAACCACAACAAGGGACAGACCTCCAGCCCCTTAATCAGATCACTGGCAAGCTGGTTCAGAAAAGAAGGCTCCGTGTACGTCCTTTTCACATGTAATCCTGCCCATTACAAAGACAGACACATGGTTGTCATGGCAGCAATGAAGCCCTGAGCTTTTCTTGATAAGGCAGCCTTGGCATGTATGTTGAAATCCCCAAGGACAATCATCCTCGGGGTTCTCAGCACCAAGTCCAACACCACCTCCGTCAGCTCTGCTTCTGACACCTCAAGTACCAGATCTGCCCTCAGTTTGGCTTCCAAATTGGAACAGGTCTTGCTGGTAAGATATGCAGATGGTACACCAGCAGGATCCCTGATGTTTCCCTGGTGCCCAATACAAGGCACATACAATCAAAGACAGCCTCTGTGGGCACCAGGTCCCCAGTGATGGAAAAATGTTAACGGAAAAGAAATGCTACCCCATCCTGTCCTCCCGTTTGAGGTTGGTTAAGGACTTTATACCCAGCCGGTGTGAGCTGTGTCAGAGTGATCACGTCAAAGTCATCCAGCCAGGTGACAGTCAAGCAAGTCAGGTCAGATATTGTTTAGATCTTATTTTTCATAGACCTGGCATTGCCTGCTATAACAACATCCTGCATTGCTACTCCATATCAGATGACACCCAGGCTGTCCCCATAGCAGGTACCAACATTCGGGATTGGGTATTTAAATGTGATGCTGCAATCAATCTCCCAGTCCAAATTCTCACCATGGTTTAAACAGTTTAAAAGGGATCATGTCAGAGCTTCATACCTGGTCAGTATTCCCTTCCATAACCACAGAATAGCTTTTACCTCCCTCTGGTTTCAAACATGCCAACGGCTTGGATAGCTGGACGTTACTCCCGAACACCATGGGCCTCTCGCCTATGTATTTGTGGGGCCGCTCCAGAGGACCTAACTCATTACACCTTATTCTTTCCTCTTTATACAGAGCCCAGACTTAAATTCCTTGGAGTGATTCTAAAGGGCCTAAATCTTTCTCCAGACCCAGAGAAGCTGTTTTTTCTCCCATCAAGACACCAATCCTGATGTTTCCTACAAAGTGTCACTCTTTGCTTTAGCAGCTAAGAAAATCCAAGCTAAAGCTGTTTCTAATCAGGGATCTTAACATATTTAAATATTAGTTTCTTGTGGGTCAGCCTGATTTAAAGTTATTTTATGATAATGTTTTGTATGGTGGATTGTGATGGCCCTCGGCCACAGACTTATCACTATCACTAAGGTTGAAGTGGAGCCACCTAACAAAGCCTCCCCATCTACATTTTGAGGGATGGAGATTAAACATGCATCGAGCACCATTACATTTCATTGCATGTCTTCCTACACTAACACTCCTTCCATTGGCATATCTTCCCAGCCTTTGCACTACCTATGAGCATTTGGGTGCATTCTGGGTTTTCCCCCTAGCCTAAAGGAAATATTTTTCCCCTTTCAGTTTGGGAAAAATTATTTCCATTTTTCCCCTTAGCTAGCAAAAGGGCTTGTGAGGTTCCACTTTGATTAGTATGCATTCACTTACTTCTGATGGTATAGCATTAACATTTGGAGCTACTGATGCTGTTTGGGACCATATTTGTGTTGCAGCTGACTATGAGCTAGCCCAACTCCAAGATAAGCTGAGAGAGACTGAAGAAGCTATGGAAAAAATAATCAATAGAGTGGGACCCAACTGTGAAAGGTATGTATTTAAATCAGAAGGTGAATCCCTTTTGCATTGACAAAAGTAAGCAAAGCAACGTTTTCAAAGGAGAAAAAAATGCCTTTACATTCACAAAATATAAATCCCTTGAAGATATCAAACAGTAACTTTATTTATTTATATTTGGGAGCAACTCTGTCATCTCTGACCCTGCTTTTTTATTTTGCCTTTTCCATATCTGTGTTTAAATGAAAATATTCAATTCCAGTTTACGTAAAGGGAAAGCATACGCATGCTTTTTAAAAGGGTGTAGCTACTAGTTTGTAGGTCTGCAGTCTTGTTGATACAGAAATCAGAGGAAAAAAGATTGCCATATGTTTAGCATTAATAGATTAATACCCTTTTAAAGTTCTGTAAAATATTCTGTACATAAATTCAAAAGAAAACCTTATATTTATATTTCACAGTATTTTATTTACAGTAAATGGCACGTGCAATAAACAGAGAATCTGCTAAGTATAATGAACTATGCTGGTTTTACTCTAAGTGGCTCATTGAAGAAACTGGGCTACAAATATTTTAAATAAAATAAAAACATTTTTGAAATACATATATCCCAGCTTATGAAAGTACAAATAACTGAGAATTTTTTTGCATACCATATAACTAAACCACTTGTGTGTGCTTTGTTTGTCTGATTCATATGAAATATTTATCAATACAATTCAGTTTCAATTTCAAATACCTTTATTGGCATAGTACAATTTGCAGTATATAAAAGGATAAAAGTTAAAGTAAAATAAAATTAATATAAATCATTCCTTAATGTTGTGATTCTACTTTCGACTAGATTCCCATTGGTTGACTGCTATCATCAGAAATTTTGCCACGTTTTTGGTTATCTCAGGATGCTTATCAGCTAATAGTTTGTGAAGTGTTTTCGTGTTATTTGAGGAGAAGTTCGAAACTATAGGTTTTATGAGGTTTCCTCTTGGGGAATCATAAAGATGGCAGTCCAAAAGAATATGAGACAGGGAGTCAGGACATCCTACGCCACATCTGCAGACTCTTTCTGCGTAAGATGTTTTCAGCAATCTGCCACAGAGGAACGCCGAAGGCAATTATCAATACAGAAAGAATTTCAGGTGTTCTTTCTCCCATATTCTGATGAGCACAACCTATTTTCTGACCTTTAAAGTAATGTTTATTAGTATGTCCTACCTTTCACTTATATTTGTATCTAAATTAGAGGCAAAGAGTGTTTGTTTGTTTGTTAAAGATATTTATATTCCCACCTTTCTCCCAGGCACTCTAGGACCCAAGGTAGGTAACAACAGTATATAAAAAACCCAACTAAAATAAATATTAAAACAACATATAAAAACACATCAAAAACCTAACTAAAAATGTTCCACTGGCAGGGAATTCCCCCTCTGCTCAGGCTGCCCCAAGAGTCTCCAGAATAATTCTCTCTTACAGCCCTTCTGGAAAACCCAGAAGGGTAAGAGCCCCACTGATCTGGGAGGCTGTTTCACAGGCTTGGGGCAGCCACCGACAAAGTCCAAGCCTGGACCACATCAGAACGTGCCCTAGACAATGGAGTACTGGTAACAGACTGTGCTGGGAAGTGGCCATACAGGAACAGGTCAGGAGAGATTCCTTCAAGTATGTGTGCTTCAGGTCAGGGTGAATGCCAAAATTGGACCCAGAAACTGGCAGCCAGTGAAGAGACCTCAGAATGGGAGTGACACAGTCTCATCCATCTATCCCATTATGTTTTGCACCAGCTGCAGCTTCCAGATCATCCCATGTAGAGCATATTAACAGTGATCTAGCCTTGAGGTTACTGAAGTGTGGATCAGTGAGCAAATAGGGAGCCAGTTTCCTAGCTACAATTACTGTAAAAAGCATTTTTTTAATGTAATGGAACCTGTTTCTTCAACAGGAGACCAAGCGCTTGCGAGTCTCCCAAGCTTTTAATGGTCTTTCAGTGAAAGCTGCGCACCATCAGTGGGAGGAGGAACAATCCCTTTGAGCCAATGGTCCTTCCAGCCAGCATCACCTCTGCCTTATCTAAGTTCAGTTTTATTTTGCTCTCCTTCAGCCATTTGACCACTTCATTCAGACATTGGACCAGGACAGAGATAGCATCAGTCCATGGCTTATTCAGGAATAGAGGAAAGTTCCTACTGCCTTTAAAATTTCATATTTCTCTGAAAACCTAGGACTTTTCTAAGGTTGTAGAAAGATCTGTGTTGTCTGCGCATGGCCCCAATCTCTGGATCTTTGAACATGCTAATAAGCCAGGTAAAATGTTAGCTTGGCAACTCAAGCATAAAGAGAAAAAAGTACCAATAATCCAAATTAAAAGGAAAGGTAAGATAACACGAAAAAGGTGAGATAATAGAAACATTTGTGGAATATTATACAAATTTATATAGAAAGAATCCAGTTTTAGAGAAAGATATGGAATCATATCTTACTAAATTTGATTGGGAAAAAATAACCCAAGAAAACAAAGAATTACTGGATTCTCCAATAACTAGAGTAGAACTAGAAGAGGTAATAAGTAAAAGTAAACTAAATAAATCACCAGGACCAGATGGATTTACCGCATTTTACTATAAAGTATTTAAAGACCAGCTAATCCCTTATCTATTAGATGTGATGAACTTATGTTTGATAAATGGCATTATTCCTCAAACATGGAAACAAGCAAATATATCATTAATACCTAAGGTGAACTCGGATATATCGGAAGTCAAAAATTACAGACCGATTTCACTATTAAATAATGATTACAAACTATTTGTTGCAATTTTAGCTATGAGATTGAAAAGGGTATTAAATCAAAAAATACATGAAGATCAAGCAGGGTTTCTGCCAGGGAGATTAATTAGTCAGAATGTAAGGGTGGTAATAGATTTTTTTTTAAGAATATGCGGAACAAGATACAACTCCGATAGCTTTGATATTTTTAGATGCGGAAAAAGCATTTGACAACGTGAATTGGCAGTTTATGATTAAAATATTAGAATTTATGGATTTTGGTGAGATTTTAGGACTGCCATTAAAAGTATATATACTCATCAAACCGCTAATTTGCTGATAAACGGAATGTTATCACCGAAGATTGAGATTCAAAGGGGAACAAGACAAGGATGTCCTCTTTCCCCTTTGCTGTTTATTTTGGTATTAGAATTGTTATTGAAAAATTTAAGACAAAACGATGAAGTTGTTGGAGTAAGAATTGGGAGAAATCAATATAAAGTTAAAGCATACGCAGATGACTTAATATGTTTTTTGATTGAACCGATTGAGCAAATCGATAGTTGGAATAAAATTTTGGAGGTTTATAGACAGCTTTCAGGTTTTAAAGTTAATAAAAATAAAACTAAGATATTGGTTAAAAATATGACTCTTTCACAACAGCAAATACTGACTAAAAAGACAGGATTTAGCATTGAACATAAAGTCAAATATTTAAGTATATGGATATTAAATAATAATCTTAATTTATTTCAAAATAATTATGTAACTCAATGGCAACAGATAGCAAAAGATTTAAAAAGTTGGGGAAAAATACCATTATCATTGTGGGGATGAATTTCAGTAATTAAAATGATGTTAATACCTAAAATGCTTTTTTTGTTTCAAAACCTACCAATAGTGAAAGGCGCACAGATATTTAAAAACTGGAAGAAAGATATTTTAAGTTTTCTCTGGGGTAAAGAAAGACACAGGATAGCATATAATAATTTAGTGGAATTGAAAGAAACAGGAGGGTTGGGATTACCAGATTTGAGAATGTACTATCAAGCAGCTTGCTTCACCTGGATAAAAAATTGGATTCTATTAGAGAATCCGAAATTATTGGAATTAGAGGGATTTAATTTACGATTTGGGTGGCATGCATATTTATGGTACGAAAAGGAGAAAGTAAATAAAGATTTTAATTCCCATATTATTAGGAAAAGTTTGTTGCAAATATGGAACAAATATAAAGGTTTCCTGGAAAATAAAACTCCCGGTTGGATTAATCCCATAGAAGCCTATATGAGAAGGGGTGTACATCTAAATCTGGATAGCACTATATATAGAGAATTGATAGAACATAGAGATGGAATATGGATGCTGAAAACCAGAGAAGAGCTTCAAATTAAAGATTGGTTTATGTATTATAAATAAAGGGATATATTCAACAAAGATAATAAAACGGGTTTTAATCAAACTAAATCCAAATTTGAGATTATATTAACTAAGGGAAATAAAGGATTGATAGACGGATTTATAAACTATTGATAGAAATGAATCTAGAACAGGAAAGGATTAAACCAGTGATGGTGAAATGGATGAGGGAACTAAGTTATAATATAGATTTGGAAATATGGGAAAATTTGTGGAAAAGGAATTTAAATTTACTATTACTAACGAAATAAGAGAAAATTTATATAAAATGTTTTACAGATGGTATATAACTCCAGTACTATTAAGTAAAATGAAAAAAGAGGAAGAGGGTTTTTGTTGGAAGTGCGGAACTGAGATAGGTACATTTATGCATGTTTGGTGGTTTTGCAAAAAAATCAAGAGATTTTGGCGATTAGTTTTAAAGGAAACTAACAATTTGATTAAGTCAAATATAAAAAAAGATCCTGCCTTTTGCTTATTGGGTATTCCCGATAAGAATATAGATTATGCTGATAGAGTCATATGCCAATACAGTTTTGCTGCGGCTAGGATTATAATTGCTAAGAAATGGAAGCAAATAAATAAACCTTCAATCAAAGAGTGGAGAGAAAAGCTTTGGATGTATATGCGGATGGCCAAAATAACAGATTCTTTACATGGTAAAGATATGGATGAATTTAAACAAATATGGTCAAAGGCCGCCGCATATTGGGATAAATTGGCAAAAACGGATTTTAAAGGTAGAGTTAAAGAATTATAGATTTATGTGTTTTTTAAACAATGATTATAATAATAAGTTTTTAAATACTGTCATAACACCCCTCCGGAAGTCCAAAGGTGGAGGGCACAGAGGTGGGTGGTAGAGGTTTGGGCACTATATACTTTTAAAAAGATAGTAAACAATGTATTAGTAATAGATGTAACAGTGCTCTATATATGTTTTTGTATGTTTTATTTTGTATTTTTTTTGTTAAAAAATATTTTTTTCTTTTTTGTTTATTTTTGTGTTTAATTATAAAAGCAATAAAAAATTTTTAAAAAAAGAAACACTAAGCATTATACCCCACTGATGCTCCTCCCTTTCTCAAACCCTTCCCTCCCCAGGCTCCACCCCAAATCCCAGAACTGGCAACCGTACCAGGACAACTGTGTGAAATAGGGGTGGGCTGGATAAACCACTGGTCTGATCCAGCAGGTCTCTTCTTATGTTCTTATTGGACCATTCAGGTCTGATGAGACCACCAGGCCTTGCAAGAGCCTAGTGCCAGATCTGCTCACTCTGGGACACTGCCACAGCCTGACCCATGATCCCATTCCATTACCATCATCAACCGCAGTGTGGCTTTAACGGGTCTGCTACTTTCCACAACCGCCCAGCTGATCAGTAGTGTTGTGGTTAAGCCTTCCTTCACTGCACTTCTAGATAGTGGTTTCAGCTGAGCCCTCCGGACAGGGATTTGGTGAGGGGCTGCAGGAGAGATCTCAGATGGTAGTGAAGACGAATTTGGGGGTGGTGTGTGCTTAGACCTGGACATACGCTATCAACAAAATGGTTATCGTCCATTCAATTCCGTTGGTTTTTGGAGTTAGATGAGAGGTTGAAATATGCCCATGTAGCTTTTCAAATTATAAAAGAAGCAGGGTTTTAAAAATGGGTGTTAATGAAAGGGAAATCTTGCCAATTTGCACTCAGAGTATAAATACAGCTGGGTGATATTTTCAAAATACAAATTGAGGCATATAATACCGTGAACTAGATCAGGCTTCCTTAATCCCTCAGAAATGTATTGAGGAGATACTGAATCTACCAGCAAGCGCCCCAGTAGTTTATAAAATAGGCATATGCCTCATCCACATAAGAAGCTTCAATAGAACAACATTCTTTCACCTTTTTGATTTGTGCACAGAATTGTGTGCTGAGCCCCACCTATATCAGATGAATGCTGAAATGGCATTTTTGCAACTCCCTGTACATTTGCGCAAGAGTAAATGGCTTTTTGTGGATAGTTTCATCTACTTCAGAACTCTCTATTCCCTTTTCTCGCAAAGCTGAGTCGCAAGGACATTTTACACAGTTTAGAGGGGGAAGAACTGCAGTCGCGCACGTCAGGAGAGCAGCCATTAGAAACAAGAAGTGTGATTTCTTCTTACAACTCCATGAGATCAGAACCAGGCAGGGCCTCTTTGTTTCACAGCTGTCTGCTGGCCTCTTTTAATTTGAAAGAAAATTGCATAAGTGGCTCTAATGCGTTTCTTTTTCTGTGATATTTAATCAGCATGGGACAAAATGATGATAAAAATTATGAGTCACTTGATCCCTTTCAATAGATGAAAATATGTAAAAGGTCACTCTTCCCATTTATTTCTCAGCCACAAATGCCTTTGGGTCTATTAGATAATAAAAAACAATGAGTAATTATTATAGCTCAGTGTCAAGAGTTTCTTTTACTGTGTGCAATAAAATTAATCACTAAATAAAAGAGAAATAAGGATTCAGTTGAAGACTTGGTAGGTTAGAGTCAATATATGAAATTCAGCCACCTGCCACCCTGTTGCTTGGCTTCCCACTCTCCTCTGCCCTTTCACTGTCCTCAAGTAAACTGGACTGCTCATGAGCATTCTGTCAATGGCTGTTACTGCACTTGTATTCCCAGCGATGTATTAAGAGTTTGAAAATGTTATAAAAAATACTGTTCGCACTTTCTGTGTATACCCAGCGATGTATTAAGAGTTTGAAAACGTTAAAAAAAATACTGTTCGCACTTTGTTTGGCCCCTTTAGCTGTGAAGACGTCTTCCAACCATTTATAAGCCGTGGTATCCAAAAACCCTTTTAAAGCGATGTTTTTTATAACATTTTCAAACTCTTAATACATCGCTGGGAATACAAAGTGCGGTAACCCCCAATGAGTCGTTGGTTCAGAAGTTAGAATTTTCCCCTGAAAATTGGTATCAATAAAGTTTAGCCATAGTGTGGGGAGTGCTTAAATATTTGGATAATTTATTTATTGCTTTATTTAAAGCCCACCTTTATTACAAAGCCTCAAGATGACAGACAACAGTTGTTTTATCTTGAATTTGCCTATAATGCTTCCCTAGTGCTTCCCTCATTTGGCTTCTTTCATGCTGTGGGACCATGTAGCCCATGATTTATTTCCTTTTGATCTGTCCTCCACCCAACCCTTGTTCAGGAAGATGGGCACAACACCTGTTGTCAGTCTTTCTGTTTTTATATCTCAGTACACGCAAAGTCTTTGCTTATAGGTTCACTAGGAGAGACCTGTTCTGCTAAAACGCATTAACTGACAAACATCACTTGGTTTGACTAGCGTTTTTTGATGCCTGTTCCATAGCAGGGCCCAAAATGTCACTACTGACCAAGAGAAAAGACTACTTCAGCAACTCCGGGAAATTACTAAGGTCATGAAAGAAGGCAAACTCATAGATGGCATCTCCCCAGAAAAAGAAGCTGAAGAGGCTCCTTATATGCAGGACTGGGAAGGTAAGGGAAACTTTCAGTTTTCTAAAATGAGGATTATGATTTTTTAGAGGAGCAAGTTACAAGAAAGACTAATTAAAGTCCTTTCCGTTTCAATTTCAGTCATATAGTTGTTTTGAGATCTTCTATTGTGGATTGCTGCAGCATATGTTTATGATTTGATGGGCTGTTTTTCAAAACTGGGAAGGGCAGGAGGATCCCAGAATACCACCTGGATTATAGATCAGGTTAAGGGCAGGTTCTCCCATGTACATGTGTTTGTGGGGCAACCCTTTCCGGTGCTGCACCACTCAAGTGTCTGTCTTGAGGTCAAACAGCACACGCCCTACAATCCTTCCCACTGAAGCAGTGGTTCTACAGGGGTGTGGGTATCCTTGTAACAAAACTACTGCTCACACATTGGCCCATGTAGGTAGGAGTGAATCTCTGGTTGGCAGCATGACCCAACTCCATTGCAAGGTTTTTGACCCTGATTTAAAGTATACCTAGGTCGGCTTTGTTAATATTTATTTGTGTGTAGGAAACTCACAAGGACTTGCGAGGGGCATCTCATTTCCCCCTGTATCTCCACTATTGCTTCTTTCCTTCCCTAGCAGCCTCCATAGCCTCTCCCTTTTCTAGATTCCCTCTCTTCTTCCCATCCACCAGCCAACCTACCTTTCTCTGCCCCTCTTTCTTCAGCTTTCCCTTTTTCCCTCCCCTGGCAGGTTCATCCCAGAAAAACTGTGGCTCATTTCTGTGGTGCTGGCCAGTGGTCCAGGTCCAGTTGCATGGTGGGAAACCTACAGGGACTTGCTGGGGGCACCTTATTTTCCCCTGTATCCACATTCCTGCACTATTTCCCTTTCCCTCCTCCTGGCAACCCCCATATCTTCACCTTTCCCTGCCTCCTTCTCTCCTTCCCACCCATCAACCCACCTACCTTTAATCTACCCTGTTCTTCAGTTATATTTATTATTTCATTTATACCCCATCTTTCTCCACAATAGGTGCCCAAAGTGGCTTACTTTATTCTCTGTCCTCCATTTTATCCTCAAGAATCCTGTGAGGTAGGTTAGGTTGGTAGCATTTGACTGGTGTGACTGGCGCAAGGTCACCCAGAGAGCTTCCATGACAGAGTGGTGATTTAAACCTGGGTCTACCAAATCCTAGTCTGAAACTGTAACCACTACACCATACTGTTTTTGTAGGCTGGCAAACAGAGGAAGAGGAGGAGTAGGAGTTGATTTTTATATGCTGACTTTCTCTACCACTTAAGGAAGAATGAAACTGGCTTACAATCACCTTTCCTTCCCCTCCCCACAACAGACACCCTGTGAAGTAGGTAGGGCTGAGAGAGCTCTAAGAGAGCTGTGACTAGCCCAACATCACCCAGCTGTCTTCATGTGTAGGAGTGGGTAAACCAACCCAGTTCACCAGATTAGCGTTTGCTGCTCATATGGAGAAGTGGGGAATCAAACCCGGTTCTCCAGATTAGAGTCCACTGCTCCAAACCACTGCTCTTAACCACTACACCATGCTGGCTCTTCTCATAGCAAGCAGCTGGGCCTGGGATAGTCATCCAAGTTGCATGATAGGAAGTTGCTGAGTGGTTGGTGCTGGGCTTGGCCCCAATGAGTCCTTTTTAAAAGGCCAAAACAGCCCTGGAAAGGGTCAGTCCCCTCACCCCGTCTTTTACTAGCAGAAACCCAGTATTGAATGCTGCCTATCCTGTTGTGGTTGCCTAGTAATGACCACTGAGGGCATCTGTTTCTTAAAGCTACAGGTGCTGCTTCTATTGATTTGGGGGGTTAACCCTTCAATGTAATTTGTGTGTGTGTGTGTGTATCAGATTTTTCTGTAAACCTGGGGCATTTTCCAGGTTTGTAGAAAGATCTGTCTTGTCTGTTCATACCTCCAGATTTTGGATTTAAGTACTCACAGATTTAGCCACATTGAGAACTAGATACATTCATTTATTTACTTCATTTATACCCCACCTTTTCCCCCTTCAGTGCTTATAGCGCAGATAACAAAAGAGGTGGGAATCAGATTGATAGGGAAGCATGTGCTCTCTGTTTACCTCCCAATCTGTTAAGTATAATAAACAGGGAGCTAGCATTATTTTGGATTCAGATGTTATTCTGATTTGCAAATTCTTTGAATAGATCCAGCAATTTTATTAGTAAGATGTTTGAGTAGTTGTTCCACCTGAGACATGTTTATTTTCTGTCCCAAGGTTATCCAGAAGAGACCTATCCTGTATATGATAATTCTGATTGCTTCAAGCACAGACAGGACACTGTCCTTGTGGAGTGCCCTCACCCAAGCCAGCCTTCTGCTGAAGAGATAGCGGAGAGAATGGAGTTTGTGGATGATGAGGAGTGTGCATGTAGTGAAATCCTTTTGTCTGCTCTTGCCACAGTGAATAACGACCTTGTGTCGAGGGAAGAGAAGGACCAACAAGCCACGTTCACCGACCACAGCCAGGCCGGGCAGAACTTTGAAAAATGCCCCTGTTGTCACTATGAAGATGACGACCCCGCCGTGATAGCGGAAAACGAAGGATTCTACCCTGAAAGCTGCAGTGAAACAGAAGAGCTGGCCAAAGAGGAGCCGCTGGTGGAGTCCGACCTTGAAAACAGCGCAGCCGAAGACCAACACTATGCAAATCCGGATAACAGCGGCATGCTGCGCAAGCGAAACACAAGGGGGCTTGAGTTGCTGGGAAAGTGAGGAGCGTGCACAGTCGTGCCCCTTCTGCAGACTCTCATCTTTGCCTGCAGGAGAAAGGCTTGTCTTCTCCGTTGTTTCCCAGCTGCAGCTGGGGCTTCGCAAGCTGTTGCTTACTTGCCGTTGGTGATGCTCCTGGCCCACTAGCTAGCCCAGCAATGACAGTACCTTGCTTGATATAGCCTCCCTGGGAATTAACACAACCATTTCCCTGTTGCTTCCAGACACCCAGCTTACCAGATCCTGGGCTGAAGCTTAACTTCACTGCATCAAGTAGACAAATAAGAATTTCTCCACTGAAGTTCTAGCTGCTTGGCTAAGATGTTTATAGTCTAAGAGCAGAATGGTTAGGCAGGGTCAGGTGGCCCAGTTCAGGCTGGGTTTCTATAAAAGGGTGACAAATGACCAATGATTTAGTTTATTACAATACTTTACCACCATAGGGACACTCTTGATGTTTTTCTGCAACCATCAAAATTGTCTTGGAGTGTCCAAGCCTTAGCAACACACAACCTATCTGCCTGTTATGTTTTTATCCCGCCCTTTCTCCAAGGAACCCAGGGCCTTGCACCAGGTTCTCTTTTCTTCATCCTATCCTTGCACCAGCCCTGTGAGATTGGTTGGGCTGAGAGGGACCCAGTGGGCTTCATGGCAGTGTCAGGATTTGAACCTGGTTCTCCCATGCCCAGACCAACACACTCTTCCTTATGCCACTCCGGCTCTTAAAAGCTTCTGTGAGAAAACAAGAACATCGTTCCGTCCTTCACTTTCATGCAACTGATCTTGGCATATAGGCAAATAATTTCTCTATAAACTAGATAAGTGACTATCTCCTTTTCTCTTCCCCTGAAATTGACCAATTCATCAGGGGACCTCTTTAGAGTATGAGTGCACATTTAGGGGGCTGGACCTATCCATTTCTCCTGGTTTATGGCCCAGAATTCCGATTATGATTCACAGCTTGTACCACACAATTCTGTAATTTTGCAACTAATACTTTCAGAATTTAGCTTATGAGCACTCAAGTGTCACCCACTCTGCTGAGGGTTGGGGACCCTGAAAAACAATGAGGGGTATTGGGTGGGCGGCAGAGATGCATTGGGAAAAGTGAAATTATCGAATACCCTACTCTTCTACACTTCCACACTTGTATGGGTCTTTGCTCCTTTCATGGAAGAGCTTTTACAAAAGAGGGGAGGGGCAATTTCTGCTGCTGCAGCTCTGCATACCACCTCCTTTTGAAGCTGACTGTAGTAGGGAAAGGGGAAAGCTCTCTTCTACAATCCTATTCCATTTACAGTTGGTTAGGTTAAATCCTGTGTAATTACCGTAGTTATGTGTATGTTAAAATAGTTGCAAGTTAATTTGCTTTTTCCCCCATATAAAAAATTCAGTTTGAAAACGGACACATCTGCAGTGATAAAGACTACTTTCTCCTTTGTTTAGTCCTTTCCTATGCAATATCGTGACCATATCACCCATTAATACATCATACAGATGTAAGCCTCCCCCCCTTTTCCAGTGGGTTGCAGGGAATATCTTGGGATGCAGTTCCTAAACTATCTTCTCAGGATAATTCAAAGTGGAGAAGTAATTGAGAGTGGGTGGGTGATTGTAACAATTCCCATTTTTCCATCCAGAAATGAAGGGATGAATGTTTCCTCTAAAATGTAATTGTTTTTGGTCTGCCTGGTAAGGATAAGCTACAAGGAAGGAAATGGTGGCACTGTATGCGTATTAGGGTAGTATTTGGAGCTTCTGCTACCATGAAATCTGTCTTGTGAAAACTCCAAAACTTTCATACTAGGTGTTAAAGATATTGGATGAGATTGATCAACAGGAACTTTTCCACTTTTCAGTTTCTGTTCCAGGAATATGTGACTTGGGTTACTCCCAATCTTCCAGCTTTCAGCAAAACCTGCCTTTGTGAAAAGTTCCTTGATTCAGTACCACTTTATGGTCCATGCTAGAACTTGCAGCATTCTGCTTAGACATTAGGTTGCAACACAAAAGTAAAAGGATAAGAGGAAATGTTAAGTATTTATTTATTAAGTATTTATTAATATTTATTATTACCATATTTATTTTATTTGAGTAAAACCTTTGTACATATGTTTTAGCTGTACAGGAATGTGGGTTGTTTGTGGCATAATAGAAGGCTGGGATAAAATGCAGTTTTTCCTTTTTATGACTGGTGTGGAACACGGGTACTTGTGCCATTAATATTATGCCATTATAAGTAGAAAGTTAGCATATGATTTATTTTTTTTACAAGAATGAAGACGTAGGAATAGAGAAACATTCCCATGTTGAATTTCTACCTATCATACTACTGTTGAAAGGACAGAAGCCTTGCCAGGAAGAAAAAGGAGCCGAACTTTCCGCTGATCAAGAGGGGTGGGTGCGCTCTGAAAAGACTGAGGAAAATAGGGCAAGACCAACCTCTTCCCTCTTGTGCCAGTAGGAAAGTTGATAGTGCCTAACCCTGTAGCCTTTTGTTGCTGCTCCTTTTCAGTTTCTGTTCCAGGAATATGTGACTTGGGTTACTCCCAATCTTCCAGCTTTCAACAAAACCTGCCTTTGTGACCTATGTGTGTGTAAAGTGCAGTCAAGTCACAGCCGACTTATGGCGACCCCTTTTGGGGGTTTCATGGCAAGAGACTAACAGAGGTGGTTTGCCAGTGCCTTCCTCTGCACAGCAACCCTGGTATTCCTTGGTGGTCTCCCATCCAAAGACCAACCAGGGCTGACCCTGCTTAGATTCTGAGATCTGTCGAGATCAGGCTAGCCTGGGCCATCCAGGTTGTGACCTATAGTCAACTTTATATTCTATGTAACCAAGGTCCCACTTCTTGTGATTGTCCCTTCATGTTTTATTACTTTCCTGTTTTGCTTTGTAGAATAGCAGTGCACACTTTTGCCTCTCTGTATGTTAATTGTTGCTTTCCCCCTTGCAGCTAAAGCAATTAATGTACAGTTTTTTATTTTTCCTTATTGTGATTTTGTAATGGTGATAATAAAAAACAATGAAATGTTGCTTATGTTGCAAAAAGAAAAACAGTCATTAGAGCTGGAAAGAACAAGAACTGATTAAGATTCCTTTCAGGAATATGTTGTGGATAAACAGGAAACAAATCTACTGAGAAGTGAAAGCTGTTTTAAAGCAACAGGAAAAAAATATATAAAGGGAAGCCGAAGAAGGGTTTTGTAAGTTTACATATGGACTACTGGTACTGTGATTCCACTTCCAAATGGGAGAAAAATAGCAACAGAAAATGCAGGAATCAGTCAGTTGATGACAACGCCACTGTGATTTTCTGTAAAAAAATATATATATATATATATATATTCCAGAATAAACAGCTAGCATGCATGCAACCACTATTAGCAAAGTGTATTATTTTAGGATGCACGCACTGGCAAGGGGTGGGGTGGGGGTAGAGTTGCAAGATCCAGGTTGAAAAACTACTAGAAGTTTGGGGATAAAGCTTATGGAGGACAGGGACCTCAGTGGGATACAATGCCATAGAGTCCACCCTCCAAAACATCCATTTTCTCCAAGGGAACTGATCTCTGCAGTCTGGAGATGAGCTGTAATTCTAGGGGTCCCCAGGTCCCACCTGGGGGCTGGCATCCCTACACAGTAAGTAAATAATAGTAAAAGAGAAAATGGACAATTCTTTGAAACAAATTCAGGTTTAATTGTTTTCTACACAGCTTTTCTGTATGGACATATACTGTAATCTCTACAACATACACAATGTAATTATGTGAAAATACCAAATTAGTTATTATTATTACACATACTGATAAATAAATACATTTGCTTTAGAATACCAAAGTGTTTCTTTAAAAATTGACTTCATAAAAGCACATTTCCCCAGATTTATCTAAAACTCCATATAGTTTTGAAACAAACAAAAGAATGCCTAGCTGCTCCGACAGGACAAGACAGTCTTGTGCAAATGGACATAACACATTCTAAGCATTATGCAAAAATATGACTGCTTTAAAAATTTGTTCAGTCCTAATTATTTCTAGCCTACTCCCCCATCCCTTTTTTTACCCAAGCTTAATTTACAACAAATTGAGACAGGAACATTGTCAAATTCTACTTGAATTGTCATTGGTTTGTTGTTTGTTTTTAAGAAAGGCACAGTGATGAATTAGAAAATGTTAGCCATGGGAGCATGGGCTGCTAGCGAACTTCATTCAACTGGCACCTGCTTTTTTTCTGTTATCTACAGTTTAAAGTTGGAGTTAAAAACAAAGCACATTTTTGCAGAGACGGTAAAATATTGCAGACATTCTGTGTTTCATCCTGAAAACAGGTACACATTGGGGATAGTTGTATAGTTCAGAGACCACTTTGTATGTAATAGGATGGATTCTTTAGGATAACTGAACACAGTAATGCTACCATGCCAGTATGGCAACTGAAACATATTTTGGAGAGAAAAGTCTTGGAACCAATGATAATCCAGTTGTTAGAAAAAGCAAGATGGAACTTTTAATATCCTGTTGTTTTTTTAACTCATACATTATAGTTTTTCTTCTCAATATCAGAGTTATATTCAGTAATCCGGAATATAAAGCCCTGATTCTGAAACCTACAGATTGATCATAACTCACTGACAATGCCATGGGCATTGAGAGAGCATGAGTTTAGCCGTTAAATATTTTCAGGAAACGATAAAACTGACATTTGAAAAAGTAAACAATATGGACAAAAAATAATGGCTTTGCCAACTTCTTTCAGTTTGGTTACTTTCCAAGGAGAAATCTCTTTCAGCTCTTAGCTATGGGGATTACTCTGCACTGGGTAGATGTCATAGATTATGATGCTAGGAGGAAAGTGGAGGTTGGAGACAAGGATCCAAGAATTTTTCCTGGTCTTACTTGCTATCCAAAATTTGTGTTCATCATCAGCTCTGCATCTTCCCCCATGGGGGAATACTGGGATCTTTCCCCAAATGCCACACTGAATTTCAAGCAATACAAAACTGCAGAGGGCAAACCGCCCTCCCTTATCCTCCTCAAGTTGGACAGGGAGGAGTAAGCAGTTCTTCCCTTTGCACTGAGCCCCAGCAAGGCTCAGAATGCGGCAAGATGTCTTCTTGCTTTAGAGCCTCTCTGGTCTGAATAAGGTCAGGCTCTGAAGGAGGGTGGGGACTCTTGACAGCCATAAAAGTTATGCTCCCTTGTGGCAAACTAGCAAGCACATTTGTGGCATCTGGTGGCAGATGAAAATGATGCTTTGAAGGATGTAGGTCTCCCATGATTCCTACCTTTCATAACCCCTTCGCTGAGGCAATTTTTCTTGAAATAACGTTCAAACAGTCCAAACTCTGGCTCCAACTTTTCAAACAATTGTGTTTATTTTATATCGTCAGAGTTAGAAAGTATCACAATCCTAGATATTTTGATTTTAGTTTTTTGGCTTGCCAACGGAACCAAAAACTCAAGTAGTATTAGGGGTTGCGCTACTAAATTTGGTGCATTTAACTGCAGTACTTTGGCATTGATGCTTTTCCACATTTCAAGCCTCAGTTTTCAAATGCCAGGAAAAAACTACTTTAAGGATCAATTCTTTTTAAAAAAATCTTTTTTTGTGTTTATGGGGGGGGGGGGGGAACACAACAGCCTGTATGCTTTCAGTTCCTTGCCCTCTGTACATTTTAAGAAATTTAGCATTCAAAATTAAAGATTAATCATGTTTGTCAATATGTTTAAATTTTGGTTTAGTTTGCTTTGTTCTTTTTTTGCAACTCATGATCTTACTTTTGGCTAAAGCTGCAGTATTTGCTTTATCTATCAATAATACAACAATGAGCAAAATGTTCATGATTAAGGCACATTAATCAGCTGGCCAAATTATGCACTGGCATTTGTTTTGTGGAATATATTTATTATAATGGCAAAGGATCTGTGTGTGTGTGTATAATATAAGCACTACAGGTGTATGTTTGTCTTCTGCCAGTCTAAAATACCTGGTGTTAAGATTTTTGAAGGTGTTAGGAACTGTTTTAGAGCAGTGCATTTTTCAAACTCTACCAAGAAGAACCCCTTTCTACGTCGGTTTGTCTGATACAGACCCTTGCACCTGTGAGTGAGAATCCCTCTGTTGCAGGAGATGCTGAGAGGCATTCTACAACACACTCGGATGGGATGCTGTCCAGGCCACTTAGACCTCACTGTCATTCCAAATGACAGTAATGGCAACTACAACTTAGAGTACACCCAATGCTCGCACAGGAGATTGGTATTGGGAGCTCAGTTTCTCCACCATTACAGCTTCTCACTGAGGAATCTGGGATTAGGTGTCAAGAAACCTTTGGAATATAGTTTGAAAGCTACTGAGAGACAGACCCCTAGCTCTACCTCCTGACGACAAATGTGTTAACTGAGTTTAAATCTGTTGTATTCCTAATCTCTGGTACCTGATTTGATTCGGAGGAGTATTTATGTTAAGAGTGCTGTTTAAAAAAAAAAAATCAGTGAAAGCCCCTGTTAAACAAACAAATATAGGCCACGCTACAGCACTGGTCTGGAGACTCACAAATTATAGAGCCAAGAGAAGGAACTAAATCCAAAGCATACTGTAGTCAGTATGTAAAGGAAAAAGAAATAAGTACTTTTCTTCTCCACATAATGAGCACAAAAGGAACATCTCTCCTCTGTTAATGAATGACTCACACCACCCTTTTCATAGTTATCATGAAACCACCTCTCAGTCACCTATGTCTATATGGCCAGGTCAGAGTACTTGTCATCAGTTATTCCCAAGTACATTCATATCTGTCTCTTGTATATTATATATGTGTGTGTATACGTAAATGATTCATGGCTGATATATTAAATGGCTCTTCACATGGGGATCATCCAGGGGAATATACCTATATGGCAGGTTCCAGAGCCAGTACTCTCGATTATATGCTGGTTTGCCCACAACTAAGAATCTCAATGAAATCCTTCCAAATCCTCCCCTGCTTGGAGGGAGATCACTTCCCACTATGTCTACAAATTTTTCCACCTTGTAGGGATTTCCATCTTAGAGCTCATCAATCAATGTCAGTGTTAACTCCCAATCAAATAGGAAAGTGTGTAAGATGGACAAATGATCTCCACTCTAAACTAAAAGTCCACTTATTGGTAGAAGATGCACAATTCTATTGCTCAGCCTTTTAAAATCTAACTGTGGATCAAGATCCCTTGATACTATATGAGAATTTTATTCCGAAACTGAGACCTATCCTATATAAAACAGGCCAGCAAAGGCAGGTGTCAGCTCCTAAATCCAAACCATGGTTTGATAGGGATTGTTCTGAGGCAAAAAGAGGCCCTCAAATATGCATATTATAGGTTTACTACAGCACTCGACAATCAGATTCAGGAGGCTCAGCAATCTCTTAATAGCACATAAAAAGACCTACAAACAGCTAATAGCTCAGAAGAAAAAGGATTCATGGCTGGATTACTTTGCTTCCTGTTCTCTTTGCAATATATTTCTTTTGTTTGTGATTTCTTTTTACTGGATATAGGAAGGCACAGAGAACCTGTGAGGAAAGGGTCCCAGCTGTGCTGATCGGGCCCACTCTGTAGCTGTCTATCAACCAGCACTCCCATCTCCAACCACATTTTATTCCCCCCCCCCAAAAAGCAGTTTCAAGAGGCACCAATGGGATGTGGAAAAGAAATGGAGGTGTTTTCTGAAACACGTTTGAAGCCCTGGGGGAGGTGTGAGGATGCTGTGAGGCAATCTGCAGTGGAGAGGGGGCAGATGGGGAAAGTACACCCCCCTCACTGAAGCTGCTTTTTAAGGTGAAAAGGAGGCATGTGAAAGATGAGTTATATGCATTTGCATACAGAATCTAGTTTAGCATAACTACTAGATTTATTATACATTGCATAGAATAGGAATTGTACCCAGAAAGCTATAGAAGATCCATGCCAAATGTGCATATGCAGTGGCAGCACTTACAGAATATTGCTTCAGGTCATTCGAGGAAAAACTGGATGGGAAGGTTCCCTAGAAGTAAAATGTAGAAGTAAAGGCACAAGCCTCAGGCTAGTGTTTGATGGGAAAACAAAGCTTCTGGCAGAGCAAAAATCATAGAACATCTTCCTATATGGATCTGTTTAATATCATCCAATCCTTCAGCTATATAAAGTTGACAGCTTTGGACTGGCAATATCTGCATCTGACTTCAGGCTATTTTTTTAAAAAAATACTTTTTTTAGAGGAATATATGAATCAAGAATCTAGCAATCTGGTCAGACTTCCTGAATCTGTACAAACTTGCAAACTTTCCTCAGGTGAAGAGACATTTATGAACTTTTTACTACGAATCAAGCAAAAGTTTATGCAATTTGGAAATCTGTTGTGTAATTTTGTGATCTTGTGGCATATGCCAGAAAGAAATGCCATGTTTACTTCCTCTTTATTATCTGAGATGAAATCCTTTGGATAAAGCTTCCCATACTTAATCTATAACAGTATCTGCCCATACATTGACCTATCTATTCTTCTGTAAGGAAAGAAGGCCTTGAAAGCATAGAAGGCAAAATAAAAAATAAAAACTATTTAAAAACACTATTTAGTGTTCTCAGACACGGGGAGAACAGATGCAACTTGGACAGAGTAAGATGTTAGCACAGAAAACCAGCCAGACCATCATGATATGAAGACGTTTTTGAACAAAGTGGAGGATAAGTAGGAATCTAATTTGTCTAGCCGGTACTAGAACTTTGTGGTCAGATGGAAACTAATCAAAACCTGAACTGAATGTACTCTGTTGTAGTATTATACTGAATCTGAATTTAAAAAGTAATGGTTTTCAGAAGCAGCTGGGGGAAATTGTTGATCTCCAGCTTTCTGATGACTTGCTGACATTATTTCAGTTTGACCAGAGGGAGTGAGTCAGAATGGTCTGAAACGCATGGTCACTTAGCACAGTTCCAGCCCCGTTCCAGCCCAGTTCCTTCCCAGTTCCACCCAGCATCAAATCTTCACAAACGGATACCTTATTTACTCTTCTTTCAGCCCTGTATCGAGCGAAATGAACCCGCCTTTTCCCATTCCTCTTCTGGGAGAAACAGAAATGGGGAAACACAGATGATTGGCATCTCTCACAAGTGTTTGAAGAGGCAGGGATTCAACTGTTTCCTGCCTGCTGCTACTTCGGAGCCTTTTCTGAGAAAAATAAAGTCTTTTAAAACAAGGCTTGGATTTCCCCCCCCCCCCTTCTTATAGGTAGCTCTGTTTTTTTGCTTTTTTAGTTATTAAAATGCTTTTAAAATTACAAGTGGGGGGGGGGGAAGCCTCCATTAGTAAATTCGAAAGGACCAATCACCAGGAGCTGGGGGGGGGGGAAGGGCTTACTCAGCAGGAACCTGCATTTTCTGTTTTCATAGATCCATTTGCACAGTTTAGTCCCTGCTCATTCCAGGTAATGTGGGTTCATTCGATCCTGGCTGGAACTGGGCTAAGTGACCATGCGTGTTAGACCAATGACTTAGATCCAAGGACCCTCTCTGCTATGTAAATAAGCTTCCTCTCAAGAGAGGAACACCTCTCGCAGTGGAAGGGAGTCCTTTGATGCTACCCAGAGTAACTGACAGGCACACTGACCAACCAACAAAGTGTATATTGATCTCACCGCCAAACAGGATTGTGCTGATAGTTTTCTATGCATAGTGTTTCCATCAGTTGCGTTTGGATTGCTTTCTGGATCTTATATGAAATGTTGAGTGCTACCATCATTTTCCTGCCCATGACTTATACCTTTCCCCCAGGCTAGTTTCACTAGCCTTTCTTGGGGTGCTGGCCCTGTCTTTTGAGGTTGTTAAATTCCTCTTTGTGCTTGCTATACAAGAATTGCAACTGTAAATGAAACTAACTGTAAATGTAACTATTAAAGTGTGTCGGGGGGGAATCACTTGAGTGAGGATGTACAATCACTGAGAAGTATCACTTTAGTACAGACCCATGGGGGATAAGCATGTTTGAAATAACAGCTGATTGTCTCCAGGCTGAATTAAAATTAGGGGGATTGTTCCGGAAAGAAGAAAAGATACTGAAATGCTGGACATTTCAACACAAGTTGAGGAAAGAATGACTGCTCTTTCTTCATGAAGTCCTTGCTTTTCTAGTTCACAATGTCTAATGGTTGTTTTTGTCTAATGGTTGTTTTTCATCCTGATACTGAAAAAGTGACAAAAGTTGAAAACAATGAGACAAGCAGGGAGAGATGACAGGAGACGGGGAGATGCTGTGAATCTGGAAAGACATAAAGATAAGGAAGCGAGAAAGGAGGCAGTTTGTTTCTTTAGCGAGTTTAGATGTTTTAGTTCAAGATGATCCTGTAGAGATTGCTATACCAGGTGATGAGAGGATGATAGCTAGGAATGGAGGAAATAATGAAGAAAAAGAAAAGAAGAGAGAGGGAGAGACTGGAGGATTACTTATGGAAACAAAGGTTGAAGATTAGGAAATGAAAGGGAAGAGAACAGAAGAAAGCCCGTGAAAAACCTATGCATATTCAATGGTTAGAAACATACTTCTGAGGTACAATTCCAGAGGACTTGCCGTGTTGTTCTGCTACAACAAGAACAGGCATCTCACAGCACCTTAAAGATTAGAAATTTTTATTCTAGCATAGACTTTAATGGACTAGAGCCTTTCTTGCAGATTAAAAACTTGCTTAAGGTGTCACAAGACTCTGGTTTATTCTTTCTGAGTTGTTGCCAAAAGATGTTTCAACTGTTATGGAAATAATGATACTATCAATGATTGTTGTGTGAAAGGGTAGGTAGGATTTAGAGCGAAGTGACAAGAAACAGAAGAATATACACGTTTAGGTTTTGAAATGTATGAGCTATTATAAAAGATTGTCTAAAACAATCTAAAACACCAGGAACGAAAGAGAAGATACCAGAGTATAACAGAAACAAAACAGGTGGATTTGAATTTCAGAAGAGAAATATGCCTCCAATCGTTTTCCAAAAATGCATAATTTTTCTGCATGAGCAATGGGATGTTATCCTTTCTTTACAAGATGATTTTTTTTTAGACTGCAACACTATGCAGTCTTACCTAGAAGTAAATCCCATTTAACAAGGTGGGTGTAAACAATCAAATGAGATTACATAGGATTGGGCTGCAGGACACTTCATGCTCAAGGGGTCTCTCAAACCCTAGGGGTTTTTACTTTGTCAAACTGAAGGTTTTGTTCTACCATGCTCCGGCTTGATGCTCACCTCACTTCTTTGGAGGTGATTTCAACTAGACTTAATCCAGTGTCCCTAAGGTCAAATCTGTGCAAGAAAACGAAACTATACTAAGGATTCTGGGGGGCGGGGGGGGGAGACAAGTGTGAAGTTGCAGCATAAACTTTGTTAATGGCAAATTGTGGAGCAATATAGGAGGGATAGAAATGGAATATAATTTCTAATGTGATCTACTAAGCCTGGTTTAATTTATTTGCTTTTCATTTTAATTTTAATTCTGCAGGAAGGACACAGCTTTGTGTGCCCTAATCTTCCATTTCCCTGACATTTACACAACAATCACCTTGACATTTCTGCTGCTAGAATAATGCCACCTGTAAGAAGAAAGCTATGCAAAGATAAGAGATTGTCATGAACAGAGAAAGTATAAAACCTTTTTAAAGCCAACCATCTACTCTTTCCATTCCAGTTCATCTACATAGCTCAAAGAACTTTGCTTTTAGACCTATGCAGAGTTTGGCTAGAGTAAGAAGAGAAGGATAAGTGTTGGGCTGACTACGGGAAGAGAAGGACGTTATTTCTACCACTGCCAAACCACGTATTCTAGCAAAGTCATCCTACTAATCCCAGAGGCAGCAACACTTTCATTTCTCATTGTTCTACACTGAGCATACCTGCTCAAGAAACAGATGCAGAAAATGAAGCAATTCTGGCATTGAAATGGACAAAAATGGATCTGACATCTTTTCAAACCACTGAAATTAACACTAAACAAGATTTATCAGAATTGCTAAGTGAAGCTCAAAATAATGGACATACTTATTCACATGTGTGTTAAGTGCCATCAAGTCGCTTCCGAATCATGGCCTCCCTATGAATCCCTATGGCCTCCCTTTGACAGCCTTGCTCAGGTTTTGCAAATTGAGGGCTGTGGCTTCCTTTATTGAGTCAATCCATCTCTTATTGGCTCTTCCTCTTTTCCTGCTGCCCCTTTTGGATGCACACCTTAACGTGGTGAGGGGGTTTGTGTGTGTCAGGGAAGCTGAGAGCAATACCGTAAGGGGTCTAGACTCTATCAAGAGACTAAACTCCTAGCAGAGTCACTCAAGACGGAATGGTCTCAGCTGAGACACCAGATGAAGATGCATACACCCCCTTAAGGGATCAATGGCCACATCCGCAGAAGAGAACAGGCAGTTCCAAAGCTGATGGGGGCAGAGGAATCTTTGAAGGTTAGCTACTGGGCAGCAGCAGTAGTGGAAGATGACACTGGCGGAGGATCTTTCGTAGACAATGGCAGTGCTGCTACAGGTAACCCTGGTTAGCACTGCACAGAAGAAGGCACTGGTAAACCACTTCTGACCAACATTTACCTTGAAAACCCTATGATGAGACTTATTCACATGCCGATACATTATTGTTGTATGGTACTAGCAAAGGAAAGTGGATAGACAACTCTATTCACCAGTGACATTCAAATCAGTTTTTTAAAATGTCATATCTCTGTGGTGATATGACAGCATCCCATATGATGAATATGCCAACATTAACTTTTTATTATACCCTCCATATTTTCTAGTCACTGGAAGCACCTTTGGTAATAAAAGCCTAGATGCTGTTTCTCCAAGGTAAAAAATGGAATTAGCACTTTAGTATATGCATTTTCTGTTCACTGGAACTGGGTAATATATTGGCCAAATCTTTTGAATTTACAGTGCCAGGAAAGGTGTTGCTGGGTACCATGGGCTATTCGATGCCATAGTGTCTGCTCATGGAAAGGTGGTTGGACATTCTAAGGACTTTTTGACGCCATCCATTGGTTGTGCAAGAAAAGAGAATTCATTTCCAATTTTCCACTATAATTGCTGTGTGGACTATTGATTTCATTCTGACATCAACCCATGTGCTTTTAATAGAGGAGTTTGTGAACATTAAAAGAAAATAAAGGTACATTTTGCGATTTAAAATAAATAAATAAATCCCACTCTTGTTTATAAACATGATTATTTTTCATGTGCTACAGAAGCCAGCCCCGTAGCGCAGAGTGGTAAGCTGCAGTACTGCAGTCCAAGCTCTGCTCACGACCTGAGTTCGATCCTAACGGAAGTTGGTTTCAGGGAGCCGGCTCAAGGTTGACTCAGCCTTCCAGCCTTCTAAGGTCGGTAAAGTGAGGACCCAGCTTGCTGGGGGTAAAGGGAAGATGACTGGGGAAGGCAACGGCAAACCACCCCGTAAACAAAAGTCTGCCTAGGAAACGTCAGGATGTGACGTCACCCCATGGGTCAGGAATGACCCGGTGCTTGCACAGGGGATCTTTACCTTTTTTTTTTTTAACAGAAGGCAAAATAATGCTTACAAGACTTCTTCAGAATCTGGGCCCAGAACTGGTGTCAAATGCCAGGGCTTAGCCGTCTACTGTGTGAAATTAATAAATTGCCTATTTGAGCACACGTGGAGAGCGATGCTCCTTCACAGATGGGAAATCACAACCACCCCCTACTGACTTGGTTTAGAGTGACGAATTCTCAAAGAAGAGCAAGACTTCCAGGAAAATTGAGCTTTGAGTGTCCCTCCTCTGAGAGCTTAGGTACAGAGTGCTATAATCATCAACTTGCCAGAGTTCTCAACAAATAATTTGTTACAAATTCTCTCACACTTGTAAAATGTTGTCATCTGTTTCAAGCACTTCAAGCCAACCAACAAGCTGTTCTGAAGAGGCTAGAAATTATTTTTCTGAATATTTGCTTCCTTCAAAATTTACTAATGAGTAGCAGTGACAACATGGGGGGAAATGCGTGTTTAGCAATTTAAAAAAGTTTCCCCCCCCCCTCAAAGCACTATAATTTATTATTCGTTTGAAAACGCATGTCTGTTGGTTACTGAGCTTGGGTTCTGAAGAAGAAGAAGAGTTGGCTTTTATACGCCGACTTTCTCTACCACTCAAGGAAGAATCAAACCGGCTTACAATCACCTTCCCTTCCCCTCCCCACAACAGACACCCTGTGAGGTAGGTGGGGCTGAGAGAGCTCTAACAGAGCTGTAACTTGCCCAAGGTCACTCAGTTGGCTCGTGTGTAGGAGTGGGGAAACAAATCCAGTTCACCAGATTAGCCTCCGCCGCTCATGTGGAGGAGTGGGGAATCAAACCCGGTTCTCCAGATCAGAGTCCACCGCTCCAAACCACTGCTCTTAACCACTGCACCACGCTGGCTCACTGGAAATCAAAACACGTAACTCTGAAGTCCAAACTGAAAATTGGCAACAGGGAGTGGATCAGTGATCTACTTTTTCTTCTCCCCACAGTGTGAGAGTAGATTCCTGGGATTTCAGGACCCGCGTGGGCAGCGGGTTACACAGAAGCGGAAGAAGGGGTAACCCGCTGCCCTGTCCCTTCTGTCAGCCCACCAAGCCACATGGTCCTACAACCACAGGAACAAACTTTTCCAGGGTCAACAACGGCTGCTGACTGGGAGGGGAAAGCCGGGAAGATCTGCAGCTGTCATCACCTTCTGCTGATGGATTGCTGGATTCAGGCAAGGAAATGGAGTGGTAATTTACCCGGGCTGCCTTTCAAAAATGATTTTTCCTGGTTCTCAGGCAGTAAAGTTTAAAAAGAAATCACAATATTTTGCTATAAATCTTCTCCCCAACTCCAAATTAAACTTCAGTGGCCTTTAAATCCTATATTTATTTGGTGCTAAGATACTGATTCCCCCCCCCACATGGTAAACAACAAAGAATATTTTTCTTCTTGTTTATTTTTTAAAAGACTGATGAAGAACTTCTAATGTTATTTTAAATATTGGACACATTTGCATTCACATGAACACATGAAGTTGCCTTCTACTGAATCAGACCCGTGGTCCATCAAAGTCAGTATTGTCTATTCAGACCAGCAGAGGCTCTCCAGGGTCTCAGGCAGGGGTCTTTCACATGGCCTACCTGCCTAGTCCCTTTAACTGGAGATGCAGGGGATTGAACCTGGGACCTTCTGCATGCCCAGCAGATGCTCTACCACTGAGCCACAGCCCCTCCCCATTCCATTCTAAAATCTTTCCATCACCTGAAGTTGGAAAGCATTGCTCCTGGCTTTTCATTAAGGCTCTCTTTCCTCTATAAAAGTCATTAACAAAACACCAGAAATCCAAATACGAGCCTGTAGGCCTGCTGAAATCTGCTTGTCCCAATATTTGTAAAGATACCACGGGGGACAAAGACATGGAATGGGGAAAATTCATCTGATTATATAAAACTGCGAAGTAAATAGTGGCACAAGCTGTCCTCTTATCCAGAATTTCCTCCAGTTAATTAAAGCTGCAAGCCAAGCAGATTTGGTCTTATTTTCCTCATTATATAGTTTTTGGTAATATAAAGATGTTGTAAAGGTTTGTTTTTTTTTTAAAAAAAGATCCTATTCAGTAGTGACTTTTCTGTTTGCTGGGGATTTGTGTTTCTAACGCTGTTCCATCAAATTCTGTGCAAAAAATGTCTGCAATTTTTTTGAAATAGTGTGTGCTAAACCATATTCTGAGAATCCACAGCTCTAACTTAGAAGAAGAGGAGGAGTTGGTTTTTATATGTCGGCTTTTCCTACCACTTAAGGGAGACTCAAACCGGCTTACAATCACCTTCCCCTCCCCTCCCCACAACAGGCACCCTGTGAGGTAGGTGGGGCTGAGAGAGCTCTTAATAGAACTGTAACTTGCCCAAGGTCACCCAGCTGGCTTTGAGTGTAGGAGTGGGGAAACAAATCCAGTTCACCAGATTAGCCTCTGCTGCTCATGTGGAGGAGTGGGGAATCAAACCCGGTTCTCCAGATCAGAGTCCACCACTCCAAACCACAGCTCTTAACCACTACACCATGCTGGCACTTACAAATCTCCCACTTCCCTTTGCTTAACTTTACACAAGCCCCTTCCACCTCAGGTGCCTTTTCCCATCTTTATAATCTGCCACAGTACAGAAATCAGACCGACATCTCTTTATTCGTGACCAGTCTTTTAGATTTCTCCACATCTAGGAGACACTGTTTCTTTAGGTGATGATAAAAACAACTGATGAGTTTTGACTTTGGGTGAAAAGGGGTGATTTCAAAGTTAAGTTTAGAGACTAAACATGATATGCTGCTCACACAGACAGCCACTCTCTGTACTCTAGTTTGCACACATATATGTGATTGCAGACATGCAGCACTGGCTGCACATATGTAATGTAGGGTTGCCAGGTCCCTCTTTGCCACTGGCTGGATGTTTTTGGGGCAGAGCCTGAGGAGGGATGGGACTTCAATGCCCTAGAGTCCTATGGCCAAAGCGGCCATTATGTCCAGGTGAACTGATCTCTATCGGCTGGAGATCAGTTGTAATAGCATGAGATCTCCAGCTAGTACCTGGAGGTTGGCAACCTTAATGTAATGCCAGGGACAGAATCTCATGTATGCCATTCAAAGTGATCCCTGTAATACCTATACTATGCACTTTGGACGAGGGTACACAATCCTAGCCTTCTCTCGGTGCGGCCACAAATCTGTATCCTTCTATAACCTATGGAACCACTGCTTGATGCTTTCTTCTGCACACTACCAATTGCATGTACCACTTCATTGCACACAACTATCTCTGAATCAGGACCAAAATTAACCAGCCATTTCTCAGAGCAGAATTACAACTCATTCACTATATTTATGCTTAAAAGGAAGGGTCATGAGATACGCAAATATTATAATTTGAAATATTTTCATCCATTAATTTAAAAAGTAAAATAATACCATTTAAAAAACCCAGGAAATTCCCCTTTATACACAATCTCCAAAGCAGAAAAAAAATTGCCTCTATAAATGGCACTTTCACGCTGTAATAAATATTCAGCTACTTTCTATGAAAAATGCTTAGATGATTATAAGTTTATCATGTTAGACATCTGAATTTATACTAAAAAGGACAAGAGAACATTGTAGTTAGAAAATGTTATAATAGTTCTGCTCCTTATTAAACGTGGCCCAAACAGTCAGTAATGTTCTGAGGCCTTTAGTCGAAGGATTAAATGAACATACAAAGCTGTCCTGTCCAGAGTCAGAATTTGGTCCATCTACCCAGTGTTGTCTACTCTGACCACCAGCAACTCCTCAGGATCACAGGCAAGGAACGTTTTTCTTGACTTTGCTATCTTAGATTCCCTAATGAAAGAGCTGAGATGAGATCTTCTGCACACAAAGTGGATCCTCTACCACTGACCAATAAAACCTTTCTAAATTTAATTGCTACAGAGATAAAACATACAGGCCATTTATGAATGGTCATTTTGATGCTCGCTCAAAGATCTTTTTTAAAATGCTATTTTAAAAATGCCTATTTACGGTCCCGATGCAAAAGAAGAAATTCAACACACCCCACACTCGTGTGCTCCTTTGTTCCTGTTTGCATATCCATTAGCATGTGCATAGCTAACGCGCCGCTGTTATTTTGCATGGTTCCTTCAGGGGATTCTTCGCGGCGGGGACGGAGCAAACACCAAAGGTTGCGTTAAAGGGGCTCTTAAATAATGTGAAGCAGGTATGCGCCAGCTTTGCAGTCACTTCCGGCATGACGGTTCAGTGTGAAAAATTAAAAAAAAATATGCGGGGCAATTCAGCCTGGAACACGCTGCTAATCATCAAGCATAAATGGCCAAAATTTCTAGCATCTGTATGGTCATTTGGAAGGAAGGGATCTTTTTCCCCCTTTTAAAAATAGTAGTGGGTTTGCATTTGAAAGTGATATTTAAATTAAAACAACAATAAAATGACAGCTTAGAATACTAGTGACTTGTGCAACATTAACTTGTGCTTCCTACTTCTCTCCCACCCATTCCCCATCACCACCAAAAATTCATTGATCTCCCTCCCCAACAAAAAGAATATCACAAATCAAGTTCACTTGGCATTGAGATTTCCCATGCTACCTTTGTCAGGGTTTGTTTTTTTAAAGTGCATCTTTCTCATGGTTTTGTTTCTAAAGTGGGTGATGTGGGGCTCTCAAGGTATGCAATTCCATCTTGAGATCTGCTTACAGCCTCTGAATACTTCTTGAATCTAAAAACAGATTTGCGTTGTGGTAGCTTTCATGGATTTAGGGGGGAAAAACACACACACCACTCCCAATGGTGTTTTTGCTTAAGCCACGGTACAGTACATCATGGCACATCTTCATAACAGAACTGAGGACATAAGATAGGACTTCTATTTACAGATCTCTGATGCCACTTGCAGAAAAATAGAGAATAGAAAGAAAAAAATATTTTCCAAAAGTTCTGAATTTTAAAATATTTTCTCCCCAGCAAGAGGGTTGGTCCTTCAGAATGCAAATTTTACCTGCTCCATCAAAGTATGAAACACCAGATTACATCTGGGACGTCTATTGTCGTCGTCTTCTGGTGGTACACGGCTTTGGCCGAGCAAGACTCAGGTACGACCTGTTCACTCACAAGCCAACTTGCTGTCAAAACTGGACAGAGCAATAGCAAAGGCTTGAAGTGCACACATTGGATAGTTGTAGTCCATCGTGAAAATATCCTCAGCTACACGGCCAAACTGCATCACTATGTAGTCAGCTACATAAAAGCAAAGAAACACAGGAAAGCGTCAATATAACTTCTAGGCCATGCAAATTTTGTTCAGTAACACAACGTAAGTAAATTGGAAGAGGAAAAACCTTTTCTTGTCTCGAACACACGAAGCGTACTGAGTCCTAGCATTAATTGGCCTGTCATGGTTAATATTGCCTTCTCTGAGTGGAAGAAGTTCTTATGGGTATTGTGCACGTGTGTGTGTAAAGTGCCGTTAAGTCTCCCCTTATGGGGTTTTCAAGGCAAGAGACTAACAGGTGGTTTGCCATTGTCTTCCTCTGCACAGCAACCCTGGTATTCCTTGCTGGTCTCCCATCCAAATACTAAACAGGGCTGACCCTGCTTAGCTTCTGAGATCTGATGAGATCAGACTAGCCTGGGCCATCCAGGTCAGGGCCTTATGGGTCTTTAAAAAAGGTAAAGGTCCCCTGTGCAAGCACCAGGTCATTCCTGACCCATGGGGTGACGTCACATCCCAACATTTACTAGGCAGACTTTGTTTTACGGGGTGGTTTGCCAGTGCCTTTCCCAGTTATCTTCCCTTTACCCCCAGCAAGCTGGGTACTCATTTGACCGACCTCAGAAGGATGGAAGGCTGAGTCAACCTTGAGCCGGCTACCTGAAACCAATTTCAGTTGGGACTGAACTCAGGTCATGAGCAGAGCTTGGACTGCAGTACTGCAGCTTGCCACTCTGTGCCACGGGGCTCTTATGGGTATTAGGTAGAGGTGTTTTACAACACCTACCACATGATCCTTTAACTGCAGATGCTGGTAACTGAATCCAGCACCTTCAGCATGCGAAGCGCTTGTTCTACCACCGAGTCACAGCCCCTCTGAAGTCTTTGAATAATAGGAATTTAGGCTGGGAGACAGTTTTCTTCCAAGGGGTATGAGTGAGATGGTGCTCTGCTGTTAGACTATTCCTCCCCCCCCCCCACAAAAAAAGGTAGTGTCTGGAAACAAGAAATGCTACAGAGATGCAAATGAGATTAACAGAGAAGTAGAAGACGTATGTAATAATGAGCAAATTAGTCACCCCTGATCTCCCAAATCTGCTACCCTGAGAGAACATTAATAGTTCCAATCCTCCTTACCAGACCAGTGTTTTGCTTCACTCCATGTCACTGCCTGCAAGCTAAATCTTTAAACAAAGAAATACTGCAGAGAGGAGGAGAGCACCTGTTTCCTTAGCAAGTAACCTCTGGATGCATGGGGGCTCCTTGGTCAGACTGAGCACTACCTCCTAAAGCGTACTATGGGGTATAAGGCTGTCCCATCATGAACTATGGGACACATCACAGTATGACGGGCATTGTTGCCTGTGGTGTGCATACTTGTCCCCATCATCTCTGTTCACATGTCTTTTTCAAGACGCTAAAAATTCTGGAAAAGCCTATTAGACTAGAAATGATCTTGGAACAAATAAAACAAGCATATTTACTGCATGAAATCATATCATGACATAATTCTCTTAAATACTAATAAGGCTCTAGTTCTTCATATTCTACATTTTTCTTGCATCCACTGACTAGCCTACGTCCTTGCCGATGTGTTTAAGAAAGTCCAAGCACAAAATCAATGCCAAGAAACTAAATACATGCATAAGTGTGATTAAACTGTGAATGTCTTATTACTGTAGAATGTGGATTATTTGGGTCAGAATAGACACATTCTTGTTGCAGACCTTGGCTCAGATCCTAAGCCTTCTTTCCAATTGCACCCCGTTGCAGAGGTGGTTGCAGAGGTGGTGTCCTGCTGTGGACTATTTGTGTGTTCCTCTTAGCTTTTTTGGGCATTTTTCATCTTGTTGAGACACAATGGTCTGAGTGAGCAGAAGTGCCTAATTCTAGAGGAATGTGCTCCACAGTGTCTCCATAACAGAAAAAGGCTGCGTGCAAGAGCAAATGGGGCTTAGGATTCGAGCTTTTATCTCTGAATGGCCTGAACTTTCAATAATCTGGTGCTCGGTCACTGACTTGACAGGTGATTCTGCCCAAGTTAGCCCTAACCTTCAGAATAAGTGGGCAGATATGGTTCCTCCCCACATGAATGCCACCCAGACCCCTGAGATTAAGAAAACTCCTCCACATGATCCCTCCACATAGAGAAGCTGAGGACTGGACACTGAGAGGTGCATCGCACTTGAATTGGGCACTGGTAAGAGCAAAGCATAACCTGCCCTCACAAAAACTGGAGGGCTTTAGGCCTGCTTCAGATTGCTCTAAATAACTGTACTGAATGTGAATTCTGGGTTTAAACGACCAACCAATTTCTTCCATTTGAAACCATTCATATAAATAGTAAGATCTTATACAAATAAACCTCACTTCTAACTAATTTAGCCAAAGAGGCCATACTTACGATCGTTATCATGAATAATTTGGAAGTTTTTCACGGAGGCCTGTGTTACACGACCATGGAAATTTAAAACATAAGATTGGGTGTCGTCATTCCAGACGGGGGTTTTGTTGTGCAGCTCAATGACACTCTCTGTATTCTTGTTCTGCCACCTTGCAAGAAGTGTTTCATGTTCCTGCAAGAACGAGAGATACAAGCTTTAATTCAGCGAAGAGCTACTATGCTGTGTATACTTTACAAGCGAGTGTCTTCCTCATGCCACTCCTGTATTAAAAACCCTCATAAAATGTAACCCCACATCTACAGTGCCCTTAAAACACTACAAGGGAAAGATTAAAACCTGCAATTTCATTCCAAGACCGTCACAGACATGTAGCAACACATTCGGAATCTCACAGCTGCATTTTCTACCTTTTTCCTAAGTTACATCTTTATTTTAGACACAAAGGTTACATTTGAGACCCCCCCTCCCCACTGCACAATGCAATATGATTACATTAACAGCATAATATTTTTGGAACCCCTTTTAGCGTAAAAACAAGAATACAATCTGACAATCTGGCCAGCACATTAATTAACAATCAGTGCAGTGTTGTGTGAAATCCTGATTTGAATTCACCCTGTGTTCATACACCACTTGCTTTTGGGGGGGGCATTATCCCTCTCTCCCAAAATTTAATATCAGCTGCAAGAAGATCTGAAACTGGGGTCCCACATGGGACCCACTATGTTTTCAATAAAAATTTAGTATTGCCTGTCCTTGTAGACAAGATGTCAAAAGTTCTCTCTGCTTCAGGAAATGCTGCTGTGGGGAACGAAAGCAGCCAATTCGGAGCTGAGGCTTCTGATCTCGCTGCAAGGAAAACTAGTGGAAAGACCTACCTTTGTGTGGAAAAGGTCTAAGAGAGGACATGTTGGAGATTCATAAAATTATGCACAGGGTGGAGCGAGTTGACAAAAATAATGTTTTCTCCTCTCTCAAAATACTAAAACTCCAGGGCATCCAATGAAGCTGACAGGCAGTAGATTCAGGACAGACAAAATGAAATACTTCTTTATGCAACGAGTGATTAAAATGTGTAATTTGCTGCCAGAAGATATAGTGATGGCCACAGGCATAAATGGCTTTAAAAAGGGATTAGACAGATTCGTGGAGGATAGGTCTATCAGTGGCTACTAGCCATGGTGACTAAAGGGAACCTCCACATTCAGAGGCAGTCAACCTCTGAACCCCAGTGCCAGAAGGCAACACAAGGTGAAGGCCTCGACCTCTGTGCCCTGTTGTTGAACCTCCAGAGCAACTAGTTGGCTGCTGAATGAAATTTTAATAAAACATTTATATAAAAAAAAAAGGATGCTGGACTAGATGGACCACTGGTCTGATCCAGCAGGGCTCTTCTTAGGTTCTTAACACATAGCTCAGTTTAGGCTTACACTGATAGTGACTTACATTGCGTGGTCTGATGGAAACCCTTTCATGGTCCATATTCATTCCTGGTATGACGACACTCATTTTGCGAGGACCTTTAAACCCCAAGACATTTGTCTCCTGTTTTTAAACAAATACAAGAAACACTTTTAATACTGCACTCATTAAGTCTGGAAATTAGCCTACAAATAACTACCTTAACCTGCTACAGAATTATCCTATTGTTTTCCAACAACATGCAAGAATATTAAGGCTCAGTAAATCAAAAGCACATTTATCATAATGCTTAGAAATGTGAGCAACAATTCACCACTGGACACAATTCCATTCTATGATAAATGAAATGTATTACAGTAATTCTTGTCAGCACTGCTGCTATTACTACTTTGAATACTCTGAAGTCACATACACATGAGGGGTTGGGTGTAGCTGAAAAAGCATGTCTTTCCTAGAGTCATCTATTGAGATGGCAGAGATGAACTAGAGGTATTACTGCTATTATAATATTTTACTTTCGTTAAATTAACTACTTTTTTCAGTTATAATTTGATTCTTTTTGTAAGTTACCCTGAGCGTGTTTTAAGTAGAAGGGTGGGCTATCAATCCTAGAATTACATAAATAAAATAATTGTCAAATATGTACTGTTCTATGCATTTACTTCCACTGAAAGAGGCTTAAGCGAATAAATAGTTAAAGAATTACACCCCACAATCTGAGCCCATAGAATCTGATGTAAATGTTTAAGAAATCAACAAGGGAAAATGTTTCTCCTCCTGGCTAATAGTGATATTTCACACTATCTGTTTGAAATGTCTCTTCCTAAGTGCTTACAAAACGGCTGTAGTTCTGGCAATGACCGTTAGGTGCAGCTACAGATTTATTAATGACCAGCTGCATTATTCCATTGGGATCACAAAAGGCTAAAAGGTGTTCAGGATCTCAGCTCTTCCTCTTAATTACATAAATGCTTCTTAAGGAAAGCGGGGGAAGGGGATGACGAAGACGACATGGGTATGAATGACGTTGGCAGTTACTGCACTAGGTATTCCCAGCGATGCATCAAGAGTTTGGAAATGTTATAAAAAATACTGTTTGCACTTTCTATGGCTGTTACCGCACTAGGTATTCCCAGCGATGTATCAAGAGTTTGGAAATGTTATAAAAAACATCACTTTAAAAGGGTTTTTGGATGCCACGGCTAAAAAATGGTTGGAAGACGTCTTCACAGCTAAAGGGGCCAACAAAGTGCGAACAATATTTTTTATAACAGTTTCAAACTCTTAATACATCGCTGGGAATACATAGAAAGTGCAAACAGTATTTTTTATAACATTTTCAAACTCTTAATACATTGCTGGGAATACCTAGTGCGCTAACAGCCTATGTATTCCCACCGATGCATTAAGAGTTTGAAACTGTTATAAAAAATACTGTTTGAATTTGTTTGGCCCCTTTAGCTGTGAAGATGTCTTCCAACCATTTTTTAGCCATGGCATCCAAAAACCCTTTTAAAGCGATGTTTTTAATAACATTTTCAAACTCTTAATACATCGCTGGGGATATATAATGTGGTAACCCCATATGTGTCCTGGGAAAGTTTCAAAGCAACCTTTCGCATGGAGTGGATTGTTTGGAATTTCTTTATAGATGCACATTTTTGTTATCCAGTTATTCAACTCACCTGAGATTATCCTCTGAGCAGATTCCTGATGCTGTACCCATGACCCATTCCAACGAAGTTATCCACATGCATTCCAAAGAAATACTCCCAAAAGCTTTCCACTAGTTACATTGTATTAGGAGCTGACCCAGTAGCATGTGGTTAAGACAGCTGAGCCAGTGTGATGTATTGGTTAAAAGGCTGGAAGCCCAAAGTTCCAGTTCCCTGTTGCCATAGAAAGCACTGCATGACCTTGGGCCAGTCACTCCTTCTCAGCCTGTCCTACCTCACAGGGTTGTTGTGGGGATTAAACTAAACCAAGGAAGAATCCTTGGAGGAAAGGCGGGATTGTGTCTGTGTTAAGTGCTGTCAAGCTGCTTCTGACTCACGGCAAACCTATGAACTAATGACCTCCAAAAACATCCTATCGTTAACAGCGTTGCTCAGGTCTTGCAAGCTGAGGGCCGTGGCTTCCTTGATTGAGTCAATCCATCTCCTGTTGGGTCTTCCTACTGCCTTCAACTTTGCCTAGCATTATTGTCTTTTCCAGTGACTCTGCTCTACTAGGTTGATACCTGCACACATAGTATATGAGAGACATATACTAACCAGTATTACACTAGAACCAATTTGACCAGATGTTTGAGTAATTGGCAGTAACTTTTACAACCTATACACATGCCTGGTTGGGTTTGAACTGCTTGTATATGTATTTATTTATTTATTTCTGTAAATGTGTGCAGGCTAACATGTGTTTTAATTAACCACTGATGAAGGCCCAATAGGCTCAAACACGTTTAGTTCTGGTTACAGATGTCAACCTTAGGCTATGCCATTGTGCTATTTTAATGTTTTTAAAATATTTTTAACCTTTACATAGCGCTTCCAATAAATTATATTTACAGTATTTATATACACACACACATATATATATATTTTCCTTTTACCCAACCTCGGGTACCCTTCTTATAATGTGACCATAGTATGATAGCCTAAGTTTAGTCATTTTAGTTTCTAGGGAGGATCTAGAGATAAAGAAATCTTAGGAATATTTCTTGCGCCATGTTGCCACACAGTGCATTTGTACTACAATTGCATGATTCATCCCAACAACCTCCATTATCATTAACAAATTAATGCAGATGTTATTTGAAGTATGGCCAGAATGAATGAATGGCCACAGACACTCTGCTTTTTCACCAGCACTCTGTGCCTCTGATTTAACACACTGGACGTTGTATTCTGGTAAAACTAGAAGTCCAACTAATCAATAATTAGAGAATCAGAGCTTGTTTTTGTACAATTTATTTACCCATGCTTCATTTAAATATTCTTTTTTTAAAGGGCATTACAGCTACAATCTACTTTTCATTGAACAGCTGTGGTCCTCTGACTATACACAGTCCTAATTTCCTTTCAGTGGACCATGAGATCACTTTGGAAACCATAAAAGAAAATGATGTAGGCTTTTAGCAATGATGGATTCTAAATTAAAGTGCAACTGGATGCAGCTGAACTCTTTCTGAACCCTGATGCAGCAGTACTGAGCATCCAAGGAAGGCAGAAGAGTAAAAGTAGTAAAGGCCTGTATATGCTCTGTCACTGAGATATTTGTCAAACAAGGTGCTGCTATTCTGGTTCAACTAAGCAGTGTCTTTGCTGACAAACATCACAACCCACACCTGCTTTACAAGGGAAATATTAGAAAGAACATAAGAACATAAGAAAGGCCCTGCTGGATCAGACCAAGGCCCATCAAGTCTCTGCTCACGACCTGAGTCCGATTCTAACCGAAGTAGGTTTCAGGTAGCCGGCTCAAGGTTGACTCAGCCTTCCATCCTTCCGAGGTCAGTAAAATGAGGACCCAGCTTGTAAAGGCAAGATGACTGGAGAAGGCACTGACAAACCACCCCGCAAACAAAGTCTGCCTAGTAAACGTCGGGATGTGACATCACCCCATGGGTCAGGAATTACCTGGTGCTTGCACAGGGGACCTTTACCTTTAATACACAAACATTTAACCCTCTACCTATAGTTCAAGGTGGTACTGTCCAAGAATACCTTTACCATGTGATGGGCTCCTTCAGCAGAGATTAACCCCCCCACAAAAGGAAACATCCTAGAGGTGACTAGAGGAGACATCAGCCTCACGTGACTCACTTGACAGAGCCTTCGACTACCGCACTCTCCACCCACCTACTCTTTTTACACACTATTACTGATGTTAAAATTGAACCCTCACAGAAACCAACTTATCCTGTGCTGCAGCGACCTCAGGGACAATCATGCTGTACAATGTATGACACATAGACAACTTCTTCAGCTTAGGCAGCTGGGTCCTCTCTCAATCAAGTTGGTCAGTGGTTGGAAATCTCCATCCTCACATGAAACTGTTCCATCTCTCTATGCACTTTGGCTGGGGAGGGTCCAGCCTCCCAAGCTAAACAGCAAAGAAACAACAACGGGACAGCTCATTTAACAACATGTCTCTAATTTGTCTGCTTATTGAGAGTGCATAGCTCTAACAAGTTATATAGACTCCCTCATTGTTTGTTGTATTGCTTATGTGGTGCTTTGGCGAGAATGTATATTGGCAAATTAGAGCCAAGTTGTTAAATGAGCTATTGTGGTTGTTTCTTTGCCACTTTGTTCAACGTGAAGGTATATTGTTTTTTTCTACTCCCAAGCTAATTAACCCAGATGATAATGAGCATTCTCAAAATTTGCAGAGGGGGTGAAAGTTGAGAAATAACATCACATTCTGGAAAACCCCAGCAGCTGGGGATGGCGTGGCTGCGATGCCGCCGCAACGCCTCCACAGAGATGTGGGGTTGCTGTACGGGGAAAAGGGGGGGTTGTTAATTTTTTAAGTCCCTAAAATGGGGGGAAAGACCCCATTGCAGTGATGCTTGCCACCAAAAATGGTGGCGTAGCAACTCCATTGCATTAGGGGGCATTCCCAGTGCGAAAGGGGTTAGGAGGCTGTCTAATGGCAGCTCCACCCCCGGGAACGCCCTGGGAACGCCAGCACAGGGACTTGTGCCCAGAGAATGCTGGCAGAAGGCCATGCTGGCATCCAAGGGCCGCGCTGCCGCCACGGTCCAGGGTGGAGGTGTAAGTGGCCCAATGCTAACCATACAAAAGTCATCAGTGCTTTCAGGCTTTCAACCTATTACTCTTCAGATAATGTGGGGCTGTAGAATTCTGTGATAATAGCCAGATAAGGCCTTGATCAAGGAATATAGCAGACATTGCAAATAACAAATTTACTTTTTACCATAAAAGTGTTGCAGGATAACTGCTTTATATCCTAGCTTTTTTAATAGAAATATTTGCTTACAAGGGATACTTACATAGCAAATGGCAGCTAGCTCCTGGCGTAAATTACTTGTCTCTAAACTCACTGTTGTTTTCATTGGGTTTACTCCATTATCATAAACTGTAAACTTAGTACCCATGAGGTTTGATCTATCAGAGAGGGGGAAAAATACATCACTTCATTGTTCAATACACATTGTAGTAACTTCATCCATTACTATCACTGAATCGTAACATCCCACATAATGCAAAAAGACTTATGAAATTCTGATAAAATATTATTTAAAATCTCAGTGGAATCTAATACCATTAAGACAAGATATATGATCCAGCAAGTACCAGACATTCAGAGCGTTTAGAATTGAAAACAAAAGGGGGAAGGAACTCAACCCAGAAAAGAAACCAAATAGCCAAAAGGGTTGAGTAAAACTTTTACCCAGCATTAAAAGATCCAAAATTAATCATTACTTAATCCATTTTTATCCAGCTTCTACTTCAAGGAGTTCTCAATTGCATATATGAGTTATTTCACTTTATTGTCTTTTTAAACTTTTATTTTTTTATTACACAATTTGTACAAATATACAGAAATAAATATAATACAAGCATAAAATGAAATGAGCATTAAAAATATAAGACAGAATTATGTCATTACATTTACATAATCATCCATTCCATTTGCAATGCAATACACTTTATTCTCAATATAACACTGCAAGACAAGTTGGGACGAGAGATGGGTAGAGTCTTAGAAAAGGAATTTGAACCTAGACCTTACCAATCCAAGTCCATTACTTATCTGTTACAGAACAATGGCTCTGGTACCTCTCCTTTATATTTACCTTTCCAAAGCTCTTTAAAAGAAGAAATAATCCTTCTGGTTGATTTTAAGACGAAACGGCAACCAGAATATGATAAATATCTATCTGTGCCAAATATTATTGCTAGATGTAGGATATAGATACAGGTTATTAGCTGGTATTTAGATACAGGTTATTAGCTGGTATTTAGTATCAGGAAATGATAACTTCAGCCAGAGGTTAGATTCAAGGCTACAAATTCATATTGTGGTAACAGAGTGTGGTTGATTAATTATTATCTACTAAGTAGATAATAGATCAGGCTAGCCTGATCTCAGAAGCTAAGCAGGGTCAGCCCTGGTTAGTATTTGGATGGGAGACCACCAAGGAATACCAGGGTTGCTGTGCAGAGGAAGGCACTGGCAAACTACCTCTGTTAGTCTCTTGCCATGAAAACCCCAAAAGGGGTCGCCATAAGTCCGCTGTGTCTTGACGGCACTTTACACACACACACACACGCACAAGTAGTTTTAAGTATCATGTTATGCATAGCACTCCATAAGGGAATGGCAATATATTATAGGGCACTATTAAGATATTGTTTTAGTATTTTAAGGGTGGGATTGAAGCTGATGTATGAATTGTATTGTATGTATGATGTATGTATTGTTACTTGGACACAGACATGTGTTTGTCTTCTTCCTTTTTAACCTTTTTTTTGTTTCTGTATCCCATTATAGAAAATAAAAAATTATAATAAAAAAGAAGGGATAATCCCCTGTAGTTACCACTGAGTAACCATCCTCACTTATATAAACAAAAGGATAGTTAAAGCAAATTAAAAAATAATTAATCTCATTTTAAAAGAGAGCTTGCAGCATATGAAGGGGCAGAAGATTAATGTCAAGAAATTATCAGTGTCTACATACAGGCAGATGAGGCACCTTCACTGCTTTATTTGCGAACTGCTGTATACTAGAATTTTCTTTAAGAGAACAAACATGTACTAGTTGGATCATATCCTTCCACTATGTGGAGGAAGGCTTGCTCTGTCAAAGAAAGATTTCTCACAGTGGAAGGTGGTTGGATCCAACCCTATGATATCACTAGGTAAACGACATGATTTTACAATCCCAAAATGTTCATTTAATTATTTCAGCATATACCTTCTTAGCATACACTTTAAATACCTAAATATTTACCTTAGTTTCCCAATGAAACTCTCTCCTCCTCGTGACAGATCTGTTGGGTCTATGGAGATGAGGTAATTTGAGGTTTTGCTCTTCTTTCGCTTCCTTCCAGCTAACAGGAACACCTAAGGAATTGAGGGGGGCAAACGTATTCTAGGTAGGCTCTGACAGTTCCATTAGAAAAAGAACATCAAGGCCAATTTCTTCTGGTTTAATGTTATCAGCAAAAATGCAGAAGGTCAGCAAGAGTTAGCAAAAATGGGTTTAAAAATCAGCAAAGGAAATGGGTTAGTATTCGTTTCTTCAATCCATTATGTATGATTTAAATAATTAAACCTGATACACTTTGTTAAATGTTTAATTCCATCTTGAACAGTCTCCTTCGAGTGAAAGGAAAACAGATGCCAGCTCAGGACACAAAGGCAGGGAGCCCCACTGCTAACCATTTAAATAAACCAAAGAGAATAAACTAAATCCACTTTGCTTTTCTCAAATCTTAAATTTAATTGACTAAAACATTAATTTGGTCAACAAACAGAAGAAGAAGAAGGAGGAGGAGGAGGAGGAGGAGGAGGAGGAGGAGGAGGAGATGACAAAAAATGCAAGCCTTCACTGCAAGCTGGATATGATACTAATTAAGCATTGCACACATTAGTGATGTTATACATGTTGCTACATCATTACCAACAACAATAACAAAAATAATACTCTAACAGGACTTCCCTCATTCAAGATATTTACTTATTCATTGAATGTTGATTGAGGAGAGATTTGGGGTTTGCTATTTTTTGTTTTGTTTTAACTGAAAATGTCTTTAACTATTATCATAAGCTGCCTTGAACCACGAGGAAAGGTGGGATATAAATGCTTTCATTAATAAATAAGATTGGAATAATGAAAAAGCTGCCTTATACTTGGTCCATGAAAGTCAATATTGTCTACTCAGAAAGGCAGAAGCTCTGCCAGTCTCAGGGGAAGGTCTTTTACATGACCTGATCTTTAACTGAAGATGCTAGGGATCGAAACTGGGAACTTCCACGTGCCAAGCAGATGCTCTACCATTAAGTCAGGGCCGCGCCCCTTAGAAGGAGCATCCCAACCTTTCTGATCAAATGCAGTTAATAAAGCAATTTCCATCACTGACAACATTCTTTGTGGTACCTTAGCACAGGAAGACTGTGTGCAAAACACAATGTACTCTCAAAGTTTTGTGCTAATATGTTAGAAACAATGAGGATGGAAAACTATTATGAGCACAGTGAATTCCCACTCCTACACTTCTGCAATTGGTTTGTTCTGCTATCTCATAGGGAATCAGCAAAATGTGGTTGGTGACCTTTTTACCGTCCTCCCTTTCCAAGTGGAGGTAGTAAGTAGGGTACATTCCACGGTCCATTCCCTTCTTGTCTCTCGTGATTCGGCATTTGACAGTAGCACCCTGAGGAGCAGGTCTCACAGCAAATTCCTCCAGGTCATCAACGTCTATTACAGGGCTGTTTGTCGAAGGGCTGGGCCCTGCAGCTGTCTCCTAGAAGAGAAAGAAAGGCTACCATGTACTAAAAGCACAACAAGAGATTAAAATCATTTTGAAGTTCAATATGGTCTCCATGAAGTCAGTGGGCTTAGAAGGGTGTAACTCTTTAGGGCTGCACTGTCAAACTACAATATTTGGCCACTGAGAAAATTAAATTCTGAGAAGCTTTAGGGTCACAGTGGTTATCAGTGCTAAGCAGAATGTGGCTGTGCTGAGTGCTATGGTTCCTAATGGACAATATTTGGCTGCAATCCTTGTAATACCTTCATGGAAGCAAGCTCCATTGAATAAAATGGGACTTACTTTTGAGTAGACCTGCTTAGGCTTGGTCCCCATGTGACTTTTTCAGTTTTTTCTTGGATTTTTAAATCCAAGGCTGCACACTCCCTTTCTCAAGTGGGGAACCCTTTATACCAGGGGCGTCAAACATAAGGCCCGGGAGCTGGATCCGGCCCAGCGGAGGCACACACACCACCACTCTCGATCTAGGCTGGCGAGGCATGGCCCGGCCTGACCAAGTGACATTTATGTCATATCCGGCCCTCGTAACAATTGAGTTCGACTCCCTGCTTTATAAAGTTCTGTAAAAAAAAAGGAATGCCACCAAAACCACTCCCACCCATACCCACAACAATGCTTTGCTACTTTGTGAACATTTGCTTCTTTTAATTCCCCACCCCCAATTTTAGCCTTTTTATTTAGGCCATAGAGTTAAATCTAGGCTAATTTAAGGGGGGAAATACAAGGAGCACAATTTATCTCTGCAGGAGAGCTATCTCCACTCCACCCTCACATCTGTAGGAGAGGGGTTACCACACTAGTGATGTGAGGATTAGAGCTACTGCTAAGATTTAAAATGCTTTCTTGGTTGTATAAAAAGAGCAAGAAAAGAAATCATGCTTTCAAGTTACAGCAATGGACATTTAATCCGGATATCAGGAAGTGCTTCCTTGCTGTAAAATTAGCTGGGCAATCCAATGGGAAGGCTTAAGCTCTAAGGAATTCAGATGAGCCAGATGGCCTGTGAGGTATGATTATGCCAGACTTTTTCACCTTGTTTGATTTCTTGCTTGTTGCAGAACCTGGTCGAGTGTTACTGTTTATCTGGGAGGAACTTGAACTGTCTTCATCCTCCTCATCCTCCTCTTCATCAAAATTCATGCTGCTTGAAATACCTGAGAAAGAAACATTTACAGGAAAAGACGACTACTACATAAAATGGTTTGCTGTGATAATTCTTAATCTGTAAACACAACTCATTTGCTATCTCTATCACTCTTCCATCTCCATTATTTTTTGGTTTTCAGAGATAGCACAGTCCTGACTAACTATTTCTGGGTATTAATAAAAGATGGAAACTGTCTTCATGCCCTGCTGAGGTATCTGATGTGTGTGTGTTAAGTGCTGTTAAGTCGCTTCCAACTCATGGCGTCCCTATGAATCAAAGTCCTCCAAAATGTCCTATCTTTGACAGCCTTGCTCAGCTCTTGCAAATTGAAGGCTGTGGCTTCCTTTATTGAGTCAATCCATCTCTTGTTTAACTGGTCTTCCTCTTTTCCTGCTGCCCTCAACTTTTCCTAGCATGACTGTCTTTTCCAGTGACTCTTGTCTTCTCATAATGTGACCAAAATACGGTAGCCTCAGTTTAGTCATTTTAGCTTCTAGGGTCAGTTCAGGCTTGATTTGATCTATAACCCACTGATTTGTTTTTTTGGCAGTCCACGGTATCCGTAACACTCTCCTCCAACACCAGGTATCTGATAGCCCACTGCCATTAAGACAAAATTCTGACTTAGCTAGGTTATTGGTCAAAACCAGCATGGTGGTTCTTAAATTCACACCTAATTGTAGCATATCCATCCTATATTTAACCTCTAACATGGATGCAAATAACGCAAAATGGGCCATTGCTCTCCAGCATTTCCACAAATGGCTATTCCCTCCAACATATCTACAAATGCACACTGAACAGTCCCTAAAAGGGTTTTGTTTAAGCCTCTGGAGACATAACCCAGATTGCTGGGCAAAATGTATGACAAAATTACATATCAGAATTACTGTGGTATAGTTTCTGCCTGCAAATACAATACTAGTATGATTAATTGAAAGCTTTTGATATTGCAACAGTGACCTTAGGAGTACTGATAGCACTAAAGAAACAGAACGATTCTTAAAACACAAGGAATGGTGTACTGTCCTTTTTATTCCATTGACAAGAAGACAGTGGATACGTTACCAGTGTTGACCCCCAAATAATGCTAGTAGTGGTATATTTTGACAGACTGAGAGGTTCACATAAAAGTGTTTGTTCACATAGTTTGTGCTGCTGCACATTTAGCATGTCTTTAGGACACTTGTTCCTGGATGAAACAGACTTTCTGGCTGCTCTATGGAGAATTAACACATATCTGCTAATATTAGTCTGCCTTGGAAATGTCGGGATGTGACATCACCCCATGGGTCAGGAATGACCCGGTGCTTGCACAGGGGACCTTTACCTAGAGGGCTATCAAGTATAAAAGATGAGAAAGCATGAAAGATTAAGTATTTGAGTCCTTTCTCCAACTCAACTGTAATTCCCACTTGCCACCCTTCCATCCATCCATCCTAGCCTCCTGAGGACTTTCATCCTCAGAATTCAGGAATGCACTATTAGTATCACTGCTGTGCAGCCCTGGAGATACCTTCATTGGAGGAAACAAAGTAGTTGTCCCCCCCCCCCGGGTATCTATTGGCAGAGACTCAGGAGTGTTTTTTGTGGATGGGGGCTAAGTCTGACCCTTGCTCTTGTCACCTTTATACATTGATTCCAAACTAGTACTTCCATTTTTGTGTGGGGAGACTTTTGGTGATTCCTCCTCAAGCTGCAGCCTTTCTTGCTATCCTTGAGGTTTGCCCGACTATGAGAAGCAGCTTTTCAAGAGGCACAGTGGGATGCAGCAAGAGAGATGAAAGGAAAGATCTATTTTGTAACTCAGCTTCTCTTCGAGTTCTTAGGGTTTAACCAAGGTCTGTAGTGGAACCTAAGTTTTCCTTTACTCTGTTCCATTCTAGATTATGGACAGTTGACTTGGTCCCCCAGAATTCTCTTAGAAACCACCAAGCACCAAGCTAGCCCTCATCTTGCTCCAAGTTTTGTTGCTGGATCAAGTTAAGAGTAGGCCTCTAGTCCACAGCCATATTAGCTAAGTTGTAATCACACAAATCAGAACATACAGTCAAAAGTGTCACCAAGTTTCAATGGACCCTTACCTTTTTTCTGCATTGTTACTCGAAGGTCCTGTTTGCTTTGTTGCTGATTGCTAGCCAATGTCTCACCTTCATCTTCAACTTGGCAAGCCTCTCCAACAGTAAGAATCTGAACCTGGCTCCCTACTTCTTGTACATCATCCTGAAAAGCAGCGGGACCATCAATTCCTAGCAAGCAGCAAGAGTAAAGAATTGTGTCAGTGTAAAACAATATGCAAAGCCTTCTTCAACCACATCTATGAAGTCACACCTCTTGACAATGAACACACACATGAAGCTGCCTTATACTGAATCAGACCATTGGTATTTCAAGGTCAGTATTGCTCACTCAGAATGACAGCTGCTCTCCGGGTCTCAGATAAAAGTCTTTCAAATCACTTACTGCCCTGTCCTCTTAACTGGGGATGCCGCGGATTGAACCTGGGACCTTCTGTATTCCAAGCAGATGCTTGGCCACTGAACCATGCCCCACTCCCATGGCCATCTTCAATTGTACCTTGATAAATAAAACAGCTTTCAAGTAACAGGGGCAATTCAGTCAGAACAGCTTGATCACGGAGAGGCTACACAAACCTTGAAGTCGATTGACTTCAAAGACACAGGATTTCATTGATTCTGCAGCTTGAGAATGGGAAAAGCAATAACTGTCACAATGACTATTCCTCAAAAACTGCAGCAGCATTGTAGCCAAGAGCTATTACCACCACCTGAACCCCAAGACAGCCTGAGTGGGGGTCAGACAGGGATAAGATATTTCTCTCCTTTCTTTCCTCTCCACATGGAGAAAAAAGATTATGGAAAATTATTATTGCTGCCTGCTTGAGATTTGGTCAGCTTCATAAAAGTCAACTCTCTGTACTGGTATGAGCTATGATATTATTAATTCTTGATATGATGAACCATAGGCTTCCTATTCCAAAGGTTCACAACTAACGAATGCAATGGAATTGAAACCCGTTACTAATGTCCATCTGGTCATTATTGCAAAATGGCAACTAACATCTTCTTTCACAAAGATCCATCACAAACAGAAAAGGAATCAATCAAAACTGGGCAAATGTTGCTGACCTAGTGCTTAATTGGGAAGTGCCTGGAGCCCGCTACCTAAGCAGCACCCTAACCTCCCCCCTCTTGGGATGCGCTTCCAACCTCAATCCCTTAGCAAAGAATACCTTTGTATGCAATTAAACTCACAGAAACCATTGTTGGATGGAAATGGCCACAACTTTTATTGGCCACAGCAACAGGAATTGGCATGGCCTAGGGGCGTGATGCTGAGCATCAGTGACTCGCCCGCCAACTGATGCATCTCCTATCCCCAGCCCGCCTGATGGGAGTAGCCTGGGATGGCAGTCCGTGGGACACACTTGGATGGAAGCCTGCTGTGTGGCTCCCTGCCACTAGGAGGGAGGCCACCCTGACAGCGCCTGATTGGGCATGTCACAATCCAGGCCTCCACCCCCCCCAATCCCTTATTGGGATCCCCAGAGTGGGGAAAAGGGGGGCACATAGGCCATCTTTTCCCCCAAACTGGATTAGGCCCGATGCCACGCCACCAAAAGTATGATAACAGAACATGAATAACAAACAGCGGAAAAGGGGGATGGGAGGGCGGGACAACTCAGAAGTCAAACGAGCCGGGACCCAGTGAGGGCTCTTTAAATTTTCTGCAGGTGGACGTAAGTGAAACATTCAGGTCCACAGCCCAGAGTAGGGCCTGCCCCCAGAGCCCTGGAGCTATTTGGCCCATTTGAACTCCTGGACAGGCCAGGGGAGGAGTGGCAGGACAGGAAAGTTCCAGCAGGAACCACTGATGCTGCAGATCCCTCCTTAGCCTCCCAGCTGGCTGCTATTTCAACCTGGCGTGCCTGCCAGCCCTGAAAAGCCCTGAAAAGCCCAATGTCCAGCCCAACGAGCCCCCGCACTGGCTCCAGCCACCCCTCAGCACAGGCCTGCAAAATGGGGCTCTTTCGGTGAGTTGGAGCCCACGCTTACTTAATTCCTCAGCTATTAACATTAGTTTGCTTTATCTGTTTTACTTTGTCTGTGATTAGAAAACTCATTTCATTCTCCCTCATATTCTTAGGAAGTAAACTGAAAGGACATTCTTCATATCATACAAACTTGTTTAAATCTTCACAACTAAGTACCTGGAACAAAGTTGTCTTACCTTGGTTCCAGTCAAGATACAAGCAAGGATAACCACATGTCTAGAGAGACCCTGCATAATCTACATAGTAATGTTCTTTAGGGAGATTGTATCTATCACCTTTTGAGATTTGATATTTTAGTTTTGGTTTTAGCTGGGGAAGCAGGATATAAATGTTTTAATAAATAAATAAATAAATAAAACCATTCTATAAGTAGCTAAAAGAAAGTAGCTATAAGTTTTGCAGAGCAGATGTTCTTGGTGGTTTCCTTGAAACACTTTTTGTTTATTGTTTATTGGCTATTCTTCAGCGACAGGATATCCTTCAGAGACTGGATGGAAGCAATCTAGCAATTCCTGCGGATGGTTTAGCATTATGTTGTAATTTTCTATGCATGCTGGGGTAGGCAGTACACTTCCCACTATGCATATGTAACGCGATATGGTAGTAAACCTATACACCTTGCTCAATGATAGAGGTACTTTTGTACTTTTCTGTAAGGAGGCATAGAGGAAATTATGCATGAACACTCACTGTTTTGTGAGTATGTGGATCAGCCCAAAATCCTTTACAGAACAACAGTCTAATTATAAACCACTTGAAATGAAGGGGACCTACATATTAAAAAAATACTGTACCCAATGTAACATAAAGAAGACATTTAGAGTGAGCCTATTTATCATATCTATCAAAACTGATACAATATTCCCATCAGACTGACATCTGGCACAGTGAATCTATCTAGAGTGGTATAATTCAGTAAAAAAAATCAGAAGTCTGATGTAAAATAGTTAATTTAAAAAGTTCTTTAAATTTGCCTTTATTTTGATAGTTCGTATAGGTTTGCAACTGATTTCTGTGCACCCACAAATATTTTCAAGTTTATTCCTGCTAGCATCCTTTTTCTGGTTCATAGTCTGCCAAAAGTTCACCAATACTCTAGGGGTCTTATTCTAACTGGTCTGGCAAAAATCTACCACATTATGAGGTTTCAGAATTCCCAATTTAAAAAATTAACTTGGCAAATTTTGAGCACACGCATAATTAATGAAGTAAGCCCTCTTTGTGGATAATTTACTGCAAGGAAAAATGGCTGCTGCCTGTTCAGCCAAAAAGTGGAGAAGGCAGCTTCAGCTGCAATTACCGAGTACTCGGGTGTAACAGCTGCTCGGGATGGGGGATCCTACGAGATGAGTAGATAACCTGAGTGTGGGAAAAGACGTTTTCAGTGGATGCAGTTATTTTCAAAGTATGTTAGGGAGGAGGGGATGAATGGAATTTCCGCATTATAATGACATAACACTGGGAAATGAATGTGCCTTGACTATACAGCTGCTTCCACTGTATAGTTAAGACTTCAAAGATATCCACTTCATTTTGTTGGATATAGCACCCATTGTTCTCATTTCCATGATATTTATTACATTCAAAAGCCTAGTGTATACCGTACAGTTACATCTGCACATTAGAATTCTAAAGCATTGCTTCAAACCCTGCGTAGTCTGCATCCCTACTGAAAGCTTGGCACCAAAATGCTGTGAAGAAACACTGGCCTGCTTTGAATTAAGAAGAATGAGTTTAGCGGTAAAAGTTGGCATCTATTTCTTTTTTTCAAATCTTACTTTTACTTAGAGCTCACCAGAAAGACACTGGATAGACTCTCGCCCAATCCACATTCGTCACCTTTTACTTATTTCCACATTTGAAAACTGAATACAGCAAATAGCCAGATAAAGCTGTAGATTCTTCGATCTAATTTATTTCACTGGCAATAAAGCTTGTCTGCATTTATCACACTTTATCTCGTCCTTCCTCCAAGGGGTTCGGGTTGGCATGCATGGTTCTCCTCTTCCCACTGTATTTTCCCAGCAACCCTCTGAGGTGATTAGGCCAAGAGTAACTGGTCCAAGTGTCATCCAGTGAGCCTCGTGCCAGAATGGGATTTAAACCTAGGCCTTGTCATTGTCAGTGAGACACTCTAACCTCAATACTACACTCTCTCAAATTTTAATAGCCTTTGCTGATAATTGTACTGTCAGCGTTCCATATGTTGCAATATCTTCCCATTTAACTGATTAAAGTTAGAAGTCTTCGTCCAGCATAAGGAGACTTCCTTCAGCTTAAATGGTTTTCCATTGGAAGAAAAGCCACTGAAGTTGAAGGAAGCTCCTTAGGCTGTAAGAAGGATCCTTGGTGGATGGTCGGACTCAACCCCGATTTGTCATCTATTATCCATTGTCTCTTTATAGCTCTCTGTTTGGGAAGGAATAGATAGTGCAAACGTTTGTACTTCATGTAAGATAGATCAATCAATGGGAACTAATAAATCACTTCCAAGTTGAGAGGCAGTATGCCCCTGAAGATGATACTGAAGATAGTCATACTGAAGATACTGTGGATGACCAACAGGGATGGCCATCACCTTCGTGCTATTCTCATGAGCTTCAGAAGCATCATGCTGAATGCCGTTGAAAACAGAATTCTAGTCAACAGGGCTTGGGTCTGATTCAGCAAGACAATTATATATTCCTGAGGGCCAAACTAGATAAGACAGTGTCCCCAAGTTCACCCCAGAGACAAGCCTCCATTTTGTAGAGTGAGTTCCCACTGAGGAACTCCTTTGAACAGTGCCATGGGTGATTGATTCTGATCAGGACAACCACAGCCCAGGGAGGAGCAGGGCTCCTGCCTTCCACCGACACAATTTTTCTGACCCAAAATGGCACCAGATGCGTCTTAACAAATAACACCCCCCAGCACCATTTCAAGTCAAAAAATGGCATGAGGGGAGGCAGGAGCTCTTCCTTTCCCCACACTGGTGTGGTCTCAACCAGAATTGGCCCTGGTGGTGCAGTCAAGAGGAATTCCCCAGTGGGAACACACTCCACAAAATGTATGCATGTCCCTTGGGCAAACTTGGCACCATTGTCTCATCTTGTTTGACCTTCACCCAGTCTTCTTATAACTGATCTCTAAGGAATACTCACTGTGGTTCTGTTCCCAACAACTCCTGTGAACTACCTTTTATATTGCTAGAGGAACTTCTATACTCAGAAATTCCATCATTGCTCCTCTATTCACAAGCCTGGAGTTCTCTTTGACTCTTCTTCTCTCTTGTTGTGTATTCAAACTACTACACGCCATTTCCATTTTTTGGAATATAACTTTACAACAGACTACTTGCTAATTTTGCCATCTGATTAAATTTAATGTCCTTAGTCAAGCTATATCTGGTTACCAAATAGATACTTCTCAATCCTATCTAAATCTCTCTCACAGCTGTACTGATTTAGCATTATTTTAGACAAGAAATTAAAAGCCTGAACCCATAATTCCAGTAGACAGATACATTTAGGTGTGTCTGCGTGCCATCAAGTTACAGCTGACTTATGGCGACCTGGTAGGATTTTCAAGGCAAGAGACGTTCAGAGGTGGTTTGCCATTGCCTGCCTCTGCATGGGCTGAGAGAGTTTGGAGAGAAATGTGAATGGCCCAAGGTCACCCAGCAGGCTTCACGCTGGAGGAGTGGGGAATCAAACCCAGTTCTAGATTAGAATCTGCCGCTCTTAACCACTACACCACGTTGGCTCTCAGGTACAGGACATTAATGATTCACTTTAAAATTAAATATCTGAATGAATGACAATGTGTACTGCCCTGATTATATAACCTTCAAGCTGGGAATAAGCGCATGACAAAACCTAACTCAGTTTTTATCACTTTTTGTTATTTGTCCTTAATACTGCAAAATGTAAATGTATCACTGTAGAGAGAATTGACCAAAGTTTGCTTAGTTATAATTATAGAAAGGCCCTCAAGAGATTTCTTTTCCATTGCCTTTCTATATTTTAAGTGGTTTAAAAACTTACTTGTTGTCTGAGTTTTGTCATTCCCTGTTCTTTCCTAAGCTATACGCTAAGGGCTTACTAACATGGAAAGAGAACTTATTTCAGAATCATAATCACTCAGTCAACTTACTCAGAGACCAAAGGGGAATTTAATATGCCATCTTATACCCATGAATAACTAGATTTGAAAGACACAACTGCACACATTTAATCAGCCATCTAGCGGGAGTGTCATTATAATCAAACAGTTCAGACATGATAATGTTTGTGCTTGCAAATGATTGCAAATGCCATTTTCATGCCCACAAGCATGGATGCCTCAAAAATAAATAAGAAATCAGGATTATTATTAAATGAACATTAGGAAGTCGGCATGACCCTACTTTAAATCTAATGATCATTGTTATGCACTGCACAAAAAGAGAATTGCTGTTTATTGGCCTATAGAATGTGAGAAGAGCAATCATCTTGCACAAGCAATTAGCAACATCTAGCAGCCACTTCTCCCATTTTCTAAAAGTACAGCTTCATTAAGCTTAATATTTCCCTGATGCTCATCTTTCTTGCATTGATCTGATCACAGCTTTATTATCATGGAGCCTCTCGGAAAAGCATTACGTATATAAGATCATGAATTCAGTTATTTCAACAATAATTTTGAGTACTGCTCATGTATAATTCAATTGTTTTTAGTGCTAAATTAGCTCATTATTCACAAAACGGAACAGCCATACTTTGAAATGGGAGTTTTTCAACAATGCATGAATAACATTCAGAAACTTTTCAGGGGGAAGGGGCTCAGGTGTGGTTCAGAAGCACAGAAAACTGCTTTTAAGATACTTCACTGGGTTCGAGCTAACAGGGACTATAGTGCATAATTCTCTGTGTTCTGTGTACATTTTGAGCCAAAAGAATTCTGCTGATTCCAGAACTCACAATACTATGCATTCCCATAATACCTGGTGAATAATCAGCTAAGTAGAAGCTAAAAGCAAAATTGTGGCAAGATAGCTAGCTCCCCTTCCATTACTACGGTCTTTTATGCATGGGTTGTTCCTGTCACAGTCACCCCAATTGCTTCGGGGCTTCATTTTAAGTATGCATTTATTTTCTGACCTGCAGAAGTCACCTCACTCTCCCCTCATGCTTTCCCCACATTTTCAGGATGCCCTGAGTTTAAAGTCTGCCAAGATCCCAAATCGAAAGCCAGTCCTATGCATACTTGTCACTTCAGGTTTTTCTCCCCATGCTTATTCTCACTTCTCCCTCCCATGTGTTTGTCCCCCTCATCCAACCCTTCCCCTCCGAGCCAATATCAAGTGCACTAGTGAGAGAATAATGTTGGAATAACATGAGGCTGCTTACTTGGTCAGTTTCACAGTGAGTGTGGGTCAGTTTCAGTTCTGGGTAGAATGGAACAGAGCCAGGCTGATTTGCCGCCCTCCCCTTATACCCATCCTCTCATAGGCCTAAAAGTCTTCTTTTTTTTTTTTTTGCAGGTGCAAGATACCGATGGAACAATGAATGTCGCAAATGACCGTGTGAATGTTTTTATGTTCTTATGACCGCTGCATTGACTTACACAGAAACGAATTGGTCACGGGGGGGAGGGGGTTGTCACGACTTTTCTATGCTTGGGCTGTAAAATGGTAATTCGGTTCAGATCAAATGAAAGAATCCCAAAGTAGGGCTGGCGGGGACTGGTGATGTATTTCAGAAAAACACACCACAGCCAATTACAAAGCTGTGTTTTCAGGGGGAAGGGACTCAGATGTGGTTCAGAAGCTCTGCATTTTTGCTGGGGATGCATAATTGATCACAATGTACTGGAATTTCTTCAGGGCAAAAAGCAACTGTGCATAGTGTTTTAAGAATTTGACTGCAAATACTGTGCAGTTAGAGAGCAGCAGATCCAGCGGAAACAGACCATGCATAAAAGGCCTATGTCTCAGGCAATTGTTGTGAGGGAGAATCACAAAACAGTAGCACCGGTTCATATACATGCAGATGTTGAGCTGGACCTTGCTAATTGCTAGTATAAAAAACTGGTGGCAGTGAATTTTCTCCCAGCAGCCCACTGTGTCCCTTGTAAAAATGATGCTGAGGGTAAGGGGATCCTTGTAAACAGATGCTATATGGCACAGGGGAGCTGCAGTGAGGAACTGAGTGACATTGCACCCTCCCCCCATACACTCCTGACCCTTAAAATCTGCTATTGGAGGTCACACGGTGTTGTCTGAGGAAAGGGAAGGTATAGTGGATCTGCCTCCCCAATCCTTTCTACTTACAAATTGTACGATCAATCTCAAAATGCTTGCAGTTGGCAGGTCTCCACAGTGAGGTCATTGTTAACAGTATCCGCATGGAGAAAATACCATACCATTTGCTCTGTCCCTAAGCCATGGACTTTTAATTTCCATAGGACCCAATTCAATATATTTCACATGGAGTACACGGGTGTGCATATATACAGTCATTTTTAAAGAGCTAAAATGTGGGACCAATGACACCTTCCCCAATCTGGACACAGAGCCTAGTCTGTTAGGTTGGAGAGAAAGGTTACATTCTTATGACCAATTTGCCCTTTGGGAAAAACTATTGCCATCAGAGCAGAGTTTTTATCACCTGTTCTGCTCCTCTACTTTTAGCCCCTGGAAACATAAAAGGGGAAGCTGTAAATCTGATAGGCTTTTGTCTACTTTTGGCATTTGAAACAGTTTATTTATATATTCTGATTTGCTCGCAGTTTATCAAATGTTTAAAAAGTTCTGAACTTTTATATAAGCAGTAGCAGCATTGAACATTTAATTTTTTAAAACAAACTTCTAGCTCACTGTTAATTTAAAAAAAATATGTTAGATGTTTGCCTTTGAATGCACAATTTTTAACAGAAACATAGTATTGAATTCTAACATGGACTTTCAATTCAGTTCTGCTTAGGTAAGCTCTACATTCACACACTAAGTCCATTTTTTAAAAGTGCTAATTAATTTGGTCTAGATTTAATTAATTGGGACTATAGCCATTTTTGACACAGATCTACCATTGCAGTAAGAGAAAATACCACACTGGAGAGCACCTGTACTATTTGGCTCTGTCCCAACAGATTTGTAACAGGGGCCTTTCAGGACTGAGACACACAAAAATCATTCAGTGGGCATTTTGTATGGCCTGTTGTATATAGAGTTAGAGGTAAAATGAATAGTCTTTTCAAATTCACAAATCAAACGGGTAGTTGTTTTCTTAGCCAACTGCAATGTAATCTCATTTGTCTGCATAAATTAGATGACAGCCAGTATTTTCAGGTAATCAGAGGTTTTTTAGATAAGCATATGTACTACTTATATAGGATATCGGTCTTACGGAACATGATAGAGATGGCACTTGGTGAATCTGCTCATCCAGGTGCTTTTTTTTTTTTTTTTACAGATTCAGCACTTTTAAACACATGCCATAGACCAAAGTATTAGTGGGATCAGAATGGATTGGAGCAAAAGCCAAACAGTGCAGGTTTTGCCTACCTTGGATGCTCACTGCATAACTAAGTGTTTGGAATAACCACCATTGTCATATTGGACACTGGATTAAAAAGTGTTCTATATGTGCCACGTGAAAATAATATTTTCCTTTTTATAAAATTTAACATTCCTTTTGAGTGTGATTTGAGTCTCCAAAATATAAAACTTTAAATGGCAAATGATCACCTGAATCTAGTATTCAATTTATGGTAGTGACATTTCCCAAGCACAGTACTTCTTCCATGCACACAGTCCACTCATACAGGATTTCACTGCACACAGAAAAAAGGACCTTTGCTCTTCCTTCCATGCATACTTGCCCACATGGAATTCTGCTGCATACAGAAACAAAGGAATCTTATGTAGACTGCCAGAGTGAATGTGTAAAGAAATAGTTTGCAGTAAGTGTGCATGCGGAAACAGGTTCCACCCCGATGCAATTCAGCCGTCTAGTCTCATGGCCCTGAAAGGCCCTCCCCAAGCCCACAAAAGTAGTCTCTTGAAACCACCATCAAGCAATAAAAGACTTTCTCGGTCATTATTACAGGTCAGTGGGATAGGAAAGCATTTTCTTACAAAGGGAATACATCAGTCAATGGCTCAGTTCAGACATAACGAGAAAGCATGCTTTAATTTAACTACCCATATTCATTGATTGTCTGAATGTGGGCAAGTAAACTAACTTTGGTGAATTTGGGTCTGTCACAAATGCACTGTCCTGGCTTAATCCTGGCTTCTTTCCCGCCAACATTTTTTGCCCACTCCAGCTACAGAGAGGATGGGCAAGAGCAGCTGAACCCCTTCCGCTTTTTTCACTTCTGAAAGTAGTTCTCTCTCCCCATACTCAACGCTTCCTTATTCTTTAAGGTTCAGGGATACTGGCATGCTCCACCCTTTTATGGAGCAATCAAAAGGAGCTTTGCTTGTTTCACCACCTAAAGCAGGGCAGCAGCATGGCAAGGCGGGGAAGTGTGCTACTCCCTCACTGGGTCACTGCCATCCACAGAGCTCCGTGGTAGGCTGTGGAGATAGGCACATGCATCATCATCATCTATGCCACTGCCGTTAGGATCCAGGAAGTGTGTGCCCTCCAGACCTGCCTTTCCACCAGCGGCATGCAAGGGAAGCTCCAGCGGCACTTGTGGAATAAGGTTGTCAACTGGGAGGTAAAACTTGGTGGGGTTGTGTTCTTTTGGAGCTATTAGTTCTGGGGTAAATGTCTGCAAAGGGATATGATTCAGTTTAATTGGGATTTCTTCTGGTTAGGCGTGAGGGAAGGGTCAATGTCAGAAGTATATAGTTAGCATATAGTTTCACTGGGAAAGGGACTATGAATTTATGGCCTTGCAATAATGCTGGCCAGTAGGAAGCTGCTGGCACAGCAAAGCTCTCCCTCTGCCAAGCATCACAATGTAGGCTGGGACAGCAATTGCATCTTTTTAGAAGAGAGAGAAAGGCCACTTCCATTTCCACACTGGTTATCTGCCCCCCAAGTTCAATACTTTTGGGAAGTGTTTTTTCTCCTCGCTTCTCCACAGCATCAGGGTGCATTTGTATACCTCCTGGTGTTTTGCCAACTTTCTCTGCTCTTTCTGAAGCCAGGTTTGCTCTGAGGTTTTGGGGAAATCACATTAAAGCCTGAATGGCTACCATGTGGGTGGGAAAATTCAGATTTTCTCATCCAAAGGGCAGCCATTTCCCCTAATCCTGTCCCTGCAGTGGCCATTTCTTCCCCGTACCCCAACAGCAGCCACCCCCCCCATTCCTTGGGCCACCAAGGGTTTTGCCATTTTTTAAATCAGCACTGTTATATCAATATAACAGTTATACCAATAGATATACCATATTGTCTGAGTTCCCAGTTTTCACTTAAAGAAAAAGTAAGTTTCTGGCCCCTTCCATTGCGGAGATATAAGGGGAAAGGGAAGGGGCAAAAACATGTTTACATGGAAGCTGGGAGAACCTGGTGCACATAATGGTATAACATCATATTGCTATAACAATATTCTGGTGCTGATTCAAAAAAAATTGCCAAAGCCCTGGTGGCCCAGAGGAAGGGGATGGCTGCTGCCAGGGAAATTGCAGGAAATCTGTCATGTGGAAGCCCCACTGCTGCTATGCCTTATCAGTTGCCACACCAGCAATAGGGAAACCACGTAAGCATCTGTAAAAAACACCAAAGCTCTGAAACTTGGATTTGTCAAGGCAAGCTACAATTGAATAATCATCTGGAAACTACCCCATGGTTTCACAAACTAACTATTAAAATAAACCACTGTTGCATATTATGTCTAGAGATGTAGGAAGGAAACAGGGGGACACCCTTGATTTTTTTCATATATTTTCCCGAGGGTTTTTTTTTTTATTTCCAGCAGAAAAACTGGAAATCTGGGAGAGCACTAAAAAAAAGTCTTATAAAATATTTTCTTTTTTGGAATGAGTAAAATGCTTCTTAAATGGATGCTTTACTCATTCAGAATGTGCAGTCTGTAAGACAATCTACAGCATTACAATCTACAGCATTACATAAATGGTAGACACAGTTTGAATACAAATAGTTTTGTCCACAATTAATGCGCTATGACGCATATGATGATAACGATACACACTATGAAAGAGTTCAGTGTTTTCAATGTGAGAAAGTTTAACCCGCTATTCAGACATGCTGCTAGTCCTACTCTAAGCTTGTTTTCATCCAAATAATATGTTTAGATAGTTTAGTACAAAATTTGAGTTTTATATTTTCCCTACCTTTCAAATGCCAAAACTTTGCTAAAGTGGCATAGTAGCATATTATCTATCATTTAATATTATATTATATATTGTAACACATATTATGTATATTATGGGATATATTTACAATTTGACTTGTAGGAATTTATACTTTTAAATTCTATGAATGTACCAAACAGTGCAGTTCCTTTATTCTAAATTATGAATTTTATGTTGTTAATGTAGTTAAACATAAAAAATGTACAAACATCTTATTTCAAAATCAACAACATGCAGCTAACCTTTATGCTTCCCCTTTTTCTCCTTCCTGGTGTTGCCAGTTTGACAGCCTCCTGTAGCTGCCTTGGTTTTTTTAGTTGATTTTGGAGCTTGTGAGTCTGCTACCACTTTTACATCTTCTTGCTCAGCATCCTGTACTGCTCGAGAGATTCAGGACACCCCAACCAAAAAAGAAGAAGGGGCAACGAAAACAAGAAAGGAAAACAAGAAAGAGAAGAGATCAGAAATCCACGGAGCCACAGAGAAGCAAGCAAGCAGAGCAGAATGTAAAGCACATATTTCAGATAGTATAGCAGAAAGAAAACTATATAGGGCAAAAGGTTGCAGATTTATAATGTCAATTTACAAACGGAGTTACATGTTGGTTTTGGTGTTCTGATCTTCACACAATCACAAGGTAAAGGTAAAGATCCTCTATGCAAGCACCGGGTCATTCCTGACCCATGGGGTGACATCACATCCCAACGTTTACTAGGCAGACTTTGTTTACGGGGTGGTTTGCCAGTGCCTTCCCCAGTCATCTTCTGACCTCGGAAGGATGGAAGGCTGAGTCAACCTTGAGCCAGCTACCTGAAACTTACTTCCATCGAGATCAAACTCAGGTCGTGAGCAGAGCTTGGACTGCAGTACTGCAGCTTACCACTCTGCGCCACAGGGCTCTTTCATACAGTCATATTGGTGGCTAAATATTCAGTGGTCATTATCTGTTCGGCTTTCTGAATCTGTGAAGCAGCCTGTTTTTACCCAGAACATCATGGTGTAGATAATAGAATTTGTACCTGGTCCCCCGTGATACCTCACTGGGGGTTCTGTTGTAGGTTTCGTTCCAAATAAAGCACTTTATCTACAAAGTATTAACATTCTAGCAACGTTCCTACCAATATTTGGAGAGACATTGCGAGGAACATTGTCCAAATTGCTAGCAGCAGCACTTTCCTGAAGTCAATTTATTTATTAGCAGGCATGCCAGCGTCACCCTTTAAGCAGCAAATTGAAGCTCTTACCAGCAAGTAAATTTGCTGATAAGTACTGTACCATCTTCTCCCTGAAATAGCAAAGCTATTCACAAGGAAATTACTTTTGATTGCTCCTGATCATCCCTTGTTATTTATTGCTCTAATGCTGTTTTTCACCTATACATTAGTAAACATGCAATGAAGAAGTCAGGAACAAAGGAGGAACAAGTGAACAAACGAACGTAAAATCCAACCCCCAAATGCAACACAAGAGCTTTTGTTTTGACATTTTATGAAAAAACATATTCGGCTATCCAGCATGAATCTAAAAAGGAAATGAAACAGGCATATTTTCAAGTTTTCTTAATTATCTTTGGATAGTTCCAAAGGTAAAACAAGGACTACTTATTACCTATAGAAAAAGTTCAAGAAACAGATTTGTACAGGCAAAAAGGATAGTCTTCTCAGGTCTCCCTCTCTGAGGTCCTGCAAGACGACACATCTACCAACTTGCAAAGAAACGTGGGCCACTAACGCATGGTCCATTTTGAATTGTTTGTCCCTCTGTAGCGGCGCTATAGATCACACGTTAAAAAAATTGAACACATGGAGCGTGGCTGGGGAGAGAGAAAGGAGCGGGGTCCGGTCCAGCGTCGGGTGAAGGCGGCGACATGGCTCCATGCTCCTCCAGCATGCCAACCCACCAGAGGTGAGGGGAAGCCAGCAGTGGGGAGATGGTCAGAGTTGACGGGGAGTCAACCCAGAAGTCATACGCTCAGGCAAGGTCTCGCATTTATAGCGTGACTTGGGTTAAAGTCGCAATATCAGAGCGACTTAAAAACTCGGGGAAGCTCCGGGTTGGGATGGGTCAAACACGCAGGCCAGAGACAGCCATGCATGTTGACATGGTCGATTCACTGCATGCCCGGGAGCTTCCCCAGACAAAACGGCCATGCATTAATGGCCATATAAAGACAAGGCAACAGCAAGATTTGATGGGAAGCACTGACATACCTTGCGTTTTCTGTAGTTTAATCCTATTTAGGTCATGCAGTTCCAGAGTCAGGCCACATCTGGGTTGAAATGTGAGAAAACTGATAAAAGCTATCAGTACTGTAGTAATGGTGATTGGTAGGTCCTGTGATGTGGTATGGATTGTACCATCTACTAGCAATCTGTTTTTAGCCTATCAGATCACTCCGTTTCATAGACTTGGGTGTTCCTAGATGTATCACTTTCCCTGACAACTCTTGCATACTAGATTTTAATGAGTGTTTCACACTCAGAGATCACCACCACCATCATAAATGCATTCTAAAAGTCACACCTGATAATTTAGAAGCCCCTTCTGATATTGTACAGCTTTGTGAATTTCACTGGGATTAACCAGAATTTTTAGAAAGTATTTTTAGCAAGTCCTCGGAGCACTCTGCTGTTGCTTTATATATTCTAGGGATGAACCTTCAGAAGTCTTTAAAATGTGCATCTGGATTAACTTGCATGTATTTGCTATATTGCTTATTTTTAGAAAAACACAAATATTTTTTATTATTGCCTGCCATTTTCATTCCTAATGTATCAGCAGTTTCTTTATCTAACTAGCATTAGCTTAAAGCTAAAATAACTATTACTATCAACTACAGCTTGAGGAATTGGTTACAAAGAGATGGGAAATCATTCAGCAGTTGTCAAAGCCCATTTTATTATAAATATGTGACCTTGTCAAGCAAAACATTTTTTAAAATCCACATGAATTTATGCTGTAGGACTTGGAGACCTACACTTAGTTGCTATCTGCACCATCAGTAATGGAGATATTAAGCATGATAAAAGCAGCAAAATTAGGTTTTCAAAAAGCTGCACTAGTGCCCTGTAATTATAACAGAATAACCTGGAAACACTGAGAATAGAATAAGAAACTCTATTGCTTAAAGATTAATTCCACTCCATGTCCGAAAGTCATCAACAACAATCTGGAATCTCAATTGCTGGGGAATCTGGGACTCTTCTATACTCGGTTGCCAGATAAATAAAAGACATGATAGGTTTTTTCCCTTATTGTGTTGGCCTATGCTGATTTGTGAAGATATAACCTCACCTTGGAGGATACAGTTCCACTAAGCATGAGTTCCACTAAGTGACAAATAAAACAATAGTGTAGTCCAGAAGGTAAATTTAGATTTCTGTGAGCTTTTCATGATGGATTTTTTTCTCAATGTGGTCATGAAACAGAAGTTCTGCCTTGGCAAAACCAAGATGTGCAAATAAGATATCTGGGTTTTGTACTGAACAGATTTCTAATGAGACATGACAATTCCAGGTTGCTTAATTTGATATGCTCTTCTGTTTTGGTGGCATATGTGATAAGATACAGTTTTGTGTAGCAAATGATTAGCCTGTGAAACAGATTCTGATCAATTGTTCATCCTCAAAATGAGTTACAAAATTGCCCTATTCATCATAATAGTCACATTAGGCAGACCTCAAAAAGCAGAAGGAAGGGCAGTTCTTTTCATAACATAAAATACTGTGACTCACTTGATAACACAGGTAAATTATAAGGGAACATTCTTAACCTGCAGTACTGATAGAATCTGAGGTCATGTTGTCTTTGCCTCATCTTTTTGACACCTGTCCTTCAGTCATTTTTTTAAAAAAAGTATTCTATCTTCCATCTATAACATTAGTTTTCAGCCTGTGAACTCAATTAAGCCTGAAGCTTCATATTCAAAAAGTTCATGCAATGCTACTGAGTAATGCTCCATCCTAATTCAATTTAGCTAATGAAGAGGGATGCCACAGCAGAAGGGTACTTGGTGTGTCTTGTAGATATAGGACAACAGAACTGACAGGTCTCTGAACCAATAAGAAAGTTATATAAAACAGTAAATTAAGAGTTGAACCAGTTTATAATGAGTACCTAAATTCATTTGTGCCCTGACCTGGATGACCCAGGCTAGCCCAATCTCATCAGATCTCAGAAGCTAAGCAGGGTAGGCCCTGGCCAGTATTTGGATAGGAGACCACCAAGGAAGTCCAGGATCACTACACAGAAGCAGGCAATGGCAAGCCACCTCTGAACATTTCTTGCCTTGAAACCCCTATGGAGTCACCATAAGTCAGCTTCGACTTGACGGCACTTTTCACCACCACCAAATTCAGTTGTACCAATACTATGAGAAACATTTTATGAATAAACCAATCTAGCTATTTATTCGGCTAAAGGTGTACTTTTGGGATGAAGGAGAGTACATCAGTTTTTGGAATTACTACTTCACATCTAAAGATATGGTTCTCACTTAATTTGTTTCAACAAAAATTTTGTTCACCCAACATGAATGAAGATTACACAAAGATAATGGATTTCTTTCACATATTGAGCATCCATTTAATTATTTATTAATCTACTTTTCATTTTTTAAATGGGGCATTTTGTCCCACTGAAAACAGCAAGGCTGCGCCAACAAACAACTGGCGCAGCAACGCTGTTCTCCCCGTTGGTGTAACCAGGGCAAAAGGGGACAGGAAGCTGCCTACTGGCAGCTCCAACCCCCAGCACACCCCAGGAACACCCGGCAAGCTGGCGTGGGGCTTTACGCCAGTAGAACACCAGTGGAAGGCCCAATGGAAGGCTCTGCCACAGCAGTGCTGGGAGACCAGAGTCCGGGACCCCCTGCTGGCGTCCATGCCAACCTAGACTCCATAAGTGGCATGGCCATCAGCAGCTCTGCCACTTACGCTAGCACAGCCCTTTCCTGGCCTCCAAAGGACTTTCGTCCTTTCAGGTCAGGAATGGGCTGTAAGAGAGCAATCCTAAGAGGGTCCACTTAGAATCCTACAAAGGTCTTTTTAATGAGGCTTACTCCCAGGAAAGTCTTCTTAGGACTTCATTGTAATTATCATAAATAAGTGAGTGAGCCCAAGGAACCCTCAGAATCAACACTGAAAAATAGACTCAATTTGTATTGCATGCAAGCCAGTGATTGTACACAATAGGTTAAAATACAATTGGGATGCATAAAAATGAATTAATGTGAGAGGAACTGCACTGTAAGGAAGAGACAATATCCACTAACCTCAATAGGTTTATTTGGGATTAGTGATATTGCAGAAAGGGTACATACTATGTTTGGTGGCAGAAATAAAGACTTACTGTTCCTAGTTCAGGGGTCTGCAAACTGTGGCTCCTGAGCCGCATGCGGCTCTTTGGCCCCATTGAGTGTGGCTCTCTGAACTTGGTTCAGAGCCCCTGCTCTCGTGCCCGCTCGCGCCGGCAGCAGGGCTGCGGAGCCGGTGCGCCTGAGAGAGAGAGAGCAAGCGAGCAGGCGAGCGGGCGCGCTGTCTCTCCCACACACACACACCGCCGTGGAGAATGGCCAGGTCCCCCTTTCCCTTGCCCTCAATGGTTGGTAGGCTAAAGCCTCCCCTCCCCTCTAGCCGCGCGATTGCTGGGCGGGCAGCTCGGCAGTTCCTGCCCCCCCGCCTATCAGCTGTTGGGCGGGGCGGGCTTCCTTTGGTAGACCTGGCCTCCGGCTGAGTCCCATTGGGAGGCCATGTCTACCCACTGGCTTTCTTGGCGGTAGACCTGGACTCTGAGGAGGGGAAAAAGTCCCCCTTCAGAGGCCAGGTTTACCAATTGGCTTCTATGGGCCTCCGGAGGCCAGGTCTACAGCCAAGAAAGCCAATGGGTAGACCTGGCCTCCCAATGGGACTCAGCCGGAGGCCATGTCTACCAATAGGCTTTTATGGCGGTAGACCAGGCCTCCAGACGAGGACTCCAGACGGGGAGGGGGAAACGGCAGGTACTTACAATTTAATTTTTATCAATAAATAAGATCACTATTAAGTATGATATAAAGTTTTATTCAGTGTACCTATAGTTTAATTAAGACTTAAAACTTTAATTAAAGTTTATTAAGTTAATAAACAGTGTACCTACCTATATAGTTTAAGTTTAAGAAATTTGGCTCTCAAAAAAAATCTCAATCGTTGTACTGTTGATATTTGGCTCTTTTGACTAATGAGTTTGCCGACCCCGGCCTAGCTTAAGAGTTTGAGCCCAACAGTTCATGTGTATCATGAAATAAGATTTACTCCAACAGACATTCAAATACTAAGAGTGCAATTTTATAAAATAATTCCATAAAAGAAATATTAATTACCATGATGATGAAAAATCTGAAATGTTTATGGAAAAGAAATGTAGATTTTGTTGACATGCATCTTTTTTCTCCTATGAAAAAGTAGCATTTTTAGATTTGGCCTAGAAGTCCATTGCTAAAAAAAAGAAGAAAAACTGCAGTGTGTTCTAAAACCTTGTGGGAAAACCCCCCACAAATAAAAAATAACTTCAGAAAGATTGCCAAAGAAATATTTTCTTAGTAGCTCTCCCAATCTTAAATGCCCCTCACCCTCATCCAGTGGGAGGTGAATAATCCACATGATCTGATGAAAGATTGAAATAAAATAAGTGGGAGACTGAAACATATGGGAATTATAAAGCAGCTGGAACATAGATAAATATTCAAATAACTCAATCGTGGGAATTTTCAAAGTTGGTGTTAATTTTTAAAATCGGGGTTGTTGTTGTTTTTTACTAAAATTAAATTTAACTTATTTTTGAAGGCATATATTAAGGTACTTTTTTCAACATTTTGCAGTCAATTGGCATAATACGAATGATGCTTATGTACCATGATAAATGGTGTTGCTGTTGCTGTTGAGGTAAGATTCCACTAGTGGTGCTTGTTCTTCTGACTGTTTCATTCTGCGGGTTCTGGTGCGACTGTCCACATTGGACTGAACCATCAGCGGCTCCTGGCGTTTTTTTTTCTGTTTCTGTTCTAGCAATGCTCGCTAAGAAAAAACACATAGACACAAAAAAGGGCCCCACGTCAGATTAAATGCCATAGTAGTACAGAAGAAGAAGAGTTGGGTTTTATACCTTTAAGGAGTCTCAAACTGGCTTACAATCGCCTTCCCATCCCTCACAACAGACACCTTGGGAGATAGGTGGGGCTGAGAGAGTTCAGAGAGAACTATGACTAGCCCAAGGTCACCCAGCAGGCTTCGTGTGGAGGATTGGGGAATCAAGCCTGGTTCTCCAGATTAGAGTCCAACATTCTTAGCCACTACACCATGCTGGCTCTACCCTGTGGGCTTAAAGATTTTCTGGCTATCTCAGCAAGAAGTATCAAACCAGCGAATATTAAGTTTGACAATATTCAGTCCAACATCCAGTGTAGCTCTGCAACAACATTTTCTTCTGCTATTATTTTCTAAAGTTGACACCCAGAGGTAATATATTATAAACAGCTTCCTGAAAATGCAGAAAATAAGAAATACCTAAGTCTTAAGAGTCAAGATGACTGACACTTACACTGACTGCCAGATTTCTAAAAGCCTTTGCTTTATGCAGCCTAACAACCTAATGCAGAGGTTCTAGACTAGTGTCACTATATATGAGATTTACCCAAGGAACCATTCTGGAAAATGTATATGATTGCCCATGTTTACCTACACCAGACCATGACTTGGATCGGATTCAGCATTTCCATGGACAGAAAAGGTTCTGCCCACAGAGTGCTACTTGTTCACCTCCCACTCCTGCTGAAGACCAAAATGCTGCTCCTGAGGGACAGGGGATCCCCCAAAACAGTTTTTTGGAGGAGATGCAGTAGGATGGGGGAAGGCAAGAAAATCACACTCCAGTAATGGAAATCCTTCCATCTACAGCAGGGGTAGGGAACCTTTTTTCCGCCAAGGGCCATTTGGATATTTATAACATCATTCATGGGCCATACAAAATTATCAACTTAAAAATTAGTCAACCAAGCCCCAAGTAGGCAGCTGACCCAGATGACACCCCCCCCCGGTGCGGGCAAGCAGGCAGGCATCCAATTGGTGGCACACTCGTCCACCTGGTGGCACAGGATGGTCTGTTGCACCAGCTGAGCGTAGCCATCCAGCCGCAAGCCAGAGTTCCTCCTGCTCTGCATGGTCGGGGCCGGATTCTACAGCCGGCTCCTGCTACCTCCGCCTGCAGGGATGACATGAGGACACACTGGCTAAGAACTCACCCCCTCCCCCACGCATTCTGGCCCTGCCCCCTTTAACCCCCTCCATTGTCGCCACTTCCACCTCAGACCTCTTGTAGTACAGAGGGTTAATACAGTTTCTTGGGTGGTCCTAGCAGCTCCATAGCTAACGACTCTTCTGCAAGGGGGAAAAAAGTTCCTTTTCTTGGCAAAACAAACTCACATCCGCCTTGAATAGAGGCTATTCCTGTCCGCGGGAGGGGGCAGATCGCCAGTCTTAGATCCTTCTGAGCTAAGAGATCTGCCAGGACCCATGAAGGGCCAGACCAAATGATTTCACGGGCCTTGAACGGCACCTGGGCCTGACGTTCCCCACCCCTGATCTACAGGAACACTCTGTTGGATCAACCCCATGTAAGACACTAGTGGTGCAATCCTATGCAGAGCAACTCCAGTCTAACCCACTGAAATGAATGGGTTTAGACTTGAATAGTCTCAAATGAGTTTATAGTTGAATAACTCCATGGGATTGCACTGCAAGGCTTGTTCGGGGGGGTGCATAAAAACCTGGCCTAGTACCAATAGGATGCATATTGTGAAAATATTAACTGAACCCCAAAGTAAGATAAATGAGAAAGTGGATTTCCAAAGTCAGATTGAAAAGTTTATTTTAAGGTAAAACAAAAGTGGAAACTAAGAACAGTTTGGTACAAAGGTTATCTACACCAAAACCCTGAAGAAACACAGTTCCCTCAGTTCTTTTACTAAGAGCAGAGCTGCTGGTGCCTGCCCTTTAAATAATTTCCAAATTTCTAGTAGGTTGAACCAATTCTATGGGCCCCTGAACAGGGAGCCTCCAGCCATCCTCTATTGTTTCCTATGGACCTCCAAGCTGCTTCCAAGCTGCTTCCAATAAAAAGCCAAGCCTGCAAGCAGCATCACTGGTCAAACCATGCCTCCCATGGAAGAACCAACCTAACAAGTCCAACTGAACCACTACAGAACCCACTAACCCCAGCAAAACAACCAGCCAATGTGTCAAACCAAACAGAACTTAAATCAAACCAGAGAACCTCCACAGTGGAAACTCAAAGGGGGCACTTTTGCAAGACCAGAAGAACCAGTGACAGTGTACAGATGCCCAGCAGAACCCCAGTGCCACTGGGGCAGTGCAAGCCCAACAGAACCAATGTCATACCAGAGAATCTCTACAAGGGCAACTGAAGGGGGGATTTTGCAAACCCAGCAGAAGGAATGACAATGTACAGGATGCCCAGAGGTACCCAGTGCCCACTCTGGCAGTGCATGCTCAACATGACTAACTTCAAACCAGAGAAGAACAAATCCAAGCACTAAGTGAGCAATAGTATAAAAACCTCCAAGGGAACACAAAGCAACTGTTGCAAAGGAAAATGAAACCTCCAGAAACTGACAAAGAAACCTGAAACTGACAGGAGCAGCCTGGCAAGCCCATTGAACTCCCTGGAGATGCGAAAACAAAAGGAAGATGGGGGTGGGGTAGGAAAAAACAAACCCCGAGAGCCTGCAAATGCTGGCTCCCAATCTTCCCGGTAAATTCCAAATTTTCCCCAGATTTTTCAGGACCATTTTTTTCCAGTTTCCTGAAAATGCTGGAAATATTTGGGAGAGCTGAATATACCTAAAAAATACCGTATCTGTATTTTTCAGGTATAGGTTTAGCTTGGTTTCACCCAAATGCATATCCCAATTACTGACACAAGGATGGGTAAATTTGGAATAAGCATTTTCACAGATTTTTTTAGGCTTCCTTTGTAATCAGTTATGGGAGAACAAAAACTCCAGCATAGAATTCTGGTACAAAACACATAGTTTTCAATTGTGTATATCAGCAGAAGGAAATATTCTTGGAACGAAGAAATCCAGTTAAGCAAACTCTGTTTATCAAAGGGAATATTTTACAAGCTCACCTGTCTGTCAAGCTTCTGTTGTCGCAGATTGCTGCTCTCATCATCTAAAACACTGTGAAGATGGGAAAAAAACACACCAATTTATTCATTGGGTAATCATGTAAAAAACTGCAGCTGTTTCCCAAGGAAAAAACTACCTATTTATAGTACTTAACAGGAATCACTACAGAGGTCCACAAATGTTTGTCTGGTATTAATCAGCCATTATTTGTCTGGTATTAAGTAGCCACTGGACTGCAGTATCAATAGCAGATGATGGTACCCAGCTCTAACTTTCTTTCCCACCTAATTCCAAGGACGCTGTGGATGTTCTGAACCAGAGCTTGGAGTCAGTAATGGGCTGGATGAGGATGAACAAACTGAAACTTAATCCTGGCATGATAGAGGTTTTTTCGGTTAGCAGATCTGGGACTTGCCATCCCTCCTGTGTTGGATGTGGTTATACTCCCCTTGAAAAGCCAAGTTCATAGCTTGGGAGTGCTACTCAACACATCAGTCACATTAGAAAACCAGGTGGCTGTGGTGGTTCGGAGAGCTTCTGCCCAAGCTTCAGCTGGTCCATCAACTACAGCTCCCAGGTCAGTCAAATCTAGCCACAGTGATCCATGCCTTAGTTACAACTAGATTGGACTATTGTGCTCTATTTGTAGCTACCCTTGAAGACTGTTCAGAGGCTGCATCTAGTGCAGAACAATGCAGATAGACTGCTGATTGGGCCCAGCTATCAGGAGCACATGACCCTGATATTACAGCAATTACATTCCGTACCAATCTACTCCCAAGCCCAATGCAAGGTGTTGGTTTTGAACTCCCCCCTCCCCCTGTGCGCATTCTGGCCCTGTCCCCTTTAACCCCTCCATTGTTACCACTCCATTGTTACCATTGTTACCAGAGGCCCCCAGCCCTCTTGTAGTACAGAGGGAATACGTTTCTCCATGGCCCGGGTGGGAAAGGGTTATCACAGTTTCTTGGGCAGTCCTAGCAGCTCCATAGCTAACGGCCCCCGGGCCTGATGTTCCCCACCCCTGTGCTAGTGAATCATCAGTATAAAAAAGCTTCAGAGCCCCTTTACATATCAGGGCCCTGTGCAGACGGAGGAGCAGGAAGACTCCACCTTAGATGGAAAATCAGGGAATAATCACTAGGCTGCATGCAATAAAATTTTCTTGTAAGAGCTAGCCACCTGATTACCATGGGAACAGTCTTGCACTTCAATCAAGGCCCTTTTCTATGACTCTCCAAGGCCCCTAAAATCCCTGGCCACGATGAACAACCAGTGTTTGCAGGAAAACAACTCAGCATTCTCAATGAAGACTGCCCAGACACCTAACCAAATCCTCAATCAGGATGATCCCATTTCCTGACCCATCAATATTCCCCCCGGTATGACCCAAATCATTCCAACCACTCCATGATGGATCCTGGCCAAGAGCATCAGCCATCCATGTTGTTCCATGAGGGGTCTGACATCTCCTAGTTGCAATCACCTGGCACCAGTTAGATATGAAGGTATGAGATGGGCTTCATAGCCCCACTATTTTGAGTTGGATTTCATCCTCTGATCTTCTTGCACCCCTGACATGAGACGACATTCCCTCGTCAAGACAGAAAGACTATGACTTATTTTCTCCTGCTCTATTTTCCTTCCGCAAACCTCACCTCTAGGTCCCTACTTCCTAACCTGCATCTTAGAATTCCACAGGTCATGAGTTTAGGAGTTTAATTTATTCCCTTTTTGTTACTCAAAGATGCAGTTGCAAGATTTTCGTTCCACTATATCTTATGCAGAAATTGTTTTCCCTCTTAGACTCTGTTGATCTGGACACAATGAACCATGCTTCTGTAACTTCGAAACTAACCTGTTGCAATGCTCTCTATCCCGTGGGCCTACATTTGAAGACCTCCCAAGAGTTGAACCTGGTACTGAACACAGTTGGTTGTCTATTGATTAGAGAAGCTATGTGGTTCTAAGACACTTATGGGTCCAATTCAAGGTGCTTTTAAGTGTTATATGATCCGGCACCCAGATATTGGAAAGGTCATCTCTTCTAGTATCAACCTGTGCACCACCTCAAATCTTTGAAGCACCCTCCTGACTGTTCCCTCTCTCATATCTATTAGATCTAGGAAACATGATCTCAGAGATTTTCAGCTGTGTTTCACCCCTCTGCAAGTCTTCCCAATAAGTTCAAGTGTCGGCCTACATTGACTGGTATCCAGACCTTGTGCAAGGTTCCCCAATTTAAACGCTTTGGAGATTGGTAATCTCAATCCTGAGTTGTAACTAGTTTTATTTAATTGCCATAAATCAGCTGTTTTCACAGCACAAAAATGTGAATTTTAGTTGTTACAGTGTGGGTGCATACTGTTTTTATATGCCACCTTGAACAGCCGTTGATAGTACGAAAGGAAGTATATAAATATTTAAAGAAATAAAGGAAAATAAAATGAGATGAAAGTTACAATGTGTTTCTAGAATCCACAATCAGTTACAACATTGATATGCATGTATGAAAAGACAGATGTCCAAATGTTCATAAAATATTTTTAACATTCTCATGCTGTTTGGAACAGCTCAGAAAGCTTGTGCATAATGGTAGAATTGTAAGCTTTGAAGAGCCATTATTTTATTGCCGTATGTCCAAATTGCTAGACTGCCCAGTAATTAATTAAATAATCTTAACAGCTTTCTACCAGAAGGTCCTGATATATTCACATGTCCATCAGATTTATAAGTTATTGTTGTCGCAAGCACATTTCTACAGCTTCTTGGATAACTTGTTTTAGCATTGATGCACTTCATTTATTAAAATAGAGATTTACTCAAATATACAACCAGTTTGCTTCCTATAAAGAGCTATGTTCTCATTTAATTGTTGTCCCGTCTTGTAACATCAGTAGTGAAAATGAGGTTAGTATTTGGCCTTAAGTATATTTCTATTATATTAGCAGGTCAGTCTCTGCAGGCGAGCAAGTGATGCATTACTATCATCAACAGAACAGCCATCCTCCTTTGAGATAGTGAGTAATGAATTTTTTATTTCATTTTCCTGGACTTCTTGATACAGAGTTTGAGATTCAATGAACGGTCAAATGACTCACTGAAAGGAACCCTGGCATTTGAAAAACAAATTATTGATGCTAGAACTGCTCCATGGCATATCTCCAAAAAACCTCCACCAAGAGTTCTGGGTAGGAAATATTTATCAGAATTTAAGACTGTGATTCTTCAGCTGTGGTTCTGAATCCCAAGTGGGTCACAACCATGACAGGTGAGTCATGAAGCCAGGAGGAAAGACGTAGAACACTTTGACTTGGGGCAGCACTGGTAAAGTAGTGTGGAGTTATCTTCAATGTCTCAAAAAGCATGATCAGTTTAGAAGAGGCTCCCATCTCAACAAGCTTAAGAACCGCTAATTTAAGTGATTGTTTGATAGAGGCAGTTAAAAAACCAGCTGGCCCAGAATCTTCTCCAGCATGTTACAACCTGCATACACTGAGAGATGATTAGGCCAGAACTGCTGAGGAGTCACCCTATGGGGACACAGGAAAGTAGAGCAGCAGTAGCTGCAAATGCCAGTTAGGACCTATTTTTGTACTCCGTTGACCTCAATGAGAAGAATGTGGAGGAATAATTTTTTTCTCCTCTTCCTTCACTTGATTATCATCCAGAGGGTAGTTTTTGAAGAGGAATATTGATGGCACAATTTAAACTACAGTAAGAGTGTTTAATTATTTTATTGGGAGCTTTGACTAATTGTACATGCGACCTTATGACAGAAATAATGGGAATACCTTGTACAAGGAACCTGCTTGGCTTTGTTCAATGCTCCTTGAAACTGTGGTTTTTTACACTGTTGTAAACTCAGAGAAATAAATGGAATTTTACCAGTGTAAATGCTTATTGATTTACATCCTAAATACCTGCATGTAAAAGCTCAAAATTTCTCACTTGTATTTGATCCAAACTGTATGTTGCTTTTTAGACATATAACAGTGAATCTATGGTAAGACCTGCCTCCTGGTAAGAGATGCTTCCCCTCTGCACCAAGAGCCAAGGGTTAGGGTCGTTGGTGCCCATAAGGATTTGGATAGTCATCAATCCCAGACCACACAAGCTCATGGATTAGATCCAAAAGTGTCCTACTCACAGAAGGAGTCTTCCACTCATACAATGACCCGCTCCCCTGAGAGTGGAAAGGTACCAGTTACCAAATCCTCGCTTCTCCTGCTTTTCAAATGGCTCAGGGGAGGTTCTAGATTTGGGATGGAATGCCTAGTCAGAGGCTACAAATGGTGACAAGCACTGAACAGAAAGCTTTTCACATGTTTCCCAAACATATGATTCTACTTTTGCTGAAGAAGAAACAGGGAACATTTGATTAATACCAATCACTGCTTAGTTGTATTATTTATTATATCCCATGTATATCCCACCTTTCTGCCCTCACAAGAGTCACCAGGCAGTTTACAAATTCAAGCATACCTAATAAAATCACAGTTTATAACCAACCCCTATGAACACACATAATTAAAATGATTAAAAACATAAATTGAATTGTAATATAATTCGATTTGAAATTAAACCTACTGATACAGGCATGTACGCTTCTGTAGCAATGTTAAACCACTGCTTCATTTTCCTTTTAATTTGTGGATTTTGACTAGAATACCACTAGAACCAGAATTTACTAGAATCAGGTTTACAAATATGGCGGATTTTTCTATCTTGAAGCTAATAGCTTGTGTATAAATAGAAAGACCAAGTTGAGCTTACATCATATGCAGCACAGGGTGAGTACAAGTTATTCATGAAATGCTCATCAAGCACAGAGACACAATGAGGACAGTGATTTTACACAGCAACGCAGCAGAGAAATGTGCCTTCATCTTATTGTGAGATCTCTCAACTCCTTTTTTACTCCAATGAAATCTCTATGCATAGCTGGAGATTAGTTACATGGAATACTTGACTTTACTCTAAGCAGACTCCTCCGGGTTTAAAACTAAAGCACAATATTAGGTAACTACTCACACATAGAATAGCTATCAACATTCCATCCAACCTTTGTCAGGAATCTTTTCTAAAGAAAAATATTGTAGCAGATGCTAATGCTATACATAAGTAACTACATTTTTCACATTATTGTGAAGTTTTAGCAAACCTTTCAGTATTATTTTAATATTTTCAGATTTGCAGTTAGTATTTCAGCATGCAAATGCATAATTAACTGATTGTCATTTTATGATGGAACACAATTTTTTTTTCTTTTAAGGTGTCCGTACAAATGTATCTGGCAATGTGGTTATTATGCCAATAAAGGTTTATGTATGTAAATGCATAATTATAGATTGTACATATGGTTTTTAGCAATTTGTGTCCTCTGTCATACTAGAGGGGGAAAGAATTAAGTGTAACGCTTACAAACTAAATAAACCTAAGAGTGTTTGTTACCCTTGACTCCAGTGTTCTCATCAACCCCTCCAACCCATGGCAAACCTACAGGATCACAAGGAAAAGGGTCCTGATCAATAACAGCTCTTTTTTAAAGGATTAACAGCCCATTCCTGAGCTGGGCCAGCGGCCGCGCCCAAAGCCCTTTGGAGGCCAGCGGCCGTCCCTGCAAACCGGTGCTGGGGCCACCAATGCCAGCGTGCACCTCCCGGACGCCTGCGCTATGGGCCCTTGCGCCAGCATGGGCCGTCGCCAGCCTCCAAAGGGCTTTGGGCGCGGCCGCTGGCGCAGCACAGGAATGGGCTGTTAATCCTTAAAAAAGAGAAGAGAGCAGTTATTGATCAGGACCCTTTTCCTCGTAGGTTTGCCATGGGTTATAGGGGTTGATGAGAACACTGGAGTCAAGGGTAACAAACACGCTTAGGTTTATTTAGTTTGTAAGCATTACGGACTGCACACGATAGACTCTGGTGCTTGGATCACTACTATCAAATACTGGTTACGCTCTCATTTTCGATCCCCCCCCCCAAGTAGTTTATTGGCAGCTTTACATACTGACTCAACTGTTTCTAGATGGTCTCGGCTTATCTTAAATAGGATCAGATCACTCGGGATTGATCTTGATTCCTTGTCCAATTCCAGTGAATTATATATTTTTAGGACAATCCAAAAAAGGATATGGGACAGTGATTCCCAAATAATAAAAGTCGGTGCTGAAGGTATCTGCTCCCCTCGTTTTTTAGGCCTTTCTTATCAAATAAACTCTCTGGCCCAGTATTTTTCTAACTTAACTATACCCTCTCACTGTAGAGCATTTTTTTTGGCCAGATTTAATATATTCCCTTCAGCTGTTGTTAGTGGTAGAATCAAGGGAATACCACGCGAAGCAAGATGTTGTAGGTGTCAATGCAAAGAACCTGACACAATGCAACATATTCTCTTGTACTGTCCACTTTTCACACAGCTTCGATACAGCTTAATTAGCTCTCTTCCTCAATTTACTACTGCAATGACTACTGGAAACATAGGCCATTTATTGGATGACAAAAGCTTCGAAGTTACCACTCAAGTAGCCGAGTTCCTGGCCAAGGTCCTAAAGGAGGGAGAAAGAAGGAGGGGAACCCTCATTTCATTGTTTATTATAAAATTTACTGATGAACTGTGTATTCATTCCTTTTTTAGATCCATATCTAGCTGCTTTACCTGTTTGTTTTGTTACTGTAAATACCAATAAAGGTTCTGTATTCTGTTGTAAGCGTTACACTTAATTCTTTCCCCTTCTACTATGACAGAGGACACAAGTTGCTAGAGCTGGGGAGTAATCTACGCTCTATTGAGATGAAGTATGTATTCTCGGGTTCAGACTTGGAAATTATGACCGGGCAACCATTAACACTTCACTTTTGTATAGGAACGGCACCCAAACACTGCCTGTTTAAACAATCTTCTAAAGTCCCTATGGACTTCCTGCCCATTCAAGGATACCTCTTATCCCCTCTCCCTCCAAAAACCGAACCCATCTTTTTCAGTTGATAGTTGGAAGTTAAACCATCTCAGGGTTTCCCCCCCCTTTCTCTCCAACATACCATTCTGCATTTTTAAATCTGATTGGTGAAAGCTGAATAGGGAAGAAAATAATGGGGAATGGGGATGAATCCTCTCCTATCCATCATACCTCAGCAAGAAGTACCACAGTCATCCCATTGATTTATCACATGCCTTTTCTACTTGGAAGCCCAAAAAAGGATCAGGCAAATTGCAGCCAGCGCTGGCACAAAGCAGAACAGGCCAAGCAAAAAGTCAGGAGCATGGGGGACTGACTGAGACCTGAAACTACGTGGCAGGACATTATCACTCCTCGTTAACATACGGCACAGCCTCCTCAACGGAAAGGAGGCTTCTCAGATAATTTTTTCTCAGAATATTATTTAAATCTTTTGTATGCTGCCTTTCCAGACAAATAACACAATCAGGGAAGAGGTCCTATAACAGTTAGTCTTCACCTGCTGGCAGGAGAAAACAATAGAAGGAGATAGACCAATCTCCCTGGGAGGGAGTTCCAAAGTTTTGGTGTCACGACTGAGAACAGCCTTTCTCCCATTGCTACCCATCTAGCCCTGGATGGTGGGGGCATCTAAAGATGACCAGATTGAACTGGTAGATCCATATGGGAGAAGGCAGTCCTTAAGGTACACTGGGCCCAAGTCAACAGTTAGAGATCTACTTCCACAAGAACGAACAAAAACAACAAATACCCTAAAAACAAAGTGAGGGAGCTGTCAGCAATCTCATTAATTTGCTACTTGAAATACCAAGTGGAGGGCTTGTTCCTTGAATAGTTATGATGTGTTATATAAATAACAAAATCATTCTCAATATGAATTTGGAATTCCTGTATTTGTTAATTGGGATGAATATACAGGGTCTTGCAATTTTAAATCAGATACAGCACAGTGGGGAGGGAGCCAGCTGTCTCTCCAATTTCAGTACTCCTAATATTATTATTTGAGCAAGCATCAATTATGACTCCATTCAAGGAGCCATGCAGCAATCATAACTGAAATGTCCGTGTGCTGCCTTGTCTTCACATTCCATGCAGATACATGACATTGTAAACAGGCGGCTTTCTGATTTGGTTCCAACTTCACACTAGGATTGACTACGAAGGAAAATCTGATCTGAAGAGCTGCTAAGATTTTACAGCTGGCTTAAAGGAATGGACCCAGCTGGAACAACTATCAGCACAAATATGAACCAAGATATAGTATGAAAAAGTGATGAAGATCTTTATGTTAAATTTGGAAGAAATAATGAATCCTTGAGTATTATCCAATTAGAGATCTCTGTCAAGTGAGACCTGGGCCCTGTGGGATTTAACCCATTTTCACAAGGCCTGTAAGACAGAGATGTTCCGCCAGGCTTATGGTTGAGGGCAGCAATGGGAATATATAAAAAGTCAGCCTCCTTCCCTTTTCCTCTTGCCCTTCTTTCCTTCAGCTCTTCCTTAAATACCTTTCCTGCTGTTCCTTCCTTTTTCTTCCTTCCCTGTATGTGTCCCTTCTCCTTATATCCTCTCTGTCTCAATCCCCTCCCCTGCCCCCAAAACTAAGAGACATCGATAGTGAATATTGATGCACGGCCACCTTGAAGCAACATTGTCCCTAAGGTGAAGAAATTGGGCACCATCAGGGGAATTCAACAGTTGTTAAAGGGTTTCAGTATGGATTTTAGATTATTTAAATTGTATTATAAATTTGAGACAATGTCTGTATTTATATGGTGTTAGCCACCCTGAGCCCAGTTCGCCAGGGGATGGTGGGATACAAATAAAATTTATTATTAATTATTATTATTGAGGGGAATAAGAACATAAGAACATAAGAAAAGCCCTGCTGGATCAGACCAAGGCCCATCAAGTCCAGCAGTCTGTTCACACACTGGCCAACCAGGTGCCTTTAGGAAGCCCCCAAACAAGACAACTGCAGCAACACCATCCTGCCTATGTTCCACAGCACCTAATATAATAGGCATGCTCCTCTGATCCTGGAGAGAATAGGTATGTATCATGACTAGTATCCATTTTAATTAGTAGCCATGAATACCACTTTCCTCCATGAACATGTCCACTCCCTTCTTAAAGCCTTCCAAGTTGGCAGCCATCACCACATTTTGGGGCAGGGAGTTCCACAATGATGTGTTGTGTGAAAAAATACTTCCTTTTATCTGTTTTGAATAATTTTATATGTTTTGAATAATTGATACTCCAGCAATCATGACATTATTAGGCATTCAACAACAGTACCAAATACTAGACTTCACATGTTAAGATGCAACTATTCCAAATGCCCACACATTCATTGTGCAACATGCATACTCAAGAAGCGGAAGGCAAGCGGCCAAAGTAGAACAGCAAGTGGATGAAATGGAGGCTTAGATGTATCTGAGTTATGTATCTGACAAGGTTCCATTGTTAAATAAGACAAACTATATTTTCTATTATTTTACCCAAACCAGTCTTTTGAACTAATATTTGAACAGATTCAATTCAGATACTATTATGCTTGCATGGCTGATATCAGAGAACTCAATAGTAAGATAAAAAGCAACAGAAGTTCTTAGAAGAAAAACTGTCCACTCTTTTCCAGCTCCCTCACAATGTAAAATTAGAAAAACCCAAAACCAGACATGGGGTAACTTTGGGGATTTGCTGATGTAAAAGTTAAAAAATATTTACACACACCCATACAGAGACACCAATTTACTGCAGATGGAATGCCTTCCAACACAATCAGAATTAAATCTTCCCAGAAAGCAGAAGCAACACTACGGGGACAGATAGCCATCACTCTTTTAGTCATTTGAAAGCAGCCATTTGCATAGCAAGGTTATGATGTTGATAGGAAAAGATGTTTCAGCCTGATATTTCTGTGGGCCAAGAACCCACAGTTAAATTGGGCTCCACAATTTAAGGAGGATGTTGACAAGTTGGAGCATGTCCAGAGGAGGGCGACCAGAATGGTCAAAGGTCTGGAATCCATGCCCTATGAGGAGAGATTTAAGGAGCTGGGTTTGTTTAGTCTGGAGAAGAGAAGGTTAAGGGGTGACATGATAGCCATGTTTAAATATCTGAAGGGATGTCATGTTGATGAGGGAACCAGCTTGTCCTCGGTTGCTCCAGAGACTAGGACACGGAGTAATGGATTTAAACTAAGAGAAAAGCGATTCCACTTAAGCATTAGGAAGAACTTTCTCACGGTGAGGGCTGTTCGACGGTGGAATGCTCTGCCTTGGAGGGTGGTGGAGTCCCCATCTTTGGAGGTCTTTAAGCAGAGGCTGGATGGCCATCTGCCGGGAGTGCTTTGATTGTGGGATCCTGCATGGCAGGGGGTTGGACTGGATGGTCCTTGTGGTCTCTTCCAACCTTGTGAACATGCGAACCCTAGGCAGCTAGCATTGATTACAGCTCAAATGGCCATACTCATCTGGAAAGTGCCAATAAAACCACAATGAGATGGGGACCTCATGGATCTTGCATCTGGATTGTGGACAGTCCTTAACATAAAGGTCAGGAAAGGGAAGTGACCACTTGTCCTTGAAGGGACAAGCAATGAAAGATTATCCTGATGTGGATTTACTTTTCCATGAAGATGCCTGAATTTTGAACAGATCTTCCTGACCAGCCACAAAATGGATACACAGGAAGGGAGAGAAAATCCTTTTGTAAAGTGAATTATATCACACAGCATCAGCACTTCTTGGATTATTCTCAACTTTTCCTCAAAATGTTGCAAGGAGCAGGACAGCATAATTTCCTTATTCACTGAAACAGCAAAGATATAGCAAATGTTCTAGCTTTACCCAACCTACTTAAAATGATCAAAGCAGAATGGAAGTACAACAAGAACTAAGCAAGGGCACAACACACTTGTAAAGTGATACATCACTGGCTTTTATTAAGCTTTTTAAAGTTCCTTTTAGAATACAGCTTCAAAAGGAAGATCTGTTGCTATACAACACTAAATTAAGATATTGTATTTGGACAGCTATGCAAACCTTTTTATAGTTTTTACTATTGGCAAATTTTTTATATAAGGTGAATTCATTTAATTTAACACCGAATGGGGTCTTTTCGACATTGGTCATTTATGCATGGTCGCTTTAACCTCCTTTATTCCCCGTTTCAGCCAGGATCAATTTTTTCAGTATGCACAATACCTCATTCCTTGGAAGCGCAACGCTGTTTTGACACAAAACGAACCCGGCTTTTCCCATTCCTCTTCTGGCCCGAATTAAACCGTTCATCCTGGCTCATTCTGGAGTCAAAGAGTGTGCATACTCCGTTCTCGGGTTGAGTTTCACCCCACCCCTTTCCAAATACCTCTTCAAGGCAGCATGCAGACAGCCAAATAGGGGAAGCACAGAAGATTGGCTTCTCTCACAGCCAATCACGAAGTAGTGTGTAATGAGGCAGGGATTCAAGTGTTTCCTGCTTCCTCGGAGCTCTTTCTGAGCAAAAGAAAGGCTTTTTAAAAACGAGACTTGGATTTCTCCCCCCCTTCTTTCAATTTTTTTTGTTTTTTGTTCTTAAAATGCTTTTTTATGTGGCTGTTGGGTCTGGGGGGAAGGAAATCTCTCAGGGTGAGTAATGCAAAGTCAGCCAATTACAGAGCAGCATTTAAAGGGGTGGGACTAGATTTGAACTTGGGAAACTGCTTTTCTGTATTCATGGCTCAATTAGCACACAGTTTCGTCCCTGATCATTCAAGCCAATGCATAGTTTCCCCCAACCCGGGTTACTTTAATGTGCGATGAACCCAGGTCCAAGCAGGGAGATCCAACCCATGCATAAAAGACCATTGTTTCTGATGTGAAGTTCATAGGCTTCTCCTACGCAGGAGAGAACCAAAAATGTTTATTTCAAGTTGCCATTTTCCCCCTGCTCATCATTAGAGAATTATTTTTCGATACCAGAATTGATTCTTGTAGTATGTGAATTTTTAAAAAAAAAAATTCGCTCACCTCTGATATGGGAACAGCGTAAAGGGAGGTAAACTGTGGAATGTACCAAATTGTGGAAATCAATTCCGAGCCTCACAGAAAATCTATTGTAAGTGATGCCTGCGGAAACAGCCTGCACTGTTGCTGAGGCTGTTCCATGCTCCTGCAAGGCAACAGGTGCCATGGGTGTTTGGCCAGCTGCAGTACTACAAGGGAAGGAGCGGTGTGGCTCTTAGGCGCCCCCAAATTGCAGCTATGATTCCTGTGCATCCCCACCTGTAAGGGAGGGATGCCCTGGCATGGTACTATGCTGACAGCAAAGTACTGGGATGCCAACGTAACTGCTAGCCCCTCCCCCTTCAGAACTGTACTTACTGCAGGAGTCAGGTTTATTAGAGTGAAACACTGTGTTGATGCAAGGTGGGGGAGACAGCTGTTAGAGACTGCCGATACGTCACCCGTGCTTACACATGTAAGGTACATTCCCCCCACACCTCTCTCCTGTTTGGGGGAATGGTGTATCCCATTCAGTGTCTGTGCCAGAGATGGAATACCATTAAGTGCTCCCTCTATGGTGTTAAGTGCCCTTTTAGTGTCTTTCCCACCACTAAAGGGCAGGGTTACATGCTCTAAGTGTGCGAGACAAGAGGCCTGAGAAAGACAGTACTATACTGCATACACCATCATCTGAGCAATGGGTGTCCTAGCTGGGTTTATGTAGTACTGGGGGGGGGCACTGGATGCAGGAGTGGGATGTGATTTGCTCTGGACTTAGTTGGCCCCCTAAGCTATACTTATGCTCAGTGGTCAGGAGAAGATGTGGGGGCCCTTAGAACTTCCCTGTGCATGGCTATGGGCTAGGCCAGGGTTTTCACAGGTGCAGCTTTGTACCAACTTTGTACTACGCCAGCATAACTTGGAGATATACGTTGGCATAAATCCCAGATAGGGCATAGTCATCATCCTAAACACTTATGGCTTGTGTTTAGAGTTGCAGGTTATTTTAGCAATTCTCAAACATCCCATCCCCCCACCCCCGCCGCCAAGTTTAGATAATGTAAGGGATATACACCCTGACCTGGATGGCCCAGGCTAGCCTGATCTCGTCAGATCTCAGAAGCTAAGAAGGGTCAGCCCTGGTTAGTATTTGGATGGGAGACCACCAAGGAAGACCAGGGTTGCTGTGCAGAGGAAGGCACTGGCAAACCACCTCTGTTAGTCTCTTGCCATAACCCCCCCCCCAAAGGGATCGCCATAAGTCGGCTGCGACTTGACGGCACTTTACACACACACACAAGGGATGTACATGTTACATTGTCTTTAAATTTTTGCAAGTATTATTCAATAAAAATAATTTTCACATAAATTAAGGCTATATCTATCCAGCTTAACACCAACTTAACATGTAATTTTTATTTAATAGTAGGTTGTCTAATATTTCCAACAATTCGGGCAATTCTAAACTCACGAGTCCACTAAACCTCCTCCAAAATGCATCTTGTCTTCAGCAGCAGTTTGTGCATCACATCACAAGTGATTATGTGCATCACATCACAAATTGAAAATTACAATATGTACGCCTTATAAACATGCTCCATTGAATAAAAGACAGTCCCGGTGTTCTTCCCAAGCCGGCAGGGATATAATTTTCTTTCACGCTACCTGGGGGGGGGGGGAGAGAGGATCAAGCTAAGTCACAAAAAGCAAGAAGAAAAACAAAAATTTGACTGTGTAATACGTTGCATACATCAACCTTTTATTGAACTGCCATTTTCATTTTGTGCTGCTTTGCAAACTGAGTTGAATGAACTGAGATATTACAGAGGGTTGGTTCCCAAAGTACAAGTGGAACTCTTTTTAAAGAAGGTAACTTTTCCTCGACTCGAGGTCAGCCAGCACGCTTCCATGCCAGACCGGGGATTCAAACCCGTGTCCCCCAGATACCAGTTTGACACTCTAACCACACTTGCTTATAACTTGAGAAGCTCATGTAAACCTGGAGACTGCATATACCTACTTCAAGGCTTCATAAAACAAACAACCGCACCTAAGGACAAACAACCATACTTAAGACACACTCGACAACTGATAAATAAGCACATATGCAGCCCTAGAGGCCTGTATGTTATAAGGTGTTTCTTTACAATCTAAATAAATATATGCCATGTTTTATTTATGTTTTAAACAATTAAACATAGCAACACTGGCCTTACAGTACTTGGTGAAAATGTTTAAAGACCGCTTAATTGATCCAAGGAGCCCCGTGGCGCAGAGTGGTAAACTGCAGTATTGCAGTCCAAGCTCTGCTCACGACCTGAGTTCGATCCTGACGGGAGACAGTTTCAGGTAGCCGGCTCAAGGTTGACTCAGCCTTCCATCCTTCCGAGGTCAGTAAAATGAGGACCCAGCTTGCTGGGGGTAAAGGGAAGATGACTGGGGAAGGCACTGGCAAACCACCCTGCAAACATAGTCTGCCTATTAAACGTCGGGATGTGTCGTCACACCCGGTGCTTGCACAGGGGACCTTTACCTTTTTTAATTGATCAAAGCTTTTTTAATTGATCAAAGCTTTGCTATTGTACGCAATTTCATATTTTATTAATCTGTACATGCAGTTGCCATTTGAATTTCCACAGGCCAAAATGCCTGTCAGCAACAAATGCAGCAATTATAGTCAAAGAAATTACTCACAAGGGGCTAACACAATACACATTTTCCACACATGAGCAAACTTCTTAGCCTGCTGACTCATTCATACGGAACATTTTCAGTCCAGAGTATGGAGGAAGTGAATGAAATATATATCCTGGTCTGCTGATTTCATGGAGGAAAAAAGATATTTTGCATTACTATAGACACAAATTAATCTGTTGAAACATTACAACTATATGCAAAACCCCACACATGGCAAGTGGAGAGCAATAAGTATATGGCACACAGCCCAAATTTTGTTGATGCATATGATATGTAATACTTCTATTGTCTATAGTTACAGTAATCAATGCATCAAATTCTTTAAAAAGTAATTTTGCAGATTTTACCCTGCAAGATTGATTGTAAATTGTACACGAACAGATCAAATAAGTCTTAGCAGGGACAAAACACAATCCTAAAAAACAAAACACCTGTTGTGATCTCTATCACAGTGTGGGGCAAGACCATTGTTTCCCCCTCTTTTCACTGTCCCTGCCACCACCACAGGGTAAAATCCAGCCCCTCTCACTCTTGTGGGTTGCCCCAAGGTCAACCTCACAGGAGTGTTGCCTGAAGCATACCAAGCAGCCAGGCAGGTTGGTAAGGACTTGTGCAGACTCTCTCAAGTTAAACAAATTTTATTTCTACAAGGCACAAACTCAGGGCACTCCAAAAGGACAAGCTCTATGGGCACAAAGCAAAATAAACAAAAGGACAGTTACTAACTAAGGCACTCGCAAAACATGTTATATATGATCTTTGGGAGTTGCAGGACACACACACACCACAACTCCTGGTGCATCTGCAACCCCCTTTAGCATACTCCTCTGTCATCCTTCATGGTAAACTGACACCAAAGTCACACACCAAAGGCACTCCCAGAACAGACTCCAAAGAGCTCTCTAAACAAAGGAAAAGCTCCCCTTTTCAGACCCCACCCCATATGTGCTCTGGGGCCTTCAGCCAATCTGGGTACTAAGTCTTGGGGCTCAAGCCTGCCAAACCTGGGCCCACCAATAAAGAAGCGTTAACACATGGAAGGGCTAGCATGTTTTGGAAAAGGATGCTCTCTAACCGGAAAGAGGACCTTCTCCCCTTCTTCCCAGCCACAGACACCCCTGGCCCTCTTTCCATCACCATAACTGTCACAGCATCTCTTGCCCGCCCCCTGCCCCTTATCTCATCACAACACCAAACCGAGGTTTGGCACTATGTGAACAAGCCCAGGGCTCATGAGCCATTTTCTCCCCTTGGGCTCCTCTTTCCACTTGGTGATTTGCGATTATCTCAAACCATTGCTTGCCTTTAAATCCAAATGGGCAAATGGTTTAAACCATGAACAAATGGATTTGCAATCCTCTTTGAATAGAAAATGCAAGCGCAGGGTTGGATCCACCAATTTGTCAGTGGAAAGTGATGATGGTCATAGAGCTTTCCCACATTTCCCCCCTCCCAACAGAACCTTCTAACCCTGGTAACGCTGATTCCAGTGGTTACAGGACCCACATGAACTAAGAGCAACAGTGAAGAGAGGGAAAGGGATGAAATCGCACTCTTGTCTCTTGCTCCAATAGAGGTGATGCTTGTGGAAGAGGGGGCGATCTTGAACCCTTCCCACTCAACTTCAGCCCCCCAAAACCAGAGGGGGCGATCTTGAACCCTTCCCACTCAACTTCAGCCCCCCAAAACCTATTTATGACCCATGAGCCTGGGAATCAACTTTCGTGTGCTGAGAATGGACTATTGTGGGGAGCAGAAGGCAGGAAAGACCACACGGCAAACAGATCACAGGATCCAACTCAGAAATTGGACACTTGGATGCAATGGCAAATGGTGGTAGGGGCTAATTTAGAAATCACCAAATGACTTCAATGGGAGACCGAGAAGAAGGAGGGAGTGCAGAAGCACAGGGCTTATTCATATGGGGCCAAATCGTGGCTTGGCGTTGCATCTGAACCATACCAAAAGGACTGAAGTCTGCATAAATACTATTTATAAATGTCTGGATAATACTGATTATGTTTGGAAGGAACAAAAGGCCCAGCTCCCAATTATTAAACACATTCCTTTTTTAGTAAATCCCACTGATTTCAATGGAATTTGCTCCAGAGTATGCTTATGATCATATCTTTGGGCAGCTTTCCAAGCTTACTCACACATGAAGTGAAGTTCCAGAAAAAAAAAGCAAAGAATATTGGGGGGGGGGGGCATTTTTTCTGGGATTTTTTTTCCCTCTCAGAACTTTCTTTTAATCTTTCCAACTAAAAATTAAGATGTTTGGGGGACCGCTAGGGGAAAAAAATCTATGAAATATTTTCTTCTTTACAATGAGTCAAATGCTTCTTAACACAAGGGTTTTCACTCATTCCAAATGTAAAACATGAAAAAGCATAGTGTTTTCAAAGCTATAAAGTTTAACTTAATATCCAAATATGCTAGAAGTCTTACCTGTTGTGACTGTATGAGACTATTTCTGTCTAAATACTTTTTCTTTACTTCAGAATTTATTTTCTACGTTTAACTTTCATTTTTCCTGTCTCTCAGATGGAAAATTAATATTCATGTGCTATGGTAGCTTAGGGTACAGCAGTTTGCAACTCTTTCTGAAGCATTGCAAATTTTCTTTTTGAAACTGAATACATTTATCCTTTTAAATTCCATACATATGGCAAATAGTAACATTTTATATGTGACGTAAAAAATGATGTGCTTTATGTTGTTAAATCAGTAAAATAAATTAGGTTTGAAAGAAAAGTAAATATTGCATATATTTCATTCTCCTCCTTTGCAATGTATGAAAAGATCTTCTGAACAAAGGTGGCTAGGAAGGTGAAGCTTGATCCTCTTTAGCAAGCACAGAGCAGGCTTGAGAAAGACTAATGCATAATATCAAGCCACTAATTGACGCTGAGTGCCTTTACTGAAATAATTGTGTGTAATTTTTGTTAGAATTGGAAGCGATCCATCACACATCGTTTGTAATACAACCAGTTAAAATTACACTGTTCCTTGCAGTGGGAAGCTATTTCTAAATGTTATGTTTGTTTTCCCAAATTGTACTGTTTATGTAGCCAAAATAAGATTTCCTGTTATTCATAACTGAAATCTGAGGCCTAATTGTTTGGCTACGCTTTGCAAATGATTACACACTATTGCTTATTCCCACATTTCTTCAGGAATACAGCCAAGGCGTTAACGGCATAATGACCTACTGCACCAGTTTATGTCAAGTCAGGTTATCCTGCTCAACACAAGTCCAAACCCCTGTTCAGGTTAAGATTAACAATGCGAACTTAAACTGATTCACGCTCACCGAACTCAACAGGGCAAGTACCCAGTAGAGTCAGGGGGACTAAATAGGCCATGCAAAATGAACAAGAGTCCGTTCATGGCACAGATATACAAGATCTGTTTTCTCAGGTTGGGTCTGCTCCAGTGTCATTAACCCATAATTGGCTCATGAGTCAACTGCACTCCTTCATTGTGGCTTTGGGACAGACACAGGAGGAAGCAGGGCAATCATCACAGTTTTCCGATGACTTGAATATAGGAGTGTTTAAAGTTATGCCAAGTCTTTTGCTAGCATAACACAGATAGTCACTGGAAACTGTACTGTTCCAAGTACTGGATTTCAACCGCCCGGTGTTCCCTCCCTTGGACTGACAGAATCCCGATGACAAAAAATTCACACCAAAAGCAATACTAAGCTATTGCTATGCCAATGGACATTTTTCAGCCATCACAGCATTGTGCTCTCTAGCCCAAATGAATTTCATATCAATACAGTGGGCATGATTTTACAATAATAATGCTCTGATTTGTTCACTACTATGTGCAAACTGCTGAAATAGGGAAAAATACATTATTATACCTCCAACCTCAAAGAAAGAGATGCACAATTGCAGGGAGAAGGCGAGGATTGGTATACCTGCATTGCTTTTTCATAAATATCTGTGCATGGTGCTCTTTCATCACCTTAATGCATATATATTCCTCAAAATCGTCATATCTACTTAACAAAGAAAGGATACATGATTCCCAATGGAATTCTCTGTCATGGATACTAAAATGGCACAACCTAGCATACTTATGGCATTAAAATGGCAAATGAGATTCAATGTGAGTAAGTGTAAAGTGATGCATATTGGGACAAAAAATCCCAACTTCACATATACACTGATGGGATCTGTGCTGGCAGCAACAGACCAAGAAAGGGATCTTGGGGTGGTAGTGGATAGCTCAATAAAGATGTCAACCCAGTGTGCGGCTGCTGTAAAAAAGGCAAATTCCATGCTGGCCATAATTAGACGAGGAATAGAGAATAAAACTGCTGATATTATACTGCCCTTGTACAAATCTATGGTGAGACCACACTTGGAATACTGTGTACAGTTCTGGTCACCACACCTAAAAAAGGATATTACAGAGCTTGAGAAGGTGCAGAAAAGAGCAACCAAAATGATTAGGGGACTAGAGCAACTGTCCTATGGGGAGCGGTTAAGACGCTTAGGGCTGTTTAGCTTGGAAAGAAGGCGGCTGAGGGGAGACATGATAGAGGTCTATAAAATTATGCCTGGTTTGGAGAGAGTGGACAGGAAGAAGTTTTTCTCCCTCTCCCATAATACTAGAACACGGGGTCATCTGCTAAAGCTGGAGGGTGAGAGATTCAAAACAGATAAAAGGAAGTATTTTTTCACACAACGCATAGTTAAATTGTGGAACTCCCTGCCCCAGGATGTGGTGATGGCTGCCAGCTTGGAGGGCTTTAAGAGGGCAGTGGACATATTCATGGAGGAGAGGGGTATTCATGGCTATTAGTTAGAATGGATACTAGTCATGCTGCATACCTATTCTCAGTCTCTAGTATCAGAGGAGCATGCCTATTATTTTGGGTGCGGTGGAACACAGGCAGGATGGTGCTGCTGCAGTCGTCTTGTTTGTGGCTTCCTAGAGGCACCTGGTTGGCCACTGTGTGAACAGACTGCTGGACTTGATAGGCCTGGGTCTGATCCAGCGGGGCCTTTCTTATGTTCTTATGTTCAGGTGGCCTTTGTAACAGCCTGCTCCCTACACCGTGACAAACCTAATCCGAAGAGTAAATTAAAAATCCTGGACTGATAATAATTTTTATACCCAAGCTTCATGAGAAATTCAATAAATACTGAAGAAATAAATAACTACACTATGAACTTCAACAGACTAAATCAATAAATAAATGGACATCTGGCTTGTTCATTTTTAATCAAAAGTTATAAATTACACAAAAGGAAAGCTGGATCATGTGTTTGACACCGAAAAAAATCTAGCAGAAACCCCCTTCCTAGAGACAGCAGAAATGTTCAAAAATTCTCTCTACCGAAGCAAAACAAGATTCCGTTACATAATATTCCCAGATAAAAATTACAAACCTGGAAAAAATTACAAATAAAAAATTACAAATAAAAATTACAAACCTGGTTACCTACCCATAAATTGTAAAAGAGGTCTTCACCTTTTTCAATGCAAGCTGATGTGCTATGTGAAAAGATAAATAGATCACTAGGTAAAAACAAAGGCTGAATTGCTGATCCACTGGATTAGTGGGTATTTGAAATTACTTAACACATTGTGTGAAACGCCGCATAATGATTTCTGATCACAGCTCAGCTGCTGAATGCGTACTCTGCATCCTCTTCTTGTTTTTTCAATCTCTGAAGTGTCATATGAACATATAGAAACACTGGAAGCCGACTTTATCTAATTAGGGCCAGGCTAGACATGGCATGCAGCTGAGTGTATGTTTTATGCCATTTTTTAAAAAGTAGACTTGGATTACTGTAAATGTAAGTGACAGAACAGATGAGTAAGAGAAGGTCGCTTAATCTTTCCCTGCTGGCTGTATTTTCATTCAGAATTGTCCCCAAACTGTTTCACTGACTGCATGGGAAAGATACTGCGTAGGGGGGTAGCTGCGTAGGGGGGTTTTGATTAGAAAAATGAATAAGGCAGACTGCATTAAGCAAATCCATTTTCTGCACTCAAATTCACAATTTCCAGTTTAAAAGAAGAAAAAGAAAAAACCTTGAGAGAAAGCAACTTATGACAGCGTGTCAGTTCTAGTCCATGCTCTCATGAGACCCTTACACTAAATTCACACACATCACTTCATGCTTTTCAGCTCCTCTCCCACTGTTGGTGTGAAAAACAGAAAGGCAATTCTAAATGTGCAAACATCTTTCTGGCATGTGAGAAACAGGCATTCTTAAATGCACTTATACATGGTTTATGAACTGACTGAAAAGCATGCAAGAAATCTGATTTCTTCTTTCATGTCCATATGTGATTTCAGTCTTAGTCTATCATGTCCTTCCAGTTCTATCTACTCTGGCGGTGGCAGCTCTGCAAGGACTCAGGCAAAAATCTTACGCAAATGGGGTTGCCAACCTCCAGGTACTAGCTGGAGATCTCCTGCTATTACAACGGATCTCCAGCCAATAGAAATCAGTTCACCTGGAGAAAATGGGCGCTTTGGCAATTGGACTCTATGACATTGAAGTCCCTCCCCTCCCCAAACCCCTCCCTCCTCAGGCTCTGCCCCCAAAACCTCCTACTGGTGGTGAAGAGGGACCTGGCAACCCTATACCCAAAACATGCCACTATTTTCAGCTAAGGATGCCAGGGCTGGAACTTGGGACTTTCTGCATTCAAACTATCAGCTCAGTCATTGAGCAATGGCCTTTCTATTTTTTGCATGTACTTGAGTATATAGAAAGCCACGGGGCATCCCTGCTCATTCATTCATTCTTTCCCTTTCTATACAAGCCACTGCACCACATCATCTGATGCTCTAACAGCTTGCAGCTGGAATTGCTTTTTATATAGCGCTATGCAAGAGGGTCACTCATGTACCTAGAAATCAATTCAATCGCTGTCCTCTATTAATTACTTTCAGAATTTTAGGGGAAGGAAGACTGAACAGACTGGAGAATAAAGCAGGATACAAACTGGATTCAAAACCCTGAAACTGGAACTAGATCAGATACTACACAGACGAATTTAAATGATGGTGTGGGGGTAATGTGGAAGGCAGAATGGCAAATAATGGAAAAGAAAGCAAATAAACAGTTACTGAGATAAGGAACGATAGAAGAAGGAGATACAAAAGAAGAGAAATGAATGAGGAATGGAGGGTTTATATTCATGGAAAGACATTTGTAACCAGCCAGGCATGAATCACTTCTTTGCTGAAGGGTCAGAGTAAGAAACATACCAATGAATAACTACCAGGGAAAATGCTGAGCAGAGTTACACCTGCAATGGATGAAAGGCAGATGGGGCAGGACAGTTTATGAAAATGGACCAGCTTTGGACACCAAGGTTGAGAAAAACCTCAACTGGCCAGATAGCCTTGGTTTTACTTCCAGGAGTGAAAACATGGCAACTCTTTGATATGTTACTGCCCCTATATCGGCTAAGGTGGTTCTGGTAGTCTTCACATTACAGAACACACGGCCCAGATTTGTTGACACGTGTGAAGGGGTGAAACCTGAAAAGGAGCTGTCCCCTCTTTACACACATACCCATTTGAATCTCCAGCAGGAAGATCAGATATCCAGGATTTGTAAGGCTCAAGCTGGTTAGCAACCTTTCTGTGGTGTTTTATGCATGGTTGCTTAACCCTCCTTTATTCCCTGTTTCAGCCAGGATCAAATTTTTGGGTATGCACGTTGCCTCATTCCTTGGAAGCTCAATGCTGCTTCAACGCAAAATGAACCCGGCTTTTCCCATTCCTCTTCTTGCCCGAATTAAACTGTTCCTCCTGGCTCATTGTGGAACCACCGAGCGAGCGTACAACTTTCTCGGGTTGAGCTTCGCCCCACCCTTTTCCAAACTCCTCTTCAAGGCAGTATGCAGATAGCCTCTCAGGGGAAGCACAGAAGATTGGCTTCTCTCACAGCCAATCAAGAAACAGTGTGTAAAGAGGCAGGGATTCAAGTGCTTCCTGCTACCTCGGAGCTCTTTCTGAGCAAAAGAATGGCTTTTTTAAAACGAGGCTTGGATTCCCCCCCCCTTCTTTCAGATTGCTCCGTTTTTTGTTCTTAAAATGCTTTTTTATGCGGCAGTTGGGTTTGGGGGAAAGGAGATCGTCTCTCGTGAGGTCAGCCAATTACAGAGCAGCATTTAAAGGGGTGGGACTTGATTTGAACTTGGGAGACTGCTTTTCTGTATTCATGCCTCCATTAGCACACAGTTTCATCTCTTATCATTCCAGCCAATGCATAGTTTCCCCCAACCCAGGTTACTTTGATCTTGGCTGAAATAGGGACTAAAGGAGGTTAAAGCGACCATGCATAAATGACCGGTGTCTCTTTTCTTAGTCTGTACCCAACTCCTGAATCTCTATTTACTCTAGAGTTGTGGTTGTAGTAATACAGCTGACTTAGTGAAGAATGCATTGCCTAGATTCCTACCCACATGCCTGGCTTCTGGCTCACACTCCAAATGTAGCCCCATTTTGGCAGCTGTCCAAACAGGGATGGCAGGTAACAGGAAGTGGTGAAGGCTACTGAAGGAAAGACTCTGAACCCAACTTTACAGGGGGCTGGGGAGTCATGAGGGATTTCTGTGATCAGTGGATTTTCCTCATCAAAAGAATGGCTTGTATCCCAGCCTCCCAAGCAGGGGTGTCTCTTTCACTTGCTCAAGCGCCCTTTGCCTGAGTGAGTTGAATGAGATGAATGTCTACTTGCTCGAGAATGAGAACGGGGGCAGTTGCACCCTTTGTGTGATATTCATTGGTTTCTCTAGAACACCTGGTTGGGCACTACAGAAAATGGAATGCTGAAATGGATGGGTGCCATGGTCATAGCTTGCCTATGGCACCAAAAAACCTCTGGCAAGCCCTAGATGGGTCACCGTACAAAGTAAATTTGGGCTCGTGCATCACCATACCAAAAAAGGTTGGGAACCACTGTACTATCCTAGAATCACAGAATCATAGAATTGGAAGGGACCACCAAGGCCATCAACCCCTGCACAATGCAGGAAATTCACAACTACCTCCCCCCCCACACACCCCTAGTGACCAGAAGATGGCCAAGATGCCCTCCCTCTCATCATCTGCCTAAGGTCACAGAATCAGCATTGCTGACAGATGGCCATCTAACCTCTTCTTAAAAACCTCTAGGGAAGGAGAGCTTACTACCTCCTGAGGAAGCCTGTTCCACTGAGGAACCGCTCTAACTGTTAGAAAATTCTTCCTAATGTCTAGACGGAAACTCTTTTAATTTCAACCCGTTGGTTCTGGTCCGACCTTCTTGAGCAACAGAAAACAACTAGGCATCCTCCTCTATATGACAGCCCTTCAAGTACTTGAACATGGTTATCATATCCCCTCTCAGTCTTCTCCTCTTCAGGCTAAACATACCCAGCTCCTTCAACCTTTCCTCATAGGACTTGGTCTCCAGACCCCTCACCATCTTTGTTGCCCTTCTCTGGACCCGTTCCAGCTTGTCTACATCTTTCTTAAATTGTGGTGCCCAAAATTGAACACAGTACTCTAGTTGAGGTCTAACCAGAGCAGAGTAAAGCGATACCATCACTTAGCGGGATCTGGACACTATACTTCTGTTGATGCAATCCAAGACTGCGTTTGCCTTTTTAGTTACAGCATCACACTGCTGACTCATGTTTAGTGTTTGGTCTACTAAGACCCCAAGATCCTTTTCACACACACTACTGCTCAAACAAGTCTCCCCCATCCTATAATTATGCATTTGATTTTTCCTACCTAAATGCAGAACTTTACATTTGTCTTTGTTGAAGTACATTTTATTAGTTCTTGCCCATTTCTCCTGCCTGTCAAGATCATCCTGCGTCTTGGCTCTGTCTTCTACCGTATTTGCTACCCCTCCCAATTTAGTATCATCTGCAAATTTAATAAGCATAGCATAAGCCATTTAAACTTTGCATCTACCTACTCTCTTAATAAGAAGTTTCTATACTGCACATGCCTGCTGCTTTACACACCGCTATTTGCTGCTGTGAAGTGTGTTGGATGTTGCTAATCAGATTGCACAGGGGTTGCTGAGAATTCATAAGACAACGATGTAATTTTTCCCCAGGCTCAGCGCACATGCTCAGAAGATGTTGTGCTACATTTCTGGTAACAAAAACAGCACTGTCTTCAATGTTATATTCTGCAAGCAATTTTTTGTACATGCACAAATAGTGTTAAAAAGTGCACCTGTTGAGCCATTCCAGTATCAAAGAGGGAATTATCTCTTCAGTACTCTTGTAGCAAGAGTTCTGCACGGTTGGCAGCGCAACTGTGATATTTCATTCAGAGCATGTTTGTTAAAACAAATCTAATGCGCAACGTACAAAGAATATAGACGTTTACAATTAAGTTTATGCTAGCGCCTAAATTTTTGAAGACTTCAATTTGTATATATGAATATACAACACATAAACGACCCTTTGAGTGGCTGTTAAATGCAATCTTCCTGCTCTGCAAGGCTGTTCAATTTTCAACATGAAGCTCAGTTGTAAATCATTTATTATGAGGACTGTGTTGTCTTAGGGGCAGTATTCAGTTCCAATCTCCAGAGTCCGCTGGACAGCACCTCCACATAGGTCACTGCCATCTGCATGACCAAAAGAAACAGGCCATCAGTGTAAGATATCAGTTTCCATGACCAGCTTTGTGCTTTTGCCATTGGAGCATCCCAGGGGCAAATATTACCCTTCTTTTCCAGGGACTCATAGTAAACTCTCCCAGATCCAGCTTTAGGCATATCCATAAGCTTAGCCATAACATTTCTTGCTGTCAAATTACAGATGACTTATGGTGACACTATAGGGTTTTCAAGGAAAGAGATGTTCAGAGGTGGTTTGCCATGGCCTGCCTCTGAGTAGCAACCCTGGTATTCCTTGGTGGTGTTCCATCCAAGTACTAACTAGGGCAGACCCTGCTTAGCTTCCAAGATCTGATGAAATCAGGTTACCCTGCTGGAACATTTTTTTAAACAGTTCCCCTTCACACACACACACACACACAAACATGCAATGTCCCATTATAAAGTCCTGTTCAAAAACTCCTAGTTTAAAGGGAGTTTGCCGTGTGGCTCAAAGGGGAATAGGTCGGGTGCAGTTCAAGTATTAGGAGCCCAACCAGCACCCTCTGAGAATGGAGAAGGTAGCTGCATATTTCTTGGGATACTAGTCACTTCTTGGGATACTAGTCACATTTTGAGCTGCAGTTGAGAAATATTCTCAGAATTCAACCTTTAATCAAATGGAATGGAAAAGGAGTTCGGGTTGCATGAAAAAAAAGGTTTGTATTGAAATTATCATTAACATCATTCTTAAGCCCTCAGAAGAAGTAATTGGACTAGTTTTTTCCCCTCCAAGTGCACAATAACATAGTGTAAGACACATATGGTTTAAATAGGGAGGGACAGTGGCAGAGATCAAAGGGAGGCAAGGGGTAACAACCATAATTAAGGCCCGATTCCTTTGATGTGAACAGCACGGAGAAGACAAAAGATCTGCTTTCAAAAGAAAAGGAAGATGAAACATTGTCATCTTTGCAACACAACTAGCACACCGTCTACAAAATCTTAGCATCAACAGACAGGACAGGCCGCCAGAGTAGTGGCCCAGCCGTCATTTCCCTTCCCGCCACCATTACCACCTTCCAACACATCTTCAGAATCACAAAACAGAAAAAGATGGGAACTCTTTGTTTTGTTGTGCATAAAAGAAAATATTCTCCAGAAGTTCAAGTCAGTGGTGATATTGTGTTCTTAGACATTCCATGGTAACTTTTACCTTACAAGAATATTTATTTGTCCTCTAGGAAAAACCCAAAGTGGCACATATGGGATTCTGACGAACTCTTTCAACCAGGCACTGACCAGATCTGAACCATGGCAGCATCATACTCCTCAGACCAACAACAATAGTTATTTATTTTATACATTTCTTAGTAGCTTTTAGACTAAAAATGTTCAGAGTGACTCATAAAAGAAGTTACATTTCCATTCCCTACCGAGCACGTTACAATCTTTGCTTTCATTATCCATTGCTTATTTTTACTACATACTGGCAATCAGTTTCTCAACCTGGCGTATGGAATACACCTTCTCTGAGTGGGAGATAAACTGAATGGTTCTAAGGGGGAAGGGGCCATGGCTCAGTGGGTGAGCAACTGCTTGACATGCCAAAGGTCCCAAAGGTCCCCAGCATCTCCAGTGGAAAGGACCACGTAGCAGGTGATGTGAAAGACCTCAGTCTGAGACCCTAGAGAGCTGCTGCCAGCCTGACTAGACAGTACTGACTTTGATGGACCAAGGGTCTGATTCAGTATAAGGCAGCTTCATGCATTCGTGTGTTTAATGTTGCACAAAAATATACTGAAATAGCAGAATAAAAAATCTTTCTCTAAGACGCTGTGCAAACAGATGTGTTATTCAAATCCTATCAATAATGAAGATTCTTGAAATTTATGATTCAATTTTGAAAACCTTTTGAAATCGTGCACAGAGCAGTAGAAAAAGCCAACAATTTCAAATAGATAAATACCACGGGGTAACATTCATGCAAGACCTCATAGAGCACATTACAAAAGTAATGTTCATTCTCTTTCTGGCAGTTCAAAACCTATTTTATATATGAGAAACGTTCTATGACTCAACCCAAAATTATGGTTTAAAAAAACTAAAATTAACAGTGTAAGCAGCTGTACAACTCCAAAATGACTTTTTTTCCTAAAAAGAGGAGGGGCGAGACAAAATGTAAGTACAGATATTTTTAAAATGAATGGTTAATTCACTGTAATTATAACTCTTAATTATCAGTAGTCTGCTTGTCTGCCTCTCCATGAGCATTCTGCCAACAAGCAAAAGCAACCTTGTGCAAACTATTTTTTTCAAGAATTAACCTTTTAGTCTCTTGTACTGCATTTCTGTTGTTTGTTACCACTGTCTTAAAACAACCAAAATATTAAAATGTAGTAATGGTTTAAAATTTAAATTTCTTGTGTTTAATGCCATATCACTGTAAGGCAAAAAGTAGTCTATATGTTTTTTTTAAATAAAACAAATATCATAATTTAGAGAGGTGCCTCTTCTGTCAATTTCTATCTAGTAGGGACTTTATTAACTGAAAAATGTACTAACAAAAACAAATCTTAACACCTGTAATGAACATATTCTAATACAAATCTCGTTTGAGAATAAATCACAGTTTTCTAAAGGGAGACAAGGCAAAAGTGTACACAGCCTTGTATAACTTGATCGGTCATCACAATTCTGCATCAAACAAAAACTGTACTCCCAAACTTTTACGCATTCTGACTATCACTGGATTCTGAGCATAAGCAGGGATCTGTTTGTCCCTCAAGACGTTCCTCCTCCACCAAAGCGACCCTGCATTTACAATGCTTATGTCATCTTATTACTTGCTCTATTTCATCAGTAAGCAGAGATATACACAAGGATCCAGCTCAGACTGACAAGCGCTGCCCCCAACACATTTGACGTGCACGCTTCCCCAGAAAGAGAACTAACAGAGGTTTTGGTAGCTTATGGCAACCAAGGAGCCAATGACAGACAACAGCAGTCGGTTGCTGCCATGGCAATCCCTGCTTTCTCCATGGCAGCTAAGCAGCAGCAGCAGGATCCGGGAGAGCAGTTAACATTGATTGCCAAGCTGCTGCATGGGCCACAACGTGTCTATTCTATAGGGAATGATGGGCAGAGGAGAGTTAAGGCAAAGGGAAGGGAGGGATTCGAGGTACCTTATGCAACAGCCTACAGAGTCCTTCTCCAAAGCAATTTATTCATCAAGGTCTTGGTGACAAAAAATCAAATCTAAAACAACAACAACAGAAGATGTCAAAGTCCAGTGGCTTATCTTTGAGCAAAGCATTCTAATTCTCCACCTGTCATAGAATCATAGAGTTGGAAGGGACCACCAGGGTCATGTAGTCCAACCCCCTGCACAATGCAGGAAATTCACAACTACCTACCCCCACACACCCCCAGTGACCCCTACCCCATGCCCAGAAGATGGCCAAGATGCCCTCCCTCTCATGAACTGCCTACGGTCATAGAATCAGCATTGCTGACAGATGGACATCTAGCCTCTGTCCCTTTTTATGTTAAAGTCAAGGTCTCCTCATTCTCCTCAGGAAAAAAACCTGACCCTTGCTGTCAGTCATTTGCAATGAGAACGGAAAGCGTTAAATCTAGCCTGCATCTGGAGTTCAGATCCTTGCAGCAGTATCTTCCCAGGAAAACCACGCACAAGACTAATTACAACACTCAAGGCACTTCATTTTAGCTATGAAAACTGTGTACAAATTTGTCACTTATGATGGATACGCACCTGTAATTTGTTATGGGTACACTTGGCAAGAAGCCACTGCTAAATGTACTTCCTATTTGCACAGTGGAAAGCCATAATAGCCACCGGCGCATTCATCTCTTGTAACACATTGTACACAGGCTTTGTACAGTTTCTTGTACAGAAAGTGACTGAAGTGTAGAAATTTATTTTGTATGAAACATCCCTGCAGAGCAGTACTAAGCAGCAGATGGAGGGCAGCAGTTGGCACCTGCATGTCATTAGAAACAACAGAGATCAAGAATCTCGCATTCATCTCAAGACTGCCCCTTAAAATGCTTTCTTCCCAACAGCTGTAAACGTTCCACGTGCACCAGCTAAGCTTACAAATTGGAGAATGTACAAAAATAAACAAAGAGCAGCTGTCACACTATCGGGGATGTGAAAACAGCACAAGAAATCAGCAGTATAACAGCGATCTGTCCACAACAAAGCTGAAGTCAAAATAGCGCCGCTGGTATCAGTGGATAATGAGAAAGTTCTCAGACCTCATCCTGCCTCAGCATACATTCATTCCACATTACTAACTACAGAGAAACAGGGTCAGTAACAGGATGGGGGAAAAAGAAACCCACCATAGTGCCTTTATGGGCAACACTCTGAAATTTCCCCCTCAGTCATAAAGAGCAAGGGATCCAACTCACAGTGCTTCAAACTCAAGAATGACACTCCCCAAGGCTAAGAACCAGAGTGCACAGCTGCCTTCAGGCAGCTCTGCCTTGATTTGTTTTCATTATTCATGTTTTAAAGGACTACATCTTTAAAATGCCACATTAACAGTTCAATCCGAAGAACAGGTCCCAGTTTAGGATTGCTCTCTAAGCTACCAAACGCATCCAAAACGGTTAAACTTCAATGGCTCTAAGTCTGGGCGAAAACGCACGGGAGGTTTTGCCTTGGATTTGCCACGCTCTAGATGCACATTTTCCCCATCCGGATTCTCAAAACTCAAAAACAAGCCCCAATGCAGAGTTTGGAGAATTCGGATGGGGGAAATGTGCATTTAGAGAGCGGCAAATCCCAGGCAAAATCTCCCGTGCATAATTGCCCACAGACTTAGAGCCATTTACGTTTCACCGTTCTGGAAGCATTGGGTAGCTTAGAGAGCAATCCTAAAGAGGGAACTGTTCTTCGGACCGAACTGTTAATGTGGCATTTTGAAGATACAACCCTTTAAAACTGAAAAATAAGCTCCCATGCCGAGTTTTGAGAACTGGGACGAGAGAGGGGGGAAAAGTGCATCTAGATAGCAGCAAATCCAAGGCGAATCCTCCCGTGCACAATGGCCAAGCCTCTCCCCCAAGTCTGTGGTTTTCTTCTAAGAAGCCGTTATCCTTTTCTCATCCCCATCTTCCCAAACTGAACCTAAATTCGCCTGATGCTCAAAACGGCCATTTATGCCCGGGAGGTTTCACCTTGGGTTTGCCACTCTCTAGATGCACATTTTTCCCCCAACCAAATTCTCAGAACTCTGCATGGGGGGGGGGGTTATTTTTGAGTTTTGAGCGTTTAATTTAGTGCTCAAAACTCAAAAATTTAATGCTCAAAACTCAACAATAAGCTCCCCCCCATGCAGAGTTCTGAGAATTTGGATGGGGGAAAAATGTGCATCTAGAGAGCGGCAAATCCAAGGCGAATCCTCCCGTGCACAATGGCCAAGCCTCTCCCCCAAGTCTGTGGTTTTCTTCTAAGAAGCCGTTATCCTTTTCTCATCCCCATCTTCCCAAATTTGGCCATTTATTCATGGAAGGTTTTGCATTGGATTTGCCACTCTATAGGTGCACACTTTCCCCATCTGAATTCTCAAAACTCTGCATGGCGGCTTGTTGTTGAGTTTTGAGAATATGGATGGGGGGAAAGTGCATCTAGAGAGTGGCAAATCCAAGGCAAAACCTCCCATGCATAAATGGCCTCAGTGATGCTCAGAATGGCCCTTGATGCCCGGGAGGTTTCGCCTTGGGTTGGCCGCTCTCTAGATGCACATTCCCCCCCCCCATCCAAATTCTCAGAACTCTGCATGGGGGGGGGTTATATTTTGAGCATCATGGAAGGTTTTGCATTGAGTTTTGAGAATATGGATGGGGGGGGAGTGCATCGAAAGAGTGACAAATCCAATGCAAAACCTTCCATGATGCTCAGAATGGCCATTTGTGCCCGGGAGGTTTCGCCTTGGGTTGGCCGCTCTCTAGATGCACATTTTCCCCATCCAAATTCTCAGAACTCTGTATGGGGGGGAACTTATTGTTGAGTTTTGAGCATTTAATGGAGTGCTCAAAACTCAACAATTTCATGCTCAAAACTCAACAATAAGCCAGCCCCCTCCCCCCCTGCAGAGTTCTGAGAATTCGGATGGGGGGGAAATGTGCATCTAGAGAGCGGCCAACCCAAGGCGAAACCTCCCGGGCATAAATGGCCCTTCTGAGCATCATGGAAGGTTTTGCATTGGATTTGCCACTCTTTAGATGCACTTTCCCCCCCCCTCCATATTCTCAAAACTCAATGCAAAACCTTCCATGATGCTCAGAATATAACCTTCCCCCCCCCCATGCAGAGTTCTGAGAATTTGGATGGGGGGGGGGGAAATGTGCATCTAGAGAGCGGCCAACCCAAGGCGAAACCTCCCGTGCACAATGGCCCAGCCTCTCCCCCAAGGCTGTGGTTTTCTTCTACGAAGCCAACCCAAGGCGAAGCCTCCCGGGCATCCAGGGCCAATGGCAGCCCGCCCTCCTCCTCCCCAAGCAGAACTTTGCAGGCGAGCAGCCCCCCTTGCCCCGCTGGGAGCCGCCCGGGCGAGGAGGGAGGCGCGCCGTACCTGTAAGGGATCCAGTCCGCCTGGTGCTTCGAAGTCATCGCTGGCCCCAGGAGCTAGCGGCGGCGGCGGCGGCGGCAGGGGGAGCCCCAGCCGCCGGAGCGGGAGGGAAGGAAGCGGCCGGCCGGCCCCCGCTCGCAGCCCGCCGCCGGCCAGGGCAGCATCCTCTACCCGGCCTGAGAAGCAGCGGCGAGGACATGGGCGGGGGTTATCCGAGCAACGCGGCGGGCGGCGGCGGCGGCATGCGGGCGACCCCCGAGCCGCAGCGGGGCGAGAGGCTCCGGCCAAAGGAGGGCGAAGGCGCCGCTGTGGCCCCGCGCCGGTCCTCCTCGCCGCTCTCCTGCTCGGCCCCGCGCCTCAGCCAATCAGGGCTTGCTGGAGACAACGGCGCCGCGGCCTCTGTAGCGGCCAGGCGCGGTCACTGCACTGCGCCGCGGACCGCTCGCCAGCCTGGCCCTCTGCGGCCGGGCCGGCCTTCCCCCACCACCCCCCGTCCGGCGGCCAATCCCCGCAGCCCTCCCGCCTCAGCCCCCGCCCCGGCCGCCAGCGCGCTCGTGACTGATTGGCGCGCCGAGCGCGTTCGCTCCGCCCACCCCCCTCGCTCTCCCCGCCCCCTCGGGCAATTGCGGGGCGGGCGCTGCTCTGGAGGGGCCCCTAGTTCATTCATGCCGTGGTGTTCCCCATTACTATGAATGGGTTTGAAAGCTGGACCCTGGAGAAAGCGGAGAGGAAGGAAGTAGATGCCTTTGCAAGGTGGTGTTGGAGGGGAGTGTTGCGGATATCGGGGACTGCCCCCCCACCAAAAAAGCAAATCAGTGGGTTCTAGATCAAATCAATCCTGAACTGGCCCTAGAAGCTTAAATGACTAAACCACTGGTTCCCAACCAGGGGTCCGTGGACCCCCAGGGGTCCGCGAGAACAAAATTAAGGTCTGCGAAACAAAGTTATAAACCCATAATAATTTAATATTTTCAATTAAAAGTTCTCTATTATAAAAATATATATTCAAATATTATTCTAAGTTTAATGTTTAACAGTTATGATTAAAGTTCATTTTCAAATTCTCGGAATGTTTATTTTGAACCTTGGGGTTCCTGCACCGAACAAAAAAGTCCTAGTGGTCCCTGGTCAAAAAAAGGTTGGGAACCACTGGACTAAACCGAGGCTGTCGCATTTTTGATCAGCTTGTGTTTCATAGATTGCAGCAAAGCTTTTGACGGTGTGGACCACGAAAAGCTGTGGCTGGTTTTAAAGGAAATGGGTGTGCCACGACATCTGATCGTTTTGACACGCAACCTGTCCTCTGGATGAGGCCACAGTTAGAACAGAATATGGAGAAACTGAATGGTTTCCGATTGGCAAAGGTGTCAGACAAGGATGTAGTTTATCTCCCTATCTCTTCGATCTATATGCAGAACATATAATTAGGAAAGCTGGATTAGATTTAGATGAAGGTGGAGTGAAGATTGGAGGGAGGAACATTAACAGTTTGAGATATGCCGGTGATACTACATTAATGGCAGAAAATGGTGAAGATTTGAAACGACTACTGCGGAAAATTAAAAGAGAAAGTGCCAAAGCAGGACTACAGCTGAACATCAGGAAGACAAAAGTAATGGCTACAGGAGAATTACACCACTTTAAGGTTGACAATTAGGAAATTGAAATTGTTTAAGACTTTCTATTCCTTGGCTCCACCATCAACCAAAAGGGAGACTGCAGCCAAGAAATCAGAAGGAGATCAAGACTGGGAAGGGCAGCCATGAAGGAGCTAGAAAAGATTCTGAAGTGTAAGGATGTGTCATTGGCAATCAAGATCAAGTTAATTCATGCCATCGTATTCCCTATTACTATGTATGGGTGTGAAAGCTGGACATTGAAGAAAGCTGATAGGAAGAAAATAGATTCCTTTGAAATGTGGTGTTGGAGGAGAGTGTTACGGATTCCATGGACTGCCAAAAAAACAAATCAGTGGGTTATAGATCAAATCAAGCCTGAACTGACCCTAGAAGCTAAAATGACTAAACTGAGGCTATCATATTTTGGTCACATTATGAGAAGACAAGAGTCACTAGAAAAGACAGTCATGCTAGGAAAAGTTGAGGGCAGCAGGAAAAGAGGAAGACCCAACAAGAGATGGATTGACTCTATAAAGGAAGCCACAACCCTCAATTTGCCATATCTGAGCAAGGCTGTCAAAGACAGGAAATTCATAGGGTCGCCATGAGTGGAAGCGACTTGACAGCACCTAACACACACTCTGCTCTGGGCGCTCACGGGCTTCCAGCGGGGAGGAAACTCAGCTGGGAATGCAAATAGAGAAAGGGAGGCAGCATGGCGGGGCCCAAGCCAGCTCCTTATGGAAGGATGGTTGGAATAGGCACATGAGAAGCATGGGGGGCACTGTATGCTACAATGACGAACTTGTAGCACGTCAAAGGCTCACCAATTTTCCTGTGGCAGAAGGTTTCTTGGTGGGCCAAAATCCACCACGAAAGCTTTTGGCCCAAGAAAAGTTGTTAGTAGTTACACTTGTATCAGTGTTGGTGGGAACAAAACACACACACCCAAAAAAAAACTCCCATTCCTTCTCCCTGTGGTAATGCTTAATTTCTAAAGTGAGAGGGCACAGGCCTGGGACAAAGTTGTATTTTCAAATCAGCGCTCAGCCTTGGAATTTGCAAGCAGCAGTATAAGGCAAGAGAGTACTTTTAATCTGTTCTGAGATTGCTTTCTTTTATTATTCTGTAGATACTTTGTATTAGAGCAGGGGTCCCCAAATTTTTTGAGCCCTTGGAATTTTGACACAGGGTATTGGGCACAACCACAAAAGCCAGGTCCCTCTTCCCCACCGGTGGGAGGTTTTTGGGGCAGAGCCTGAGGAGGGTGGGTTTGGGGAGGGGAGGGACTTCAATGCCGTAGAGTCCAATTGCCAAAGTGGCCATTTTCTCCAGGGGAACTGATTTCTATCGGCTGGAGATCAGTTGTAATTGCAGGAGATCTCCAGTTATTACCTGGAGGTTGGCAACCCTAGTGGGGAGGTGCAGAAATCCACACCTTCCCATTACACGCTGCCACCAAACCGGCTTTGATTGTACCAAAAATGGTGCAAAACGATTGTACCAAAGCAGATTTGGAAAATTTCTAAGGGGTGCCAGGGAAAACCTAGAAGGTGGGGGATTGTGCAAAGATGACCAGTGGAAGCCCAACCTCCCCCCCCCCCACACGCATTCTGCCGAGGAGTACAAAGCAAAATCTTCATGTGGAAGCAACCAAAGAGGGTGGGCTGCTGCAATTGTCGCTGCTGCGGCCCAGTAGCTGGCTTTCCTAAGGCTTCAGCAGCTGCCCACCCATGCTGACCTGTGACACTAGTGCTGATAAAGCCTGCTTTTCCCCCTGGGCTTACAAATTGCAACCATTATGTCACTAGAAAACTATTTTCTTCTGCTGCGGCAGGTTAGCATAAATGCCTGCATCGCACTGCCTGTTTTAACCTTGCCTGTTTCGGGGAATTGCTCAAGGTATTTAGAGACGGAGGCTCTCAGGATCTGCGATTATATCAGAAGAATGTGAAGTGCCAAAGCCTGCTTGATGAATGCGTACACAAACACTAGAACGGTCTCTCTGATCCTTCGAGCTGATGGAATTGGCAGGAGTGTTTGCATTGTTTTAATAGCAGGAGGCTTTTATTTACAAAAAAATAAGTAAAAGTAATGTGCCGAACAAGAGGCTTTTCAAACTGAAAATCTGGGGCATCTCTCAAATAGAAGACAGGCAGCACAGCCTTTTTTACGTTAGCAGGAACATAAATCAGAAGTGTTCCTAGAACAAAGTAGACGGTAGGAGGAGGGACGCTGACTGCTTATTTCTCTTACAAGCATTTTTGGTTTTACACTGATCCCATTTTTCCCTTTTCTTCTTGCTACCATTTTCCCTTCTGATCCTTTCTCTTTTAGGGCCATGTTATGTCTTATGCTGGGAAATTCATGATTAATCACCCAATTTCTTTTTTTCTTTCTTTTTAATAAATGCAGCTGAGGAGGAAGTTGTGATTGGAGAGTAGGGATTTGGGTCATTTAACCTTCTTCAAGTTGCCATTTGTTTAATGCAGGAAATATACTTTTGTAGTTATTGTGTATATTTACTATATTTACTATGTATTTACTCATAGCTTCTTATCACCTATCAGCACTTTTGTCCTTTGCCTTGTTCTATTTTCCTCCCATCCCTCCTTCTCAGTTAGGCTCAGGACCTCTTTTCGTTGCAACAGATATCCTACACTTGGCAAAGTCTTCCCTCTAAAGTCTGGCCTGGCCTGGATCTCTTAGCCATTTCACTGTGATCAAATTGCTGAGTTTTTTTCTTGCTTACTTGTAATGAATAAGGTAGGCAGTCTGAATTTTTCTCTGCTTGTCTGCACTGGATTCACATTCTCATAAACTGTAACAAGACTAATTCTTCACATGACCAAGAGCACAGTGGGAGTGCCCATATGTTGCGGGAGAATTGGAAAACACAAACCATGTGCTCCTCAGATGTGGCTATTACAAGGGTATTCGGCAGAAGCTGATCCATCCACTTATTAATTTAATGGAGTCAGAGAAAGAGGTAATAAAACTTCTTCTTTGGGATGGGGACTTTTTTTGTCTCTCAAGTTGTCAAATTTTGCGCTACTGCAATTAATATACATAAGGGTAATGTTGACTTTGGGACTGGCTAATTTTTATCTGGTAAATTATTGGTTTTAACTGTTTTTAAATTGTGATATTTTTAAACAAGAGAGATCCTAATCTCTCCCAGGTTGTATCTGGTTGTTTTATTCTGGCTTTTGCCGTAAATAAATTCATTCATTCATTCATTCACATGACCATCTCCACATTATTGTGGCTTCTGCTCCAGAGGTTCCACAGATTTTTCTGTGATAAGCTTCCTTGGACAAATAAAATATAGTAATGGTGATGATAGCTTACTTTCTGCTCTGAATTGCTTGCTTTATGAATAGAGACATATAGAACCTCACCAGTGCTAAGCAGCAGTACAACTAGGGTTGCCACCCGCTATGTGGGGCCTGCAGTTCTGGAATTACAGCTAATCTCCAGACTATAAAGATCAGTTCCCCTGGAGAAAATGGGCTTTGGAGGGTAGACTCTACGGCATCACATCCCTGCTGAGCCCTCTCCACACTCCACCCTCCCCAAGCTCTTCCCCCCAAATCTCCAGGAATTTCCAAACCTGAAGTTGGCAACTTTAAGTATTACCTTAAGTTCAGCAGTAGACTTTACTGAGAACTATGCCAAACACCCTGAACGTGCAGCTTCAATAGAAACCTCACATGCTGTAAACAGAGTCAGTAACTAATATATGACTCTTGCATATCTCAGACAGATTTCACACAAGCTTTTGTGGGATTGCATGAAGCGAAGCTGAAGGGCAGCATGTGGGGGTAGGCAGGAGGGGATTTAGCCCTTCCTGGAGGGGGTGTGATAACATTTAAAGCAGAAAGACCATAAATGTATGAATTGTGGCAATGTTTATTCATTGAAGTAAGCAAGGAATGGTGATTAAAGTGTTCTAAATGTATGTAAAATGTTGGCCTTACTATAAACCATCAGTTTTGTATTTTTGGGAAACAGCTGATGCAAGTTAAGAAAATAAAGGCAGATGGTGTGAGTATACAATAAGTGTACTGCAAACAGAATTTCAGCTATGTGGGCCAGTTTAATTCCCAAGTTTAGTTTGTTTTTAGCATGCTTATGCCTACCAGATTACTGTTTTTGAAACAAATTATATTTTGATCACTTTTTTTTTGAAAACCAAGGATAGAATTCATTGTTACTGTACTGATGGAAAACGAGTTAATATGTCAATTCCCAATTCTTGAACATTGCTTTTTTGCAAAGACTGTGTCAATTAAGATATTCATTGGTTTCCTGAACTATTCTTTCTAATGCGTCATCCATGTAAACGGCCCTGATTTTGTGATTGATGTGATGAATAATACAACATAGCTTTATGTAATTGTTCAACACACCTGCACGTCTTAAAACACTTCTGCTTGTCAGCGCAGAGACACTAATGAAGATGAAAGCATTAGAAAACCATCTTTGCAGTCAGAATAATCCAGATAGGATTTAATGTAAAGAATTGATACTGGTTTGCTTTAATTACCAATTAAACAGCCTAGTCCTTTAATACAGAATTACTATGAAATGAAACAGTATAATCTCCTTGACAGACGATAAATATTGAGTGATACTTGGAAATCAAAGTAGTTTTAAGCATGACACTTTTATAGCTCATTCATATTCCTATGAATTATTTTCTTACTATAGCTTTTGCTTTGTTAATTTGAAGTTGACCTGAATGTCACTATATACAACCAGTCTGCCAAGGCTTGAGTGAACCTGTAATCGAGTGGTTCAAAGTATTTTCTATATGCCTCCAGTCCTCTGCTAATTAGAGCTTCACCTAATTCAAATCCCTATTTCATGTGCATTAATTATTTTCTGCAATTTCAGGGCTGCATTTTAGTAGACGAGCAGTCTATTCCTGAAGAGGGGGGTGGATCCACGGTGGTCGGGATTGGCACAGTTGTGCCACCTCCTCCGGCTCTTGCAAGCCCCTGCAGAGGCAAAAAAACCTTTTTAAAAGGTTTTAAATTTTAAAAAGGGGGAAATGCCCAATAGCAAGCAGCCAGGCTGTGCCACTGATAAAGGTGGCGCAGCCCTGCTGCCGTCCAAGGGGGCATTCCCAGGGTGAAAGGGTTGTAGAAGCTGCCTAAAGGCAGCTCCACCCCTGGAATGCCCCTCCCTCTCACGCTGGTGCAGACTTTCCCTTCTGGGAAAGCCCTGCCGGAGTGGTTGCGCTGGCAATGGGGGCCAGTGGTGCATGATCGCCAGCGTGCTTACCTCTGTGCCGGTGTAGGTGCCCCCTTATTCTGGGGTCCCGCCAGCTCCTAAGGAGTTTCAGCCTCCCCCTTCAGGAATGGGCTCTGAGATCATAAAGCACAACCCAAATTATCCAAAGGGTAATTTGTATAATACACTGAATCTTACATCCATTAATGTATATTGTGCTACATTTCCCATGGCTGGTCAGAGTTTTTCTCCTGGTTAACCTCTAGAAGCATAGGAGATGGACATCATCTCTAACTGGTCAATCTGGCCAGTTTCTACATTGTAATGTAAGTGTTTTATCTTGTGGAAATACATTTAAGTATGAGTCGGAAGCAACTTGACGGCAGTTAACACACACACACACACATTTCTACATGGGAGCTTTCAGGGGAAAATATTTATTTACAAAAAAAAAAACCCTCTCAAAGATAGGTAGGTCATGTACATAACAATCACTTGTTGTTCATAGCTTCCCTACTGCTGATGCAGGAAATTCATTATATGCTTGTTTGTGAAGAAATGGCCACTAAAATATTTCTCTTGTTAATGCATGTAGTTTATGATGATTCTTTACCCCTTATCCAATTTTCATTCAATTCAATTCAATAACCTTTAATAGGCATAGTAAAAAAAAAAAAAAAAACAGCTCATACAGATTCTCATGAATGAGAACAATTCACACAAATCCCTGCTGAACAAACTAGGGCCCCTACAGAATATACAATACAATTAAGTGTAAAATATATAAAATGTACCATATTTTGGGGGTTAAAAAAAGTTATAATAAAGGATTAAAATAATCTAACCATCCAGCCAGACTGTGATATAATTAACAATGATGATCATGATCATTACCCAGTCTCTAGATAGACCGTATCACAGCAGCAACTTAAAATATTAGGCAGGCTTCATAGATCCCCTTCTCAGTAACATTATCAAAAATTTTGCAACCAAGGCAGTTGTTTCAGGCTTGACATCGGACAGTAGAGCAGTTAACATTCGGCTTTTATTATTGACTAACTCAGTATCAAGCAAATCTAGTAGACAGTGGCCAAACATTCCAATTTCAACATTCCAGTGGCCAAAAATTGGCCAAACATTCCAATTTTCATGTAATTATGTACTGTTGTGAGGTGTTTGGCCAATAGCTGTATGCAAATCTTTATTATTATTATTATTATTATTATTATTATTATTATTATTATTATTATTATTGACATTTCTTAATTGCTTTTCTACATTATGGAACTCAAGGTGGTTTAGCATATACACAAAAATGTGAAATACAGTAAAAACACACAAATTAAAATCACAATTTACAACTGCCAATAAACAGAGGGAACTAAACTAATCAAATGTCATCCTGAATTCAACTATCTTCAGCTGCACCTCCTTAGTGAGGTTATTTCATAATTGCGGGGTGCAACCAAAAAGGCCCTCTCTCATGTACCAACCAGACACACTTCTATGGTCAATAGGACAGTCAGGAGAGCCTCTTCTTAATTCCCAGGCTGGGAATATCCAGTCCTTCAGATACTCCAGTCCCAAGCCATGTAGGGCTTTAAAGTCCCAAGCCATGTAGGGCTTTAAAGGCCAAAACCTTGAACTGGGCTTGGGAGCTGATGTACACTAGTGTCATTGTCCCAATATAGCTAGTGTCATTGTCCCAATATAGATGTCACATGTTCCCAGTAGCTATCCCTGACCAGCAGTCTACTTGTAGCATTCTGCACTAGCTGCAGCTTCCAAACACTCATCAAAGGTAGCCCCAAGTAGAGTGTATTGCAGTAGTCCAGTCTAGACGTAGAATAAGCAACGCTAAGTCTATGGGCACTTGAACTATTCTGCTTTTTCTTGAATTTTGCCTAAAATGTACAGAAATCTGACTGATAGGTACAGTATGGCAGTCCTTGACACAATATCGGGTGCATCACTAAATTTGCTATTTGAACAGTTAAAACAATGCATCCCATTTTGTTGCAGAATCCCCGGTACAGCAGATTTGGCTCATTACCCTTGAAGAATTATATACGGTAATAATAACAACTTGTTGACAAAAGAGGCAATTTGGTACAACGGTAAGCAGGCTGTTAAAACTATTTAAGTGAAACAAAGTCATCAAATGCAATTGAAAACACAGGCAACATTCATCTTCCTGAGCTTTTAATTTCTCCCTTTTCAATTTCCTGTAGAAGCTGGAGTAATGAAGTCACTAACCTGAAGTCTGGAATACTTTTGACTAAGTGCTTCAGGGCAGGGAACCCCAACTTGGTGCCTGGGGGTGCCAGCACCTTTCCTGATGCCCACCAAGTATTCTTAGAAACTGTATGGGGCCAGGCAGGGCTTTTGCCCAGCAAGGCTTCTGATTGGCCACTGGAGATTTGATTGTGCAGAATTTTTTTTAAAAATTGCTTTGGCAGCAGCTGCCACCACAGCACAAGGATCTTCACTGTGTGACTGAAGGCAAGCTACAGCAACCATTTTGTGGCAGACATTTTTGTGGCTGTGCCCCCCATGGTATGTACAAATTCCAAAGATGCCCACAGGCTCAAAAAAGCTGGGGATCTCTGCCCTAGATCTGCTACATCCCTATGCCAGCTAGTAATCTATACATCTTTCCTATTTTATTTTATATTTTTCATATTTATTCCCCCTCTCACATTTAAAAGGTGGGAGGGGGAAAAGCAACTAGCAGCAGAAGAAGAAGATTCTAGTTGGTCACAGCAGGGCACTAAAAGAGACTTGCTGTTTCTCATTCTGTTGTCAGAGTAGCCTGGCTACCAGTAAACTCTGTGCCGGGATGAGAGGGGCTAAGTGGCAGGGCCAGGTCCCAGCAAGCTCCTAGAGATGGCCTAAGTTGTTGACACTCTTTTTTCATCATCAGCTGAGCTGAACAGATAATGTGCTGGGCTCTGTTGTTATAGTTGTAAATCAGAGTTGAAGAATCGTGATTGTGATTGACACAACAGAACAGAGACAAAGACTTTTGTCTTGATCCAACAAAATCCTTTACTTATCTAACAGGATAGGGTACACAGAGAGTAAAACAAATAATTCTTACTAACTAGTTTCCTATCAACTTGCTAGTTTGCACTAACAGGTAACTACAGGCTTAATTTCCATTGTCTGTGTCCCAGCTCAGGGGAGCTGAAACAAGCATGTTTCTGGTTTGAGATTCAAAACATCAGTGAGCAACTGCTGCCTCTTCTAAACAAAAGACAGCAATTAATCTCAATTGCAGGTACATGACATTTGGCTTGTTTACAATGGCGATTTGCCAACCGATAGAATATTGACATTTGTCATTACATCATCTCCTTGAGACTAACTAACCTGTTGACACAAACAAATTAATTCTTTAACACTCTTGACAGAAATGGAACTCGCATTGTATCCCCTTTAAGTGCCGTCAAGTCGCTTCCGACTCATGGCGACCCTGTGAATCAATGTCCTCCAAAATGTCCTATCCTTTCACACCCATACATAGTAATAGGGAATACTATGGCATGAATTAACTTGATCTTTGTCACCAGTGACACATCCTTACATGTAAGAATATTTTCTAGCTCCTTCATGGCTGCCCTTCCTAATCTCAATCTCCTTCTGATTGCTTGGTAGCAGCTCCCATTTTGTTGATGATGGCGCCAAGTTATAGAAAGTCTCAAACAATTTCAATTTTCTCATTGTCAACATTAAAGTTGATTAATTCCCCAGTAGTCATTACTTTTGTCTTCTTGATGTTCAGCTGTAGTCCTGCCTTAGCACTTTCTGCTTTAACTTTCACCAGTAGTAGTTTCAAGTCTTTGCTATTTTTTGCCAGTAATATGGCATTATTGGCATATCTCAAATTAATGTCCCCCAATTTCCATTCCACCTTCATCTTAATCTAATCCAATTTTCCTTACATGTTCTGCATATAGATTGAATGAGTTAAATGACATACTATATAACAAACAGGAACCCAAATACTGCTCTGATTATCTCCCACTTTTTATGCACTTTTATAGAAAAAAATGAGATGCTGAACTAATATATATATATATAATTTATATATATATCTCAGTACATGCACATGTATTTTAAAAAGCTGTATGAAAATAGCGTAGAAGAAAGGTAGACGAGCTGGAGGGTTTTTCAAAATTTCTACACCATGCTAAAGAAGTATACCCCTTCTTAGTTAAAATGTATATAATTTATACAGCAAAGCTTCTTTTGAGGCCCATCATGCGTATCTCTGCCTTCAGAAGTTAGGTGAGTCAGTGGCTGTTGGAGAGAAGGCTTTTCCTGTGGTGATTCCCTGGCTTTGGAATTCTTCTCCAGTACATCCACTATCATGTAGGCACTCAAGCTTTTAGGGGAAAGGTTTTTGCTCCTTGGTAGAGTATCTGATTTTATACCTGTTTTGAAAGTCCCAGGTTCAATCCACAGTATCACCAATTAAAGGAATGAATAGCAATGATGTGAAAGACCTCTACCTGAGACCCTGGAGAGCTGCTGCCAGTCGGAGTCAACAGTATTGACCTTGGCAGACTAATACGTATTAAGTGGGTTCATGTGCTCAATAGCAATTAATTTTTATTGCCATTTATTGCTACTTTAAATTGGCATTATATCACTGATTGGTTTTATTTTTGTTGTTGTATTAATACAATTTAAGGACCCCCGTGGCGCAGAGTGGTAAGCTGCAGTGCTGCAGTCCAAGCTCTGTTCACGACCTGAGTTCGATCCCGACAAAAGTCGGTTTCAGGTAGCCGACTCAAGGTCGACTCAGCCTTCCATCCTTCCGAGGTGGGTAAAATGAGTACCCAGCTTGCTGGGGGTAAGGGGAAGATGACTGGGGAAGGCACTGACAAACCACCCCATAAACAAAGTCTGCCTAGTAAATGTCGGGATGTGACGTCACCCCATGGGTCAGGAATGACCCGGTGCTTGCACAGGGGACCTTTACCTTTTACTTTAATATGATTTAAGGCTTGTGAGCCTCCTTGAGGACTTGTAAAGAAGTCAGGCAAGGTAGAACTGTTTCAGTGTAATCAAGTCATTAAGATACACAGTGGGCATCTGGTAGAGAGTATCTCGGGCTTCCGCATCACGCGCATGGTGAGGTGTGTGCTCCAGAAAAACACTCTTGCTCCTAAGGAAATGGACAAGTACGCATAGGTTTGTGCCGTGTCGTGTATACATTGTTTCATGCTGTCCTTTCTCTAATGCTTGCTATCATTGCCATACTTTTGAACCGTCAGGACTGCTGTGTGCTCTGCAATGCAATAATTGTTTGAACACAGTATTAGAAAATGAAGCTGAAATGGAGGCTGCCTACACACTCCAGCTGTTCAAGCAGAGAGTGATTTCCCTTTATGCCTCTCAGCATGTATTCCAATCTCATTCCCACAAAAGGCACAGAGAACAGTAAGACCCATCCTCTTCACGAGCCTCAAAAGAAACCACTTACAAAAAGGAAGATTTAAAAATAATAACAACAACACAAAGAAAGAACAAAGCCAACAACAAAAACACTGCAATGTTGTTGTTTTTATTAAAAACATAATTGGCTAAATTCACAGTTAAGTGAGATAATGATAGAAGTGAGAGGACATAGAAATAAAGCAATACATGACATAAACTGTCAATGAAAGTCGGTTTACTGGCTTTCTAGAAAAATCACAATAATAAAATTATCCCTAAAATATCACATCATCTTTCAGGACAATGGACAGTGTACTGCAAAGAGCTGTACCCTATACTGGAAAATCACAAACAATGGGTTCTATCCAGCTGTTGTTTACTGCTGGAAGAACAGTTCTACAGACAGAGGAAGGGGGCAATTCTCCCCTTTAACTGCTGATTCTCACATCTTGCCAAGCACTGATCAACCCCAGGGCAGCATTTCATGGTTTTGCAGAGAGAAAGAGGAGAGGTATGAAAGTCCCATTCCACACATGGAACTTTGCTTGCAGTTAATTAGTGGAACAAAGAAATGATATTGGCATAAAAAGCTGAGCTTGCCCTGGCAGCATTCACCAACAATCTGGTTTATAGACTCACCTAACCTATCAATTTTCTTTGTGTGGCAGAACAAGCAAACAACTCCCCTTCCATTACCACTTAAGGTAACATTGAAAAAGAAGAAGAAGAAGAGTTGGTTTTTATACCCCGCTTTCCACTACCTTTAAGGAGTCTCAAAGTGGCTTACAGTCTCCTTCCCTTCCTCTCTCCCCTCATCCCTTCCTCTCCCCTTGTGAGGTAGGTGGGGCTTAGAGAGCTCTGAGGGAACTGTGACTAGCCCAAGGTCACCCAGCAGGCTTCATGTGTGGCAGTGGGGAAACCAAGCTAGTTCACTAGATTGTGGTGGACTTGGGAATCAAAACCGGTTCTCCAGGTTAGAGTCCACCACTCTTAACCACTATACCATGCTGGCTGCGTATGTTCAGGTGTATATGTTTAGACCCAAATCGTGTGACTCTTTCCCCTCAAAAAATCTTCAGGACTTAAAACTCAAGCTCATGTCTTAAACTATCTTCTTCAAAATGAAGACGAGAACAGTCCTTGCTCAGGGAGATTCTTGTTCTGCTGCTCTCCTGCTGCCATTATCTGTTTCTCCAGACTTACCCACAGGATGCACTTTCTGAATGATGAGTCATCATGCCACCTACCACTCCACAGCGAAAGTAAGGTATGCTGCCCTTAATCCTTTGCAGTAATAATCCCGTGGCATAGTATAGCATAATGAATCATTTCATTTAAAAATAGAACATATTTTTGTCCACAGTATTGGGAAGAACTCACCTGGTGTTCTAAGGGATAAGGAAAATCTACAGAATGTCACCACAAAATCTATTAAAACCTTGAGTAGGACATAGAATCATAGAGTTGGAAGGGGCCACACAGGGCATCTCGTCCAACCCCCTGCTCAATGCAGGATCAGTCTAGAGCATCCCTGACAATTGTTTGTCCAGCCACTGCTTGAAGACTGCCAGAGAGGGGGAGCTCACCACCTCCCTAGGCAGCCGATTCCACTGTTGAACTACTAATGTCCAGCTGGTACCTTTCCGGCCATAGATACAATCATGGAATAATTGTACACATAATGAAAACTGAGCCTCATGATTCAAGATTCAGCTTCCAAAAAAACCCCCAAAACCCTATAATCTGTGTCTGTTTCTGCAAGAGACCCAAGTTGCCTATTGTGAAACAGCCACTTAGGCAGTATATCTTTCTGAATTCAATTCAAGGAGCTGGCTGTGACCTCTGTACTGCTTCACGATCTGGGACCCATAAGGCTTATGATTGGCCATTGGAGATTTTATTGGCTCTGCAGAACTTTAAAAACATTGCTTTGGCAGTAGCTGTGACCACAGCGCAACAATCTTCAAATGTTTGACTGAAGGTAAGCTGTGGCAGGCATTTTGTAGCTGGCTCCGCCTCGTTTGGCAGCCGTTTTGTGGCTATGCCCATCCTGCTAGGTCAGAATTCCAAAGGTGCCTGAAGACTCAAAAAGGTCTTGTTCTATTACTATTACCATGCCTTGTTCTATTACTACTGACTTATGCCAAACCCCCATTTTGTTTTGCTAAGAACTGGGCTCTCACTGTGTCCCTTGATGTTAGGTCTAGAAGATTCCTGATCAATCCATGCACCCCACCTTCAGAGACCCTCTTGTCTATACCTATCCCCATAACTATTTACCTGGTAGTAGCCTCAAGAGTTTCAGGCACCAAGTTAAAACATTCTCGTTCCCCCAGATGTTTGGTTCATTTGTTGAATTTGATAAGAGTATTTGATTGAAACTGTGTGTTTTTTCTTCCCACTCCATTACTAATTAATCTATTTTTTCCTGCTAGGCTACCGTTTTTATTGATGAATCTGGTTATTTAATGTCATACTGATTAATTTGTTTTATTGGTATCATTAATTCCTGTTGATTGCCTTGGTAGTTACAGCAGAGAAGCAAGATTTTTTTTGGGGGGGGGGATCTTTTAAACAAATAATACAGGGCCTATCTCCAGTGCTACTGTTTCCTCAGTTCAGTGAAGGATACCCCACTAACTTCTCAGTTGTTGATAAAAACATCTTAGTTCTGCGGCTCATAAACCTTTGACAAAGACTCAGGTTTAGACCTTGGGATGGAGGGTTCCAGTAATCTTGTAGTACTACATTTGGAGCCTACACCTGTAGCTTTTGTTCCTCCCCCCAAGAACTTCTTAGCCATTTGTATTGTCTATTGTGCCTTGCCATTACTTTGTGGGTGTCTGGCTGATGAATATCCCATGAAACAAACTACTCTGGGTTGGATCCCAGCATTCACAGACCCAGGGACTTTGTGGAGGTGGTGCTTCCTTGCCTCCCCTCTCCCCAGTAACTGCTAAAAAGCCAGTTCTTAAACTCAGGTGACCTTGCTGGACAGTATGCTACATGACATGATGGGTTGCAGTAAGGAACAAGGTCCATTCTTTCTCCTCCCTCTGCATTACACTCATACTCCCACCCCCACCCCCCATCCCATGTTGCATTTTTTTCAGGAAGGTTCCTGAATCCACAGCATTGGCATTTGTGGACATGCACAGGGTTGTTGGAAGAAGGGGGATGCAGGGATAATCCACATGGACAAACTCTTTCCACTCTTCTATGGTAAGAGCCGCCCTGACCTGGATGGCCCAGGCTAGCCTGATCTCATCAGATCTCAGAAGCTAAACAGGGTCAGCCCTGGTTAGTATTTGGATGGGAGACTACCAAGGAAGACCAGGGTTGCTGTGCAGAGGAAGGCACTGGCAAACCACCTCTGTTAGTCTCTTGCCATGAAAACCCCCAAAAGGGGTCACCATAAGTCGGCTGCGACTTGAGGGCACTTTACACACACACATGGTATTAGAGCCAGCGTGGTGTAGTAGTTAAGAGCGGTGGTTTGGAGTGGTGGATTTTTTTCCCTCCCCACTCCATTACTAATTAATCTATTTTTCTCCTGCTAGGCTACCATTTTTATTGATGATTCTGGTTATTTAATGTTATACTGATTAATTAGTTTTATTGGTATAATTAATCCCTGTCGATTGCCTTGCAAGTTACAGTAGAGAAGCAAGTTTTTTTTGGGGGGGGGGTCTTTTAAACAAATAATACAGAGCATATCTCCAGTGCTACTGTTCCCTCAGTTCAGTGAAGGATACCCGTGAACACTGGCATCACTAACTTCCCAGTTGTTGATAAAAACATCTTAGTTCTGCAGCTCATAAACCTTTGACAAAGACTCAGGTTTGGATCACGGGATGGAGGGTTCGGTGATCTTGTAATACTAGATTTGGAGCTGCAACTGTAGCTTTTGTTTGGTTTTTCCTCGGGAACTTCTTAGCCATTTTGTATTGTCTATTGTGCCTTGCCATTACTTTGTGGGTGTCTGGCTGATGAATATCCCATGAAACAAACTGGTGGGCATTATCCAAGTTGGATCCCAGAATTCACAGACCCAGGGACTTTGTGGAGGTGGTGCTTCCTTGCCTCCCCTCTCCCCAGTAACACCTAAAAAGCCAGTTCTTAAACTCAGGTGACCTTGCTGGACAGTATGCTACATGACCTGAGGGGTTGCAGTAAGGAACAGGGTACAATCTTTCTCCTCCCTCTGCATTACACTCATACTGCCATCCCCCACCCGCCATCCCATGTTGCATTTTTTCAGGAAGGTTCCTGGATCCACAGCATTGGCTTTTGAGGACTTGCACAGAGTTGTTGAGAGAAGGGGGATGCAGGGACAATCCACGTGGACAAACTCTTTCCACTCTTCTATGGTAAGAGCTGGCGTGGTGTCGTGGTTAAGAGTGGTGGTTTGGAATGGTGGACTCTGATCTGGAGAACTGGGTTTGATTCCCCACTCCTCTACATGAGTGGTGGATGCTAATCTGGTGAACTAGATTTGTTTCCCCACTCCTACCCATGAAGCCAGCTGGGTGACCTTGGGCAAGTTACAGCTGTGTTAGAGGTCTCTCAGTCCCATCTACCTCACAGGGTGTCTGTTGTGGGGAGGGGAAGGGAAGGTGATTGTAAGCCAGTTTGAGTCTCCCTTAAGTGGTAGAGAAAGTCAGCATATAAAAAACCAACTCTTCTTCTTCTTCTTCTAGCTGAGGTATCCGGTGCACAGACTATGGGGGTATCTGCATTATGTATTCCCAGCGATGTATTAAGAGTTTGAAAACGTTATAAAACATACTGTTCACACTTTCTATGTATTCCCACCGATGTAGTAAGAGTTTGAAACGGTTATAAAAAATGCTGTTCGCACTTTGTTTGGCCCCTTTAGCTGTGAAGACGTCTTCCAACCATTTTTTAGCCGTGGCATCCAAAAAACCATTTAAAGCGATGTTTTTAATAACATTTTCAAACTCTTAATACATCGCTGGGAATACATAATGCGGTAACCCCCCAAGTCCCTAAAACTGGAGAAATAATCTGCAGTGATCGCATAGTTGTTTGCCCACAATGGCTTTTGACCCCCAGTCCCTCTGTAATGGCATGCTGGAACAGTGTTTCTTTGGGATGGCAGTCTTCCCTTGACTGTACTGGCACACTTCGCCATGAATATCTTTAATTGCTCATTCACTCCCTGCCAGCCAATTGATTCCCTAACCCACTGAAGGCATCCTTCAGTTCCCAGATAAGACGAGCGTACTTTGTGCATGATTTCTGTTCATTGAGCTGCCAGGATCCCTAAAATATGATGCCATTCTATACAAACAGCTCATCTCTTAACTTGCTATTTCTTTGGGGACTTTGTCTTTTATTTTTGGCCAGTAATGTCAGGAGTTTCAGTCTTTAGAAAACGTTTCCTTGTTCTATTTCCTGATGAATCTCTCTGTGTCTCTCTGATATCGATAAATAAATACCATACCCATGTAATCATACTGGTGGTTTCTACTTCATCTTCTGCTGATACCTCTGTATGTAAGGTATTGAGGGTTTCCAGGTCCCTCCTGGCAACCGGTGGGAGGTTTTAAGGGCAGAGCCTGAGGAGGGCAGGGTTTGGGGAGGGGAGGGACTTCAATGCCATAGAGTCCAATGGCCAAAGCAGCCATTTTCTCCAGGTGAACAGATCTCTATCAGCTAGAGATCAGTTGCAATAGCAGAAGATCTCCAGCTAGTACCTGGAGGTTGGCAACCCTACAGGTGTTCCTAGCATAGATTATCTGCTCCCTGCTCAGACAATTGTTGATTTGTGTATCATACTTTTGCCAACACATCATCATTTACTGTAGACATTTTGAGGCCCCGAGTAATGTCTTTCCTCATATGTGCCCATCTACACGTTTACTCTGTACACAGATATGTGCTGATTAAATTTCTTCATTTCAGCAAGTATTGCTGAAAGTATCTTTCTAGTTTTGGCTGTTTCAGGCAAGACTGTGCTCACAAATGTAACTGCTTACACTTTTGTATGGCACTGATGTCCTGTTTCTGAGATATCAATGGCTCCTTTGGGTTGCACTACTTGACAATAGGGGCATTTGCAATAATTTCCTTTAGTTTTATTAGGATGCTGTGTCCCTTCTCATATGAGATCTCAGTATGTCATTTGTCTCAGGATTTCAGACATCTATATCCTTTTCTGGAAATATTCCTAGGACCCCGGACATCCCTCCTCCTCCTCTTCCACTCAGCTAGATACATACCCACAGTTCCTTCCACTCTTTCCAAGCTTGGAATCTTTTGCTTTTCACTGAAGTTTCTGGCCATATTAATTGTAGTCAGAATTTTGATTTGGGTTTACATTTTGGATTATTGGCTACCTGGATGTATTGGCTGCCTTTGCCAGACCTCCATGCGCAAAATGCTTAAATCTGTCACCACTGAGGCATTTTCCCATGGGCTGTGAATACCTTTTGCCTCCCCGGTACTCTGTAGTGTCCACTGCTCTTTTATGCGCTTCCTCTTTCTTTCTGTGGACTATATGAGCAAGCTGTACTAACCACCTTTGCAGAGTTTAATGCTGCCTTTGGACATCACAGCTGCCCTGTGAAATCTACAGGCTTTTCTCTACCTTCACTAGCTTTTCTGAGCAACCCTCTCCTGTACTCTCCTGTCCTGGATTCCTGCTCACTACCTAGTCCCTTATCAATTAATCTTTAATATCTTCAAAATTGCCACTGGCTGCTGGCAGTTTTAAATGGATGCATTACTCATCAACTGCTTCCCTTGTTACTTGATCTTGGGTGAAAAATAGATCTCTCCACGGTTTTCATTCTTTCTGGGGTTGCTGCCCATTAAGACAGCCTGTAATTGAAGCCAGGCTATGCTGTGCGGGGGAAATGTTTTCACACAATGCCTCACTTATCTCCCTCTTTCTCCAGTCAAGTACAAAAACCATTTCATTTCCACAGCCTCCTCTTTATCTGCCACTGCAATACTTACATTCAAATTGAACTGCTCTTTCCAAGTCTCCCATCTGTGAGCTGAATTCCGTGTTTGATACCCCAGGGTAGTTTCAAGCGCTTCTTTTTCTCCCCCTGCCCACCTAAGGCTGCTAATCTTCTTTCTTAATGTGGTTCCACACTAGCTACTGCGCCTGGGATGGCTGTTACTTGTTTACTCAGTTTAAAGGGACAATCCAGCTTATATAAATTGACGCCCCATTGCATCCCATTGTTTTCCATGTTATTTTTTTCCATCTTTTTAAAAGATCTGAATTGTGGTGACTTTTCAAAAATTTAAAATGCAGGTACAGGGCCAGGCTGCCCTATCATTAAAGGGCTATTGACATTTCTTAGAGTTAAATTTTCTCCGTTTCCTTTAGTTTCCCACTGAAGTAATTTCTGCTTTTCTCCTTTTGCATTCACAATTCAATGGCACATTGACAACTCTTGTTTGGTGTGGATGGTTTTAGCCACTTCCTGTGCATATGGTCTCCCTCCTCTAAGGCCAGAGGACACATCACTGTTTACTGGTTCCTCCCTGAGGCCATTTTTGCATGGTAATTAGCAGCGCTTTCCAGGCTGAATTGCCCTGCATATATTTTTTTTAATTTTTCACGCTGAACTGTCATTCCAGAAGTGACTGCGAAACTGGTGCATACCTGCTTCGCATTACTAAAGAGCTAATTTAATATGACCTTTGGTGTTTGCCGTAAAGAATCCCCCTCAAGGAACCATGCAAAACAATAGCGGCGTGTTAGCTATGCACATGCTAATGGCTATGCAAACAAGAATGAAGGAGAAGGCAAGTGTGTGTGTGTGGGGGGGTGGAATTTCTCCTTTTGTGCAGGGACCGTAAATAGGCATTTTTAAAGTCGCATTTTAAAAAAGAGCTGTGAGTGAGCATCAAAACTGACCATGCAAAAATGGCCTGACAGTAGCAATTCCAAGGTTTGGAGGATACCCTGTAGTGGCTGTTCCCATTAACACACTTTTGCATTTCTCATCAATGCTAGGAGAGCTTAAAGTAGCACAAGAGGTAAAGCAGCACTTTGCTACTTCTAACATCTCTCTGGCAAGAATATGGAAGCTCACCCCAAAGACCCCTATAACATTGCGTTGAATCTCTGTGACCAGGAAATGGACAAGCTTTCATTTCCTGAAAGAGGAGGTGCCAAGGGAGACTTTGGAATGTGCCATGTCTGAGTTCTTTTTAGCCTAGTGCTACCAGCTCTCTCACTGTTAGGGTTGCCAACTTCCAGGTGGTTGCTGGAGATCTCCTGCTATTACAACTGGTCTCTAGGTGACAGAGATCAGTTCACCTGGAGAAAATGGGCAGTTGGGATCTATGGCATTGAAGTCCCTCCCACCCTCCTTAGGCTCCACCCCAAAATCTCCAGGTATTGTCCATCCCAGAGCTGGCAACCCTATCCTGTGTGCACCCAGGGACCTGAGGCAGGCAAGGGACAAGCGCAGGTAGGCCACTAGGCAGAGACAGAACACCGTATTGGAGCTGTTGATCCCACAACAGCCAGAATTGAACTGAGGCTAGTTATAGAAGTGAGTGCTTGCCACCATTGCAGTGGCCTGGAATCCGCAGGTACTCACAGCTGGGGCTTGTCCAGCATCTTACAATCTTCTGTTTGAACTAAGGTTGCCAACCTCCAGGTACTAGCTGGAGATCTCCTGCTATTACAACTGATCTCCAGTCGATAGAGATCAGTTCCCCTGGAGAAAATGGCCACTTTGGCAATTGGAATCAATGGCATTGAAGTCCCTCCCCTCCCCAAACCTCGCCCTCCTCAGGCTCTGTCCCAAAAAATCTCCAGTTATTTCCCAACCCGGAGATGGCAACCCTAGTTTGAACCCAGTGGAAAGGAAGAGGGAGGAGGTACAATCTGACTCTAAGGAAGGGGCATGCCTGCACAGGCCTAGGCTTGCAAAGGGCCCTTTTATTGCAGAACTATTTTGGATGAAAAATTCTTCTTTGTGTAATTTGTATATTTCTACCACTATACTGTATTTTTGTTGCTGTTATCAATTACTCTCCTCTGTGTGTTGATCTTTTTTTTCACTTTCTAGCAATTATGCCAGTATGATTACTGTTCAAATGCCACCGCTAACTCAATTAGCACTTTGCTGTGGGACTTCATAGTTAATGCTTGAAAACAAATTTGTATTTCAAGCTCTTTCAGACAACCCACAGTTTACTAGCGATACAGCAACATGCTGCATCTTTGGATCTCATCTTGCAGAGTAATAGATCAACTTAATAGCCTCTGGGTTTAAAGACAGTTACAAAGTTTGGATGGGAAAGTTTTGCTCTCTTTTTTAAAAAAGATTGCCTCCTGTTCAAGGGGTGCTACTGCAAAGTAAGATTAAATGTGTGTGTAGAGCCCACATTATGTTTTTGCCTGTGGAAACGTAATGCTATGCTAGCACTACTGCAACATGATGACTAGATATTCTTACGTTTCTGAGACCATCTGCACAAAATAAATGGCTTAATGCTATTGTCGACATTACTCAAAATGTTGTTGGTAAGCCTGTGATTGTGGAAGAGATTACTGGACTCTTAGGCATGATTAATGAAGAAGAAGAGTTGGTTTTTATATGCCAACTTTCTCTACCACTTAAGGGAGACTCAAACCGGCTTACAATCACCTTCCCTTCCCCTCCCCTCAACAGACACCCTGTGAGGTGGGTGAGGCTGAGAGAGCATGACTTGCCCAAGGTCACCCAGCTGGCTTAATGTGTAGGAGTGGGGAAACCAACCCAGTTCACCAGATTAGTCTCCGCTGCTCATGTGGAGGAGTGGGGAATCAAACCCGGTTCTCCAGATCAGACTCCACCGCTCCAAACCACCTCTCTTAACCACTACACCACTCTCTAATGGTATTAGAACTAGGGCTGTTGGGAAAAAAATCCGGCACAGTTCGGATTCGGCAAAATTCAGCCCGTTTTTATTCGGGAAAAACTCCCTATTCGGATTCATGGAATTCGGATTAAAATTCAACGTTCCTGAATAAATTCGGCTGAATCCCGAGAGGGTGGGGGTGGGTCTTTAAACAGATCCCCGCTGCCATCCTTGGCAGCTTGGATCTGTTAAAAGAACCACACCCCCACCTTCTCGGGGCTCCCAAGAGAGCGGGGTGGGTCTTTAAACAGATCCCCACTGCCATCCTTGGCAGCGCGGATCTGTTTAAAGAGCCACCCCCCCTCGCCTTCTCGGGGCTCCCGAGAGGGCAGGGTTTTTTTTTAAACAGATCCGCACTGCCAAAGATGGTAGCGGGGATCCGTTTAAAGACACCCCCCTGCCCTCTCGGGAGCCCCGAGAAGGTGGGGAGGTGGCTCTTTAAACAGATCCGAGCTATCAAGGCTGGCAGCAGGGCCGGGGATCTTTTTAAAGACCTCCCCCCCGCCCTCTCGGGAGCCCAAAGTAAAAAAAGGCTGGAAAAGGCAGATTCGGGGACACCAAATTTGCATGAATTTATTCGGCGTCCGTCCGAACTCGCTGAGTTTGGCTCATCGTTTCCCCGCCTTTTTTTACTTTGGTTCTATCCGAACTGGAAGCCACCAAATTGGTGGAAATTCGGCTGTTTTTCAGTTCAGATGGAACCGAATCAACAGCCCTAATTAGAACTATATAACAGCTCCAGTGCAAAGCTCTGTAGGGCTCCAAAATGCACCTGTGGCTCCAAGAGCACAGAGACTTTCCCATTCACTTCAGCAGAAGAAAGTGTCCTGTATGCATGGCATTCCCTACATGTTCTCTAAGCCAAGGCAAAGAATCCACACATATGGAACTGTTCAGTAGATTAGTCTAGTGGAAAGAGTATGACATTTGAACTGGAGAAATCTGAGTAGAAGTTCCTGACCGGCCAAGAACATCTCTGGAAGACTTTGCTCTCCATCTCAGTTTCCTGTCAGCAAAATAAGAATGTGAATGACCTGTCTTGCAGTGCATATGTGAGAATGGATTAGATTAATTAATGTAAAATGTTTTGCAATATGTAATAAGCTATTGAAAATATATTGATGTACAAAAGGTCATAATGTGCAAAAAGTGCTTGAAAGTAAGGACACGGGGGGAGTGGAATGGTATAGTATAGCATGGTCTCGTCAGATCTTGGAAGCTTAGCAGAGTTGGCGCTTGGAAGGAGACCGCCAAGAAAGGCTTTACAGAGGAAGGCAATGGCAAACCACCTCTGCTTAATCACTTGCCTTGAAAATCCTATGGGTTCACCATAAGTCATCTGTTACTTAACTGGCACTTTACACACACACACACACACACACACACAAGGACACTGGGCATTTTTTAGACTGTACTAGTGTATATAGGGCGAAAACACATGGTCACTTTAGCCTCCTTTATTCCCTGTTTCAGCCAGCATAATTATTGTTGCTAGTATAATCTCTTACGTATAATCGTATGTTAATATTACTACTTGTGTCTCGTTTTATTTGGTTGTTCCTTATTTTAGATGTCATTTCTATAACATGAAAACATGAAAAATTAATGAAGAAATATATCACTTCAGTCTGCATACCGATAGACAACAGTAAATAGAAACAACTGTTTTAAATTCAAATTTTGGATTAAAACAAATAGTATAAATTAAGATCATAGCATCACGCAAAGTCAAATAGGTAATTCTCTGTTAAATAGTTGCAGATGTAAATTTCATAACTTCCACTTAAAAAGAGATGAAGACTTTCATATGGTAATTTTCTGATACTACTATGATTCTGCAGTCTTATTTATACTAAAGGGGTGACATTTGCTGATTAGAGCCTGACCTGGTGTGGTAATAACCGTCCTCTGCACTTTACAATAATTAAAGTCATGCTCTATCTATTCTGAAATAACCTCAGGGTCCTGTCCTGGAAGGTTTCTTTCATATATCAATAGTGAAACGCATTCATGTATCTAACAGGAGATCCATGCCCAACTCACACGCTTCTAGTTTTTTCCCGTGTTCTCTCTTTTGCTTCTCACTTGGCAATACACAAGTTCTGTTCAGAGAACATATCTAGAGTGATCAAAAGCACCCAAAAGAGGGAACTGTAAACATTTGATTGAACATCTCTGTGTGAAGCCTATGCACCTACAGTTGTACATCTGCTTTTCCAGAGTTCCCAATCATGCAGAAAAATTCCTAGCATTCAGTTTGTAATGTCCATGGAGTTATACATGTGTTGCTTCCATGCAGATGGCCAAATGGATTGGGACAGGTCTGCTTCTGTGATCCTGCTGTACTCCTACACACATTTGTGCATTCACACATTCTGAATATGACTGAACAGGAGTACAGAAATTGAAGTATATAGTAATTCTTATTATTGCTGAGATCTCTCTCCCAGTTCCTCATTTATCGTGAAATTGCGTTAAGGTAATTCATACAATCAACAAGAACATTAAAAAAAAAAACCTCTGAAACCCTTCCTTCCATACTAATGTGAGATTAAATCATTAAGCAGCTCTAATGTACATCCAGATTAGAATTAATCCAAAGAAGTCATAACTCCTTAATAAATGTAAATTGCAGAATCAGGGCCGGATTTAGGTTTGATGAGGCCCTAAGCTATTGAAGGTAATGGGGCCCTTTATATGTCCAGCTGTCCTTTGTCAACAACAAATTGTCACTGTTTTTTGTGTTGAATATATGCTATATGGTAATTTATGGACCTAATAGGTATCTAAAGCCATTTGCCCATAACAAAATATGTATTTTATCAAAGTAATTTATATTTTATTTGTTTTTTATCTTATATTTTGGAAATGTACATCCAGTTTTTTTTCCTTTAAATTTTTTTGGGGGGGCCCAAGAGAGTGGGGCCCTAAGCTATAGCTTGTTGAGCTTATACATAAATCCGGCACAGCAGCAGAATAATTACTGGGAACGGGAAGAAGCATGAACTTGGATATATTCCAAGTAAGAGCGGGTTCCGGAGCTTACCTGGAGCTCTGCTTGCAGACCCAGGCATGGGGAGGCAGCAGAGAGAGGCAGCAGTGACGAGGCTAATGGCACCGGCCCGGGAAATTGCGTGGCTGCATTTGCTTCTTTTCTGGGTTTTTCCCAGGCCGGTTAGCCTCAGCCAATCGTCCCTGATCACTCAGTCGGGCAACCCATTCCTGAAAGGGGGGGCAGTTAGGCAGCGGCCAGGAGCAGCACAGCCATGCACTGCAAGGAAAATAAAAGTAATTTTAAAATGAAAAAGGGGGAAATGCCCCCATAGACAGCAATGGGGCTACACCACCAAAAAAGATGGCGTAGCAATGTTGCTGCTCGAGGGGGCGTTCCCAGGGTGAAAAGGATTAGGAAGCTGACTAAGATCAGCTCTGCCCCGGGAACACCGCCCCTCATGCCAGTGCAGGCTTTCCAGGAAATCCCTGCCAGCATTGCTGCATTAGTGGCGGGGGTTGGCGGAGCTCCGTGGCTCCCAGACGCTGGCATGTTTGCCCCCTGGCTGGCTTAGGTGCCACCTAATTCCGTGATAGGTGGCACCTACGCCAGCACAGGGTCATGCCGGCTCCTAAGGAGTTTCACGCCCCCTTCAGGAATGCAGCCTTAATGTAGCAAGGCAGTCTACAGTGCATGTTGTTCGCGCAATGATGCAATATTGTGCCATTTGTTGTCATATTTCCATGTGGTAACCGATGGTATCAATATGGCAACTTCCCTGAATAAAAATGGCACAATATGGCATCAGTTCTTGATCACCATCTAGCATATGTTGAGATGAATTGCTTTTTCCTTGGCTGGAGAAAATATTTCAGACAACTAAATGAAACTCCATAAAACTTTCTTCAGTACTTTTTTTTCTCCCTAAATGAACTATTCAAGAAGAATTAAAGTGGCCTCCACTTAACTACCATATCAATCACTTGTGTGAATAAGTGTGTGTGTTTTAGGCCAGCAAAACTCTTCACTTTAATGGGTTCTTGTCTAAGAGGGAACAAAAATTGAATTCAAACTTCTTTTTACTGTGCTATTTGAAAGGAAAAATGCTTTGCATTCCTAACAGAAAATGACCTGATACAACACCACTTAAATAAAGCATCACCAGAACATTGAAACCATAGTATTAGATCAAAAAAGCACAGGAAAATGTCTATCATAGAGAAGAATGCTTCTGTGATAAAAGGTAGCTGCTGCCAGGGTGACCATACTCTTTCCTGGGCTTTGCTAAAGAAAATTGATTTAGAACACACAAAAAGAGTATGCCTATGGTTTGGATTGTTCTCAAATGGTTTTAAGGATGGAATCAAACATTCAGTTTACCAATCAACTTAACCTGGGTGTGTAAAAAGACTGCACCTACAAAGTTAGGGTGAGTTCAAATGTCACTGTCACTTTGCCGCTCTGAGCCCAACCTTCGGGTTGAGGACAACGGGGTAGAAATGTAATAAATAAATCAATGTCTCTGCAAGTTCGGCAGACTGAGTCTCTCGCTGAAGCTCTGGCATTCCTCTAGGATATCAGCTAGGACTGAACCTAGGCAATAGGTTAGGCACTGCAACACACTGGAGTGAAAAGCACTGAGAGAGCACCTTGTCCAGCAGCACTTTGCACCAACACCCAGCTGGGAAAGCAAAGTCCACACACTCGGTAGCTGAGCTCTCCCAGTTAAACACCCTTACAGGTAAAGGGAGGAAAGGTGGCCAGATGCCATTTGGGAGAGCCCTTGACGTTTGAGGATGGAGCTTGGGGAAGGGAGGGACCTCAGTGGGACTGTGTTGCCATAAGACCTACTAAGACTCTTTGTTGTTGTTGCACTTCGGTCTTTTATGCATGGGTTGGATCTCCCTGCTTGGACCTGGGTTCATCGCATAAAGTAACCCGGGTTGGGGAAAACTGTATGCATTGGCTTGAATGATCAGGGACGAAACTGTGTGCTAACGGAGGCATGAATACAGAAAAGCAGTCTCCCAAGCTCAAATCAAGTCCCACCCCTTTAAATGCTGCTCTGTAACTGGCTTACTTCGCATTGCTCCACATGAGAGAAATTTCCTTCCCCCCAGACCCAACTGCCACATAAAAAAAAGCATTTTAAGAACAAAAAAACAAAAAATGGAGCTACCTGAAAGAAGGGGGGGGGGAATCCAAGCCTCGTTTTAAGAAAGCCTTTCTTTTGCTCAGAAAGAGCTCCCAGGAAGCAAGAAGCACTTAAATCCCCACCTCTTTACACACTGCTTCGTGATAGGCTGTGAGAGAAGCCAATCTTCTGTTTTCCCCTCTGCATGCTGCTTTGAAGAGGGGGTTGGAAAAGGGTGAAGCGTGATGGCGAGGGAAAGCTCAACCCGAGAACAGAGTATGCATGCTCTGTGACTCCGGAATGAGCCAGGATGAACGGTTTAATTGAGGCCAGAAGAGGAATGGGAAAAGCTGGGTTTGTTGAACCTCCAAGGAATGAGGTATCGTGCATACTGAAAAATCTGATCCTGGCTGAAACGGGGGCTGTTTATGCATGGCAATTTGCTGCGCCTTCCATGCTGAAGGCCCCCGCAGCTTTTTTTTAGTTTTGCACGGGGAATCAATGAATCAGACGCCACTGCACAGCCAGTGCTCACAAACCGCACATTTTGGAAAAGCACTTCTAACACGACTTTTTGGGGACCGCCCCACCGTGACTGCGAAGAATCCGCACTGGGTTGCATGAATAATTATATCAGTGAATAATCTTGTCCCTGCCTCTCCTCCGCCCACCCAGGTCTTCCCCCAGCTTTGTACCGCCTACCCAATCTTTCCGACCCCATCCCCTTTCCGAACCTGCCGTCAAGGGAGGAAGCCATTTCCTTGTACATTTACTGCAACCCCCCACCTTCGTATGTGCCTGAGACATCATCAAGCTGAGTGTGGCATGAATGCAAACAACTCGTGATTTTTTAAATTATTTTGTTCCCTTTATCGATATATCACTATTTCACCACTGCAACAAAGCATTTTCCCCTCATGCTTCACTCCTTCTCCAATCTTGGCAACTTTTTTCTGTGCTTTCATCCCCCCCCCCCCATCCTATAGGGCGGGAGCCTTCTGCAGTTTCGCGACCCGTCTTTGTTGTCGAATTTCTGTGATTTTCTTGGGAATCATGATATCTCTGCATGGGAGGTTTTGACTCGAATTTGCCGCTCTGTAGATGCGTATTTTCCCGTGAATTCTGAAAACAAGCAGGGGTGCTTGTTTTTGAGTTTTGAGAATTCAGGTGGGGAAAATGTGCATCTAGAGAGCGGCAAATCCACGGCAACACCTCCCATGCAGGTTTAGGTCCCATTTCCCATGTGCTTCACTTCCTCTCCATTCCTGCCTAGTCCTTCCTTCTTTGGATTTCATGAACACCCCCCCTTCACCCCAGCGAGGGATTGCCTCAGTCCTCTCCCTAGCAAACAATTGCTGTCTCTTTCAAAATGGACAGGAACAACAAGGCTTTCTCCCCGTTCACCTCGGTTGCACTCGCTGGCCCCCACCACTCAGTACCAAGAAGATGCACGTGGCGGTGGCCACCGGCGCAGCCATTGAGGCAGCGCCCCGGGCCCCACAGCCACCCCATGAGCGCTATGCCCTGGCCACCGCCTCCTCTGAGTGGCCACCACCACGCCTGCAAGCCAAGTACAGAGGAGGCGGCTGGCAGGTCAACGGCATCCTGGTGTCCAATGGCTTCTCCATGCCCAAGGAGCCCCAGGGAAGTGGGAGGACACAAGCGGCCCCAGCCCGGTCTCCTCGTCATCATCTAACAGCAGCAGTGGCAACCTGGAGGGCAAGGACAAGGGGCAGCTGCCAGTGTGGGGCTCAGCCGACAACCTGGACCAGCTGGGGGCATTTTATCACTTTAGCGATATATTGCTATTTTTGACTGAGATATTTAAAAAAAATCTAGACTGTCATAGCCCTTCGCGATCTTTCCACCTGGAAAAAACACATGTTTATTTGTGATGGGGGGGGAGCAGCAACGTGCACATGTGTGGGATGACGGAGGGCGGGGAAAGAGACTTTGCCGCCCCATTCCAAAGGTGGTGAATGGCTGCGATAGGATCACCTTTGAGATAACCCAGCCCTCTCGGAGCAAAGTTGTGTGCTTTGGGATACCATTGCATAATACGCGGATCCAATCAACATCGGACTTTCTCGTCTGATTCAGTGCCGTGAATAAACATTTTAAAAGGCAGATTTTTAAAAAGAGCTTTGAGCGAGCAGCAAATTCATCCATGCATAAATGGCCGGGGAATAAAGGAGGTTAAAGCGACCATGCATAAATGACCTTAGTTATTACATGAATCATTGTTGAAAAGTGACTAGCAACTATGCCATCAGGGGCGTCCAGGGGCATTCTGTTGTAAAAGCACATGGGTTGCTACAGAGATAGTACAACTTCCTCAGAACACATTGCATTTGTGTCTTGTAGGTTTTTGGATCATATTTTTGTTGTATCTTGGACCATTAAAAAAACATACAAGCAACTGTTCTGGAATGTCACACTCTTGATTTGGTTCCAGTGACTTTTTATATTTATACATTCAAGAAAATGAATTTAATGATGGTGGCATTTTAAAGACTCGCATGAATGACAAACTGACAAATGTTGGCATATCATTCAAAAGGAAATCATTTCAAATGGTACCCCACAGTTATAATGGCTATAATTACAGTATTATTCAAACAGCTCTATATGCTCAAGCAATCAGAAAGAATCTTCACTTACTTTTCTAAGAAGCTTCCCCCCCCCCCACAGGAAATAAAACTGTATCATTTATTTGTTTCCTGTATTAGATTTATATCCTGCCCTTTCCCGGCCAGGGCCAGGATCAAGGCAGCTCACAACAACAACCAGACAATAAATATAAGAGAAATTATTTAGATTTGGATAAAACATGCACAATTATAACAATGTCAATAAAATATCCGTGTGTTATAAACCTAGTTAAAAGAAGGTGCCCGCATCTCATCTGATCCCGCATATTATATTGAAACCAATATTTCCCTATTATATTTTATATTATATTTTATAAGGTAAAAATATAAAATATAACATATAATCTTTTCAAAATTATATTGAAACCAATATTTTTAGAGGAGCCCAGTGGTGCAGAGTGGTAAGCTGCAGTACTGGAGTCAAAAGCTCTGCTCACAACCAGAGTTCAATCCCAGTGGAAGTCGGTTTCAGGTAGCCGGCTCAAGGTTGACTCACCCTCCCATCCTTCCGAGGTCGGTAAACCAAGTACCCAGCTTGCTGCGGGTAAAGTGTAGAAGACTGGAGAAGACAATGGCAAACCACCCCATAAACATAGTCTGCCTAGTAAATGTCAGGATGTGACGTCACCCCATGGGTCAATAATGACTAGGGTTGCTAGGTCCCTCTTTGCTACGGGTGGGAGGTTTTTGGGGCAGAGCCTGAGGAGGGCGGTGTTTAGGGAGGGGAGGAACTTCAATGCCATAGAGCTCAATTGCCAAAGCGGCCATTCTCTCCAGGTGAACTGACTTCTATCAGCTGGAGATCAGTTGTAATAGCACGAGATCTCCAGCTAGTACCTGGATGTTGGCAACGCCATTTGGGTAAGATCTTTGCCTGAGTCCTTGCAGAGCTGCTGCTGCCAGAGTAGACAGAACTGGAAGGACATGATAGACTAAGACTGAAATCACATGTGGACATGAAAGAAGAAATCAGATTTTTTGCATGCTTTTCAGTCAGTTCAGAAACCATGTATAAGTGCATTTAAGAATGCCTGTTTCTCACATGCCAGAAAAATGTTTGCACATTTAGAATTGCCTTTCTGTTTTTTCACACCAACAGTGGAGGAGCTGAAAAGCATGAGGAGCTGAAAAGCATGAAGTGGTGTGTGAGAATTTAGTCTAAGGGTCTCATGCGAGCCTGGACTAGAACTGACATGTTGTCATAAGTTGCTTTCTCTCAAGGTTTTCTTCTTTTTTCTATTTTTTTCTTTTAAACTGGAAATTGTGAGTTTGAGTGCAGCAAATTGAATTGCTTAATGCAGGAGATCTCCAGCTAGTACCTGGTGGCTGGCAACCCTAGTAATGACCCAGTGCTTTACCTTTACCTTTTAAGAGATGGCACCCACATCTAATCTGATCCCACATATTATATTGAAACCAGTATTGTCCAGCTAAAGCAACAAAACCCTAATGTATATTGGTGCTGGTGACATGAATTAAGAGGAGACCGCAAGAGAAAGGAGGAGTCCAAGGAAGGGTCCAGCAGGGAAGGCCCAGCCACCATGTGACTCCGTTGCTGCTCTCAATCACAGGCCTGGCGGAACATCTCCATCTTACAATACATAATACATAATAATAAATACATAAGCAGCAAGGCACGAAGATCAACCATATGGAAAATATGTCGCCTCCAATAATGCACTAGAATCTGTTTGACTTTGCAATGCAAGGATAAGAGGAGTGGTTTGAAAGTGACTTTGTTGTCCTGCAGACACACAAACCTAGGGCCAAACTAGACATGGTGGCAGACATGAAGCCAACCCAGGGCTGCCGACACCATTTTAGAATCATAGAATCATAGAGTTGGAAGGGACCACCAGGGTCATCAAGTCCAACCCCCTGCACAATGCAGGAAATTCACAACTACCTCCCCCCCACACACACCCAGTGACCAGAAGATGGCCAAGATGCCCTCCCTCTCATCATCTGCCTATTAAGGGCCTAAGGCATCCATCTTGTTTGTCCCAATGCTGTAGCAAGCTGCCTGGGCCAAATCCAGAAATATTGTACCATACTTTCCTCTGAGAGGAATGTTGCTGCTTTTCTATGAACACAAAAGAAGCATTTCAAGGGGAAGGGATTCAAATACTTCCTGATTTGAGCTTGGAGATTGCTGGTGCATAGACTCCCAACAGGAAAGTGTGGGTCCAGCAAGCAACCGACCTCAAGTAAAACTCCCATGCGTAAACGACCCTTGTTTGAAATATACATTTCCCTGTTTATATGGTATCTTTCTTTCTCATCTCTCCAGAAGGAGGCTACTCCAGGTAGATCACAAGACTATTAATACAAAATAAAACCATTAAAGCTGTCAACAAATAAAAACTCAGAAGAATAAAATTATCAAATTAGCTACACCATCAGGAATCATTTAAAACAACCAAAACCAGCATAAATAAAAAACAACTTCCTAGTAGAAAGTTAACCAAATGAAGGTATAGCCCAAAATCAGAAAAATCAATCATGAACGATCCAAAGTCATATATGGCCACAACACAAATAGTGTATGTGTTTTTCCTGTTTCTCCTGTTTATTCCTCATCCATTTCATTCTATATCAAGCTTGCCTCTCTCCCATCCAGTTTGGTAAACTACCTAAGCCTTGCTACATTTTTAAGCAGACCAATGAATCATAGCAGTTTTTTAATAAAATTGGCTAGGGAATGAAATCAACATAATGATTCAGATAATAGATTGTTTTTGGCAAAAGAAGCGATGGAAAACAATTGTACGTGTAACCACCATCACTGAGCATTTTACAGTTAGAGCATTTTACATTAAAAAATCTACAGTGATGCTTGGAGGCAGTGCAAGTCAGAGGTTTTTTTTTTTAATTTAATGGAGCCATGATCTTCTTAAGGACATGTCTGTGCAATTGATGAATTTGAGGACTTTCATAAGGGGTTGCTAAGAACACAGTTTTATCTCTTACATGGGTTCTTTGATGAGGGGAGAATAAAGCTGATAACATGGGAAGCCTCCATTATTAATCAAGGAAGTCTGCTTCCTGGTAGCTGTAATGAGACCTGCACAAGGGAAACCACGTTGCTAGCACTGAGGTGCCATTTAAACATTTTTTTTGTCCCAACTTTAAAAAGACTTATGGTACAAAAGCCATACTACAGTTGTTGAATGACCACAAATTTCTAGTCCTCTTGGTGGAGAAAACTTTTAAATGTTTTCTAAAAATATTGCACAGAAGCCCAGTTGAAATCACCGGCTCAAAATTAACCCTGACAACCATTAATTTCAAAAGGACAGTCATTGTGGAAAGGGGCTTTAATCACCACTTTATTTCAGCTTTGTTATTCTTCCAGTCTATTTCAGTCTCTAAATTGGAAACACTCCCATATCATCTCCCAAAGAGAAAGTTCCCAATCCAGTGAAAGATAGTACCACATAAGTCCTTTCAAAATAGATATATTTCCAAATATTCATTTTGGCCTCTAAAGCATACTGTCATGGTATGTATAAAACAAAATGCTAAGCTAGTCTATATACGTTGGCTCATATCAATCTGAATTCCAGTTTGGGCGCTGAAACTGCATTTGTTACTTTAGTGAAAGACCAATGGCGAAAAACAAACTGGGAGAGTAAAAAGGTAAAGGTCCCCTGTGCAAGCACTGGGTCATTTCTGACCCATGGGGGGACATCACATCTTGATGTTTCCTAGGCAGGCTTTGTTTACGGGGTGGTATGCCAGTGCCTTCCCCAGTCATCTTCCCCTTTACCCCCAGCAAGCTGGGTACTCATTTTACCGACCTCGGAAGGATGGAGGGCTGAATCAACCTTGAGCTGGCTACCTGAAACCAACTTCCATTGGGAGAATACATCCCTGTTAATTCTCCTGGACCCATAGTATTCTGGACAGGCTGATGAGAGCATGCTGTGGAAAGACCATGCTGTGGTGGCTCCATTCCTTCTTACAACATAGTATCTATAAAATGATGCCAGGAGTGTGCTGCTCCTCCCTGATATCTCAGGCTTAGGGGTTCCAGAAAGTTCCACCTAATCACCTATACTATAACATCCCCATCGAACGGTTATAAATTGTAATTTATTTATCATTCATTTTTATTGTAATGTATTTTAATTGAATCATCTTGGATGATATTATATGGATGTAAGCCACCCTGAGCCCAGGCTCAGTCGGGATAGGGCGGGATAAAAAAAATCTAATAAAATAAATAAATATTGAAAGAGGTCATCTGAAAGTTTGGCGTGTGGTATCAATAGAATGCAGGTTCTAATCATGCCATCCTAAGTAGGGCCAGCATGGTGTAGTGGTTAAAAGCAAGGGAATCTAATCTGGAGAATTGGGTTTGATTCTCCTCCTCCACATGAAGCCAGATGGGTGACCTTGGGCTAGTCACAATTCTCTCAGAACTCTCTCATCCCCACCTACCTCACAAGGTGTCTGTTGGGGGGAGAGGAAGGGAAGGCGATTGTAAGCCAGTTTGAGACTCCTTAAAGGTAGAGACAATCAGGGTATAAAAACCAACTCTTCTTCTTTTTCTTCTTTCTGAGTTTAATGTGCTTATGATGGCACTGTAGCTCTCTGTTTCATCAGGCCCTAAAGAGGCTATGGATGTGCTGACTGGAGGTAATGATGGTCTGGGTGAGGATGAACAAACCTGCTGTTTAATCCTGAGAAAACATATGATGTAATGATATTGAAGAAGAAGAGGTGGTTTTTATATGCCGACTTTCTCTACCACTTAAGGGAGACTGAGACCAGCTTACCATCACCTTCCCTTCCCCTCCCCTCCCCACAACAGACACCCTGAGGTGGGTGGGGCTGAGAGAGTGTGACTTGCCCAAGGTCACCCAGCTAGCTTCATGTGTAGGAGTGGGGAAACAAATCCAGTTCACTAGATTAGCCTCCGCCGCCCATGTGGAGGAGTGGGGAATCAAACCCGGTTCTCCAGATCAGACTCCACCGCTTCAAACCACCGCTCCTACACCACGCCGGCTCTCCTTTTTGGTTAGTAGTGATGTTCCTGAGGTAGGTTCAGCCTGTGTTGGATGGGGTTGTACTCCCACAAAGACCCAGATATGCAGCTTCAGTGTCCTCCTGCACCTGATTTTGCTATTGGATGTTCAGGTGCCGGCTCTGGCCAGCGCTGTCTTTTAGGCTAACACAGTAGCTTCAAAATTACTGGAGACACTGAACATTGCTACAGTTACACACATTATACTTTTTAGATTGTATTATTATAATGTGCTTTTGAAAGGTTTCTGAAAGCTTCAGCATCTTCAAAATAAGGCTATCCAGCTGTCAAAAATGACTGGCTAGAGAGAGCTCCAAAGAAAATGGAAATCTTATTACGATTATGTAAAACTGTAACTTTGTAATGGAATAATTAGAGTAAATAACAATTATTGATTGACTAGCCAAGAATAGAATATAAATTTTAAAGGCGTTTTATTTAAAGTAGGCAATAGTAAATTTAGATAATTTTGTCTATGTTTTTGTAAAATCGCTATTCAGTCTAAGTATGATTATTTGTCTTGTAGACATGTTAATTATATCATTTATACTAACAGGTGATCAGAAAGAAAACCATAGATCAGGTTTTAAGAAGTAGAATAATAAGTAGGGTGTATATGAATTAGAAACAGTTATGTGGTATCGTCTATTTTTATTAAGGGATATTGGTGTTAATTACCATAAGGTACAATAATGTACCTCAATTCCTGCCTTATCCAATGTGCACTTCCCTGTATTCTAAGGGCGGAGCTACACATTGTGAGTAGTTCTGTATTTATTTTTTCTGAATGCTTATTTAACAGGCGAGACAATTTATAGCAGGTGTCTGGCACAGGGAGAGAAGTGTTATTTAAATCTTTCCCCTCATGTTGCTTTTCTACCAAAAAGCAATGCTACCATCCCACCCATGCTGAGAGAAAAAGATGGTCATCCACCAATTGTCACCAGGGATGCTAAGCAGCTTAATGATGGAGACAACAAAGGAAAGTAAATAATCCATTTTCTGGGAACGTTTCCACCTTTAAACCACAAACCATGTGGCTGCATGCTGTTAAACATCTGGTTCAGCATCTGGAGGGAGCTGCTCCTTGACTTACCACTGTCAGAGGTGCAGGCAAGAGACAAGCAGAGGTGGTTTGCTATTGCCTTCTTCCATGTCACAACCCTAGTCTTCCTTGGTGGTCTCCCATCTGAGTACTAACAGTGGCTGACCCTGCTTAGCTTCCAAGTTCTAGAGAGCTCAAGCTAAGCTGGGTATTCAGACTTCTTGTGAGGCCTGTTTTATTTCAGAAAGAAAAGGAAATTTGAGCTCTGGTTTCATTCTACAAGTATGTTATTCTGCATGGTTTTATTTGGCAGACTTTCGATTTTTAATGTATTTTTAATGTTTTTAACATTTTAAGACTATTGTATGTATTGGCTATTCTTTGATTAGGGTATGTTTTAATTTGTTCTTTGCAAGTCACTTGGGGGGGGGGGCTTTGTCAACCAAAAAAATGGGATGCAACTGTTTTGATAAATAAATAAATAACTTTCAGCTAGAGTTAGTGAAACCCTACTTTTCAGACCCACCTATTTCAACTGGATAGCTGCATGTGATTTCAGTGGGATTTCCATTTTGGTGGGACTCTGCCCTGTGTTATTTACAGTTTTAGTAGAACCATTAAGTTGCTCTCTTTTTGACCCAGATGCCACTTAGAATCCTTAAACATATTCATTACTAAAGTGAAATGGAATTTTCCTTGACCAAAATGTTCCATTTTACCTTGAGTTTTTCTTTCCCAATTGAGTTGATCTTGATCTGTCATTTTTGATGCAGTACTCAGTTTGAAGTTCAATCAAAAACCTGTTTTCACTGCTCTGTCCAGTGAATAGTCCTCTTAAAACATTAAGAATGTTTAAAGTACTTCTTTAATTAAGCAGTAATGATTGTCTGGGAGAGGCTGCTGGCCAAAGACAACTAATTACCACTTGGAAGAGGGCCTCCATAAAGGATATCAGTGCTATGTTACTCTTAAAATGCAGGTGATTCACCATCTCACTAATTTTCTGCTCCTTATATATAGGACAGATAACATGTCGCTTTGCTGATACCAGTAGAACAGTGTCTAGACACCAGTTTCTTCAGAATTGAATTTGTAATTATATTTGTTTTGGGGTCAGATAGCTTTCAAGATCAGCTGAGTCAGAGGCAGCACGAGAAATGGATTTGATACATGCTGAAAGTTAGCTTTATATCTGCTTTGCCTTGATTCTGGCCTCCCTACCCCCCCCCTCACTTCCATCTGAACTTATTACTAGATATGTGGGGGAACCTGGCTGCCCACAGGCCCTGCTATGGCTTTTATGCTATAGTGGGAGCTCCATCCTATACATTTATTGTTGATGCTTTTATTGGTTATGCTTACAGGGCCGGTTTTTACTCATAAGCGTTGTTTTAACATGACTTTATTGTAATTTTATGGTAATTCTATTGTTTTGTTGGAATCAATGATGTGTGAGCCGCCCTGAGCCCGGCTTTGCTGGGGAGGGCGGGATATAACATAAATAAAATAAAAGATGGTATTTGGGAAAAACAGAATATCTGTTCCTGACACTGGGGGTTCTGAGACTGAGGTGTCCCCACTTCGCCTTGCATGTGGTCATCTCCAGAGTCAGAGTACACGGGCAGACCCTCCAGTCTGATATATCAGTTGACAATCTTATTGATCAGTCAGCTTCCATGAGTGCTTGTTCAAACTGGAACCGCATCATGGGAATCATGGAGATTACTTTCCAGGCCGAAGACCTCCGAGGAAGTGAATGGCCTGCCACAGAAATGAAAGGAATGCAATCTTCTCACCTCACAACATCTGTCAGTTGTATAAAGGCACTGTGTGTGTGTGTGTGTGTGTGTGTGTAATACTAGTGCTACAGAGAAACCATTGAGAAAAAATTATCATCTGCCCCAGATATTTTTCTGCCTACAGTTTTGTTATACTTTCAACACTGATTTTGAATTTTGGTCACATCCCTTTAAAATGCTATGAACCTGTTCCAAAATTTATTCTCTGGGCTGTCTGATAAGGGGAATACAATCTCAGATTCTATCTTATCTTTTCTACAAAAAAGGGGATTTTTTTAAAAATGACAAATACTATCTGACGTTCACAAGTCAAACTCCAAGGTGACAAAGTGATATAAAAGAAGCAGGGTATTTAAAGGAGCTCATCTATAAAACTAGCTCCGAGTGACAGGGCTTATGGAGGAAAAGCAGCGAAATGTTTTAGTCAATTTTGCAATGGCATAATCATACTGTAAAAGCACAAAGCATGGATTTTTATTTCAGATTTTGCCTTTGAAAAGAACAGATATTGCTCCAGTTATTATAACTTTTAAATTGATGTTTCTTAAGAATATAAGAAAGGCCCTGCTGGATCAGACCAAGGCCCATCAAGTCCAGCAGTCTGTTCACACAGTGGCCAACCAGGTGCCTTTAGGAAGCCACAAACAAGACGAGTGCAGCAGCACCATCCTGCCTGTGTTCCACAGCACCCAAGATAATAGGCATGCTCCTCTGATACTAGAGACTGAGAATAGGTATGCAGCATGGCCAGTATCCATTCTAACTAATAACCATGAATACCCCTCTCCTCTATGAATATGTCCACTCCCCTCTTAAAGCCCTCCAAGCTGGCAGCCATCACCACATCCTGGGGCAGGGAGTTCCACAATTTAACTATGCGTTGTGTGAAAAAATATTTCCTTTTATCTGTTTTGAATCTCTCGCTCTCCAGCTTTAGCAGATGTCCCCGTGTTCTAGTATTATGGGAGAGGGAGAAAAACTTCTCCCTGTCCACTCTCTTCAAACCATGCATAATTTTATAGACCTCTATCATGTCTCCCCTTAGCCGCCTTCTTTCCAAGCTAAACAGCCCTAAGCGTCCTAACTGCTCCCCATAGGATAGTTGCTCTAGTCCCTTAATCATTTTGGTTGCTCTTTTCTGTACCTTCTCAAGCTCTGTAATATCCTTTTTTAGGTGTGGTGACCAGAACTGTACACAGTATTCCAAGTGTGGTCTCACCATAGATTTGTACAAGGGCAGTATGATACCAGCAGTTTTATTCTCTATTCCTCGTCTAATTATGGCCAGCATGGAATTTGCCTTTTTTACAGCAGCTGCACACTGGGTTGACATCTTCATTGAGCTATCCACTACCACCCCAAGATCCCTTTCTTGGTCTGTCGCTACGAGCACAGATCCCATCATGTGATTTTTTGGGATTTTTTGCCCCAATATGCATCACTTTACACTTGCTCATATTGAATCTCATTTGCCATTTTAATGCCCATTCTTCCAGTACGCAGAGATCCTTCTGGAGCTCTTCACAGTCCGATTTTGTTTTAACCACCCTAACTAATTTGGTGTCATCTGCAAACTTGGCTACTTCACTGTTTAACCCCAACTCCAGGTCATTGATGAACTGGTTGAAAAGCACCGGTCCCAGCACAGATCCCTGAGGCACCCCACTGCTCACATCCCACCATTGTGAGAACTGACCATTGATTCCTACTCTCTGCTTCCTATTTTTCAGCCAGCTCTCAATCCATAAGAGGACTTGTCCTCTTATCCTGTGACTATGAAGTTTGCTTAGCAGTCTTTGGTGGGGGACTTTGTCAAAAGCTTTTTGGAAATCCAAATACACAATATCCACAGGCTCATTCCTGTCCACATGCTTATTGACGCTATCAAAAAACTCCAATAGGTTAGTGAGACAGGACCTACCCTTACAGAAGCCATGTTGGGTTTTGCCCAGCAGACCTTGCCCTTCTATATGTTTGACAATTCTATCTTTAATAATGCTTTCCACTAATTTACCCGGAACAGACGTTAAGCTAACTGGCTTGTAATTTCCTGGTCCCCCCTGGAACCTTTTTTATAAATGGGTGTTACATTGGCCATTCTCCAGTCCTCTGGTACAGAGGATGATCGAAGGGACATAATACATATATTTGTTAGAAGTTCAGCAATTTCCCATCTGAGTTCTTGAAGAACTCTAGGATGAATACCGTCTGGTCCCTGTGACTTGTTAGTTTGCAGTTTGTCTAGACGTTCTAGGACTTCCTGCCTTGTTACCACTATTTGCCTCAGTTCCTCATTTTCCCCTCTCCAAAATCTCTGTTCAGGAGAAGGAATCTGCCTTGTATCTTCAACAGTGAAGACAGATGAGAAGAATTCATTTAGTTTTTCAGCAATCGCTTTATCCTCCCTTAGAGTTCCTTTACTCCCATTGTCATCCAATGGTCCAACCACTTCCCTAGCTGGTTTCCTACTCCTAATATACTAAAAGAATTTCTTATTGTTTGTTTTGATGTGTTTAGCAATAAGCCCCTCAATTCTTCAAATTGTACTATCAATATTTAACATTATAACTGAATAACTGTAACTGAATAACAAGACAATGAAATTATTACATCTCAGCGTAATTATTTTGGCTCTACACAGAGGCTGGTGCCTGACTGTCCATCAAAAAGAATACAATGAAACATATGAAAAATGGAATTTCATTATAGGAGGTCTGGCTGATCTGATTATTTACACATGTCCTGATAATAGCTGATTTCTTTCTGAAACCATATGTAGTGTTTTGTTTTTTTTAAAAAACCTTTACCTATTACATGGTTCAATGGCTAGCTTGTATGCTTGGCTGGGATGCTAGAACCCTGGCTTCAATCTCTGCTCAGCTATAAAGGTCCCTGGACATCTCTCAGCCCAGTCTACCTCACAGGATTAGGAAAATACTCCTCCACCCATCCTAAATTACAGAGCAGGATGCAAATTTTACAAATAAATGTGACTTAAGTAGGGTTGCCAGGTCCCTCTTTGCCACTGGTGGGAGGTTTTTGGGGTGGAGCCTGAGGAGGACGGAGCTTGGGGAGGGGAGGGACTTCAATGCCATAGAGTCCAATGGCCAAAGTGGCCATTTTCTCCAGGTGATCTGATCTCTTATCAGCTGGAGATCACTTGTAATAGCAGGAGATCTCCAGCTGGCAGTTCGCTAGACTTGGCAGTTAGCTATTACCTGGAGGTTGGCTAGACTTAACTGAGTACTGAAAGTCTTGCAACTGTCCCTGAGCCATACAGAAAGGGGCCTCACTGAGCATATGTTGGTTGTAGTTGCCGGTGTGTGTTTTTCCACTATTGGAACTATAAAGAAGCCTGTTGTTGAACCTGCCACAGTCTATTGTGTGCTGACTATCTAGATAGGTCAGCTTACTCCTATACACCGGACCCCAGAGGATACCACAGACATCAAGATTAGCTAGTAAGATAGAGGTAGGTGAAAATAGCTACAGCTATTGATGTCACTAATCAATGGTGTTTACTTCTTGCCATCCCATAAAACAGTCTATAGCTCCTTTAAATTGCACCTTCCAATTGACTGGAAATCTGTTAGACCAGGCTCTCAGAGATGGAACTGCTGTCAAAGGGTTTTATTTGTTAAGTGCTTTCGGCAGCACTTTGGCAAAAACAGCACCTTAGTAACATGCTATTTATGGTTGGGAGGGATTGTAGTCACACTAACGGAGGAGTGTAAGTGGTATATTTGCTACACAGTACAGAAAATAAAGCTACTGATAAATTTAGCAATACCTCATTAAGCTAGAAAATATAAATCAGACACTATATTTTAAGGGAAAGTGTCAAATAGTGCATCGAGGGAGGATTGGTTTTTTAAAAATCAATATATAAATAAAGGTTTAAATATCTGGTACCCTTTTCAGCCAATTACCTGAAAATGTTCTTCAAAGGTGTGTGTGTTTTTAATGGAGATAGAATAACAGCTTTCCATTGTTCTAGGGACAAAATGTAAACAGCTATGTTGTGCTGGGATTCTAGGCAAACAACAGACTAGGACCTTCTGTGCTTTTCCTTTGGTTGCCAAGATAAAGTTTGTATTCTGCAAATGTGGTAATAATATGGATCCACACATTCCAATCTCTAGAATCTTCCCATATTGACTGGTTTCCATATGTGACCTTCTCCAGTTCTCCAAGAAGAGCACTAGAGAATCTTTTCCTGTTCTCCAGGTTCCAAAAGCAGCAGTAGAGATTATGACTTCTTGGAAGGAGGGAATACTAGAAGTCCGTAGCATTTTTCTCTACACATATTTGTATTGATGGAGAGGAAGCAGGTAGGCACCCAGATAGACAGTGCTAATCTCTTGAAGCAGCATCATTTCTCCCCAAAAGCAAGGACTGCACAAGCTTCATCCAAAGGTTTTCTTCTTTCCACCTAGCTGCAAATCCAGTCTTCTTCACTGGCTACATTATTACAAGAGTTTTCACATGAGCTCTTACTCTGAGCAAGTGGTATATATCCTAAAATAACCACCCATAGCCTCAAAAGCAGTCATCTTCTTCCCAACTCTAGAAACATTCAGCTAACCATAACTGCCTGCTCCCAATCAGTAGAATTTAGGATTGCCAACCTCCAGGTACTATCTGGAGATCTCCTGCTATTACAACTGATCTCCAGCCGTCAGAGATCAGTTCACCTGGAGAAAATAGCCGCTTTGGCAATTGGAGTTCCTCCCCAAACCCTGTCCTCCTCAGGCTCTGCCTCAAAAACATCCTGCCCCCCACATTTCTTCTTACAACTACTGCCAAGTACTTGAAACTGACAGAGAAGGACTGGCCCAAGGTTACCCGGTGACCTTCATGCTTCATCAGAGTTCGTACATGGATCACCCACAATTCTAAGCAGGTCTACTAAGCAGGTCTACTAAGCAGGTCTTCTTGGGCCTACTCAGCAGGGCTTATTTCCAGGAGAGTGTGTTTAGGATTGAAGTTCAGTGCAGTACTCTAGTCAGTTCGCAGTACTGGGATAAATGGTCTAGACTTGGCAGAATGCAGGATAGAAGGAGGACCTGCACTTGCGATAGATGACTGGTTAGTGAGAGCTCCAAAGACTAAAATCTCTGAGACTAAGAAACTGTTGCAAAGTTATTATGTTTTCTTCAAAATGTCAAACAAATTCTACTTTCCCCTTTTCATAACATTCTTAAGCATTGTTTAATTGCGTAAATCTTACAGAATGAATGGTTGCACAAGATCAAGGTCAGTTTAGATGACAGCTGCCAACTGCAGAACTGATTTATAAGGAAGCTGCACCATAAACACTTGAATAATAATGATTATTATTAATAATGATTATTATTATTAAAAATGATTCTAAAACTGGATATTGGGATGGGTTATAAACTCTCGGGGAAACCTTTAACAGGAAAACTTGAATCCTTGCATCCTTCTGTCAGGTGAAATAATATTACTTTCTGACAATGCAAATAAAATTGTTAAAAATCATTATCAATAGTAGAATCTTTCTGTACTTCTTGTACTCCTGCCACGTAGATAGACATGCCAATATGCTTTGAGGCTGATTTCTGTTTGTTTGAAAATATCAATCCAGAATCTAGACTGCTATCCAAGGGCAACCCTTTCTAAGAAGCTGTATCAAAAGAAGCTGTGTGTCCATTCAATATGTGGCTGTTCTTATTTTCCCAATTCAAGCAATTGCTTCTAATGACTCAAGGACAAAATAGGATTACTAGTCTGAAGGTAAATATTTCATAAGAACCACTCCTCCACATGAGTGGCGGACTCTAATCTGGTTTCCTTACTCCTACGCATGAAGCCAGGTGGGTGACCTTGAACTAGTCACAGTTCTCTGAACTCTCTCAGCCCCACCTACCTCACAAGGTGTCTGCTGTGGGGAGAGGAAGGGAAGGAGATTGTCAGTTTGATTCTCCTTAAAAAGTAGAGAAAGTCAGCATATAAAAACCAACTCCCCTTCTTCCTCCTCCTCCTCCTCAACATCACCTCTCAATTACAATATAATTCAATGATATGTAATGTAAAATAGCTCCCCCAATTCAATAAAACTGTTTTATGAATTCTCATTACTATAGAAATACAGATATACTTCAATAAAATGGTATGTGGTTTACCTTGTGTTACTTTAGCAATCTGGTTTCAAAAGCAGCGTATTAATACTGTAGCGGCAATTTTTTTTACAGGAAGAAGAGAATCCTGAACTATGCAATAAAATTTTAAAATCTGTTTACCGTGAACAGGCAACAGTGATCCTGTATGCATATTCTTTATTAAGAAAGAGTGCAAGAAAGCAGAACTCAATAGGAAGCACTGACTTCAGGAAAGAGTAAAGCCTTTCATACAAATGACGGGGCCAGTCATATGAATGTTGCCAATTTAATTTAGCAGACTGCTTCTCAGCTACTCACAAGTTCAGATGATAATTGCAGGTCTTGCAAAGACATAGCAGTTCCACTCGGTGGCACCACAGTTCCAGTTTCCATGGAAATACAGAGGCCTGCATGATTGCAGCAGGATGTTCCCATGGTAACACATTAAGAAAAATATGTGCAGAAGACAATGCCCTAGTTTTATCATAGTGGCAGCATGGGTTCACAAATAATTTTTATGCTTCTATTTTTTAAAATATATATATATATATACAGTGACAAACAACGGCATAAAACAGAGAAACTGCTGAATTACAGTTGATATTCAGACTAAAGTCAATGCATTGACCTGGGCTGAATAAAGACCTTGCATTCATGGCTCATGACCAATGCTGATTTCTCCACACCCATCTCTCCCCTGGACATCACAGACTCTTCTGCAGACCACCCCTAATCCCATCACGCCTGCTATTCACATTTACATACTGCTCACATTGACATACTAAGGCTTGTCTGAATTCACTCTCCTCTACTTAAAGACAGGTGGATTCACAGTCTAAGCTGTATCTGAAGAAGTGAGCTGTGGCTCACGAAAGCTCCTACCCTGCCAGAAAACATTTTTGTTAGTCTTTAAGGTGCTACTGGACTCTTGCCCTTTTCTAAAACAACAGCATGTAACTTCTGGACTGAGACCTTAAAGAAATGTACATATATTCTGCCAACTGTTAAGCCATGAATAACTAAAATTTTTAAATTTTTAAAATTTCCATCCCTTTACAATATATGTCCTCACCTGAACCCTGTGATATAAGCTATGCTGAAAAAAACAGTAGCCCTGTTCAAGCATTCAAGATTACATATGTCAGCGTGGTGTAGTGGTTAAGAGTGTAGTGGTTAAGAGTGGTTAAGAGCGGTGGTTTGGAGCAGTGGAGTCTGATCTGGAGAACCAGGTTTGATTCCCCACTCCGCTCCACATGAGCGGCGGAGGCTGATCTGGTGAACTGGATTCGTTTCCCCACTCCTACGCATGAAGCCAGCTGGGTGACCTTGGGCTAGTCACAGCTCTCTCAGCCTCACCTACCTCACAGGGTGTCTGTTGTGGGGAGGGGAAGGGAAGGTGATTGTAAGCCGATTTGAGTCTCCCTTAAGTGGTAGAGAAAGTTGGCATATAAAAACCAACTCCTCCTCCTCCTTCTTCTTCTTCAACTTTAGCAACCCAGGGACCTCCATTTTGATTTCAAATTTTAGTAGCCTACCAAGCTTTCCTCTCCTTTGCCATGCACTAGGCAGCTAGGGTTGCCAGGGCCCTCATCGCTGCCGGTGGGTGGTTTTTGGAGCAGAGCCTGAGGAGGGCAGGGTTTGGGGAGGGGAGGGACGTTGATGCCATAGAGTCCAATCGCCAAAGCGGCCATTTTCTCCCGGTGAACTGACCTCTATCAGCTGGAGATCAGTTGTAATAGCAGGACATCTCCAGCTACTACCTGGAGGTTGGCAACCCTATAGGCAGCCCATTTTCAAAGTGTATGCTGCCAGCCAAGTAACAAGCCTCTCACGTACTCAAAACGTCGCAGTGAGAACCACATCCGTGATATTTTTATAGCAAGTTTAAATAAAATTGTTGTGTGACCTGTACAGGGCTCACAAGGTCAGGACTCACATTCTGTAGGTCTGCAAGTCAAAAGATCCTGACCCGAGTTCTAAACAATCTCACTCATTGATTTGAACAGACTTTGTACTGGAGACAGTAAAAAAACTTCCATGCTCGCTATTAACTCCGAGCCAGAGTTCAGCTGAAAAAAAATGGGAGAGGGCCGACAAAGACGTTCAGATGTGCACAAAGAAACAGACCAACATCACACAAGACCTGAACTTTTAGCATTCAGCTGAAACCCCCTTGGCTTTTATTTCTATGGATGCAAAGTGATGACTTCCTATGGTGAAATTCTTTGCATTAAAGGTAGAATGCAAACCAGTTCAACTTTGTAACTGAAGTAACTATGAGCCCATCCCTAAAGGGAAAGGACAAAACTCCTCTGGAGCCGGCATGACCCCCTTATCACAGAACAGGGTGGCATCTACGCTGGTGTAGGGGCAAACATCAGCGACCAGTCCCTGCCAGTCCCCGCCACCAGTGCAGCCATGCCGGCAGGGCTTTCTCAAAAGGGAAAGCCCGTGCCTGCATGGGGGAACATTCCCAGGGTATTCCCAGAGGTGGGGCTGCCTTTAGGCCAGTGGTTCCCAACCTTTTTTTGACCAGGGACCACTAGGACTTTTTTGTTTGGTGCAGGGACCCCAAGGTTCAAAATAAAAATTCAGAGAATTTGAAAATAAACTTTAATCATAAGTGTTAGTTAAACATTAAACTTAGAAAAATATTTGAATATATATTTTTATAATAGAGAACTTTTAATTGAAAATGTTAATTTATTATGGGTTTATAACTTTGTTTCGCGGACCTTAATTTAGTTCTCGCGGACCCCTGGGGGTCCACGGACCCCTGGTTGGGAACCAGTGCTTTAGGCAGATCCCACAGCCCTTTTGTCCCAGAAACGCCCCTTGAGCGGTGATGGGGTTTTGCCACTTTTTTCGGGGGCACAGCCCCATTGTCGGCAATGGGGGATTGTCCTCTTTTTAAATGTTGGGGTTTTTTTTAGCTTCCCTCAGTGGTGGCTGGGAAGCCTCAGAGGTGACGCGGTTTCATGGATCCAGGCCTCAGCTCCCACCCTCCATCAGGATTGGGCTGCCCAATAGCTTTATTAGAGCTGTACCTCCTTAGTACCATTTAGCCAATTAGACTTCTGTTTGTTTGTTTGTTTGTTTGTTTGTTTTATGAGGCCAAGGGCCATTACAATTTTAGACACACAGAGGGGCACACATAACCATAGCAAAAGCAAAAACATAATAAAAACACAAATTAAAAACAATTTAAAACACAAGGGGAATGCATTTTGTTCAGTCAGGACGGAACGATGAATAGGAAGACAAAGACATAAGCTGTAACATAGGGATCCGGTTGTTATCTTATCGTGTATATAGATATACTGTATGTTAAATCATGAAGATTGTTTTTCTTTTTTTTCTGCTTCTTTCCGTTGCTGTTATTGTTTACTGTTATTGCTGTTAGCCAATAAATTTAAATTAATTAAATAAATAAAAATAAAACACAATTTAAAACACCTAAAGCCTTTTACAATATACATTTTAAAAAGTTTAGCCTTTAGACACAGCTCCAGCCTGCTTTTTCTTGACTGCCAAGGTGAATTGTACCACTCTATAAGAGACATACTGATCCAAATCAGAAAAATTAGTTTCTCCTCCGCAGGAGAAAAGTTTATACCCTTTAGAAAATCAGCAAGAAATGTATTTCTGGACTCTGTATACAAAGGACAAAACAAAATATAATGTGGAAAGTCTTCTGGGACCAAGGCTCCACGCATACACAGATGAGCAACGGTCAGTGTTTTTGTATAGCAACCTTCTGAAATGACAGAAGGCATAGTTTGAAATCACGCAGATATTACAGCCGTTCTAAGATTGGGGAGAATAGTACTGGACAGATAAGAAGCTCTGCGGTGGTCCTTTTAAATAATTTGTACCAGGGAGAAAATCTAGAGTGAGAGATTGTATTTCTGTCCAGTGTAGCATTAATCTTAAAGATCCAATCTCATATGTTGAAACCAGGCAGGGGGACACCCAGAAAATCCTCCACTAGGGAATACCAGCAAAGAATATCGTTGAAGCCAGCTACACAAGCAGCATCTGAGTGCAGCAGCACAATGCTTTGCCCTAAAAGCAGACTGATAGAAAGATTCCTGAGCTTTCTCCAGAATCTGAATAGGGTGACGTGAGTGTGGACTCTAATTCAGGGTAATCCAAGTTCAGCCCAATCTATAACTGGTGGGATACTATACTTTTAACAAAAATATTCAGAATTATTTGTATTGAAAACTACTGGAGATAGTGGAGGTAGTATTGAAAACTACTGGAGATAGTTCCTGCAGCTCCTTCATTATCTTTTCTGTTAACTGAGCGTATCTCTTCCTTCTTCTGCTCCGGCGCTCCTTGTCATCTCTCTCTTCCATATGATTCAGCTCCTCATGTGAAATCTCAAGATGTTTATTAGGGTGTGTTTGGTTAGGCTGAGACTTGCTTTCACGCTCTTTGAACTCTAGAACTTCAGAAAGCGGAGCGCTAGTTCCTGCATTTCCATCCGATGTAAAATGTCTCTTGGAAATTCCAGGGAAACAGTCATCACAATCTGGCTGAGTCTGGTTACCCCCCCTTGGCCGATGACAGGTCACAATTTTTATCCAGGAGTTCACAGGAGAGATCATCCAGTCTGCTGCACTGGGCAAGGGTCTTCTACAACAATTCAAAGGTTGATGCCCATCTGGAATTTTGCCCATAGAGGAGTACCCAACATATCTGTTATTTGAACAAGTGGTACTGCATGTTCATATGTGGCAAAAGATCTTTTAGCAGGAACCCTTAACTGAGGAGTCCTCTGGGTAGCTAATATAGTGATTGGAATTAAAGGTCAGGCAGCTGAATCTCTACAAACCCCTACAGGTAAAATTTGGTAAATGGAGAGAAAAGATTTCATTTTGAACAGCATGGCTAGAATTGTGTCACATTTAAATGTCAATAACACTCTCTTAAAGGCTGAGGAACCTGGAAGCCAGTCAACATTAGTTAAGTTGATGGAGTGGGGGCGAAAGCACAGTAATTTACTCAAAGAAAAGATAATAGTGTCACAAATCAAGGGGGAGAACGATCTTTCATCAAAATTATGTCTGTCAGAAATTAAAGGCACACAAAGGCTTGGTGAGGCAAAAGTTCAAAACAACAGATTTTATTGTTAACAGCGACGTGGGATGAGGATTTAAACAGGCAAACTCGGTTTCAGAACAGTAGGTAATATGTTGGTCATAAACCAATAAAGAGCAGGCACTGCATACTTGAATATATGTACAAGAGAGGATTGGATGTTTTCAGATGGCAACACTACATTCACTTCAAAATTCTTGTTTTCACTGCTTTAGTGTATTAGTTACTTGTTCAGATTTCACTCAAGTTTATTTAAAACACAAGGTTGCTTCAGTTTTCTGGAGTAAGGAACTACATGAATCACTTCACCAGTGTAATCCTTAAACTGGACTTTGGACACTAGGGAATAATTCTCCTCAACCTTTTAGGGATCCCTCAATACATTTGAGTTGACTTCCCTCTCCCTGGGCTGGAGCACTCTCTTTTCCTCAGAGCTTCTATCGCCCAATTTCAGTACCAAGATGCACTCTATACACTCAAGAGTACCAAGATGCACTCTATACACTCATAATCCTTATGAACCAGATGCTGACCCTGTCTTGGCCAAACAACTTAAAAAGTGTTCCTTTGATTTTAACTCCTTCTCAGACAGCCCTCACTAGCGGCTTAGTGCTCTATCTGTACTGAACTTCAATGCTGAACTGACTCTCTCCCTGGGTGAAAACGCACGGTCACTTTATCCTCCTTTAATCCCTGTTTCAGCCAGGATTCAGCGCATGCGTTGCGCCTAAAGTGCGTTCGATCCTGAGTTCTAAATGTCACCATTTCATTGGCCACTCCCAGTATTCCTAAGCTGTCAATCAACTGGCTTCTAAGGCAGAACAACTTCCTGGATTCTTGGATTCTTCCCAAATAGCTTTTTTTGCGATTCCCATTTCCCTTGATTTATCCTTCTGTGAAGGACTTGTAGCATGATCTGGTTTTCTTGTAAAGTCTGTGTATTTCCCTTTTCTTCTGATTTTATTAGATGATTGTTTGTTACCAGTTCGATATTGCAATTATTACACCAGTTCCTCTCACAAATGATCAGCTGCCTCCTTAAATTCTTTCTTTTGTCCCTGAGGGTCAGGGACCCTGCCCAACTCATTTGCAAACTTCTGAAAAGTATATATAAAAAGAGTCGTTAAGGGAGTCTAGTTGTTTAGTAATTTTTGTCAGCTGCTCAAAGATTGAAATTACAGTTTGAGTGGTTAATAAGCATTGTTCTCCCATAAAATCTAGAGGGCTATCTTGCATTTTTTGTTGATTGGATTCTTTGTGACTGTCTGCTGAAGAATTAGAAAGAGAACTTACATTCTTATTCTTGGGCAAATCCTTCAAGGAGTAATACTGAAATCAAGCCTGAGAACCTCTATAGCTTTGCAGCTTGAACGGTTGCAGTTCTTTTCTTTACTACTTCGAGTTTAAAGCAGTTAGCAGCTGTCAGCCAATTAGACTTCTTAAGGCTGATGTACTGAATTCCAGCTACCAGTCAGTGTGTTTTCTGGCTAATGTTTTGAAGCGATATGGAAACTTGGTAACTGCATGTAGTGATAGCACTATTACCCTTCAAAAGAGGAGTAAATTGGTTCTGTTCCCTTCCCCTGAGGTATAGTCCTTATCCCCATCCCAAGAAAGCAGAGAGGGTTCTGTTTTCATGTTAGCAAGATGAACAGGAGAGGGGATTGCCATATCATAATTGATGCAAAATTGAAGTCAAACTAGGTCAGAGATGAGCATCTGCTTCATCTTCAGATCCAGAATGCTCAACCCAGATACACATTGGGAACCTCTTCAATTTTTCTTTAAAATATTGTATGTTTCTTAAGCCAACTCAGTTTGATGTATCTCCTTTCCATAATGTGTTTAATTTGATTCACAAATTGTTCCCAGCTGAGAATGATCGCCTTGTTCACTGCCATTAAGGACTGAACCGCACAGTCATGATTCAATGGTCTTGTTCATAGGTCCCCATGTGGGGTAATTATTCTTTATCATATCATGGAAACATTTAAAAATGAATATTTTCCACACAATCAGCAGTTGTTTGAATTGTCTCTAAGAGGACAATGCAGCCCCGTGCTGTTGTTATAACATTTATTAACAGAAGTGGCACCTACTCTCTGGAAACATCTACCAAGGGAGATCCATTTAAACACTTCTTGATCAGTTGTCAATATCTACTTAAAATCTTATATTCAGCAATGCATTAGCAGAGATGCTGGTTACATGATGAAATTTGCTGCTGTCATGTTTTTATTATTTTTAAGGTTATGGCTATGCAAATTCTTTTGTTTTATAGTGTAGTTTTGTTGTTGTTGTTGTTTTAGTAGGGCTAAACTGAATTACCACCTTAAAACTCTGGGGTGAGTGTGAGGAGACAGTGTCACCTAGTACCCTAGGCTACATAATGGCAATCTCCATTTCTTCTCATGATAAGTAGACTATACCCCTGTCTCAAAAGCATCACTTAAAGGAGGTCACTTTCTCAACATGGCTGCCAAGTCACAAGGACAACTCTGAGCCCTTTTTTCGCCATTTTGTATATCACTTTGAGTGGTCAATCTGTGGAAAAAAAATGTAAATGTTATGTATTTTTATGACAAAATAATTGTACATGTAGTGTTGCTAAGTTAAAGGGTAGGGGGCTCACTGGGCTGAAGGGTTGAATTATTTTTTTATTGCAAACAGCCTTGTTCAGTCAGTCATACCAAAAAGTGGTATGTGGAGCTAATAAATAGGGCAAGTCCATTTTAGAGCATTCTGCCATTCTGGGAGCAACAGATCCCATGCATACCCCACATGTCTCCCATTCAGGAGAGACACAGCTGGGTTCCCAGAGCAGTAAACTAGTGGAAGACTGAAAAAGAGTTTGTATGTATTTCAGAATATTTGTGAAAGTACCAACGTATTTATTATGGGAGGTCCCAGGATTGCGCAAGCTGGTCTTGAGAAGAGGACAAAACGTAGGCTGATTCTTTTGTAACCCATTCCAGTAGAGTAGCCATGTTAGCCCATTGCAGAAAAACAAAAAGGTGACACCTTAAAGTCAGATTTATTGTAGCATCGATACTTACGGGCTTGAGCTCACTGCATTCTGATGAAGATGGCTTTAGCTCATGAAAACGTATGCTGCAATAAATCTTTTCATCTTTAAGGAGTTTATATGAAACCAGCCAAGACACGGGGCCTACCTCTCAGTGGATGCTTTCCACATGACCCAGATAACATCTGCCTCCTTCAAATGGGACCAATGACATGGTTCCCTACCACCTTAACATCATGATGGTCACCAAGTAGTATGAAAGCACAAATGTGGCTCTTGTACCCAAACATGATTGGAGCAGTGTGAGGAAACAGCCAGTTGGCAACAAAAGAATTAGAATGTGTCTTGTAGGACTGTGTTCTACACCCGAAAGGAGGGGTCAAAATTCTTTTTTTTAATAAAAATTCTTCATTTCCTTTATTATGAAATTCTTCATTTCCTTTATTATAACTAAGATTCTCATGATACTGAAATCTATATTTTGTGCATGTACACTGTGACTACTGAATGCACACAGTCCTAGATATGGGATGCTAGAATGTGCCTTTTAATCCAGTCCTGTGCAACTAACTCCATTCCCTTCCCTGTCACTTGTGCTAACACACTCTTATTTATTTATTTGTTTGTTTGCTTGTTTGTTTATTAGACTTATAACCCGCCCTCCACAGCAAGCCGGCTCAGGGCGGGTAACATCATTTTAAAAATACAACAATATACAGTATAAATATATAGTAAAATCCATAATGAAACCATCAGTAAAATTCTAAAAACCTAACATGGTGGCACACAAGTCTAAAAGCTGTAGGGGACTGTACAGGTGGCAACCCTTTGCTATTTGTTGTTCCCACTAAGGGAAAAAGGTGGGGGAGGCCAGTAGATGGTATAAATAATATGAGCAAATATAGGCAGTTGTCCTCAGTTGTAGGCCTGGTGGAAAAGCTCTGTCTTGCAGGCCCTGTGGAAAACTTTCAGATCCCGCAAGCAAGCAAGAGATGCAGGGATGAAATCTGTTGGATGTGTTGAAGGCAGCAGAGTGAATTTCTTTATTAAGCAGAGATAAAGCGGTACCAGGTCAACAGATTCCTTCTGTCCCACCCAGCGGGATACCTGAATGCCACTAGAGGGCGATATGTCTTGAAACTTGTAGCAAGCATGGGGATTCCCAATTAAAATGCAATTTTTACATCATTATTCATAGCAAAGCCTGTACTTCTCCTTCCCCTTTCTAAACATGGTCATTTCTTAAAACAGTGCAGTTATGTAGACCTTTATCTGTCTTTAGGATTTAAACTGATGTCTTGAAAAAGCAATACATTCTGGAGATAAAATGCTTACAAATGTCAGGTTATCTAATTGTCTGAATGAATAGCCCAATTGACTTCAGGAATTCTCCTTCACATGCTTAGGGTTAGTTTATAGATTCCCAACTTAGATTACACTGTTAGTAAGTTACCTTTCTAAAAGCTTGGCTTTAATCCTGAAAAAGAATGAAGGAATATGACCCAACTGGCATCTGTGTCTGCTTTCTTATAAACTTTCCCCATATTGGCATTAGTACAGATGCCCTGGCCAGGGAAATGTGAGAAAGAGCAGATCTAGAGACATTTCCTGTGTGCCTCCAAGAACTGCTGCAAAATTGTGTTAAATGCACACACACACATCCTCAAATCACCCCCCAACACACACACACTACCCCTAGGGTTGCCAGCTCCGGGTTTGGCAATGCCTGGAGATTTGGGGGTGGAGCCTGAGGAGGGCAGGGTTTGGAGAGGGGAAGGACTTCAATGCCATAGAGTCCAATGGCCAAAGCAGCCATTTTCTCCAAGGGAACTGATTTCTATTGCCTGGAGATCAGTTGTAATAGCGGGAGATCTCCAGCCACCACCTGGAGGCTGGCAATCCTAACTACCCCTAGAGACCAAGGGCTGTGCTTGCACACTGCCCACATTCTGTAACCAAAGTTGGCAGCTACAAGGAGTACTCAGGGACCAACCCGTAGCTTGGAAGGGCTGGGAAGACTATCAAAAAGGAAGCTTGTAGGTTGCTCCCTTCAGTCTGGGCCCAAAGGGCACGAAGAAAGGGCAGCCAAATCCCCCTCCCCAGAATTCTTTAAATTGTGAGGGTGATTGCCCCTTCAAAGTTTAAAGTGAGGGAGACTGCACCTTCAAACATGGGGTTTGCATAGTCTGAACCTAAGTGCATATTGAACTCTCTGCCAGAGAGCAGCTATGTTGAGCCTCGCAAGGCATGGCTGCTCCCTGGGTTCCCCTGCCTTCATGAGTGCTCTAACCAGAGCAAATCCATTGGAGGCAGCCAGTTCTGCAACCTGCACAGGAAATGACCCTTTGACAATCTGAAGTGGAGCAAGGCAGAGAATTTCCCCATGGAGCACATTCCCTTAGCCACACATTCTTCAAGTCCAGCTCCTTCCCTACTCCTTCAACAACTCAGACTCACAGTAAATGGGACATGCATCTGATGTGCATTCACATGAACACATGAAGCTGCCTCATACTGAATCAGACCCTTGGTCCATCAAAGTCAGTATTGTCTACTCTGACCAGCAGCGGCTCTCCGGGGTCTCAGGCAGAGGTCTTTCACATCACCTACTTGCCTAGTCCCTTTAACTGGAGATGGCAGGGATTGAACCTGGGCCAAGCAGATGCTCTACCACTGAGCCTCAGCACCCCCCCCCCAAAGTTTAGAAAGTCTAATCTTCCTCCCCAATCAAGATCTATCCAGAAGACATAATTGTGAACCTGAAAAAGGCAACTATGCAACTAATTTATTCAACTTGCTCTTGAGAAATGTTCTCCCATTCTTACAACGATGTTTTCTTCTAGACGTAGTTTTTTTCACTGTTCTCAAATGAGGACTATGTGTTATCTCAGGTAAAAACAAACCTTACACTGCCTATGGCAACATTTCATTTCTGCAGGTACATTTGCAGTACAATCCTAAACAGAGATACACCTTTCCAAGTCCTTTGAAATCAATGCACTTAGAAGAGTGTAAGTCTGCTTTGGTTTGCTTAGGTCAGTGCTATTGCCCAGGGCACTTGTTGGCTTACCGTTCCAATATTTGTTTGACAGATAACCTGGGAAGATGGGAGCCATGTCAGCATTGCCTGGGTAATCATCACATCAGAATGAATGGGTCGTGAACAATTTTCCGTTCTATTAGACTCAAACACTCCTTCTTCAGCGTTAGTCAGGCATAGTTTCTCCCTATATCACTTTCCTCTTTGGCCACAACCTGCATTATGAAGTAACTGCAAGGAGCTCTTACTTGGCCTTTAGATTTTGGTTTTGCATAAAATGTTGTGAATTGTTCATCCGCTCTTTACAGAAAGGATTCCTTTGGTGCAATTAGAGCAGTTAGCGAAGGCAATTAAAATGTTCATTTCATTTAAAAAAATACAAAGACATCTCTAAAATGCTTGAGATTTTTAGCATAGAGATCTCTCATAGACAGGTTTTTCCCTTGATGTGTATTATTGTACAGTTCCTGATTTATGGACGCAAATGCTTCATATCCTTAGATAGGGACTCATACCTGAAGGACTGATGTCAGGCAGTCTTAAAATGACAATACCCAACGGAACTACTAAATAGAGTTACAATGTCAGACTGGTATTCAGAAGTTGCCTACTATAGACAAGCTCAGCAAAGAAAGTGACAGAATACGTCCATTCAAGTTCCCTGCTAAAGCCGCTCCACCGTACCATCTACGCATGTCCATTTGATCACTCTAAATGAAAAAAAAATGAGGTCAAAACCCTGATCATGTAACTTCTACAAAAATGAAAGGTCAAGAAAAAAAACTAATACCATTGATGTGTTATATCTTTCTTCCCCCACAGTCCTCTTCCTCAACGCCTTTACAACATCACTGTTCAGTAGCTTTATCTGCTGCTGTGGGGTGGTTTGAAGATGCTTGTTCAGCTGAGAAAGTAGAAGTTCTTCCTTCCCCCCCCCCCCCCACATATCCTTGGACAAATCCTTGGACACATATCCTTGGACATTTGTTACTGGAGCATTTATTATATACTGTATATTCTGTTGGGAAAATTTCTGGATCCTAATTTGAGTGACAGATTTTTTTCCCCCATCCTCCGGAATCAGCCCCTTCCTTCTGTTGACAGTTACTGTAACTAACTGATGCTGCTAACTGCCACTGACATCTGCCTGTCTCTGTCTGCCTCACACACACTCTCTCAAGATGTTACACTGTTTTCGTTAAGATGAGGTAAAAGTTTCAGAAAACTCTTAAAGAAAATGTTCGTAAAGTCTTTCAAAACAAACATTTATTTAAACAGTTTTTTGTTAAACATTTGATACGTGTGCTATTCAAAATTCCTCCACATTCATAGAATTGGCTGTTTAAGGAATCTGCTGTTAAAGAGGTGGGATATCCTGCATCTAGTCAGTACTGGGATATTACCCCACAAGAATGTTGGCATTTTAGACTAGAAAGTAAGCAGATTGTGGTGATCTAGGAGACAGCTAGTTGACAGCTGAGATCGCATGACGAAGTGATGACTAATGCCAGCTCATCATGACTCTGCAGGAAAACTGGACAGAACAGGTTTTACCTGGGAGCTGGGCAGCTGTCAGCGGATTGGCTGATAGTTATATACAATACTGACCCAGCCTGTGTGATACCTGTACAAAGGTGTGGGGTGTATGGAGAAAGATACTGGCGAAGCACTTTGATTCACTGTATAATAAATAGCACTATTTTAAACTGTGCTGGACTCTGCTGTATTCACTTGGATTGGGTGGCTAACAAAACTAACAAACGCCATCAAAGAAGGGACTGGATTAACTTCCTTCCCCACCCCCACTCCCCGGCAACATATTCTCAGGGTGCACCAAGTAGCCAGCATTTCTTGGTAAGGCAGGACTGCAATCTTTCTAGGTGGGAATCACAGAAGGAACTTAAGCCTTCTCCCCCCCCACCCCATACCTTTTTCCTGAGCTAATGTGGCCATGGAGTATCTTTCTCGGCCCTGGGACTGTTTCAGGTCAGAGGAAAACACTTAACCCACCCCTCTCCATGGTCACCATGGTCATTTATGCATGGGAGTTTTACCTGAGGTTCGTTGCTGGCTGGACCCACACTTTCCCGTTGGGAATCTCTGCACCAGCAGTCTCCAAGCTCAAATCAAGATCCACCCCTTTAAATGCTGCTTTTTAATTGGCTTACTTGTAGTGCTTACTGTGAGAGAAAATCCCCTCCCAAAAAAACCCCAATTGTCACATAAGAAAGCATTTTAAGAACAAAAAACAAAAAATGGAGCAATCTAAAAGAAAGGGGAGGGGAGAAATCCAAGCCTCGGTTTCAAAAAGCCTTTCTTTTGCTCAGAAAGAGCTCCAAGGAAGCAGGAAGCATTTGAATCTCCATCTCTTTTACACACTGCTTTGTGATTGGCTGTGAGAGAAACCCAGCTTCTGTGTCCAGTGCTTTGCCTTCTGCATGGAGATTTCAGCCGGGCTGAGCTCACGGGAGAGGGAAAAGTCGGGTTAACAGAGGAATGGGAAGACCCGGACATTGTGAGGGCTGGCAGCGAGGTAATTTCTAATGGACAGAAAACTCATGCAAAACTCCAAGGAACAACCAAGTCAGACAGGGGGTGAACTTGAGTCCAAGTACCCATGCATAAATGACCCATGATTCCAACTTGAATCACCCTTCCCCACAAGCATCATTTTTACTGCATAATATAATTATCTGGCTCAGAGACCCAACAGCAAGATTTTTTACTAACATCTGCATATATGTGGAGCAAAAAAAATTTTGATCTCTCAAACGTGTGAGAAATCTTCCTAGAGGGAAATAATAATATCATGCAACCTTAATATGTGAAATTATTGTAGTATAAAAAAGGCTTACAATTCCTCCCACAGGACACCAGAGGTCATTCAAAGTAGCACTCACACGTTTGGGATTTATAAACTAGCGGACCTATATATTTCCATTGCTTCCTGTTATTTATTTATTTTTTATTCTTTAGTTTACATGGCCCAGCAGCTTGAAGAAAGATTGGGCTTTAAAAGAGTGATATTGAAGCTTTTGGAACTATTTTTGAAGGCATTGGCCTAAGATCAAGATTTTCTAGTCACAGTCAAAGGCTGTTGCCTTGGCAACAAATCTAGGATTCATAAATAATTAATCATTAAGCCCCCAGTAATATCAGAAGTTTGCCAAGTGTGCTGTCAAATGGCACTTTCCAGTAAGAGACATGCTTTGGAGATTGTCCAGTCTAACACCAGGTTGTGAAAGGGGTCCCCACCCCACCTGCCAACCGAAAATATGATGCTTGCACATACAGCTGCCTGATGGGACAAATAATGATCTCCCAGCACATTTCAGATCAAGAAAATGGTATGGGGGAGGCAGGAGCCCCTCCATGCCATGGTCCCAACCAGAATTAGGGTCCCACAGCACTTTTAGAGGGAGTTCTCCACAGGGGCCAGCATTTGGCATATGGCTGCCAGTACCCATGGAGATAGGGATGCCAGGTCCCTCTTCACCATCGGCAGGAGGTTTTGGGGGCAGAGCCTGAGGAGGGTGGGGTTTGGGAAGGGGAGGGACTTCAATGCCATAGAGTCCAGTTGCCAAAGCGGCCATTTTCTCCAGATGAACTGATCTCTATCGGTTGGAGATCAGTTGTAATAGCAGGAGATCTCCTTCTACTACCTGGAGGTTGGCAACCCTACATGGAGAACACCTGACAAATGACATGCCTAGTTTGGTCCTTAGATCATGCTCCATTAAAAGAATGGTCTCATCATTATAGCTTGCTCAAAACCAATAAGCTGATATCAAATTGCCATTTTGCTTCATTTACAGATATATTTTGCAGTAATGATAGAGGACCTGTAGATACAGGATGAATTGTGCTTATGTGTTCCTGCTTCCTTTTTCTTTGCTGTAGGCGTCCTTGCCGTGAGCTCGGGACCATCTGTACTGAACTTGGAACCTGTTGCTCTTGCCCTGGAAATACCCTCCAACATGTCAAGCTGAAAATTAGAGTGATGTGCTCCACTATTTATTTACAAATTTTGCATGCCACCTTTCTGCCCAAAGGCAGTTGTAATTGGGCTTGGAAACAGTTTAGGAGCTGAGGTTGTGGGATGTGTAAGATTTTAATTAATTTAATTCTAGCATATTAGAAAAATGTTATTTTTCTATTATATTTGTAAGCTGTGGTTATTTATATAAGTCAGTAGAAAATAGTTCTGTCTAACTTAAACTGAACAAAGCAGGTGATTTTTCGTACCTGGAACAGGATATCACCAAATAACAGATGAGATCAGAGTTAGAGTGGATTTGAGAGGAGGAGATATTCAAATCCTCTTGGAACAAAGAACTTTGGAGAGAAGTATAAAAGATTAAGAAATAGGAGGAGCTTGTTAGAAGGAAAGTTTCATTTTGTGGCCTTTGGCTGAAATCTTTCCTCTCATTATTTTTTGCTGCAGAAAATAATTAAAAATCTCTTGCTTTCAATCCTGAGATTGGGTTTCTTTTTATTCAGAATTTAAATCTGTTTAAAGAAATAAATCTTTTTATTTCCAACAGTTTAATGGCGACCACGAAGGGACTTTTCTGCCCTAGCTCTCCTGGAGAGGTCTGCAGTGACAAAGTACCAGGGGAAGGTGCACCCTGGCGATTTTGCCGGTCCTCAGGGGCTTTTGGATCTTCAGTCTCTCCAGGCAGCAGGAATAGCAGAAGGCCCTCTTCAAAACCAACTCAGGAAAAGCAACGGAATTTAGGTAAGAAATCCGCGGAAGGGAATTGGAAATGGCCATTTGGCAAGACAGGCTTCCAGTAAGTCCTTTTAAATTGGTAAAAGGCAAGGGAGTAACGTTGCCAATGGGGAATCGGGCTACCAAGCAATTCAGTGGGACGCCATTGGATTGCATGGTGCACTTTTGGAATGGTAATCGGGGCTGTAACAGAGGGTTCAGCCAATGGTATTTTATTGTCAATGGGAAAAGCAGTAGCCAGAGCAGGGATTGTGGAATCCTGTGCTGATCCGGAATTTTTTCAGTTGCCTCCAGGGCACTGGAAGAGGCAAATGCCTAGAAAAGGGAACGTAGTTTTGTGTTTTGTCTTGTCCAGCGTGATTTGTTGTATGTCCTCTCTTTCTGTGAAGTATTTTATAAAGGGTTATGTGATTATTTGACAAATGTTAACGTGTTTATTTTTTATGAGGCCAGCCTGGGATAATGGACAGCGTCGGCTAAAAGGAGTTTCCCTCCTCCCCTCATTCTCTTTCTTTTCCTTTTTAGAGTTGGGGTGTAAAAGGAAACTGTGTTGCCAAAAGGGAATCAAATTGTTTGAGTAGTCTGGTTTTGTTGTGTGTGTTTTTTTTTTCTGTTGTAAATCTGTTCTTTGCTGGGAGAAAAGTAATCTGGTTGTCTTCATTTTTCTCCAATTTTATCTTTCTGAGGAAGAGACTGGAAGAGAAAGGATCCCCCATGCCCCTCCTTTCTCCACTTTAAAGTGTTTCTTTAAACCTTCTTGCTTTTCTGTTCTTTTTTTCTCTAGGTTTTTTTATCAGACTGGTCATAAATCAAGCCAGCAACACTGTTTTGTTAACAGAAGATCCTTTCTTTCGCTGAAGTTTAAAATGTAAAAAAAAAATGGAATTTTAAGTTAACTCTGACTGAACCAGCCCTCTTGCTAAACGCAGGAGAGGGGCCAAGTCAAAGTGTTTGGAATTTGGAAAGCAGAGTCTTGTGAACTGTATCAAACTTTATAAGAAAAGAAACAGACTGGAAATGTTTATAAGGTGAAAAAAAGAAATGTGTGTATTATAGTTTTATAAAAAGCAAGTGAATTTTGAAAGAACCTGAGAAAGTTAGAGCATGTTTTGAGTGTGCTGTGAAGGGGCAAGTGTTTTGGCTTAAGAGGGCTGAGGAAAGGTGTTATGTATGGTTGGGAGAGACTTTAAGAGGGAAGCAGAAGGGTTTATAAAAAGAAAGGATAGTTATGGTTATTTAATGAGATGGATATTGGTGATGTTGGGTGCCTGTTTTCTCCAGGGACGGAGAAATCATGTTAATATATTAAGTGTTTTAAAACACAGTCAAATTAAAGCCAGGGTATTGTTGAAGGCTTTCACGGTCAGAGTTTATTGGTTCTCGTAGGTTATCCGGGCTGTGTGACCGTGGTCTTGAACTTTTCTTTCCTGATGTTTCGCCAGCAGCTGTGGCAGGCATCTTCAGAGGAGTAACACTGAAGGACAGTGTCTTTTTATTTTATGTTTTTGTGTTTTTATGTTGTTATAACATAAAAGTGGCATCATTAATGAAAAAGGTTTAAAAGGTATTCAAATCAGGGTGAAAAGGAAGGCTTTTTCAGCCTTAATAGCTTTAGGTATTATTTATTCTGCACTGATAAAAAAAATATTATTTGTAAACGAATGCTGTAAGTGCAAGATGGCAATGCAGGCCAGGTGAACATTTCACCCATATAGATAACCTTTGACTGGAAGCGTAAATGCCAGTTAAAATTACCAGTGGTACATCAGTTGCTGACAAATGGGAGACAACATCCCTATTCTGGCATTGCCAAAGCCAAGTAAAAAAAAAAAAAGGAGGATGGAAATTAGTTGAGGATTTAAAGAAAATTAATGAGATTGTTCAACATGGGTATCCAGTGGTGTCAGATCCTCACACTTTCCTGTACACCCCATCAGGACACCATGTATGGTTTAGTGTGACAGATTTGAAAAATGCCTTTTTAGCATTCCACTGGATGCCAACTCTAAGGACCTGTTTCTCCTGGGGTGAAAGGATCCAGATAATCTCTGCAAAAACAGAGGAGCTGGTGTTAGAGGGAACAATCTCATTGCTGAATTTCTTAGGACAGGAAGGATATAGGGTTTCAAAAGAAAAACTCCAAGTAGCCCAAAAGGAAGTAACTTATTTGGGACACAAAATAGCACAGGGAACACGAGATCTTCTACCTTCTCGCAAAGAGACTATCTGTCACATGCCACTCCCTCAAACTAAGAAACAGCTAAGGTCCTTCTTGGAAATATTGGGATTTTGTCGTGAGTGGATAAAAGAGTACAGTGAACTAACCAAAGACTTGATGAAAATGTGTCATGATGGGGAACCAGAAGTGCTGTACACAAACTTGTGGGCCAACTAAAAGACCTGTAGTTTATTTGTTCAAACAGCTGGATCCAGTGGCACAAGGGTGGCCTCCATGCTTGAGGGCAGTAGCTGCAACCGCCCTGGCTGTGGAGGAAGCAAGGAAACTGACTATTAAACATCCAATCAGAGTGTTTTGCCCTCATGCAGTGACTATTTTGTTACAACAGAGAGGGGCCAAGTGGCTTGATGATATCACATATGAACCTTGTAACCGTTTGAATCCTGCTAGTCTGCTGCCTGTAACAACTGACCTGGAGGAACATCATGACTGTCTACAAACTGTAGATATATGTACCATGGCACGGATAGACCTCAAGGATGAGCCTATCCACAACGCAGATCTCAAGATTTGGATTGATGGATCTTCTCGAGTGGTGAGTGGAAAAAGGCAGAGTGGATACAGCCTGGTGACTGAGTGCGAAGTGCTTGAAGCAGAGCCATTACCAGCGTCAATTTCAGCACAAGCAGCCAAATTATATGCATTAAACCAGGCCTTACTTAAAGCAGCAGGTAAGACTGTGAACATTTATACTGACAGCAAATATGCTTTTGAAGTTGTACAAGCATATAAACACATCTAGAAAGAACGAGGAGTCCTGACAGCTGGTGGGGAGCTGTAGGGCATGGAGATTTGATTTTACAGGTTTTGGACAATATTTAGTTACAGGTGACAATAACATCAAACTGGACATACCAAGGAGGCCAAAGGAAATCGCAGAGCTGATGAAATGGCAAAAGTGACTACAGCAAAATCAACATCCTGTAATATGGTAATGACTTTAACCCCAGTTTTTATACTGCCCCCTACAGGGCCCTGCACTGAAGAAGAAAAGAAACTGGATGGCAAAAGTAAGGACTACAGAAACAAGAGGGGGGTGGTTGAAGGGGCCTGAAGGTATGCATCACACACATCCTCACACAATTACACTAAAATAGTCATCTGGGAAACAGGGTTAGCAGAAATACTCTTGCAATCATACAATGAAAAGGGCATCTATCAGGAAGCAAAACAAATAACAAAAGCATGTGACATATCAAAGGGTACATGTAAAAAATCCAGGACAGAGGGGGTTGTTTGTTGGGGAAGTTATAAAACAGTTCAAAAAAAAGAAAAAAAAAAGAAATGGGAATAAAGTGTAGTTTTTACACGGCTTGGCAACCCCAGTTATCAGGAAAAATAAAAAGAATGAATCTGACCCTAAAAAAGAGATGCTAATTAAAATTTGTGTAAAAAAAAATTAATTTAAAATGGTCAAATGTATTGCCTATCCCACTGACACGCATCTGTACATTAGCCCGGGGGCCACACAAGTTGTTGCCCTTTGAGGCTCTGTATGAATGTCTCTCTTAGCATTTTTAGAATCAAGGAACACCGAATAAAAAGGTTAAAAACAGATATATAAAACCCAAAAACTGGTTTGTGTTGTATAACCTCTCCCCCTAGACTCTTGTCCATTCTTGTTTTATAGGAAATTAGGTGTTTGTGAAATCTTAAAAGCATACTACTCTCCAGCTCAGGTAGACGGGTCCGTTCCAAATTATTTTCACCGCAGATGTTGCAGTGAAGGTGAATGGAAAGGGAGGCTGTGTCCATTATTCCAGATGCAAGAAAGCGCTACCACCGTGTGAGGTCGAGACCAGAAGGACAGTAGACAACTTCGTGGCAGCCAAAGCCATAGCAGCTGGCGAGAGCTCACGTGCAAGAGACTCGAAGTGGTCGGTAGAACCTGCAGGCGAACTTAAACTTTTATTCAGAAGCTAACAAGACTTATGATTAAAGACGTGGAAACCAAAGCACAATCGTTAGCTAAAGAACAAGAGTAGATTTTTGAGACTCTTTTAGAAAGCCATTTTGATGTAATACTTGGTTTTTTGGTTTAGAAAAAGTGGCTAGGGAAACACTGTGTCTACATGATTGTTTTAAAATTGTAAGTTAATATAATAGAGTGATCAAGATTCAAAATAATTTTGATCATGAGGGGGGACTGTGGGATGTGTAAGATTTTAATTAATTTAATTCTAGCATATTAGAAAAATGTTATTTTTCTATTATATTTGTAAGCTGTGGTTATTTATATAAGTCAGTAGAAAATAGTTCTGTCTAACTTAAACTGAACAAAGCAGGTGATTTTTCGTACCTGGAACAGGATATCACCAAATAACAGATGAGATCAGAGTTAGGGTGGATTTGAGAGGAGGAGATATTCAAATCCTCTTGGAACAAAGAACTTTGGAGAGAAGTATAAAAGATTAAGAAATAGGAGGAGCTTGTTAGAGGGAAAGTTTCATTTTGTGGCCTTTGGCTGAAATCTTTCCTCTCATTATTTTTTGCTGCAGAAAATAATTAAAAATCTCTTGCTTTCAATCCTGAGATTGGGTTTCTTTTTATTCAGAATTTAAATCTGTTTAAATAAATAAATCTTTTTATTTCCAACAGGTAGATGTGCCAACAAGGGAAAGACGCACTCCCAATCAACATCCATCCCAGAGCTGCCTCCAACAGCTTGGCTTCATACAAAAAAAAAGAAAGAAAAGAATCCATCAGTACAGTTTAGAGGTGGGAGATATCCACGTGGGAGAAAATACCTATGCTGGAAATAGTAGAAACTATAATAAATGGCAGCACGTGGCTTCAAAGATAATATAATGTGAAATATACCAACTAAAAAAAAACAATATTATTGAATATAATAATTCTATTTTTTGGAAAATCCAAACACAACATATATTCATAAACACTATGTTGAAAGCCACAGAGAAACTTCACTGGGTCTGAAATAACAAAAAAATGTATATATACAGATTGCTTTTAACAACAAAACACGAACAACATAAATTTAAGAATTATTTCTGTGGCCTTAACAAAGGCTCATGTATACTGAAAAATTATAGTCCATGAAAAATAACGAAGAGACGAAGAAAGGTCCAAGGTGGGTCTATCCCAAGTACGCGTTTCGGAATCCAATCCTTCCTCAGCTTGGCAACCACAACAATGTTTAAAGAGACCAATAAAAATGTCTTCTAAAAATAATGATAATCATCATAATAATAAGGCTTATCAAAATGACTACAGTGACAACTTATGAGTGTTGAGAATACATTTGTAACAACATGAATGCTATTTCAAAAATAAGACTGCTTACCACTACTTTTCAAAAAGTCCAAAGAATCTTCAAAAGGAAATTCATGGGAACAATTTTTTCCTATGGTACAATGAAGCTAATCAATAAAGCTAATGTTAAAAATGAGCCAAAGATTGAACAACCCTCCGTACTAAAAATTAAATCTTACCCCATATGAAAGGGATCTAGAAAGAGTAATCAACCCATTCAGAAGTCAGCATTCTTCAAAGTGAGAACAAGAATGCAGGGACAAACTCAAATACACACAGCTGTGAGAAAAATTTCTCAAAAGGATCCAACTGATTAAAGTGACCACGTTAAAAAACACGTTAAAAAAACAAGAGAGGTCAAATTCTGTATTTAAGCCACTAGGGGCTAACGTTTTAAAAAGAAAAATTAAGCATATCTCCTGGCAATTGAGAACCTTCTTAACATCTTGTGCCTGGTATGTTTTAGGCTGGTATTGCCAAAGAACAAAGAATTTGAGATCATGGTCACTATGACCATGAGAGACAAAATGGCTGACAATTGGCACCAATGCGTAAGCGTACTTGATGTAAGGTACAGCCAATGTACATTTTTGGAACTGGGCAAGAACACAGAAGGATATAAACAACGCAGACTGATGCACAGTCGGAAAAACTGTTCTTGCCCAGTTCCAAAAATGTACATTGGCTGTACCTTACGCCAAGTACGCTTATGCACTGGTGAACATCGTGCAAGGGTAAGGGCTCGAACTGTGGCTTTCAACACAGTGTTTATGAATATATGTTGTGTTTTGGATTTTCAAAAAAATAGAATTATTATATTCAATAATATTGTTTTTTTTCCAGTTGGTATATTTCACATTATATTATCTTTGAAGCCACATGCTGCCATTTATTATAATATCCAGGTGGGGCCTGGAGATGTCTGGGAGCTCTCCCAGAATTACAACTGATCTCCAGATTGCAGAGGTCAGTTCCCCTGGATGAAATGGCTGCTTTGGAGGGTGGACATTATGGCACTGAGGTCCTCCCCCTCCCAAAAGCCCACCTTCCACAGGCTCTACCTTCACATTTCCAGGAATTTCCAGATCCAGAGTTTTAACCCTAGAGCAGATACTTTCATCAGATGTATGTGTGCATTTAGCACAATATGCACATAAGTAGTCTATTGATCCAGAGTTCCCCTCCTACTCATTTGAAATGATTAAGTTGCGAAAATCAAACTTCCTAGGTGAATTAATTTGTCTTTGTTGGTGACATTTAAAAAGTTCCTTCTCTTCCCTCCACTTTTTGGGGGGGTTGTTTTTATATGGAACTAAAACAAAAGAAAACAAGGAAGGGGCCTTTGGGAATGCAGACATGGCTTGCCAAAAACAACAATTTTTTTTTAAAAAAAAACCTGGTCAGCTAATAGGAGCTATTTCGTCAGCATACTTAGAAGTGCGACGGGGGGGGGGGGGGAGGACATTTTTCTAATGAGTTATTCACACACACACTTTGTGCTGTAAATTAAGGCAGAGGTTAAATCCCCCTGATAATGGCCGGGGTGCAATTTACTTCACTGAGTTACAGAAACAGGCACGAGTCCATCAGGGTTTACAGTATGATCTCTACCTATCTGTTTCTCTGTCATAAATAATGACTCACCTTAAAGTAGATCGATATTTGAGTGGAGGGGTTCAGTTTTGTTCCAAACATTTGCCAAAACAGGACAATTATTTCCTGTAATGTCATAATCAGCACCTATTTGAATTTAAGAAAAGTTCTTGGGAGTTTATGCAATAGAGCAACTGCTGAAACAAGAAATGGTGCTCGCCTAATTGTACTCTGGGGGCCAGCAAGGCAAAATCCTCATTAAAAAATCAGTCTACTGGGATATGATTGTGACAGAGGGATCAAATCACCTGAATATTATTCACTTGCTTTCTTTATACTGGTGTTACCAAAAACCCTTTTTACAGTCACTGCTTCTGTATTTACTTTAAACGTCCCTGAATATCAGACTACCCTGTGAAAAAAAGTTAAAGACAAAAAAATACTTATTGGACGTAACTAACTTGAATGTGAACGCAAGAGACTCCTTTTTTTAACCTGTTTTAAAAAAACTTAGTCTTCCATTTGAGTAAATACCATTTCTTCTTTTGCAATGTTCATAAAAGACCAAATTTAGAAGGCCCCGAAATGACATCTAATGATTTAAAAACTGGCATCCATAGCAATGCCTTATTCTGTAATATTTTACTTTTTATTTTACAAGTATTCGTTTTGTTTAGCTCTTTGAAGGTGTAACCCCCCCCCCCCAGTCTTTAGAGCTGGAGTACACATCTAGCCTGTTTTTGTTTCATTCTTTAAAAGAAACCAATATCTTAAGTATGACCATCCATTGCTACAAGGCTTCTTCCTCCCCCTTGCTATCCATTACAAGTGTGCATCATGTTATATTTTTGAATGGGAACTTGCCAGACTGGCGGTGGTGGAAAGCACCGTCAAGTCACAGCTGACTTATGGTGACCCTGTAGGGTTTTCAAGGCAAGAGACCTTTAGAGGTGTTTTCTTACTGCCTGCCTCCAGGTGGGCTGAGAGTTCTGAGAGAACTGTGACTGGCCCAAGGTCACCCAGCAGACGTCATGTGGAGGAATGAGGAATCGAACCTGGTTCTCCAGACTCGAGTGACGAGTCCACCACTCTTAAGCACTACACCATGCAAGACTATTGCACCCAAAGGAAAAGATCGGAAGCTAGGTTGTCAACTGTTTTTTAGTGGCTGCTAGTGAGTTCATATATTCAGATTATGAAGAAGAAGAAGAAGAAGAAGAGAGAAGGAGAAGGAGAAGAGTTGGTTTCTATATGCCAACTTTCTCTACCACTTAAGGAAGAATCAGACCGGCTTACAATCACCTTCCCTTCCCCTCCCCACAACAGACACCCTGTGAAGTAGGTGGGGCTGAAAGAGTGTGACTAGCCCAATGTCACCCAACTGGCTTCATGTGTAGGAGTGGGTGCTGTACACAGGAAGAAAGAATATGACTGTCCAATTCAACAAAAGGGAAAAGGCAAGGAGAGATTTCCAGGAGCAAGGGAAAAGAACAGAGCTGTACCCACACATAATTGAATATTGTACTACGGTGGTGCTGTTGCAATCATTTGCTACTGAACTTTCTTGTCTACACAGGACAGTTCAGTTGCAAGTGATTACGACCGATTCAGCAATGTCTAAATGTGTTTATGCAGACTCAATGAATGGTGGAGCCTTTCAGTATCTCCATCGAGAGCTTCAGAGAAAGAGGTACTTGATGGAATAATTGTTTTTTCCTCAGTTGATGCTAGCCTTGAAAATGTCCATTGGGCAATAAAGAACCTGCCCTGACCTGGGTAGACGAGGCTATCCTGATCTCATCAGATCTCGGAAGCTAAACAGGGTTGGCCCTGGCTAGTATTTAGATGGGAGACCTCCAAGGAATACCAGGGTCGTGATGCGGAGGCAGGCAGTGGCAAACCACCTCTGAATGTCTTTTGCCTTGAAAACCCTATGGGGTCGCCATAGGTCAGCTGTGATGATAGCAAAAAAACCAACCCTTCCCTTCCAGGTCATCTGGAAGTGATTCTTATTTGCCATAGGCTACCAAGTAGACAGCTATTTACAAGTCTGCTATCGTCTTCCTAAATGGATTCAAACACAAGAGCTACCTGTACTGCAATAACCTTATAGGGACAGAACTGGAAAGGATCTAGGAGAGCCCAAAATACTATGAACTTACTAGTCACTGATAGAGATGAATACCTGCATTAAAGGTCATTCAGGCAATTCAAGCATCAGATGAATTACATTTACCCAGTGAACACCTAGATAATGCATTCATATATCCTGCACAGACAGAAATGCCTTTCTCAAAGGGGTGGTTTTACTTTTGCCCAGTTTCAAACCAAGCAAGGATCTTCTGTATGATAGGGACAGTGATTGCTATACTACAGAAACCCTCTCAAAGAGATCATGAGATCTTAGTCTGATATGCTTGTGGCTGCAAAGAATCTTGAAAACATTGTGGCATCAGAGCACATAAAACAGAAGGCAATTAAACAAAGAATAAAATTATCATCATTTTTCAAATCTAAAAAGGCACTGAACTATTTTTGTAAAGCTCAGCCAAGGTTTAAAAAAAAAACAGAGAGACGAAATGAGTGTCTACCAGCTGTTCCATGGCAAACATGTAAACCATGATCATTATTATAACTAATTATGCCAATTAGAGAAACTACCCTTTGTTTGTTTCGAATGTGGTGCTTTAGTACGGAACACCTTGTTTAGCCTGGCCGTAATGTATGAAAACATCATTTTAAGAGGTACCTATTGCTGACTGACTGGGTGCCAGCAATGCAACACTCATAATTAAATATAGTACTTACACTATGAATAAAAGAAAAAGTAATATTTTTTGAATATTTTATTATTGATCATTTCAAGGTTTTGGGTTTTTATGATTATTGTATTTTTTTCACTTTGTGAGCTACTTTGAGCAGGTCTCTGAATAGGCAGGATATAAATTTTCTGAACAAATGTTTGCCACTGAACTATCTCCATGTGATATGCTTGCACCGAGACCATATACTTGCATAGGGAAAATAGTGTATAAAGTGTATATGGATACAATTTTGTATGATTTCTATTATCACAATTGTACGATTTCTATTATCACAATTGTACGATTTCTATTATCACAATGGTACCACTAGCACTGTACAAGTCACTCCACAAAGTATTCTTGTTGATTCAAAGGAAGTTGCTACATCTAATTCCTAAGACTGACAAAGTTTGGAAAAATCTGGCATTTGAATTGACTGTGTAAATTGGTTCCCAGTTATTCTTACTTCTTGTATTATGATTGTTTTGTTGTTGTTCCTAGTGAGTACATTTGATTGATTTCAATAGGAAATAGGGTTGCCAGCTCTGGGCTGAGAAATACCTGGGGATTTAGGGGGTGGATCCTAGGAAGGGAGGAGTTTGAGGAGGGGAGGGACCTCAGAAGGGTATAATGCCATAGAGTTCATCCTACAAAGCAGCCATTTTCTCCAGAGGAACTGATATGGGTTGTCTGGAGATCAATTGTAATAGCAGGAGATCTCCAGGTGCTTGACAAGCCTAATAACGAAATGCTGGAAATCCCTTCATAGGGTCCAAAATGTGTGATGCCCACAATATGCTGCAAGCTATATGCTTTATGGGAAAGCTTGTAGAAGGCAAGAGCAGATCTTTCCCCACTTTCATTTTTCAGGACTACTTGGCTTTAAAATCGTCTCTCAGAGTTAAGGACCCTCAAGAACAAAACGTACAAGGGGCAGCAGTTGGGACAGTGAAATCTCTTCCTCAGGCTTAATTTTTACTAATTGGTTACATGATTGATTGTGCTATCCTAATCAATGTTGCATCCATCTACCGTATATACTCGCGTATAAGCCGAGTTTTTCAGCCCAAAAAAAGGGCTGAAAAAGCCGGCCTCGGCTTATACGCGGGTCAATACGGTAGAGGGGGGAGGGAAGGAGGAGGGAGGAGGGAGGAGGGAGGGGAGAACTTACCGCCGCCGCCGCTGGGCCCGCGTTGTTTCCTGCCGCCGGGAGCGGCCTCCTGCGGCGGCGCAGAGGCCGCCCCGGCCCCCGCCCGGCCGCGCCGCCGCTTCCTGGGGCCGGGAGCGGCCTCCTGCGGCGGCGCAGAGGCCGCCCCGGCCCCCGCCCGGCCGCGCCGCCGCTTCCTGGGGCCGGGAGCGGCCTCCTGCGGCGGCGCAGAGGCCGCCCCGGCCCCCGCCCGGCCGCGCCGCCGCTTCCTGGGGCCTGGGGCGGCCTCCTGCGGTGGCGCAGAGGCCGCCCCGGCCCCCGCCCCGCCGCGCCGCCGCTTCCTGGGGCCGTTGTACTTGTTGAAATGTTTTGAAACACAATATACACATTTTGTATTATTGTACTGATTTCTTCCCGTGCCAGTTTCCAAACCTGACGGTAATAGCACGGAGGTGCTCTTTTCTTGTTTTACTACCTGGAGGTTGGCAACCCTAGCCAAAACTGATGAGTGTAATGTTACAGTTGCCACACTTAATCAAAGGTAAAAAGACATTTATTGATTTAAACCAAGCAGACTATCACTAAAATAATTCTTATGATAAATGCTACTTGGCAATTCATATTTAATGTGCCTGTCTATGGATGCATCCTACTTGAAGAGGAAATGAAGAGCAATGGTAATACAGAAGGTACTTTCTGTGTCTAGCTTTAGCGACGTCTGTAGTTTGCCAGAAGGGAACATTGTTTCAGGAAATGGCTATGTATTCACATAAAAGTCTGTGCCTCTTTGGCCTGCCTCCTTTTAATATATTTTGGGAATGGCATACAACTCAAGGGGCAGCTGGTGGGTGTGTCATGCAGATGAATAATACAATGTAACTGAAAAGTGAATAAAAAGCTTAATAGAAAGAAGAAGTAAAAGGGCACTGAAGCAACAGTTAGAAGAATAAAAGGAGTTCAGTAGTACAGAAAAAGGTAAAGGTAGTCCCCTGTGCAAGCACCAGGTCATTCCTGACCCATGGGGTAACATCACATCCCAACGTTTACTAGGCAGACTATGTTTACGGAGTGGTTTGCCATTACCTTCCCCAGTCATCTACACTTTACCCCCAGTAGTAAAGAAACAACATAAATATTTGGTGACCCGAGGTTCCCCCCACCCCAGTAGCCTGGCTGCACTGAATGTGCTCTTTTGAAGTGAACATCGGGATTAGAGAATGTCTGGTACAGCCCCATTTAATATCTGTATCAAGGGTCTTCAATGTCTGTGGTTGCTTGGGTGGTAGGCATTCTCTTATCCAAGGTTAGGGTTGCCAACCTCCAGGTACTAGCTGGAGATCTCCTGCTATTACAACTGATCTCCAGCTGAGAGAGATCAATTCACCTGGAGAAAATGGCCGCTTTGGCAATTGGACTCTATGGCACTGAAGTCTGTCCCTTCCCCAAACCCTGCCCTCCTGAGGCTCCGCCCCAAAAATCTCCAGGTATTTCCCAACCCTGAGCTGGCAACCCTATCCAAGGTGGAGGAGTGTGCTTAGGTTCTATAATAAAGGAGGCCCCATCCAGCAGTGAAGGATTTACAGTTACAAAGTACCTTCACTTGAACATAATGTTACATATAAACATGTACCTTGACATGCCACATTCAAAATCAGTGTAATATTAATATGCAATATTAATACACAGAATCATCATTACTTATTGTTTAACAATATTTTGGTAGGCCATCTGGGACTATATAAAATTGCTTCAGGAAGGTGCATCTGGTCTAAGGGCTACCATTTGACCATCTATGCAAAATGTCAGATGAACCTGAACAGGCAGAACATCTGCAATACGATTATTAGTTATATGTAGCATAATCTCATATTGAGTAGTTTGCTAGACAAATTATATACACACACAAACATGAACGCACAAGGACTTGCGGGAGGCATCTAATTTCTCACTCCTCCACTATTTCCTCTTTGCCTTTCCTGAAAGCCCTGATATTCCTTTCCATTTTCCTGCATCCGTCTCTCCTTCCCCCCCCCCCCCAATAGCTGGCCTACATTTATCTGCCCCTCTGTCTTCAGCTTTCCCTCTCCTTCCTCAAAGCCTCTGCTTACAAAAACTGTGGCTAGTTGCATTGCACCTGAATTCCAGATGACAGAGATCTGTCCCCCTTAGGGCTGCCAAACTCCAGGTGGTGGCTGGAGATCTCCTGCTATTACAACTGATCTCCAGCAGATAGAGATCAGTTCACCTGGAGAAAATGGCTGCTTTGGCAATTGGACTCTATGGCATTGAAGTCCCTCCCCTCCCCAAACCCTGCCCTCTTCAGGCTCTGCCCCAAAAACCTCCTGCCAGTGGCAAAGAAGGACCAGGAAATCCTAATCCCCTTGGAGAAAATAGCTGTTTAGGAGGGCATTATAACCAGCTGAGGACATTTCCCTCCCCAAACTCTGGCCTCCTCAGACTCCATCACAGAATCTCCAGGAATTTCCCAATCTCTAGCTGGCAATGGGGTCACCATAAATCAGCTGTGACTTGACGGCAAAAAAGAAAAGAAAAAAGCTTGCAACCTTAGCCAAGGTGCCCTCTCTCAATGGCCAAAATAGGACTAGAAAAGGGCTCTGCCCCATCTCTGTGCCTTTTACTGACAGAACCAAGCTTGGAATGCTGTGGTTTCCTAGCAACAGCCACTGAGGGAATCCAATACTTAAATGCCCTCTTTTTAAAATTTGGGTTTTTTTTTTTTTTTTTACATTTTTTTGCATGCCTGGGACCCTTTTCAGGTTTGTAGAAAGATCTGACTTGCAGGTTCATGGCTTCAGTCACTGGATTTAAGTATCCTCAGATTTGGCTGACTTCGCTGTTTGTATATATGTGTGTGTGAAGTGCCGTCAAGTCGCAGCCGACTTATGGCAACCCCTTTTGGGGTTTTCATGGCAAGAGACTAACAGAGGTGGTTTGCCAGTGCCTTCCTCTGCACGGCAACCCTGGTATTCTTTGCTGGTCTCCCATCCAAATACTAACCAGGGTTGACCCTGCTTAGCTTCTGAGATCTGATGAGATCAGGCTAGCCTGGGCAGTGGAAACCCATAAGGACTTGCGTGAGGCATCTCATTTTCCCCTCCCCAGGTTTTTCCTGTTTCCCTTTCCTGAAAGCTCCCATAATCTCCCACCTTTTCATGCTTCCTTTTTTAGGGTTGCCAGCTCCAGGTTCGGAAATTCCTAGAGATTTGGGGGTACAGCCTTGGGAGGAGAGGTTTGGGGAGAGAAGCAACCACAGCAAGATATAATACCATAGAGTCCAAGCTCCAAAGCAACCATTTTCTCCAGGGGAACTGATCTCTGTCATCTGGAGATCAGCTGTAATTCCAAGTGATCTCCAGCCCCCACCTGCAGGTTGGCAACCCTAGTTCTCATGGAGTAAATGGATGCTTTGGAGGGTGGAGTTTGTGGCATTATATCCTTCTGAGGTCCCTCCCCTCCTACGGTTGCCAATCTCCAGGTACTAGCTGGAGATCTCCTGCTATTACAACTGATCTCCAGCCGATAGAGATCAGTTCACCTGGAGAAAATGACCACTTGGGCCATTGGACTATGTCATTGAATACCTCCCCTCCCCAAACCCCATCCTCCTCAGGCTCCACCCCAAAAATCTCCAGGTATTTCCCAATCCAAATATGGCAACCCTATCCCCTCCTCAAATCCTATTCTCCCCAGCCCCCCCCAAAAAAATCTCCAGGTTTTCCTAACCTGCAGTTGGCAACCCTATCTCCTTCCCACTCAACAGCCAACCTACCTCTATCTGCCCCCTTAGGGTTGCCAACCTCCAGGTACTAGCTGGAGACCTCCTGCTATTACAACAGTTATCACCTGGAGAAATGGCTGCTTTGGCCATTGGACTCTATGGCATTGAAGTCCCTCCCCTCCCCAAATCCTGCCCTCCTTAAGTTCTGCCCCCAAAACCTCCCACCGGTGGTGAAGAGGGACCTGGAAACCCTAGCCCCTCTGTCTTAAGCTTTCCTTCTTTGCCCCCCAGTAGCCTCTACCTAGGAAAACTAGGTAGTTTTGTGGTGCCCACCACTGGGCTAGGCCCACTTGCATGGCAGGGAACCTAAAGGACTTGTAGGGTGGCACCTCACTTTCCCCTCTACCCCCCCCCCACTATTTCTTGTTTCCCTTCCCTTCCCCGCCTCCTTCTCTCCTTCTCAGCCTTTCACCAACCTACCTTTTATCTTCTTCCCATCTTCAGCTCTATTTATTATTTATTTACTTCATTTTTACCCCACCTTTCTTCATAGTGGGGCCCAAAGCAGTTTACATTATTCTCGTCTCCTCCTTTTTATTCACACAACAACCCTGCGAGGTAAATTAGACTGAAAGTGTGTGACTGGTCCAAAATCACCTAGTGAGCTTCTACAGCAAGTTGGGGCTTTGGACCTGGGTTTCCCAGACCCTACTCTGAATCTCTGTACCACACTGGTTTTCATAGGGTGGCTGATGCTGAACAGTAGCAAGCAGCCAGGCCTAGTTGAGTCATGTAAATTGAATGGTAGGAAGTCACCCAGAAGTTGCTTTCAGGCCTAGGATTGCCAACCTCCTGGTGGGACCTGGAAATATCCCAGATTTACTACTGAACTCCAGACGAGAGAGATATGTCCCCCTGGAGAAAATGGCTGCTTTGGAGGGTGGACTCTATAGCATTATATTCAGCTAATGCTTCTTCCCTCCCCAAACCCTGCCTTCCTCAGACTCCACCACAACATTTCCAGGAATTTTCCAACCTGGAGCTGGCAACCCTAGCCAGGCCTGGCCCTAGGGTTGCCAACCTCCAGGTACTAGCTGCAGATCTCCCGCTATTACAACTGATCTCCAGCCTATAGAGATCTGTTCACCTGGAGAAAATGGCCACTTTGGCCATTGGACTCTATGGCATTTAAGTCCCTCCCCTCCCAAACCCCGCCCTCCTTAGGCTCCGCCCCAAAAATCTCCCGCCAATAGCAAAGAGGGACCTGGCAACCCTACCTGGCCTTGATGAGTCCTCCCTCAAAGCCAAAATAGGCCTGGAAAGGGCCCTGCAACCTCTCCCTGCCTTTTTACTCATGGAAGCCCAGTCTGGAATACTGTGGTTACCTAGCAACAGCCACTGAGGGAATCCATTGATTAAAGCTACAGGTGCTCCTTTTATCATTTTCTAGTAATCCCCCCACATTTTAAAAATATATTTCACATGTTTCTGCAATCCCGGGGCCTTTGGGGGGGGGGGGTTGTAGAAAGATCTGTCTTGACTGTTCGCAGTTCCAGTCACCGGATTTAAGTATCCTCAGATTTGGCCCAATTCGCTATCAGTATATAGATGATATGGGAGAAGGCAAATGCAAGCAAACTAAATTATGCCTGGGTGGGGGAAAGTATTATCACGCTAAACAAGGTTCTACAAGAACAAAACCTGCTTTAATGCTAGTTCTTTGTTTGTTAACATGTTTTCACTCTAAGGCATCACCCAAGACCCTCTATATTTTGAGCCCCTCGCTGTTACAACCAGTAGCAGAAAGTAGCTTCCAGTATTACAGAGAATAACTCTATTTTGGAATTGCACTGGTTATAAGATGTATGTGGGAGGACAGTTTTAATAAGCAAGAAACAATTCTGCACCATTTCTCAACCTTGCAGAAGCAACCATTAGGGAGATGAGATCACGGTTTATTGTATTTTCAGCTACCTACCAAAATGTAAAACAAGAACAAGAAGAATCTGGGAACTGACTCCTAACAGCTGCTGAATGCAAAGGGAGACAAGAGGTTGACTGTTCGCAGCATTCTTTGCTAACAAATTCTTTTCCAATGGGGCACTATTGTGATAGGAAATCAGACAAATGAACATAATGCAATTCAGCACTATTGCCGAACAAAACCTATTGTCAAGATTTCAGTCACCTTTCCTGTACCATCAGTTCATTGCAGCTGCTGCAAACTTGCCATCTATCAAAAGATATATCATAGGACAGGGCATGATGGGACAAGACCATAGCCAGATGTGCTAAAATGAAGGGAAAAAACTCACCACCGTCATATACTTTTTCTGAACAGTATAAAATGTTCGCTGTGTGTTTTCTTCTGGCAGCTGATTGAGTGACATTCACTTCCCTTTACCAGGCTTATTCTGTAGCCCACCACTTTAGAGGGATTTGTGTGGCCTGTGCTAAGTAGGTCTTAGTTTTTCATTTTCAGAGATTACCTTTTTGTTTTTTGTTTGCCACCAAGTCACAGCTGATTTAATGGCGACCCCATAGGGTTTTCAAGGCAAGAGATGTCTGGAGGTGGTTTGCCATAACCTGCCTCCGCATCACAACCCGGGTATTCCTTGGCAGTCTCCCATCCAAATACTAGCCAGGGTCAGGGCTGAGAGTGTGTGACTGGCCCAAGGTCACCCAGCAAGTTCCCATGGCGTGAGTGAGGATTTGAACCTGGGTTTCCCAGGTCCTAGTCCGACACCTTAACTACTACACCACGCCGGGTCTCATTTGATTTGTGGGACGGTTGTTATTTAGGGGCAATAATGTGAGCAAAAGCATATAAATGCAGAATACTTTTTTTTAAAGATCCTAAAACTTAAACATTCCCATTTGATTATTTATGCAGCTCCAGATTTACCCATGCTGCTGTAACAGATCAATGTTACCATTGGGGGAGAAACGAGTGAGAGAAATGGCAATTTGTTATCAGAAGTAGTATAACGATGCCTCAAAGAAGTCTCAAAGGAGCTTCACTGCCTGCCTTTTTCATTCATGTGCTTCCTGGGCATTTTTGCAGAGTTTTCGGCAGAAAATACAATACTTCCCTCTTCTCAACTGATTTGCCACTTGAGTTTGTCTATAGAATATCTAATGCTGAATTTCCCGTTGAACTTCATAGCATTGCATACAAGCTGGACTCTAGCGTACAGCATTTCCTTACACTTTGGCCTGAGGAAACCACCACTGGGAATCTGAAGACAAGAAAATAAGCACATTTCTAGGAACTTTCCCACTTCCAGCATTAACAACTGACTAGTGGGAACAGCTGATTGTCAATGGGAACTGAGAGGTTAACAAACAAAATGTCACTTCAAGCTCACACCAGAGGCTGTGTATAGGTAATGAAGAAAAGAGCCTGTGCGTTTTCCTAAAGTAAATACTGATTTTAAACGATAAATGCAAGAGGCGTTGAGCTTTGCTATTAAACGGGCCACACTGCCTTGCATTATTTACCAAGCAAATAAGGAAGGGGGAAAGTTAACCGTCGTGATGCACAGTACCTGTCGTAACTCCATCGACTGTAAGACATCGTCTTGTTGCCGCTAACACCGTCCATCCTCTGCAGCTCAGCACTTCTACTCTCTGCAGTCTCCCCAATTGTCTGATGAGAGGGATGGCTGGAAGTCTTTTAAAAAAATTAGGGAAAAAACCAACCAGCAGAGACACTTGTCTCTGAAAGCCTAACCAGTTGGGAAAGATGCTTAATGCTACCTGCAAGCACGGAGACGACTAGGATTAAATGCACAACAGCCAATTTAGCAGAGGTTTACAATCGAAGGAATGTACCACTCTCTGTTCAAGAGCAGGGGGCTCTTCCCAAGCTGTGAGCCATATATTCTGTACCAGTATCTGGAGTATAATTTCAGCTGTCTGTTTGGGACATGCTATAGACCGATGGCAGAAAACAGGAGGATGCTACCATGCTTTAAGGCCATTTTATAAAGGAGCTGCATATATCTGAAAGATGCATCTCCTGCTATAGCAGTTTCTTTGTTATTTATTCTGGTTTCCACAGATACAGCTCCATCTTTTTACATCACTTTTCTCGGGCCAATAGCATAATCCCTAGATCTTTCAAACAGTACCTTCAGACAGACGTGCCATAATAATGAGGTCCTCTGTGTACTGCTTAAACAAACTACAAACCCCAGCACATTTGTTCAGTGGTTTACCTTGATAAAGATCATTCTGGATATATTTTTTAAACAGATCACTTCTAATCATGTTATATGTATATTCAAGGCTAAAAAGAACTAGGCTGCTAAATGGACAATGCAAAGCTCACTCGGAACTCAGTGAAATCAGAACCAAGCTGAAATGATGATTTTATTTCTTTAAATCAGCAGAAACCCTTTGCATGTTTAATACAAGCCCCCCTTTTGTTTCCCTTAGCAGCAACCCATTTCAATCAAGGCAAGTGTTTCCTGATTCACAGTGCTAACACAGCCTTTGCAGATTATTGTTATTCTTTTCCTGTGAGAAGTATTTTCCAAATAGATGTGCAAATTTCTATGATTAATCAGAATTTAGAAATTAATTATTAGGGTATTACTATAGCTTTTAAGGATGCTACCAGCCACAGAAGAACTAGGCACAATAGTTTCTGGCCACTGGAAAACATTTCTTCCTTTAATGGTACAGCTCCTAGTCAATAGGCTGTGAGCTAACCATATTGAACTGCTGGGCAGAATTTTTAAAATTATTTTATTGTATATAATTTATTTAGAAGAAGAAGAGTTGGTTTTTATATGCTGACTTTCTCTACCACTTAAGGGAGACTCAAACCGGCTTACAATCACCTTCCCTTCCTCTCCCCACAACAGACACCCTGTGAGGTAGGTGGGGCTGAGAGAGCTCTTAATAGAACTGTAACTTGCCCAAGGTCACCCAGCTGGCTTCATGTGTAGGAGTGGGGAAACAAATCCAGTTCACCAGATTAGCCTCCGCCACTCATGTGGAGGAGTGCGGAATCAAACCCAGTTCTCCAGATCAGACTCCACCACTCCAAACCACCGCTCTTAACCACTACACCATGCTGGCTCTCAATTGTATATACGGTATGTTCTTTAAATTATCCTCATGTCTCTTAAATTCAAATAAACCCCCAATAAGCCTCACTACTGGAACCGTGATAGCTGGATCACAACCACCCAGCGGAAATTGTAGCTTATTAGCTACAGGCATGTCTGTATCAGGAATTAGTGGATTGATCAGCTGTGTTCTTAAGTGCTTATATCTTCTACAATAAAATAAGACATGCTCCATGGTTTCAGTAGAACCAGTTCCACGTCCTCATAGACTCTTGGAGTAGGGCTTTTTAGAATAGCTTCCACTCGAGACAGCTGTGGGTAATTAATACATTGAATCTTGCTAAAAAGAAAACATTTCTGAGAGTGATGATCCAGTGTATGGACCACCAAGAGCGAGTCCTCGCCAAGTATTGGTCTTAACATGCAACACAAAACCCAGCCATGGTGGTCTTTGTCATGTGATTGGGATGGATCCTATACAGCCATTCTACTAATTGTGGGAAATTCCTCTGGCAGAAGCAGCCTTGCTTCAGTGGAGGAGGCATGTTCCACATGAACACATTAAGCTGCCTTATACTGAATCAGACCCTCGGTCCATCAGTCAGTATTGTCTACTCAGACCGGCAGCGGCTCTCCAGGGTCTCAGGCAGAGGTCTTTCACATCACCTACCTGCCTAGTCCCTTTAGCTGGAGATGCCGGAGATTGAACCTGGGACCTTCTGCATGCCAAGCAGATGCTCTGCCACTGAGCCACGCCCCCTCCAAGAGGACATTTCCTTGCAACAGAGGAAGGCTCCCCTGTAAACAGAACCGATTCAGAGGGTCCAACTAATGATCTCACTGCCTAATCTGCTTCACAGATGATGAGACTAATATGCCATAATTACTTGAAATCAGTGGGATTTCAAAAACATCCAAAAACATTTTGCAGGGAAAAACAAATAACAACAAATTAAGGCAGGATGCTGTCAACGCCCAGGATACCATGTACCCACTCAGCAGCAGCACTACCTGGGTTGGTGGACAAACTGGCTCTAAGGTAGAATCATAGAATTGGAAGGGACCACCAGGGTCATCAAGTCCAACCCCCTGCACAATGCAGGAAATTCACAACTACCTCCCCCCCACACCTAGTGACCAGAAGATGGCCAAGATGCCCTCCCTCTCATCATCTGCCTAAGGTCACAGAATCAGCATTGCTGACAGATGGCCATCTAACCTCTTCTTAAAAACCTCCAGGGAAGGAGCGCTTACCACCTCCTGAGGAAGCCTGTTCCACTGAGGAATCGCTCTAACTGTTAGAAAATTCTTCCTAATGTCTAGACGGAAACTCTTTTGATTTAATTTCAACCCATTGGTTCTGGTCCGACCTTCTTGGGCAACAGAAAACAACTCGGCACCATCCTCAATATGACAGCCCCTCAAGTACTTGATCATGGTTATCATATCCCCTCTCAGTCTTCTCCTGTTCAGGCTAAACATACCCAGCTCCTTCAACCTTTCCTCATAGGACTTGGTCTCCAGACCCCTCACCATCTTTGTTGCCCTCCTCTGGACATGTTCCAGCTTGTCTACATCTTTTTTAAATTGTGGTGCCCAAAACTGAACACAGTACTCTAGCTGAGGTCTAACCATAGCGGAGTAAAGCGATACCATCACTTTGCGTGATCTGGACACTATACTTCTGTTGATGCAGCCCAAGACTGCATTTGCCTGTTTAGCTACCGCATCACACTGCTGGCTCATGTTCAGTGTTTGGTCTACTAAGACCCCAAGATCCTTTTCACACAGGTATGTTGAACCAGCAGGAGCCAGAGATTGCCTGAGGGATCTTTATAAAGAAACTGATGGCTTGAGCCTTCCCGCTGCCTGAGAAGAGCCCTGGTCCTGCCAAAACCTACAGTGCACTGCTGTTTTCCTATGAATATCTTGAGTGATACTCCATGTTTACAGGCATATACTAACTCTGCCTAATTCTGGCTTCTGCTTGTACCACTTCATTCATGCAGTTTGGTGGGAGGAATGTATGGGTTCTGGAGATGATTGAGTACATGTGGATTCCTGATTGTTAAGGTTGCCAACTCCAGGTTGGGAAATACCTGGGAGATTTTGGGGGCAGAGCCTGAGGAGGGTGGAGTTTGGAGAACAGAGGGACTTCAATGTCATAGAATCTAATTGCCAAAGTGGCCATTTTCTCCAGGTGAACTTATCTCTATCGTCTGGAGATCAGTTGTAATAACAGGAGATCTCCAGCTAGTACCTGGAGGTTGGCAACCCTACCATTTGTCTATCTCCATTGGGTCCCTAACTGGGGTCTGCTGCTGCGCTTTGGGTATGGGTGATGCTCCCATGCCACTCCCATGCCACCTGCAGTTCTTTTCAGCCTTTCCCCTGCTTTTAGTGTACATATACGAAAAGAAGTTTGAAATGTGTGCCAGGTGTCTTGATCAGCTGATGGCCCCAACCTTCATGTGTTTCACTATGCATGAGAGATTTCAGTCCTAAGAGATATTGAGGTACATTATGGAACCTGGGCAGCATAACTGGATTGGGAGGAAAGCTAAGGGAATCAATCAGGAGAAAGGTAAAAGAACCAAGCCAGAATCAGGGAGAAATACGACAAAGCTGGGCAAAGGAAATACAAGTCTGAAAGTAGATTCAAATCCAAGTCAGGAGCTGTTGACCATTTGCCAGCAGTCTTCCTGCTTCCTTTTGTGGAGTCTGCTGGGAAACAGAAATAAAACAATTACAACAACAACACATGAAGCTGCCTCATGCTGAATCAGACCCTTGGTCCATCAAAGTCAGTATTGTCCACTCAGACCGGCAGCGGCTCTCCAGGGTCTCAGGCAGAGAAAGGTCTTTCACATCACCTACTTGCCTAGTCCCTTTAACTGGAGATGCTGGGGATTGAACCTGGGACCTTCTGCATGACCCAGCAGATGCTCTACCACGGAGCCACAGCCCCTCCCCAACAAACCCAAGGAAGCTAGACAGCCTTCAATCAACTTTCAGTACAGGGCATGAATATTTTCCCTCACTCTTTCTAAATGGGAAACTGAATTCAAATAAAAGATAGTTGGAACAGATCATTTTGCATCATACACAATAGTGGGCCTGAAGGTGACAACCTTTGTAGTAAGCAGATTTTGTAAAAAATAAATAAATTCTTATGTCAAGAATCAGCCATGTTCATATTGATTTACTTTATTTATAGCCTGCCTTTCACCCCAATGGAGACCCAAAACAACTTACATCATTCTGCGCTCCTCTGTTTTATCCTCACAACACCCCTTTGAGGTAGGTTAGGCCGTGTGAGCAATGACTGGCCCAAGGTCAACCAGCGAGCTTCCATGGCCCAAGTGGGGATTCAAACCTAGATTTCCCAGATCCTAGTCCAACACTGAGAGAAAATATTTGATTTTAAAAAATAATTTCCATAAAAAACTCAAGTGATTCTTTTTTCTTTAAAAGAGAGACAATATTCCAATCCAAGTCTACTTATCTGCCACAGACATATCTACCAATTTCACCCAAGATTAATCTTGAGTCTCCTATTGTTTCTGTGAAAATTCCACATACTTATATTAATTAAATAAAAATCAGGGCCTATGAAATGCCCACAGTACTAATATTTTGTTCTCTATATCTTTTAAATTGACACCAAGATTCTTGGCCTCTCGAGCTCAAAACGCCATTTCTGATTTCGCCATGTTTGCCACTGTGTTTGTTGCAAATGGACTGAAACACTAAAAAGCTGATAAAAGCAACAGTAGGTTTTGTCCCTGACATTTCCAGCACAATGGATTCTGCACTCAAGGTGCAGCAAGAGAATCTGTGTTACAGGAGAATTGTTATATAAGAGCAAGAAGTAGGTATCTAATGTACTAGCTGCTCAGAGGTGCTCAGTGACAGCTCTGCGCCTCAGTTCCTAATGCATGCTTACAAATACCTGTCAACCTCTGAAGTAGAGTACTGCTTCCATCAGAAATTTGTTATCCGTGTATGAACAGGTTTAGAGTGGATTTTGGACCCGTCTCCACATCACCAACTTCTTTTCCTTTGGTAAGTGCTTCTAAAGTTTTTTTTAAATATAAATATATATAGGATACACATCAAGACTGTTGCTCTGCTCATGTGGCTACTGGGCACATCTGACAGCTCAATGTGTGTGAGAGGATGCCACAGGTGTTTGGGAATCACATGGAGCTTGTAATATAGTCACACACTATCTGCAGAACAGACTGAGAAAGCATGAGTAAGGGTGTCCATATTCAACAGCATATGTTGAGGTTGGCACAAAAAACACAAATGTTGTGCAAAGAAAAGACCAGATCGTGTGTAAATGTATGCAGTCAGCATCTATCAAACTTTACTTTCAGGTTTCATGTAGCGTTAAAAGGCAGGAAACACTCTATTATTATATTTCAACCTTCACGGAAAGAAAACCTTGGATTTCTGCCTAAGGTACAAAAATGTTTGGGTCTCTCTTTGGGTTCATGGGCTACAGGTTGCAAAAGAGAAAGAAAAGTACGTGAGTGAAAGATCTGGAGCTGAAACTCCTCTTACAGCGCATTCCTGAGCTCTTTCACTGAAAGAGCTCAGGAGGCGAAAAAGGGTTTGTGCCGGCGTAAGTGGGATGGCTGCCGGTGGCCATCCCACTTACGCCACACAGAGCAGCCTGAACGCCAGTGGGGAGGCCGGGACACAGTCCTCCCCGCGCTGCTCTGGCAGCACGGCTCAGGGACGCCGGCACACCCTTGTGCCGCCCCTGGGAGGGTTTTCCCGGGGCGTTTTGGCTCCGGGCTGGGGGAGGAGCCGCTTTTAGGCTGCCTCCAAAGCCCTTTCGGTCCGGAAACACCCCTTTTTTATTTTGGCGAGATACACCACCTTTTTAGGGTGGATTTTTTTAGGTGGTGTATCTCCCGTGCAACTCTATGAAGGGTTGCACAGACTTTTCATGCTGCTAGGAGGTTTTGGTCCCAGTGAGGGGGGGGCGCGAAACCTCCTTTGGAGGCAGTGCAGCCGCACTGCCTCCTATGACCGGCGCAGCCATTCCACTCAGAGTCAGGAATGTGCTGTTATTCATACTTCTCCCAACTATTGCAGGTACCAGCTGCAAACCAGTGCACGTCTAACCACTGTATCAGACTGAAAGCCAGTGTGGTGTAGTGGTTAGACTGCTGGACGAGGATCTGGGATACCCAGTTTCAAATCCCCACTCTGCCATGGAAGTTTGCTGGGTGTCCTCAGGCCAGTCACATACTCTCAGCCTAACCTACCTCACAGGACTGTTGTGACGGTAACAGGGAGAAGAGGAGAACGGTGTAAGCCTCTCTGGATCCCCACTGGGTAGAAAGGAAGAGTATAAATGAAGTAAAATAAAATAAATACCAGAGTACAGTCTTTTTTTGATCTAACATTTCCCAGGTCTTCTCTGGAACAGATTAGAAATTACATTATCATACAGTCTGTTTGACCAGCCAAAGGTTAATATATAAAATTATCTGACTTAATAAAACTGCAAAACTAGTATAAATTACAAAATTAGATACATTATCGCACTGAAGACTGAAGATAGACTGTAAAAAAATGTCATTGTTGGAATTTTCTAGCAGTTATATAAGATACTGTTTGAAAGCAAACAGCTATCCATAAACCTTTTGTATTCTGAGATGAGCACACTCATTTTCAACGTGTCAAAGATAAAATGTTGCTTGGTGTCAGTGTAGTATGAAAACAATAAAACGGCTGTGGCATTGCTTATGGCAATACATTATTCCAGTCTTTTCATTCACGATTAATTCTTGCCTGTAGAAGCTGAAAGTATAACTTCAGTTTATAACTGTACAACTGTAGAAGTATAACTGCGAGTTATACAATGAAGCCATTCAGTAATCGACCCAATCGCAATCCATAGTGTAGAAGACTTGGTTATGGAGTACACGGGTGCTCAAAAGCACTTGCTATTATCCCAAGAGTGTAAAAGATATTCCAGAAAATATCAGCCTCTTATAGTAGCAATTTGCCCCAACCCAACAAGCATTTAGTTTATTGTCTAATCCAGGGGTCCCCGACAGGGTGTCTGTAGGTGCTGTGGCACCTGTCAACACCTTTTTTGGCACCTGCCAAGTGTTTTTAGGAAGTGGGTGGGGCCAGGTAGGGCTTTTGCCCTGCAAGGCTTCTGATGGACTATTGGAGACTTGGTTGGCTGGGCAGTTTTTTTCAAGTGTTGCTTTGGCAGCAGCTGCCAGCACGGCACAAGGATCTACATTGTGTTACTGAAGTTAAGCTGTGGCAACCGTTTTGTGGCTGGCTCTGCTTCTTGAGGCAGCCGTTTGGTGGCAGCCGTTTTGTTGTTGTGCCCACCATGCGGTGTCAGAATTCCAAATTTGCCCACAGGCTCAAAACCCGCTTGGGGCGAGGAGGGACCTGGCAACCCTATCTTCATTGCCATAGAGTCCAATTGCTAAAGCGGCCCTTTTCTCCAGGTGAACTGATCTCAATCGGCTGGAGATCAGTTGTAATAGCAGGAGGTCTCCAGCTACTACCTGGAGGTTGGCAACCCTACCTCTAATCTAATCAGACTCTTACATCATCAGTGGCATGTTGAAAACAGCAATCTATTTATGATGGCATAAATTTCAGAAGCTATGGCAACTGCCTAAATATGCTGTGCCTTTGAAAGCGCTTCCCACTTTACCATACAAGTCTGTCATTTCCTTTGCTACTGCCTCCCTTGTCCCAAGGTTCCATAGCACTGAAAATTGGTTTGGGCATTAAGTGTAGGGAGCCCAGCTTCACATGAAGTCTGTTGCCCCAAGGAAAGGGCAGCTGTAATCAATCTCTGTCCCTTTTTGTTATATGCTAAACTGAAGGATAAAAATCTACCCATTCCTCGCATCAGAACAATTTTCAGCACAGCAGCACTGTGCCAATATCCATTCTCGTGTGCTTTTAGTGTGAATAATACAGATGAGATGTGCATTACGGAAGCCTCAAATATCAGCACTGAGATTTGATAAACAACTAATGCAAACAGTTCCTATTAACTGTTCTTCCCACAATGACACTAACCCCTGCTCGGCAACAACAGTGCAATTTGGATCTGCTAATGGAAACATCAGTGTTCTCTACCATCCCATTTGCTCTGTGCTTTCAGGCACTTTATTGCTTGCAAAAAGTGCATGATTTGGAACTCCTTTGGGATAGTTCAGAGGAACACAGATGCTAATCCTTATAATGTTCCACATTTTCCACAGAGTGCTTTCAGGAAAGGTCTAGCAAGGAAACTAAGCAAGAGTAGCCCTTTACATTCATTTGCAAGGAACTGATTATCCTTCCTGAACATGCTGGGAAGAAAAAAATCTAGTTTTCGAAAGGTTAAATAGTAAGTATGTAGGTTACAGAATCTGGATTCTGATGTTATAAATGTGTGTGTGTGTGTAAAGTGCCATCAAGTGCCAGCCAACTTAACGGCAACCCCTTAGGCTTTTCAAGGCAAGAGACTAACAGAGGAGGTTTTGCCATTGCCTTCCTCTGCACAACCCTGACATTCCCTTGGTGGTTTCCCATCCAATTACTAACCAGGGCTGAACCCTGCTTAGCTTCTGAGAACTGGTGAGATCAGGTTGACCTGGGCCATCCAGGTCAGGGTGATATTTTAAATACTGAACCATTAATTGAGCAGCTTGAAAAGCATGAATTGGTGAAGAAGGGTCTGATTGGAAAATACATTAAATGTGAGTTGGGTTGGGGTTTCCCCCAACCCAGCTTGTGTTTAACATGAGACCAGGAACACACCTTAAAAATAGTGTGTTGGGGGGAAGGAGATCACATTGGCATGACGTGGTGGCAAGGCAAGGCTTCATGCTTATGGGGGGCAGAAAATGTTTATGGGGGGGCAGGCTGTTTGTCTCGTGGCTGGTTCCACGTGTCTTCTGGGCAGGCATGTGGAACCCACACCCATAATGAGACAAATAGCCCAGCCCCCAGCCCCCACCCCATGGCTCTTTTCTGCTAGCAAAAGTGCACACGGTAGAAAGGAAAGAATGATGAAACACTCCTGCTGCTGTGCTCAGGAGCCGATTTGCCCACCATACACATTAAACATGAGTTGGGTTGGAGTTTATGTATCATCTAATCAGACCCTTGCTTCTGCAAGTCAAACCATTAAGTCATTCTTGAGTTTCTTTCAGGGGGTTACCACACTTGTATTCCCAGCAATTTATTAAGAGTTTGAAAATGTTATAAAAAATACTGTTCGCACTTTCTATGTATTCCCACCGATGTATTAAGAGTTTGAAAATGTCATAAAAAATACTGTTCACACTTTGTTTGGCCCCTTTAGCTGTGAAGATGTCTTCCAACCATTCATAAGCCGTGGTATCCAAAAACCCTTTTAAAGCGATGTTTTTTATAACATTTTCAAACTCTTAATACATCGCTGGGAATACAAAGTGCGGTAACCCCCTCAGTTTCCTGCATTCTACACACTGCTGAGCAGCTCCCTGAGAGTTTCTTCTTGACTCAGTACTCAGTGACATCTTTTCAGATTTCAAGGCTTTTAAACAGGGGTGGGGAACGTCAGGCCCGGGGGCTGCAAAATTATTTCCGACCATGCAGAGCAGGAGCAACTCTGGCGTACAGCTGGATGGCTACACCCGACTGGTGCAACAGACCATCCTGTGCCACTAGGTGGGCGAGTGCACCACCAGTTGGATGCCTGTCTGCTTGCCCGTATGGGGGTGGAGGGGTCATCTGGGGCAGCTGCCTGCTTGGGGCTTGGTCAGCTAATTTTTAAGTTGATAATTTGGTATGTCCCGCGAATGATGTTATAAATATCCAAATGGCCCTTGGCAGGAAAAAGGTTGCCTGTCTGCTTGCCCGTATGGGGGTGGAGGGGTCATCTGGGGCAGCTGCCTGCTTGAGGCTTGGTTAGCTAATTTTTAAGTTGATAATTTGGTATGTCCCGCAAATGATGTTATAAATATCCGAATGGCCCTTGGTGGGAAAAAGGTTCCCCACCTGCTTTAAAATGACATGGGTATCTAGTTTGATGCTGGTGCCCACAATCCATGCTGTGTCTAAATTATTTATTTCCTCATAGAACTGGAGGGCAATGTGTGCAGGGGCACTCAGGCAGTTTCTTCAGGCTTGGGTATCATAGGCCTTGCAACCATATATTGGGACCTCTGCCCAAGTAATGTATTAGGTAAACACCAGGTCATTACTGACCCATGGGATGATGTCACATCACAACATTTACTAGGTAGACTTTGTTTATGGGGTGGTTTGCCATTGCCTTCCCCAGTTGTCTACTCTTTACCCCCAGCCAGATGGGTACTCATTTTACTGGCCTCGGAAGGACGGTAGGCTGAGTCAACCTTGAGCTGGCTACCTGAAACCGAGTTCCATCAGGATCGAATTCAGGTTGTGAGCAGAGCTTTTGACTGCAGTACTGCAGCTTACCACTCTGCACCACGGGGCTCGAGTAATGTATTAGCTAACAAAAGAAAATTAACACTTTATTTCATGCTAATGAAGTGATAATTCTTTCTCAAACTAGCCTGGGTCTTCCACAGCCACTTAAGTATTGCAGAAATTAATATTTGGAAATTAATTATGATAAAACTAAAATTAACGGTCATCTCAAACAGCAGAGCTAAATTTAAAAGGCTCATGGACGTCCTCTGCTGGGACAAGAACAATGCTATAAGTATTTGGACATTGTATTCTTCTGCTATTGCATACCATTCTTCTGGTAGACGTACTACCCTTTTGCAACATGCTCAGGGGAATGCTGAACAATTTGCTTGGGCAAATACTGGATTCTGTTATGTTAAAGATTGTTCCTCCTGCAGTTCATCAATACACTGCCAAAGTACTTATTTTGGGGTACCTATTTGGCTTGAAGAATGTAGAAAAGATACAGGCTTAGTTCCTTAGAACTATCCTTGGATTCCCTAAACATGTAACCATGCTAGTTATGAGTCTCAAGGTGGCTTTACGTTCATTAGTAGCTATTTCAAGGATTGCAGCCATATACTTTTGGCTATTTGCCACTCAGATCCATCCTCTAGTTATGCTCCTTGGTATCAAAAGATGCATATTTGAACAAATGGAAGAAGTATAATCCATGAATTTAACAGTACTGTATTTTAATCGCGGCACTGTTGTCTTACAAAATGGAGCTGGCCTGGACATTAATCAAAGAAAGGATTTGCAATATGGATTGTCAGGATATGCATGCTGCAGCAAGTAGACCTTGTTTGCCTTTAAACTTGGATCAGTACTTAAGAAGTATGCAAACTATTTAAAAATCTTAAGTGTAACAAAATACATTAGAACTTTTCTATCAGCAGATCATAATGTTTTGCCATCAGCAATCCTTGAGCAATCAGCAATCAAGGATTCCATCAGCAACCCTTGAGAAGTAGTTACAAGCAAATCCCTTCAAATAATCGGTTGTAATCTTGTGGTACAGGGGTGACAGAGACAGTCTTGTATGTATAGTTATTTTGTAGCTACTCTAACAGTGCATTCCTAAGGAGAGTTACTCCAGTCTAAGCCCATTCATTTCAATGGGCTTAGACTGGAGTAACTCTCCTTAGGAACGCACTGTAAAGGAGTTAAGAGATGGAATAATTGCTCCACTCTTGGCAATGGTACCAGACCGTATAGCAGAAGAGCTAGTTACCCTTTTTCCTTGCTGGGAAAAATGAGCATACCCCTGAAAGCGTGGCGTCTTTTTAATGTAGCCACTGAGACGACATCAGGTATGTTGAAAAAATTCTGTTAACCAAACACATCAATGCTAATTTTAATAACTGTGTTACTGAAAGAGTGTTGACTATAACAAACCTAGTCTAAACTCCTTGTGGTATTGCTCTCAGCTTCACTGACGCACACAAACCCCCTCACCATGTTACGGTGTGCATCCAAGAGGGGGCATACCTGTTTAAATTAAGCTTCATGCGTGTATTCTTCTGAACGTGGGGAGGGACAGAGGGAATCTTTATCTGAGAGCCCATGGTGGCTCTTGGAAGCCCTACAAATATAACACACGCTAGCATTCATATTTCACCTGCAAAAATTGACTAGGCTCTGTATTGTTCTCGGGCTTTAACACGGTCATTTGCTTTATCCCCCAAATTATCTAGAAAATGCGAAATATCTACTATACTGAGATGAATAAAATAACGATGAACAAGATAAAATTGCTTCAGCTTAGAATGTAACAGCTGCATTGGCTTGGGTGGGGGAGAATTCTTAACAAGGCTGCCTATCTCTTATGAGATAGAAAAGCAATGTTCCTTTTCTTTCTCAAGCGTTCCTTTTAGTTGCTTTGGTGAAAAGTCGCATTCTTTTGTTCTGTAACACTGTTTAAGAATTAATATTTTATGTATGTCTAATTGTACATTTTTCCATATCTTTATACTGGTACATTAGCAACTTCTAAAAATATTTTACACAGTTCTATAATTAACTCACTAACAATGTTTAACATGTTTCTTTGCTAACGCAATTCTTCAAAAAACGTTTTTAATTGCTGCTGGTTGTTGTTTCCTTAGTTCATATTCTATTTAGGCTTACCTTTACCTGTGTTTGCATGGATAGCACGTGATCCAGAGCTGCTGATATGTCAATGGCACCACAAATGATAATCTGGAAACATTTAAAAAATAGCCTTAAAAGATAATGCCCTAAAATGTTGCAGGTTAGCCTCTGTGGTCTTTATGCATGGCTGTTTCACATCATCACCCGTCCGACAACTTTGGGTCTTTGTGTTGATTATGCACGCTGTGTTTTGTCTGTGCTTTCAAATCCGAGATAAAACAGATCTCTGAAAACGAGAGCAAAATACGGGGAAATGGAGGGGGAGAGTGAGTCGACCTCTGACGGCCGAAAACAGCATGCATAATCAACACAGAGACCCGATGTCGTAGGAGGGGTGACGGCTAGGGTTGCCAGATCCCTCTTCACCACCAGCGGGAGGTTTTTGGGGTGGAGCCTGAGAAGGGCAGGGTTTGGGGAGGGGAGAGACTTCAATGCCATAGAGTCCAATTGCCAAAGCAGCCATTTTCTCCAGGTGAACTATTCTCTTTCGGCTGAAGATCAGTTGTAATAGCAGGAGATGATGATCTCCAGCTACTGCCTGGAGGTTGGCAACCCTAGTGACAGCGAGTGAAACAGCCATGCATAAAAGACTTGTAAATGCAAGGGAATATGATGCAATAGCAAACTGCAGCAGAAGATCACTAAATCCACTAATCTCGATAATGTAATAGAAAGAAATGGGTCTCATAACTTCCTTTTCCCAGGTAATTAGCTTTTCCTTCCAACCCAGCTGTGAGATAAAAAAAAATACTGTATGTAGTTGCTTGCCAGCTTGTTTCCTGGCCCGTCCCCTCTCCTACTCTTGTCATTAGAACTGGAAATTTGCTCCTGCTGTGGCATCCAAATTTGAAGAGCATCCAAGTCTGTTCTCAACTATGTAATTATGAACTGCACATCCTGCTGTCTGGAGTATGTTTAAGGCCCCCTCTGCTGGTCAAACTGTTGATTCAGCTGTCTACAGTTACAGAAAACAATTGAGTCAGAGTTCCTGGGAAATTGTGCAATGCAAAGAATGTTGTAGCTAAGCAGGAAGACAAAAGCGAACTTTGACAGAAAGAACCTATTACACTAGCCATGCTTTAGCATCTGGGTTTGATCCATAGTTCACACCCTCAGACCTTTAGATCTTTAGCCTTCCCTCCCAATATGTTCTTCCAAGCATTTTCTGGAGAACTGGGTTTGGGCTAGTCACACTCTCTAAGCCCCACCTACCTCCCAGTGTGTCTGTTGTGGGGAGAGGAGGGGAAGGTGATTCACAAGGCCCTTAATATTGTTTTAGCCCTGCTAGTTTTATACTTTCAGTTTTAGTCCTATCATTTGCATGATTGTGATTTTATTGTATTGATTATACTTGTAAGCCACCTTGGGTATATTTATTATGGGAAGGCAGCTTATAAATTTTCCAGATAAATAAATGTGGATAAAGACAATAGGACAGAGCCCCATGGCGCAGAGTGGTAACCTGCAGTGCTGCAGTCCAAGCTCTGCTCACAACCTGAGTTCGATCCCAATGTAAGTTGCTTTCAGGTAGCCGGCTCAAGGTTGACTCAGCCTTCCATCCTTCCGAGGTCAGTCAAATGAGTACCCAGCTTGCTGGGGGTAAAGGGAAGATGGCTGGGGAAGGCACTGGCAAACCACCCCGTAAACAAAGTCTGCCTAGGAAACGTCGGGATGTGACGTCACCCCATGGGTCAGGAATGACCCGGTGCTTGCACAGGGGACCTTTACCTTTTTAAAGACAATAGGAGGCAGCCCCTGTGAGAATAAAACCATCAGGAGTCATAAATAACTGTATGAATGAAACATTTCCCATATTTTCCCACAGTAAATTCACATGTATTGTTTAAAATATTATTTCGTCTTTTCTCCACAGAAACTTGTTTGTGTTAGGTAAACAGAATTCAGATGTGAAACACAGGTTTCATTTCACCAACTGAAGTGTAATAAAGGTTCTATTTCCTCAGCAATTTTTCATGCATTTTTCCCCATTAGGGACCGCCTCTCCTAATATACCCCTCAGACACCGTTAACACTCCTCTGGATACAACCTTTTGGTAATCCCTGTCCCTAAGATTGTCCAGCTGTTCTCAACTAGGGCCAGGGCGTTTTGGGCCCTTGCCCCAGCCTGGTGCAACTCTCTGTCTAGTGAGACCCATGCCCTGAGGGACTTTGTCCAATTCTGCAGGGCCTGCAAGATAGACACGTTCCACCAGGCCTACAGTTGAGGGCAGTGACGGTATTAACTTGCTGGCTTCTCTTCCCTTCCCACCCTTTCCCCTTCCCCTCCCCTCTTTTCTCCTTTCCTTTCCCTCCTTTCCTTTCCCTTTTGGTCCCCCCTCCCCTTTTGGTGTTCTGTTTCCTTCCCATTGAAGTAGGAGATCATTGCTAGCTGGGGACCCCTTACTTCACTATGGCCAGCCATCATGTGGAATATTTTTTCCCCTTTTGGGTGTGGTAGGGAAATAAGAGCTCATTTTTAGGCACCCTTGATATATATACAATATATATTCAGACTAGGTTTTGCGCAAATCAATGGAAATAGGATAGTTTTCTCAATTGCCCCCTCGCCCCACCCCAGCAGCCGACCATTAGTCTTTTTGTCACCTTTTGTTTAGAATGGGAACCACAAAAGGGTAATCACATTACCCTGCCCCAGTGAAGAGTATATCTGGGGTCCCCGCAATCCATACTTTACCTTAGGTCTTTCCCTGGCTTACCTGCTGCCACTCTGTTGGTTTGGGTTTTGCGCAGCCTGACCACACTCCCCTCCCGCCTCACTGGTCGAGTCCCCGGGAACCCCTCTTCCCCAGTATCTTAGCCTATGGAACCCAGGACAACTCCGCTCCAGGACAGGTGCAGTATTTCCCTATCATCGAAGGGCCTGCCACATTGGCAAACGTCTCTAAATCTACTCTCTTTATTTCCTAGACTCTGTATGTTGGTGTGTGTATGATATCTGAGTGCTTGTGCACACATTTTTAATAGGTAAACCTTTGAAACTAAAATCCATTGTCTCCGCTTTATTCTTTGAATCACAGTTTGGACTCCCGTAGACACAGGTTAGATCCTGCAGGTTATGCCCATAGCCTGTTATTTTTTTAAAGATATTTTTATTGATTTTTAAAATTATCTGGGGATACAGGAAAGGAAAAAGGGTAAGGGAAGTGTAAAGAAAATACGTTTGTTACCCCCTAACATAGTTTACTTAGTCATCATTTTTTAACATATTGTATTTACTCACCAAAATCATTTTCATAACATTTAAAAGAATCTATTACTAGCCCATAGCCTGTTATTGAATGCTAATTTCCCCACATAAATATTCATAACCGAGCAATTTGGCTAACACTTATTCATGGGCACAACGCAAACATATCTCCTGGAAGCATGTAAGCGTAAGCACTGCCCAAGCTCATTCCTGTGAAAGAAAAACCATGCTTTGTGAATCTTCCTCTGATTCAAAACGGGAAATTTTTTTCAAGTGACCTAGTTTCAAGTGACCAGCAGAGAACTATGAGGACTGTGTGTACTGGCTTTGCCAGGCTCCTTAGGGTAGGGATGGTTGAGTGCACATGCACGCCATCAAAGAAAGAAAAAGCTAGAACACAACAGAGGAAAATATCGTTTCATGGATTATGTTCAAGTTTTAAGACTTGCAAAATGCCGGCCAACTTCCCAGTACAAATCCCCAAATGGCAACTTCTGCCAAAGAGATCAAAACTGCTTCATGCAGCAAATGGTGGCCTTTTTTCAATCCCCCCCCTCTCTTGAAATAGCCAAACAGGTGCTGTTATTTTGAAACTGTAATCTCTGTACAATTTTTCTTAATTCTTTTGCACTTTGTCAGAAATACAGATAGTGATTTGTCCAGGCTTAACACCAGCGGAAACTGTATCTGTAAAAAGACCAACCTATACTTTTTGCTTACAGAACCCCATTTAGCTGAAGCTGCATGACAGTTTATGGTACCAGTATGACATCCTCCTCCTGTAAAGCTAATTTGGCACTCCCCTCAGTATCTGAATTATTGTTTCCTTGTACTGGCAACTGTAGTTGAAAGAAAATTTGAGAGCTGATGGTTTTGGCCTTGTGTGACTTGAAATTATATATTATAATTGAGCACACCACCACCTCAGCCTTAGTTCATATCTGCGGAATAGGAAATGGCTTAACACACATGCTAAAATACTATAAGAATTATGCCTTTCAGGTATTGTATTATTCCATCTACCTCACATAGGGTTGCCAGGTCCCTCTTTGCCACCGGCGGGAGGTTTTTGGGGCGGAGCCTGAGGAGCGCGGGGTTTGGGGAGGGGAGGGACTTCAATGCCATAGAGTCCAATGGCCAAAGCGGCCATTTTCTCCAGGGGAACTGATCTCTATTGGCTGAAGATCAGTTGTAATGGCAGATCTCCTGCTACTACCTGGCAGTTGGTAACCCTGTTTTAGATGTTTCTCTCTCTCTATTGGCTGGAGATCAGTTGTAATAGCAGGAGATCTCCAGCTAGTACCTGGAGGTTGCCAATCCTAACCTCACAGGGTGTCTGTTGTGGGGAGGGGAAGGGAAGGTGATTGTAAGCTGGGCTGATTCTTCCTTAAGTGAAAGTCAGCATACAAAAACCAACTCCCCTCCTCTTCCTCTTCTGTTGCTTAGGAGAACCTTGCATGCAAGCCAATTCCACTGAAGCCAGTGAAATAACTGAAGTCACGGCATACATTGGGCTGATCTTAGTTGGATCCATTCCATAAGAAATGGGGCCACACTATCCTTACAGAGGACTGTTTCCCTCACAGTAGAAGTAAAGGTCCCACCACTGCATAGCTCATGCCGACTCTTGTTTTAATCAATATTTAAAATGCTGCTGACTGGGTGATCAGCCATTTGGTACCTTGCATACCAAAGTTGTGGTTGTTGTTTTTTTAGCAAGTCTGCCCTAACAGTAGGCAGTGACAGATGAGTCAATGCGATGTAAAATCTGGCACCCGGCCAAGCCTGAAAATATAGGCAGGTGGGCAGGAAGGACTCATGTTCCTGCAGAATGCTTTCCCTCTTAATCTCCCCTCGGGCATGCACACAAGCAGAACATTCACTCTTAGCATGATTTCCATCGCTGTTCTGTCTGTGGTGGGGCTGGCAGACAACAGTCGCAGGCTACATTCAATAGACAGTCAGCTCCAGATTGCTTATACCGCCGCGGCAGTTGCCCGGCACTAACAGCTGGGATACTGGCTGTCCTCTTTCCCGCCCTGTATGGAGCGACTGAGTGGAGCCAGAGCCGGTTCCTGTGGTTGCGGAGGAAGGATCGCACCAGTTGTTCCTTCTGGCCAGCTGAAGCAGCACGAGAGACATCTGTCTCCTCCCCTTATTGAAAAGTTTCACAGCAGTGGTGCCTGTCGCAGCCAGTGGTAGGTAAAATGCACACACATCCTGCACCAAGGGCAAAGTAAATGGAAAGCCCTGCACCGAAATTTCTGAGTTGTCCTTTTCTCACAGAGTAGTCGTAGTTTGCTGATAGAAATATTCTTCGATGCTTGAGTTACAAGGTAACTCGAAACATCAGGTAGTACTCAGGAACACCGGGCCTTAAAAAAAAAATTAAAATTAAAATTAGTCTATTCTGTTTTTAAAAGCTGGGCTTGTAAAACAAGGCGCCGGAAGACTATACATCAAAAACCAGGCAAGCGTATTACTTGCTTTGCTCACACAGGGTCATTATTAATGGCAAAGTTCATCTACCCCTCTCTCTACTGGCATTATTGTAGAGGAAAGGGGTTTCTGATGGCGGTGTCGAAGCACTTTTGACAATATTGATATTTTCTAGGCCAAGTGCAGCAAAATGCTGGACTTTGGCCACAGACTCTGGAGCTGCTGTCGGAGGCAAAACAACCGTTTCTTGGCCAGAAATTACTAATAGGCCTTCACTGCCGTCAGTGAGGGAGATAGATACTGCAATATTCCTTTCGCAGCATCTTGTGGAAGCACATACAATCCTATTGGATTATGGGGGAAGGCTGCCCAAAGGGGAGCATTGGGGGACATTTAACTCACAGGGAAGCACGCAAAGAATTACGTTGCATCCGAGGAGCCCCAATTCTGCACAGAGTTAAGCACACTTAAGTCCTTTTAATGTATGAGTGCCTAAAGTCAGCGTAGAAGAGTAGCCAGAGGCTATCTAGCACAAGTGGAGCCACACTAGAGAACTTTCCCGCCTTTCCCCATCCCCTGCTGTGCTTTCTGTTATCATGCTCCAGGAACACCATGGAGTTTGTGTGGGATATAGTGAGAGCAGACACTCCCCCAAATTGCCCTCTTCCACAATAAAAAAAGAGCTCGAACCCATTTTTTTGGCAGTCTACAATATCCATAAAACTCTCTTCCAACACCACATTTCAAAAGAATCAACTTCCCGTCGGCTTTCTTCGTGGTCCAACTTTCACACCCATACAAAGGAATGGGGCATACTATGGCATGAGTTATCTTGATCTTGTTCGCCAGTAACACATGCTTATATTTAAGATTTTTTCTAGTTCCTTCATGGCTGCCCTTCCCAGTCTCAATCTCCTTCTGATTTCTTGGTTGCAGTCTCCCTTTTGGTTGATGATGGAGCCAGAGAAAGGAACAATTTCAATTTGTTTATTTTCAGCCTTAAAAGTTGTGTCAATTCTCCAGTAGTTGTTACTTTTGAGAATTAGGTGAGAACCCCCACTTCAGATTTCACCTTTCAGAGGCTTTAAACCTAGCCACTGTTTTCTCAGGCCCCTCACACGTTTCTAGTCTGGAAATTATGAGCCTACAATGCTGTCGTAAGAATCACCGATGTAGTCTCTGTAGCAGGGTACTGCCACTGGCCAGACCTCTCCCTCTCCCCACACTCAAAACCGACACAGAGCACACACCCTTCTCAACCCCACAGCTGCCTGTCGCTTCAGCAACTTATCCAGAAACCATGCCACCTCCCAGAGGTGCAACTAAGCTTCCTGACCAATGAAGCATCGTGAATCACAGGCGGTGAAGCAATGGGGAGTGTTCAATGAGTGGGGATAAACAGAGCAGAAGTGTGAACGCTTTAGCTACTACAGAGGATAAAGCAATAAGCAGCATCAAGGCTTAACTGCAAAACCAAGAAAAAAAAAAGTTATGAGTGTAATAAATTGGGGAATCCCCATGCAGGTGTTTCTCCCACCCAGCCCCGTCCCAGATCAGCCAAGCTGCTCATGAAGATAATAATTTTCAAGATCATGCACACAGACCCCATTCTTTATGCAGTTTCTCTTATAAGATTGCTAGGGTTCTGCTGTACAGCCAGAGGAAGTGGGGTTCCCTTCTCCATTCCTCACAGGTTATTTCCTGATAGCAATGATGAACACATGAAGCTGCCTTATACTGAATCAGACCCTTGGTCCATCAAAGAAAGTATTGTCTACTCAGTCTGGCAGCAGCTCTCCAGGGTCTCAGGCAGAAGTCTTTCACATCACCTACCTGCCTAGTCCCTTTAACTGGAGATGCTGGGGATTGAACCTGGGACCTTCTGCATGCCAAGCAGATGCTCTACCACTGAGCCACAGCCCCTTCCTAATGGGGTGGGATGTGGGATCTTCTGTGTGCACAATTTATTTATTTACTTGATTTACAGGCCACCTTTCTCCCCAATAGGAGCCCTGTGGCACAGAGTGTTAAGCTGCAGTACTGCAGTCAAAAGCTCTGCTCACGACCTAAGTTCGATCCCCACAGAAGTCGGTTTCAGGTAGCCGGCTCAAGGTTGACTCAGCCTTCCATCCTTCCCAGGTTGGTAAAATAAGGACCCAGCTTGCTGGGGGTAAAGGGAAGATGACTGGGGAAGGCAATGGCAAACCACCCCGTGAACATAGTCTGCCTTGGAAATGTTGAGATGTGACGTCATCCCATGGGTCAGGAATGACCCGGTGCTTCCACAGGGGACCTTTACCTTTACCTTTACCTTACTTTTCTCCCCAATGGGGACATAAAACGGCTTACATCATTCTCCTCTCCTCATTTTTATCCTTACAACAACCCTGTTTGGTAGGCTAGACTGAGAGTATGATTCCCCTGCTTGTTCATGGTTGACAGCCAATCATATGGCCCTGAGGCATTAAATGTCTCAGAGTCCCCTTTGCTCCTGGAAATTCTGACTCAAGGCAGAAAACAAAACTCACAATATTTCTTTACAAATATTTGATATCAATTAATACATACGACATACAAAGTCTCAGGAATGAATGAATTGAGGAGCTAGATCACTCTGTTTTGCCAAAGCAATGGGATATGGACTTAAAGACTATACTTGCTCTCTCCATGGATCTTAAGTTGAGACTTGTTCAGCAAAAAATTATGCCTAAGATATACTGGACACCACAGCAACTCTTTAGCAAAGGATTGTTGGCATTGTAACTCACCAGATGTGTCCCTTAAACATAATGGGCATGTCCAGTCATAGAATCATAGAGTTGGAAAGGACCACCAGGATCATCTAGTCCAACCGCAGAGGTCTTTCACATCACCTACTTGCCTAGTCCATTTAACTGGCGATGCCAGGGACCTTCTGCATGCCAAGCAGATGCACAATTACCCCCCCACTTCCCCAGTGACCCCTATTCCATGCCCAGAAGATGCGGGGGGGGGGGAACCAAAACCCTCCAGAATCATTGGCTAATCTGGCCTGGAGGAAAATTGTTTTCTGACCCCAAAGTGGCGATCAGCATTACCCTGGGCATGTAAGAAGGGGCCACGACAGCCAAGCACTGACGCGGCCTTTCCTGCCCTCCCTCTTATGATACACATTGCTGACAGATGGCCATCTAGCCTCTGCTTAAAAACCTCCAAAGTAATTTGGCTTTTCCCAGAAGAAGTTATTGCTCATATCAATTTTATATTAGACTGTTCACTGATATTTGAAAATGTCTATGTACTTTTAAAGTATTTGCCTGTCTCTTGAAGGATGTTCTACGAAAATTGACCCTACATGCCCTTACTACAGCTAAAAGACTTATATTACAACATTGGAAAGATAAACGCCTACCTCCAGTAAATCAATTGATTGAGAACCTTAGAACTCTTATCAATATTTGAACACATGACATATAAACAGCAATTGCACATGGACTTATCTTTAGATATTTGGAAAACAATTATGGAAAATTATATGTTGATCTGCCACCACTAATGAACACATGAAGCTGCCTTATACTGAATCAGACCCTTGGTCCATCAAAGTCAGTACTGTCTACTCTGACCGGTAGCGGCTCTCCAGGGTCTCAGAAAGAGGTCTTTCACATCACCTACTTGCCTAGTCCATTTAACTGGCAATGCCAGGGACCTTCTGCATGCCAAGCAGATGCTCTACCACTGAGTCATATTTTTGTCTTTCTATTTATCTTGGTGGCAGTTTGCCCAGAAACAAACTGCCTGACAGGGCAGGGCAAGCCCTTGGGCACGACTCATCTGGGTGGAGCAGGTTGGGATTAAGGGCAGCCTTTGCCATCTGGCCCAGGGAAGCTCAAAGGGCTTGGCATCAGAAAGCAAGCCTAAGTGAAAGAACAATGGCTCGTTGGGCCCAGGTGTTTTGAGGCAGGGCAAGAAACAGAGAGGAGGGTGCGGCTTAACTCAAGGTGTGAAGCTTGGGCTATAAAAAGGAAGGGGAAATGGGAGGAGACTTCTGGGAGGAGGGGAAGAAGGCAGGAGGAGGATGGTTTGTTGGTTGCATGCAGAATTGCAGCTTTTCTCCCATGTAACTGTGACCCTGAGACGGGTGAAATGAACCACACCTTCAGGGATCTTCATTGCTGATTAAAGAATGCAGTTTAAAGAAATAGTGATGGGGCTCACATTCTCAAGACCCCATGGGCTCCAGGTATGATGTTCCTCTGCCCCCAGAGGATGCTACAATCGTTTTTTAAAAGTTTTTTCCCTGTTTTGAGAGAAGACTGGCATAACTAATTTGGCCCAGGTCTTAAAAGTATTATGGTTTGAGAGATTTAGGTAATGGCATCAATTGATGCAATTACCCTTCATATATAATTTGTTATAGGGCTCCAATTTAGTATACAGGATGAGCTAACCAACCTGCAGCTGAGCTCACTGACACCAACTCTAAAAATCACAGAATGGGACCCACTGTCTTAATACTTATGACAGATGAAAAGCACAGTAAAAGCAGTCACCATTATGTAATGACATATGTAAACTTACTAAGCCTCTCTCAAAAAAGCTAGCTCAGTGTATATTTAACAGCTATTTCCCCCCAATGGAATTATCCCTCAGAAGATATGGAAGTGGGCTTTGAGTATGGGCTCGGGCCCCTGCCACAAGTAAAGGGAACAACCAAACCATGAGATTTCACTATTCCTTGAATGTGGTGTCTCCACACCTTGAAAACGAATCCCACTTTGGTTACTGTATTCTCTCTGTACTGAAGGGGGCATAAATAAGTCTGGGAGAACATTAACAAGTCCAAGGACTGCTCTTCATTTTGACCTCTCACCCCACAAGATGGAAATCTCTTGCAGGGTGAAAGGATGGTGCCAAAATTTTGCAACGTAGAAGTCTTAATGTGTCTAGAAGCACTTGGAAAAACTGAACCTGTCCTACCCAGTTTTGAGTAGGATCTTCTTACTTTTAGGGGGGAGGAAGAATGAATCTGGTGAAACCGATGCAAAGGGAATCTCCCTGTATTTCACATCCTATTCCTTGCCTTAAAGGTAAAGGTCCCCTGTGCAAGCACTGGGTCATTCCTGACCCATGGGGTGACGTCACATCCTGACGTTTACTAGGCAGACTAGATTTATGGGGTGGTTTGCCAGTCCCTTCCCCAGTCATCTTCCCTTTACCCCCAGCAAGCTGGGTCCTCATTTGACCGACCTAGGAAGGATGGAAGGCTGAGTCAACCTTGAGCCGGCTACCTGAAACCGACTTCCGTCGAGATCAAACTCAGGTCGTGAGCAGAGCTTGGACTGCAGTAATACAGCTTACCACTCTGGGCCACGGGGCTCTTTCATACAATCATATTGGTGGCTAAATATTCAGTGGTCATTATCAGTTCGGCTTTCTGAATCTGTGAAGCAGCCTGTTTTTACCCAGGGCATCATGGTGTAGATAATAGAATTTGTACCTGGTCCTCCGTGACGTCCTCACTGGGGGTTCTGTTGTAGGTTTCGTTCCAAATAAAGCACTTTTCTTGCCTTACAATTGGTTTATTTTTGTAACACTGGGATTACCTAAATGACTGCAACTGTAAAAAGATTAACGAAGTTGAAACTAGGGGAAAATGCAGTTGTCTGCATGTGCTGAAATAAACTGAATTCTAAAGTCCTAGACTAATTGTACATGTTTCAGTGACCGGTCAGTTTGGGGGTAGCAAAGAAGGAATGGGACTAAATCCAGCCCAGTCCTTACTCTTATCCCAGTCAGATTATTAGGGAGTCATACCAATCTGATTTTCAGCATCCACAGCTGTATTGGGAAAGAACCTTGAACACAGCCTGACTGAACATGGAGGCCTGGTGTACACATGCAGTAAAATGGGATGGGAGAATTCTGAAGTGGCAAAACTGTACACAGTTTTGGACTGCAAGGGTAGAAAATTGCATTTTAATTATCCCCTTGCAAAAATTCCCTGCAAATAAAATATTACTACAACAGGGGAAAAGATTCTAGCCTATCCCTTCACATGCTGTATTTAGTTTTCCTCTTCCATGGAATTACTGTAAGGGCCTTTGACCGTACCATGTCAGACTGAAGGTGAGACTACATTTTTCTACTCTTCCACCTCCTCCTCCTGCATTTGCAGACCAGACCCAAGTTTCTTATCCAGCTAGTAATTTGTATTCAGAAGCCTGCTTCTGTATACTATGTCCCTTAAGTCAGGACTAGCAGTATTATGAACCATTTAAATATTATCTATATTTAAACTATATGTCAATGGCACAAGTTAAAGTAAGGACAATTTATTTTGTTTTATGCCAGGTAAGTCCATTACGTTTTGATCCTCCATCTTTCAAGAAAGCACAACCTGAAAATGTAAGTACTAGTGCCGTTTCTTTGCAGTTTCAGATACAATCTGCCATTATCTGCCATCCCCACAGACTGAGTGCCTAAAAGAAAAAAACAAGGGCGAGTACAATAATAAAAAAATTAAAGAAAAAACACAGGCAATTCTTTTACCTTTTCCATAATGATATCATTTTTAATTCTAGCACCTGAAGTTATACAAGGGCATGTTTCATACGTGAATTGTATAGAGCTGTTGTACACTTTCAGTAGAGGTGACAGTGATAATACCACTTAGTATTTCATTTCACAGAATAATCCCAAATAATTATTTAGCCACAGTCCGCATAATTCAAAGTCAAACATCCATCCACAATTGAACCAACTAGTCAGAAGTTTGTACAGTTTAATAGTCACAGAATGGTCAGTCTTTTAGAAAGGATATGGAAGGCAATTTCAAAAACATGACAGTTTAAACAGATATATTGGGCAGCCCCAAGGTTGGCCATTGCTGGATTCAACTTGAACAGAAGAGAGATTCTACCACAGTTCTTCAAATCCTGCATTAATTTTTTGTCAGTTAAATGTGAACTGTGAGAATTAAATACATCTTTACATATACACAAGTTATGCCATGAAAGCATATTTGCTTACAAACATATAAAAATACTTGTTAACTAGTTTGATAAGAAAATAATGTATAAAAGTATATAGCAAAAACATTTAATCATCTGACAATTAAAAGAGCAAATTCATCTTTTTACATTACATGAAAACAAAACCAGCTACAGGTTCAACTTTCTCAAATCGCTTAACCTGGAAATACAAAAGGAAGACAAATAATTTTTTTATTCCAAACCCATGATGTAAAAATCTTCGAACTTAAATGCCCAAGTCCAGAATGAGTCCAGGTATTTGGCCACAGACTTACAGTAAGAATCCTGTAGCTGTTACTGGAACCATAAAATAAATACAGTAGACGGCTGACCACTAAAAAAAAGCTGCAGCATAAACAAGAGCTGAAACACAAAACTTTATTGACAATGAAATTCAGTGTATTGGCTCCCTGTAAGGCAAGCTGGATTTTGAAGTTTAACCTAACCAAAGGGTAAGCCTCCAAATCCACTGTTTTAAAAAAATACTCTATATTTTGATTAGAGGACTCCCTCGACTGTGATTAACAAAAGGCATCACAAGTGGGAAAAACGTACTCATACATCGACTTTTAAGCTTGACTTCAATACCTTGTTCTAAGACTGTTTTAACTCCATTGTGAATAAAACTCCACAAGGTGCAAGCTTCTTTAAAGGGAAAAAAAAAGAAGTAGGGTATTTAAAAAAAAAGAAAAAAGCCTTAGTGTTTGACATCTGCCCTGAGATGACCAAGTTGTCTTCTAGGACTGGGTCAGCCGGTTTGTTTCAGACTAAGGCTATTTTGGTGACCATTTATACAACATGCACATATAAGGCTAGACAAAACACCAAGGGAGACATAGAAAAGCAGGTGAAAGAATCCATTGATCTGGCAGTTGATAGCTTGGCTTAGAGGATTCTTAGAAGATGACACAATGGCATCCTTTCTTGTCCTTTTCCTTCCTTGTTGGCTCTGGGGAAGGTGGGCATTCTTGTTCTTGAAATTTCCTGCGATAAACACAATACTGCACATTAAGTTCAGGCTCTAGTAGAGCAGATTTCCAGATATAAGACACTATGATTAATGCTCCGTTGGCTAAATTTCTTTAATTAAAAAACCTTTTAGACCAGTGGTCAATTTTTTGTAATTACAGGATGTACATAGCAACCCAAAGGGGGTGCGAATGGCCTTAGGAGCCAGCGTGACCCCTGCGCCAGTGCTAATGCCACTTGTGCCGGCTAAATGGGCACTAACGCCGGTGCTGAGGAGTCACATGGCAGCACCACGTATGGGAACTGGTGCAGCCATAGTGGCAGCATTTCTCCTGTGCAAGGGCTCACGCTGGTGCCAAAGGGGGTGTTCCTGGGAGCAGGACTGACTTTAATCAGCTCTCTGAGCCCTATCACCCCAGGAATGCCCTAGGGCTTTAGAAATTTTGTGTCAAATAAGCTTATGCCTGTTTATCTAAGGAGTGGCAGCCAAGTAATTTCTCTCAACAGTTACAAACACCTGTTGGGAGAACAAAACCGCTACATTCTTATGACAAACTACTGTACATAGTTATATGAAGTTTTCCTCATTCCTGTTGCCTTTTCACCTGCCAAGTTTAAACTGGAAACCTCCCTGACAGTCTGACTTGACCATTTCCCCATAACAGTAAAATAAAACAGTTTATGTGCTAAGAATTCATATCTGCCTCTCATGTGTCATATTCAGACACATAATAACAAAGGGTTTTACAGTTCCTCAGCTTCCTGGGCTTGGTTAGAATAAATCTATATACATTTTATTTGTCTGGGGGGTTGGGGAAACCATATGTCACCCTGAGCCAGGCTACCCAGATGACCGGGGGGACAGCCATGGGTACCCCCTGGAGGCAAAGAAAGGATCTTTTCATGGCTCCCTCCAGAGTGTTGTGTTCTGCTTTTGAATTTTGTTTGGTTCCCCTGAAAAGGGGAAGGGGAGACAGTGACTTCACTGATGTTGGGAATTCCTAGCTCTGAAGAGCAAATATTCTGCTTCAAGGCATTGAGTAATTTGTTTTCTTTTTTACAGAGTTCAGCCACTCTAATTTAAGAGTTGGTGGTTGTGGAAGGAACTCCACATCTGTACAGATGGCTGTCCCCTCCGTGGATCATTCCCCTTGCACCCACCTCATGACTGGCAGGTGCTCCTAGTTTTAATGGCCCTGGTCCCTGGGATGAAATAGAGGCGGCTGGAACCTCACAGCCCACCCATGGCAATGGCATTTATTGTCATGGTTGACATTTTTCCTAATGTGGCCTGCCGGAAGTCTGATGCAGGCAATGGCCACCCCTTTCACAAACAGCCCTCTCCATAGCTTTATCTTGCTCTGTCCCTTCATTAGCATATCAAAATAGGGCCAAATGGGTAACAGTGGGGGGTCATGGCCCTCTTGCTAGGCCTGCCGGGTGCGGGAGGCAGCTTTGCTAGGGCAGCTCCCAGCCACGAGGGCAGGGAATGGGGGGGGGGGAAGGAGGTTTGGAGAATAGCTCCCTGCTTATCTGTCTGTGTGTGTGTGCCCCTTTAGGTCCTGGCAGAGAGGGTATCTGCTAGGGTTCAGGATTGGGAGAAGTCAGCCAGAGTGTGGACTTTGTTATCCCTGGTGGGTGTTTGTTCAAAGTGCTTGTCCAGTAGTGCTTCTGAGTGCCCTCTCTGTACTTTTCCTGCCACCAAAGTGCCTCACTGCTTGCTTGAAGTCTGCAAGGCAGGAATCTGTCAGACGGCACCCTATGCCGCACGCCCTCCCTACTGAGTCGTGGGGCATCCTGGCCAGCATTTTTGTAGGGCTAGGATGGGAGCTTAGCTGGCAAAGAGGAGGGAGATGAGAGGACATGCCCTTAGCATCCTGAGCAGGTTTAGACCTTGTAGGCATGGCTGAGCCAGTGAGGGGGGAGTTGAAATTGACCTTCAACAGCTGCCTATGGGCTGTGCTACCATTTTTTAATGGCGCAACTTTGTGCCTATCAAAGGGGGCATTCCCAGACCAAAAGGGCTTAGGGAGCTGACTAAAAGCAGCCACGCCCCCTGAACCGCCCATATTTACGCCGGTGCAGCACCTGTGCCAGAAATGCACCAGTGCACAGCTGCTGCAACGGATTCAGCTGTAACATATTGTGAAGTTAATATGAATTAGTTGCTTCTCCATATGATCTGAAGTTGAGTTAATCCACACAGCACAACATGTTAGTCAACGAGTTAACCTGATTCAGGAAGAAGGAAGTCATAGGTTTTGATTCAGTTAGATTTCTTCCGTCTGGTATGAGGAAATCAGGGAATATAGCTGCAATTGAGGACTGCACCAAAGCTATTTGCAAAAACCAAATTGTTTTAAAGTTTCTACTAAATCCACAGCAAATTTGACACCACTTTTAAGGAAAGCATTAAGTTTTTTTAAAATCATGCATTTTAATTTATTCATAATACAAGTCTTACCTTATAACTCTGACAAGTTCATGAAATGCTTGGTCTACATTTAGTCGTATTTTTGCTGATGCTTCCATATACGTTACTTTAAGCTGTCTTGCTAGCTGCTGCCCTTCCTCTTGTGTTACCTGAAAACAAGAAGAGATGAGATAATTAATCAGCGGTAAGTAGTATTCTTTTGCAAACTGCAATTGTGTACACTGATTTCCACGGCATTTCCATTCCATTTGAGCCCAAAGATCCCAATGCTTTAAAAAGCAAAAAATAAAAACACAGACTGATGAGGCCAAGGGTCCAATTTGTGTCCAGTTTATTTCCAATTTGATTTTAAAAAGATACAAAGAAATACTACAAGCACATGTTGGTTCTCAGTCCACAATCATAATGCCTCCATGATTAAAAAAATAATACAAGCCCAATTATTAAACATCAAACTGGGAAATGCATAACTACTGAATCCTGCAAGACACTTTTTCTATGCTACAGTCTAAGTTTCAAAACTAGCACCATAATTCCATTTTTCTTGTAATTCTGTTTTCTTGTCATTCTGTAATTGTTCATTCTATCATGTCATACTTTTTTTTGGCCTGTTTTCTAATTTTTATAATCCTAATCCTTTTGTATTACTTACTGGGTGCATTACGGTCTCTGATCACATTGCTTTATAGTGTAATCCGCCTTGTGTCTCAGTGACAAAGTGGGATATAAATGCAGTTAACAAATAAAATTATATAACTTATATATAATTATAACTTAACCCAGTTTAGCACTGACCATAGCAGCAGGCAGAAATAATCATAACCGAGTATATCCTTCATTTTTCTAAAATAAAAGTCTAATTGAAAAAAGAAAACATGAGAGGGAGCACTGGTATGGGGACCAAGTCAACATCCCCCATAGTTTCTAGTCTAGATGTTATTATCAAAAAATTTCCTTCACAAAAATGGCAGCCACAGTGATTTCAGGTGAACGCGTCCCATGCAGCATTTCACTCATTCCCAATAGCCATTATGTTCTTCACTTGTCCAAAGACAAAAATAAAAATAGAAATAGTCACAGGCCAGCCAGCCCTAAGCGCAGTGGCTCTTCCTAACTGTTGTTCATTAAGACACTACACCAAATAGTACTACAGCTACAAGCATACCTCAAATCTAAGCCAAATCACCATAAAATTACATAACTTTGTCCTCCACGTTATTTGTATTTGGTTACAGCTGGGTGTGTACCATAAAGAACTCAGCTACTTTTACAAAGCAAAACATGGTACAAAGATATTGTTCAGCACTGCCATAAAATCGATTATGAAACAGCCTTGATAGCTTCCCAACTCTTAAAGTACTTTAAAGTGACAAGTGGATCAATTGTTTGTTTGGATATTGCAAGCTATTCTGACTGTAAATCAACTAATGCATACTTTCTCATAAAATGAGTAGTTTCTTATGCTTAAAACAGAAAATGCCACTTTACTAGAACAGAGTGCTACTTTTTTTATTTAATGAAGTATGCAAAATATTATAAAATATGCAAAGAAAGAAAGATCGACTTCCAACTCTCCTCATACAGAACATAATATTATATATATTATTTCTTTTGTGAATAACAATTTAATTTTATCTGTTTTTACTTTAGTTATTATTTAGCTATTTTCATCTTAGTCTACAACTTAGTAAGTTTAGGTTTTAAGATTTAGGATCATTTTTCTATCCCTAAAATGCTGATTTATATAAATTGACCATACCTTCCAGTCTATTATCAGTAGAATGTCCTCTTACTCTCTAAAATAATGTGCAATTGTTGGTATGGCTACTGTTGGAAACATGGGGGGGTGGGGAGAGAATGCTCATGCTTTGATAATGATGTAATGGACCTCTGCTCCAGGCTTACAGGAGATTAGATTTTGACCTGGGACACATTCTTATGGCATTTACTCAGAAGTTGATTAATCATACAAAAATGCTGCAGTAGTTCAGGATGGCTTATTGCCTATGCCACAAACTATCTACATCTGTTACTAGATTTCAGTTAAAGATAACTTCATTTTGGCAACTATCACTTGAAAACATGGCACTCTGATGGCTGAAAGTCCATTACCAAAGGGATCATTACCAGAGAGCAAAACCTGCTGACAAATCCAGATGATTATGGCAAGAGTGAAGTCAGCATAACAAACAAAACACTCTTACCCCCTCATACAATTGCATAATTGCCAAAGTTTTACCTGTCTTTGATGGTCCAAATCTGCTTTGTTACCAATAAGAATCATAGGGAATTCATCACGATCTTTCACTCTAAGGATCTGCCTTTGAAACTTATAAATTTCTTCAAAACTGGAGAACAAAAAAAAAACAACCTCAATCCATAAACCAACATCTTCAGAATAAGATAATTAAATTCAAGATAGATTAAAATAGCTCCTAAACCACTCCTCCTGCATTCTCATAAGAGTGCAAGAGATAAAAAAACCACATTTAAAACAATACAATTCCATATACTGAAATCTGAGCAGGTGTAATTGATCTGGCAGCATTTTAATTACACTTGGCATTTCTCGGCAATGGGAACTGAGTCTTCTCTGCTTTCTGTCCCCTTACAACCAGTAAAAAATACAGGAAAAGAGGTGAGAGAAAGCAAGGCCACACCTTCTACGATTTTCAGTGTTTATTCCTTCATTTGCAACAGTGTAAAGAAATCCTAGGCTCTTACCGCACTAGGTATTACCAGCGATGTTTTTTGTAACATTTCCAAACTCTTGATACATCGCTTTAAAAGGTTTTTTGGATGCCACGGCTAAAAAATGGTTGGAAGACGTCTTCACAGCTAAAGGGGCCAAACAAAGTGCGAACAGTATTTTTTATAACAGTTTCAAACTCTTAATACATCGGTGGGAATACATAGAAAGTGCGAACAGTATCTTTTATAACATTTTCAAACTCTTAATACATCGCTGGGAATACCTAGTGAGCTAACAGCCACTGCAGGTATTCCTGATTTCTAGCCACACCCCTACTTTTGAGTTTTGAAAGGAAACAAAAATCACTTTTAAGTGTTAAAGTTGACAACTACAGTTTTCAGTGATTTTTGTTTCATTTAATAAAATTTTAGGAGCCCTTGTAGATTCAATCCAGTGCTATATTATACAATGTCAATAGGTATAGGTCTACTACACTTACAGCTTTACCAAATTGACTTGTCTAGCTTGTTTCCCTATGACCGCTGATTACAGTTCACACAGCATAGCCTGGTACTAGAAAAAAGTAACTAGTTGTGTCTTTTAGCATTGGAGAAACCAAGAATGGGAATTATTGACGTTTCAGCCTTTGATCTGAGAAAGACCTGGAGGCTCCAGCTGGAATCCACAATGAAAACAACTAGTACTTCCTCAGACTCCAGAAACTACAAATAACCCATCCAAAATAATTCTTAGAAAAGAATTATTTGCCTGCTAATCCAGCAAATCTTCTAAAAACCCAGCATGACGCTACACTTCTTATTTTCACATCTTGATGATTTTAAATATTTGTGCAGCTTATCTGATGTGTCGATGAGGAAATCATAGCACAACAGATTGCCAAGGTGTGAGACGGACATGGAATGCTGTAGGGTTATAGATACCAACAATACAAGCACCCCCAAAACAACTATAAAAACAGTTCCCAGACCAACAAATCTGTGCATTGTGTCATCCAGTTTTCTTTTGCCAGACGAAGGTACTTTGCTTCAAATGGTTTTTAAAATCTTAATCACCCTTAATAACTGTTCAATAATACTATTACAACATCTTCATATTTTTGTTTAAATTCTGGAAAAATTCACAGCAGAACACCTTTAACGGTGTAGTAGGATTGTTGTTGTTTTTTAATTACTGGCTGAGTACCTATCATGAACAGGGATAGGAAAGACTCTATGAACCACAATGTGATATCTGCCTCAAAGGTAGTGTTGCCAGGTCCCTCTTCGCCATCAGCGGGAGGTTTTTGGGGTGGAGCCTGAGGAGGGTGGGGTTTGGGGAGGGGAGGGACTTCAATGCCATAGAGTCCAATTACCAAAGCGGCCATTTTCTCCAGGTTAACTGATCTCTATCGGCTGGAGATCAGTTGTAATAGCAGGAGATTTCCTGCTACTACCTGGACGTTGGCAACCCTACTCAAAGGTCATCAGAAAGAATGATGTCCTAAATGGGCACATAACAGTTCAACTTCAGCACAAGATTGTGCTTCCCAGCTAATCCTTTAAAACTACATCAGCTTAAAAAAGTGTTAATAATTATTAATGAGGACTAGATACGAAGCCTTAAACACACAGGATGCAAATAATTTTGGATAGGCCTAACAGCTTGCAATTACCCAGTAGAACGTCTGGCTTTCTGGTGAGCAGCTGCTTCCCATGCAGTATCCTACAGTGCGTTTACCATTCCCTTTCAGTTTCAGAAACTGCTTCCCATGTAGCAAAGGAAACTGCCTGCATTCCCTTACCAGCAAAAGCCTTTTGGGGATGGCAGAACTAGACAGGATCCAAAAAACTCATGCAATCACAGCATTGCTTCATGGTGCTGAAAGCCATTATCAAATACATTTCAAATGACAGACATTAGCATACTAGCTATTGACCCTGCCCAAAAATACTGTAAGATACTGGCACATATTTCACTTGTTCTCAGCCTACCTTCCTCTATCGGTGACTGAGAACACCAGCAGAAAGCCTTCTCCTGTCCTCATGTACTGCTCCCGCATGGCTCCAAATTCTTCTTGGCCTGCTGTATCTAGGACTAAAACACACTGGAAAATTAACTTTCCTTTCTAAGATGGTGGGATGGGTAGCTGCATATTTAATGAAACATTTTCCCCCACCATCCTCTGCAATACATTTTGGAAACAAGCCAAAGGGGCAGATTTATTTACAAGTAGGAAGAATTACAGTCCAAAATTTCTCATTAAAAGCTATCATTGTATAAAAATAACTTCCATGTGAAAATATAAGGGGACAGAATATGACACAGAGCAACTTTCAAGAAGGACAGTAAATTATTTTAGTCAGTATATAGTTTACAAAATCAAAGAATGCTAAAAATGCAAAAAGGAGTGTCACCAATGGAAATTTTTAAATGAGCAGGAGTGAAAGCCTGTCCTAAATACCCATTAGACTTGGACTAGGGAGACCACGAATCAAAACTGCACCTGGGGTATCGAGTGACATTGGGCCAGCGTCTCTTTCATTCTGACTTACTTTACAAGTCATAAGGGAAAAACGGGATCACTCTACTAATGCACACCACCTTGGGATTCTGGGGAAAAGGGTGGGATACACATGTGAAGGAAGTAAAAAAAATTCTAAAACACTTACTGTCCAGCCTTGCTGCTCTCTCATCTATCACACATTGTTTCGTGTAGGAATCTTCAATTGTTGGGTCATAGTCAGTTACAAAGTAGGACTGCAAAGAGAAAGTTTTCAAGATTATTCTAAATGCACAGCTCTCACAAATTGTTTGTTTGTCTACAAACTAACAGTTTCCCGGAACCACATAAGCACACTTAACATGATACATACACAAAACAAAGACACATCTATGCTCTTTTCAGGTTCTGGTACATACGTACTGAAACCAAAAATGCACACATTGTCCCTTTCCGACACCATGGCAATTGCATGTATTAGGAGGATCGCATGTAGCACATTATTCCCATGTGTGGTCAAACGTAAGGCCTGGGAAGTGCTCCACTGCATTCAGTTTCAGACTGAGGCCCTTTATACCATTTGAACCAAACTATCCTTATTCATCCATTCCAGCCATCCTTGTGGACAGTACAAAAGCATTAACTAGTGCAGAATGCAGTATACCATGCTGAGGGCAAGATTCCCCATGTCTTTTCAGGGGTTTTTGCCTTCTAATACCTGTAATGGCTTGCACTAAGCACACTCTCCTACATCACACCACCCTCTTTCATATCAATCAGTAGTGCCCTAGAATCACATCCCTGGTATATGAGCTAAACCACAACAGCTTGAGCAGAGATGCCTAGCAGCTACTGAGTAACCAGAACGCTGCAAGAACTTTGTATATTTTTGTGCCTATGAATGGGGTTTGGCTTGAACAACGGATGCTAAATTTTAGCATAATACTTAACAGGGCTTTAATCAAGCTAAATGAGAACATTTTCATAGAGTTGCTGTATATTTAAATATTGTCATAAAAATCGATCACCAGGACTTAAATGTACTGAAATCATTTCCTGGATGTAGCCAGGAAACAACTAGGATGGTTCCTTCATCCTTGTAACAGCTGGCGTGGCAGACAGTTTGGATTAAGTGAATAGCAATACAAATAAAGATGCCATTCTGGACAGATGTTAGCTGTTGGACTAGATTCTTAACTGCGTGTCCATGTTATATTAGATCTACTTATCTTTCATATCTTTCAACCATGATCAATAAGACAGAGGTTTTATGCAGCTGTCAAGCCTTACAGCTTCTGTTTTACAATTAGGACATTAGTCTGAAGCCTCTCATTTTGCCAAGTAGGAAGAAGCTGCCATCATTTCAAAATTTGGGGTAAAGGAACCACATTTAGAACAAGACACTTCAAGGATATGTTGAACATTAAACCTGTGGAGTGGCAGCATTTCTTTCAATTATGTCTTTTTCTCTTTACCACACTGTTAAAATTCTATAAGGATGATAAGAGTAAAAATTATGCCAGATTAGTTCACTATTCAGAGTGCCATAGAAATTTAATTAATTACCACCAGATTATATGCTGACAAATCTACAACGGCTAAACCCTACTCATGCTTTTCAAGCTCTTTTCTGAGAAAGGCTAGCTTTGCCAGGAAGTGGGGTAAACCATTTGATTTCAAGAGGTGTTGTCCCTGTTTCCCATCCAGTGTGCAAACTGAACTCTAGTTCAGAACATTACATTTAGCTCCTTTGCTATCTCTGGCAATTTCAGGTTCCTATTTCTTGTAATAAAGGCTCTTAAGAGAAGGGCAGGGAGAAATTATTTTCCTAACTATATTCAAAGAAGTGTTTCACAAAAACAAATGGGACCAATTTATGTTTTGTTTCAGATCTAAAGATGTCCAAGGCCAACAATGCCTTCAAAGAAGTTTTTCTCCCTCTCCCTTAATACTAGAATGCGAGGTCATCTGTTGAAGCTGGAGGGTGACAGATTCAAAACAGATAAAAGGAAGTATTTTTTCACACAACACATAGTTAAATTGTGGAACTCCCTGCCCCAGGATGTGGTGATGGCTGCCAGCTTGGAGGGCTTTAAGAGGGGAGTGGACATATTCATGGAGGAGAGGGGTATTCATGGCTATTAGTTAAAATGGATACTAGTCATGCCGCATATCTATTCTCTCTAGTATCAGAGGAGCATGCCTATTATATTAGGTGCTGTGGAACACAGGCAGGATGGTGCTGCTGCAGTCGTCTTGTTTGTGGCTTCCTAGAGGCACCTGGTTGGCCACTGTGTGAACAGACTGCTGGACTTGTTGGGCCTTGGTCTGATCCAGCAGGGCCTTTCTTATGTTCTTATATGTAAGCAGCTGGTTTTATCCCTCTAAAATAAGCCTGCAGAGTTCTGTGTCAGACCCTGGTTTGAACACAAGGAATAAAATTATCTTTGTCTCATCATCTTCAAGCTGACTACCCATAACAGGAAATGCTAGTTATTCAACAGCCACCTAGCACTGAGGCCAGGGAGGTGTTCACAAAGGACAACCATGTATGACATGAAACATTTGGGAAAAGAAGACACCCCTTCCCTGTCAAACTATTAATCACATGGGGGGTGGCAATCATGGAAGCAGCAGCAGGAATTGGCAACAGATTGTATATGGGGAAGAGAAAAGGGTCACAGTAATCTTGCGGTTGCTTGCCTGGGAAGAAGTATCCAGCAGTAACAGTTCATGCTCAGAAAGAGACTGTGAAGCCTGTGTAGCTTTATTTGGGCAAATCTGTAGTAGCTAATAAGTACCGATGAGTCATTTAAAACAAAGCTGTTAGACCTAAACCAGTCAGAAAATATGCTGGATTATTCACAACATCAAAAGTTGTTAATAGGGGCTTTCCTGAAATGGCTAGTTGTTATCACCTGCCCCCCGCCCCACTACTCATGTTACAAAATTTCAAAAAGTCAAGCACTTTTCTAAATTTAATAATAAGGTTCTAAATTCTAACACTATTTTCGCCGAGACACATACAATTCCATAGAGCTTCCACAAGATGCTCAGGTGAATTTATGGCACTTAAGACGAACCAGGGACTAGAGAGTATGCTAATGATCTAAAACACATAGTCCCTTAACCCACTTTCTTCCCTGTTTATTCCGTTTCACCCAGGATTAAATCTTCACAAATGGACGGAACCTTATTTACTGTTGGCTAAGCCCTGTCTCGACGCCAAACAAACCTAGTTTTTGCAATTCCTGAGTCAAACCGTTATCCCTGGCTCGTTTCAGATAAACTGAACAAGCGCACACATTACACGGGGTGAGTCTTCCCACATCATAGCGGCCCGCCCTACTCCAAACTCCTCCCCATGAGAGCTCTCCACCTTTCTTCTTCTCTCGAATATTTATTTGAACCGACCAATCACCGGGGGCGGGGGCGTTGCTAACTTAACAGGAAGTACACATCTCCCGCATTTTCTGTTTTCATGGATGAAGCAGCACACAGTTTTGTCCCAGATCATTCATGTTAATGCGTACAGTTCCCCCCCTCCCCAGCCCGGGTTAATTTTATCCTGGCTGGAACGGGGAAGAAAGTGGGTTAAGGGACCATGCGTTTTAGACCAATGATACAGTTACATTACACAGGTTTGTCCTTGGTAGACTGTAGAAGCCGCAGCGGAATGTAAGGCAAAGACTCCCTCAAACAAATGAATCACAGCTGATATGAACTCAACAGGATATTTTTCTGCTGTTTTACAAAATTTCACCCAGAGAGGACCTTTTGATGCGGCATCTCAAGGTTTGCAGGACGATTGTGAAAGGAACAAGGAGAACAAGACATCCCAAATGGAGAGATAATTCTGCATTTGTGCACACATTGCAAACAACTTTTAAAATGCTGACCAAGATCCTGCGAGATCAGTCAGGATTATGGGACTACTAGAGAGTCCCATTCAACTAGGAATTTTTTTAAAAAGGAGTAGCCAAAGGGAGAAAGCAGTGAGACGCCTGGGGGAATGAAGAAGAAAGGGGTTGTATTTCCACCTTCTAATAGTAGTTCTGCTCTCTACAAAAAGTAGCTCGGTTCTCTACAATAAGTCACAACCAAAATGTTTTGAAGTCTACAGTTACAGTACTCATTTTAGGGGTGACATTTTTTAAATTCTGCACACAATGGTGCCAGGCAAGCTTCTCTTTAGCATTTATCACAATGCGCTTTCTTTGAAATAAAGTTCCCCTGAACTTAGGGCAACAAATAAACAAAAAGCATACAAAAATAAATTTTATATTTTTCAGTTCTAATGTTACTATGCATAGTTGGGACTAAATTATATGCAGATTCAGTAAATGGGCTTTCACTACCTCCAACTTCCATCTGAGAGCCTACAAAGGATGATCTCAAAGCCTGGTATTTAGGACATGCTCACTACTCAAAGTCAAATTCCAAGTTCAACTATCACCAAGCAAATCTGTATCTGTAGCAGTATCACCTATGAACCCAATAGAAAACCAACACACGATCCAACTGTAAAGTAAAATACCTATGATCATTCTGTTGGTATCTGGGCTTTTTCTTTCCCAATAATGTTTCTGTCAGTGGTGTGAGAAATGTTCTCCTGTGAAAAACCCTTGCCTCCTACCAAGGGCAAATAATTCTTCATGGAGAATAAATTTAATAAAACTAACGAAGGGAGAAGTTGAGACATCTTTATGCATTTTGCCAAAAAACACGCAATGGGACATTATTTCTTTCCAGGTTATTATTATGAATTGTTAACTCTAATTTTATAAAATACTGGTATAGAAATATGTAAGCTACATGATCTTTATAATAAGCGTAATTGTACATTATACTTGGATTAGTCAAATTCCATCCTACATGGAAATAATATGTATGCATGTACCCCCTGTGCAAAGACTGGGAGATTAGACCATAGAAATTACTATTAGCCTACAAGTGAAAAAAGGACAGTGTTGAATTGTGTGTTTCAAACTCTTACACCAATCCACAGAATAAACAAGACATTAACTCTCAGGCTCATTTACTATTAGCCGTGATAATGAACAGTTCCATCTTAAAATGTGTATTTTCCATTATGAATCTATATGTTCCCCCAACCACAGTGTATTTACAAACATTTGCTAGAAATGGGAAGTCAGAAATGCTGTTACTGCAGGGGATGTGGATACATACAGCAAGCTATCCTGAGAGTTTCTGGCAAAGAAAACTAGAAAGAGAGTTTCATAACCAGTGCAAGAGGAATGAGTGGGGGAAAAGAAGCTAAGATAGACAAGAGGGAAACCTCAGCAGAAAGTTGTATTAACTTAAGGTTGTGGAAATATCTCCCTGCCCAGTTCAGTTAGAACATTGGTTCTTAACCTGAATGGAGTTTAGGGGTCTGTGAACCAGGCACACGTGTTGTTGTTTTCTTCCTGTCACTATGAAAATTGTCTTTGTAGGGAAAAGTCTTTATGTCAAATTATGTTATTATGGTCTTATTTCTCTCTGAAGAAATGTAGTGTGGCCATGCAACGCTACTGTACAGTCAGGTAACGTACAATCATCATTGTCGCCAGGCTATGATGTCTAGAATAGATGGAACACCTGCTGCTTTGGTGAAGAAATAAACTCCACACATCATGACTCACTGCTTTCTAAATCGACATCCATTGGCATCAAAGATTCTGCCAGTAATCCGAAAAGAAGTCTTGTCTACTGCCGCAGAAGTCAACATCTTCATTAGAGCCAGGGCCTTGAATCACTGCCAGTTCAAGAGGTTTTTTTCAAGAAATAGGAGCAGAATATGAAGCTCTTCTCTATTATACAAAAGTTTGCTGGCTTTCTAAAGGACAAGTCTTGAAGCGCTTAACTGAACTTCAGGCAAAAGTTTTTACCTTTTTTATGAGAAAAGGAAAGTTCCCTTACAGAATAATTTGGCAGGGAGGAGTTCAGTTATTGCTTGGCTTACCTGGCAGCTATTATTGGCCATATGAATGAGCTAAATCTTTCAATTTAAGGTCCTGCAGTCACCATTATGGATGCTGCTAAAAAACTAAGTGCTTTTGGCTAAACTGCCACTCTGGAAGAGGAGATTGGAGGTAAAAACCATGCTAACTTTCCAGTACTAGAAGAAGTGCTTCTGCCACCCAGAGTAGAGAGTGACAAAAGCGGAAGTCTACAGAAAGCTGGAAACACTGCAGAACTCTTTTGAAGGATACTTCTGCTTAGACAACCTTAAAATTGAAAGGTAGATTTGTCACCCATTCCATGTCAACATAGATTGCATCAATGACACAGAAAATTCATAAAAAGAATTTGCCAAGGATGACCTCATTGACTTGAGGACAAAGGAAAATTATGCAACACGAGTTCAACGCGAAGAGTCTTGGAGGATTCTGGTGGTGCTTGACATAAGCTTACCCTTGCCTGGTAAAGCAATCTATGGGAGTCCTATTCCATTTGCAGTATCTTTGCGAGCTGGGGTTTTCAGCAATTGTTGACATCAAAAGAAAAGCTGGAACTGAATGGATGTCAAAGATGACATACACATTGCAATGTCAAAGGCCACTCCACAATTTCAACTTCTTATTCAAGCCAACACAATCCTTTAACTTATAAACCCTCAACATGAACTCAGCTTCAGACCTTGCCATGTTTCCACTGTGTATCCGAGGTTACTTGCTTGCTGCCCCCAGTCCTTTTCCACATGCCCTTCCTTCTGGACCTCTCTGGCACTTTTGCTTGGAAACTCTGCCAACTTCCCTGTGCGCAGGCCAGAGGGCTGTTTAATCAGCTGCCTGGATGCCTACTGCAACAAAAATTCCCCATACAGAATAGGATAGATATGGGTTCTGATCTCACAGAGGCTCAAGACCTGATTCAAAAAGTAGATGTTGTCACACTGATTGGAGCAACGACAACAGTGCTTTTAAGTCCAGCATTCATGCCATTTGAAAGATGACCCCAAAGTCTAAAACAATCACTATTGTTTTCAAAATGGAGACCTTGGCAAAAATTAGAGGACTAGTTAAAAGGAAACTGAAAGGGAGAATTAAGAAAGTCAAATTCCTCCACGACGATAGGAAGCTACCAAAATAGCACTGAGCTCCAGAGAGAATGCATATACTAAGCCAGAAACAGTACCACCAAATCTAAAGGGATGACTGCGTGGTTAACAGCCTTAGCCAAAGAAGCTATAAAAGGCAAAAAAGCATCATTCAAAATGTGCAAGTCTTGCCCAAATAAGGTACACAGAAAGGAGCACAGGTTCTGGCAAAACAGTTGATAATTTAAATTGATAATAAAGCAAGAAAAAAACAAATTTGAAGAGTAGATTGCTAAAAATATTAAGAGAATAATTTCTTCAAATATATCAGGAACGGGAACCAGCTATGGAGGTAGTTGGGCTGTTGGACAGCATTTTCCTTAAGTAATACTTCTGTTCCTTTCTGGGACTTTTCAGACTATAAAGAAGGTGGCTAAGGGAGGGGGGATATAATAGAGGTTTATAAAATCATGCACAGGGTGAAGAAGGTGGACAGGTGGAGCTTATTTCTCCCTCTCCCATATCTTGGGGTCACCCAATGAAGCTGATGAGCAATGGGTACAGGAGGGACAAAAGGAAATTCTTCTTTACTTTACAAGTAATTAAATTGTGGAATTTGCTGCCAGTGGAGGTAGTGATGGCCATGAGCACAGATGACTTAAAACAGGGTTAGATAGATTGATGGAGGAGATGTCCATCAATGGGAACTTGACCTCTGCTCTATTTGTTGGGCCTCCAGGGCAAGTGGTTGACTATTCTGTGAAGAAGGATGCTGTAAGGGTCTGTAAGCTTTTGCTTTGTGTGCTTCCCCCCTGGGCTCATAAAAGCAGTCCAGGCCTTTTGCCTTTCTTTGGTTCAGGCGCTGCGTCCAGCAGGCCCCAGGTTGGAATGTCTCTTCCCACCATCCACCTCCCTTGCTCTCTCCGACTCCCTCCCACCAGCTATGGCCTTGGTGTGTAGATAGCAATAACGAGCTTCCTGAGATCTTTGATGTTCCTGTACCATGCACAATTATCTCGTAGATTCCCATAACATGTATTTGACATCTGCTTCCCTGTAGGGGTTATAATTCTGTCTTTGTGAAATTGCTAGCACTTGCAACTTTGCCATTGTAGGGCCTATACTAACCTGAAGCTTCCAATAAAGTTCCTTGTTTCTGCATGACCGTCTGAGCAAGTGATTTTATGGAGTTTGCACAGGGAGGTTGGGAACCCTCACAGATGCTGGGCCATCTGATACTACTGGTCTGATCCCAGAGGGCTCTTACCTTCAAACCCTCTATTTTCTAGCTGTTTCTCCCACCTCTTTGTCCCTTAAAGTACATGCTAAACTAGGGTCTTGATCAGTTGCAGTATATGTGAGCTTTCTAGTATTTTGTGCCTAATAAGTACTTGATATCTTGACTGCTATTTTAATTACTTTCTCCATTTAAGGAAGATTGTCATGAGTTTTTAATGTTTTAATCTCCTTTTAATGGATTACATCACATTTCAGTGAGACAAGTTAAATCTACCTTTCTTTAACACCAAATCAGAAAAAGGACTGTACCATTATATAGAGCTATCAGAAAATGCAGTTCCTCACTCCAGAATTTGTAGAATGGTTCCCACCTTTCTGAGAAGTAAGGTTTCTTATGATAGTTTTTTTTTAAGTTGGTTGTGTACTTGTTTCCAATACAGTACTTAGCATACCATGTTCATGGTTTTAAAGATTAGAAAGCAGGTATTTCAATTTAAGACTTGTTCACTCGTTTTCAAACCAACACCAGATTTTAAACTGAACTTCTCAATATTTACTCATTTTGAAGCTAATTCAGAATCCATTTAAATCTGCTATTTAGGTTCTCTTATCAGCGCTCTCCTGACCTCTATTTTCAGATACTCTCCCTGCCAGGCTGAAGTTCTTGTAAGAGTGATTTGCACACTCTGAAGGCTTCACAGTCCTCCCCAGGACCTTTCTCAGAAGCAACACCTTTACCGTCTTCAAGAAAACTCAGTTTTATAGCATCATGCAAGTATAAGCATAATATTCCAAAATCCAAGGTAAACGGACTATGTAGAGCACTGACAAAACAGTGAAACAGAACAAAATGATTTATTATAAACTCTGTTCAGGTAGGAAATAACCTCAAATGTAATTTAAGAAGGGCAATTATTATTTTACAGTTAGTAGTCACTATACTGCTTTTGTCGTTTAACTCAAAGTACATTACCGGAGTTTTAACAGAAAGCTGTGTCAAACAATGCGTCCTTTGCCTCCTTTCATGCTAGCCCAAAAAAGAAACCAACTACTATAAATTGATACCTGAGTTCTAAGAAATCAAGCTTGTTGCAAGAACCACAAGTTTCTTGCTTCCAGAATACATGCTACTGCCTGGAAACCATATTCATGAAATAAAGTAGGTATATGAAGCAAAAAGTCATAATTAGCAGCAGATTTTAACGTATCACTGGAATATGAGTTTAAGACTGCTACAGATAAAGGGATCAACTCACATGGAGAAGGGGAGCACCTGCCTACTACATCTGTGCACTGCTCAGAACATCCAAGCACACATTGTGCTTGCTAACAATGTAACTCACTAGCTGTGCAACTGGTATGGTCTTCTGTGGAATTTCCCCTTCCTCTAAGGGAGAGGGGTAAGGTAGAAAAGAGCTGTGGATGTTGAAGAGGGCCCTACCCCCTGCCTCCACATAACAACAAGCTGAGGCAACCATGGAGGCCGAGTGACCTGAATGCCTTTACTTCACTGGGTAGTCGTCAGTGAACACATCCAAACCAAAAGCCCAGGATCAAACTCAGGTCTAACTGTAGGAGAATGACCCCTTCAGATGGTTCTCTTTCACTTTAACATTAACTGTGTAGCAAACAGGTAAATGTACCCCTCTTCTCCCAATACACTTTTACAATTCTGTGATTCATTCAAAATATCCACAGAAGCTATATCCATCTATAGCAGTAATTTGTAGACCATAAACAGCCTGTTGGCGGAGGAAAACCAATTATAAAGCCATGTATGCTTGCGGTCATTATTACATCCTCTGCCAACGAATTCCATATTTTAATCACTTGTTGAGTAAAGAAGCATTTCCTTCTGCTCGTCCTGACTCTACTAATCATCAGCTTCACTGGATGCCTCCGTATTCTAGTATTTGGGGAGAAAGAGTACTCAGTCCAATGTCTCTATCCCATACATAATTTTATAAAGTCTTGGTCATCTCTTTTCTGAACTGCAAAGTCCCAGCCATTAGTCCCAAACGTTAGGCATTCCTCATAGGAAAGGCGGTCCAACCCCTTAATCATCTTTGTTGCCCTCTTCTATATTCTGTTCTGCAACATATTATTTGAGGTACAGCGACCAGAACTGCACACATTATTCCAGATGAGGCTGCACCATGGACCTCATTATAATATTGGTGGTTTTATTTTTAATTCCTGAGAAAACTATCAATATAGTCTAACTCTCTGCTTCTTTTTTACTTGTCTAAGAGAGACAGGTAAGCAGTTAACTCCTAGTGAATTCTTGGCACTAATTAATAAGAATCCTTTAGACATTTTTAATGTATACACACAGTCTGTAGTTGTCCCACCACAGTATCTTTTAAGCAAAATTCACTAAGTCAAGCTCTCACACCACACATCTGCCAAACTCTCATATCACAACTGCCGATGTAGCTCTTAAAACACTCAAGAAAAGTAAAAACAGGAGCAATTAAAATGTGTTGGCTCTCCCCCTCCAAGTGAAGTCATGCCAAGAACAATTTAAGTAAAGTACAGACCAAACCTCAGTGAGTTTCAAACTAAGCACTGTCGAAGTTCGCACCTTTCACAACATACAAGTTAACCTTTTTCACCTTTTACTGCTGCACATGGCAGATACAAGCTAAAATGTGAAGCAAGCTGTATTAAAAAGCAGTCCTCTTTTTAGGCAGGTACCCATTTAAAGGGGCAAGTATTCACTGCAAACATTTTCATTGCTTGTTTTATTCATCTATACGAAGCAAAGCATTAAAGGAGTAGTATGTGCTTATAAATATACAGCAAAAGATGATGTTTTGTTAGGGTACTATTGCTTTGCAGAACTAACTGGCAAATGCACAACTATTTCAGTAATCTTAGCATTGTAGTTAATCTCTGTGGAATTTTTAAAATGCCTGTATGACTACATTCCAATATTTGACATTAGCATATTTCTTCTTCAGAGCTCACAAGTTACATTTACATCGGCCCCATGAAGAAGTGATATTTATTACAGCTAAAAACTAACCTGCTCCATCATCATTTGTGGGACAATTTTACCTGTAGTTCACAATTTTAGAGACAAGACGCATGTCAAATATAGTGCACTCAGAAAATCTACGAAACATTATTCCAAAGTCATTCTGCCCCAGCAATCTCACGTCTATGGGACAGAAATATACAATTCCCGTATGAACTACTTGCTTTGTTCAAGTTAACACAGTTCTTAAAAATAATAAAGAGACGACAGCCTCAGCAGACTCTAGCAGTGTCTCTTCTCCTACCACTATCAGATTGGGCCGACGCTGATGGAAATATATACTAAAGGATTAATTTTATCCCTTTTGTCCTGAAATGTGTATGCTTGAAATTAAATTTCAGGCTCCTGTGTAATATTCAGTTCACCTGAGCAGCAACTAAGCTATTTGGGAATGACGGACAACAGACCAGTTTACCCAAAGTCTCAAACAGGAGGTGGCAGTCTGATCACTTTAGCCTAGTACTAGAGTCTAAAGCCATAGATTATATTTTTTGTAAAATTGAGATGAGAGACTCTGGGAAGGCCAGCGTTAGAGGCGTCCAAGTCACTTGCAACATTCAATAATTGATCGCTTCTCTCTTACCTACAAACATAGTCAAGAGACATCTGGTTAGGCTCTCTCCAAACAGAAATTCATTGTTCCCCACTATGTACTGTTTGTAGTTTATTAATTAATTTGCTTTATTTATAGTCTGCCTTTCTTGCTGAGATTCAAAATGGATTACAGATTTAAATACTGCAATCAGGCAGTATAACCAATGAACATTGCAATAGGACTAGGATTACAGAATTAGAGAACAACGTGAACAACAAGCTATCTAAAGCAGGGATCCCCAACGTGGTGTGGTGGGGTTTTTTTGTTTTTTTTAATGAGATAGTTTATACTAGCACATGTACATTCAGAATTGCTGTAGGGGAGTTTCCAGCAAGGTGCTTCCCCTGAACCGCTTCGGTCCCAACTTATTTTCATTTTTCTTGTGGGAATTTACTCATGTAAATTACAGCAGTAGAGTTATTTTCAAATCACAAACAACCTCTATGAAAGTCTTCCTAAAGTATTATTAGCAGCTCACATGCAAAAATATGAATGACAACCCAGATTATTAAGGCCTCCTAGGATTTAAATGAGAGCAAGTTTCATACAGATAAAGAAGTCTGAATACCATGACTGCTTTCATTAAGGCTCAGTATTCAAACATTCAGCCAAATTTACAAAGATCTGTATTTGTATTCTCAAATCAGTCATGTGTCTACACTGGGGGAAAACAAGAGGTTCCTGTTATAATGAAGACCAAATGAAGCAACTGAAGAAAAAAAAGGAACTCACTGAATAGTGAAGGCTCTGCTTTCTACACGTTTAAAGGGTTTTTAACCAATACCAATCAATTGCTAGCAAACAGAACAACATGCACTATTACTTCCAGGTATAAAAATGCAACAGTTCCTTAGGGCACTTTCACACATCTCAAATAATGCACTTTCAATCCACTTTCAATGCACTTTGAAGGTGGATTTTACTGTGTGAACTGGCAAAACCCACTTGCAAACAATCGTTAAGGTGCAGTGAAAGTGGATTGAAAGTGCCCTTATTAGTGTCCATTTCAATCAATGCATAGTGCAATAACATAAATCATTGAGTCTGACAAACATTCGTATTAAAACAGAAAGATCAAAACAGAATCTGTCATATGTAACTAAGTGGGAACCGTTTAACAACTGGAGAAGGAGTGCTGCTAATTAGGGTACTTCTCAGGACCAAACGAAACATGATTCATAAGACCCACAAGATTGGGATCTCCTATTTTTTAAAGGATAAGAAGACAAGCAGCTGCTGACAGTTTGGGCCCATGGCACTAGAAGGGGGCTTTGCCATTTTCTGACCTTAAATTCCTCTTCTGGAACTGCTATTCCCTCCCCCCATAGGCAATGTTTTTCAAGCAAACATTCTTTTAAAAAACTAAAGCACAACACTGATACTGACTACAGATTTTCCCCCATATTTCATCTTATTTGGACCTCTGAGCGCCACAGAACTCATGCAACATACCATTACCCGAGAGCTTCTAGAGAAAAGTCATCCAAGATGACAATAAAAAGGTAAAGGTCCCCTGTGCAAGCACCCAGTCATTCCTGACCCATGGGGTGACGTCACATCCCGACGTTTCCTAAGCAGACTTTGTTTAGGCAGGGGTGGTTTGCCAGTGCCTTCCCCAGTCATCTTCCCTTTACCCCCACCTTCCTTTTACCGACCTCGGAAGGATGGAACGCTGAGCCAACCTGGAGCCGGCTACCTGAAACCGACTTCCGTCGGGATCGAACTCAGGTCGTGAGCAGAGCTTGGACTGCAGTACTGCAGCTTACCACTCTGCGCCACGGGGCTCCTAAAAGATGACAATAGGAAAAATAAAAGAAAGGGGAGAGGAGAGAGCATGTTTCCATTATTTCAACAAGAACCCAGCATAAGAACAAACAGTACATAAATAGACTTCTACAAAGTAGCAGGATTTGTGGTTCAAGGTCACACATATCTTGCTGTTTTTGAACTCAGACAACTCGTATGAGTAAAGGGGGGAAAGCAGCCCCACAGAACGGACTCCAGTTGCAAGTTGGCCCATGTCAACCACACAACCGGCTATTTGTGTCTGAGATGAAAATTAAAATAGTTTCACAGCACACTAAACAGAAGAACATCTGAATGTGAGAAAATGCACATTTTTCAGAATGTTTACTCTCTAAATTATCTATGTAAAAAAACCATGCTCAGTATATGTACCTCAAGTTCTATTTCTGTTGACACATCTGTGCACTTACCACAGAACCAGGGTTGTGAAGGGGTTTTTTGAGCTTATTTTTGGAAGTTGAAAAACATTCACAAACTTGCAGATAAATGGATTTGAGAGTGGTGGCTGTTACTTTAGACCCTTCCCTGACTCTCAGGAGCAGACAGTCTGGGAGGGGGCACAATGCTCTCTAAATACTAGGGCCAATCTATGCTTATTTCCCGGAGCGGCAAGGCTGCAGGCTGAGTGTCCTTATCTTATTTCCACGTGGAATCCTACGTGGGAAACAATCTTCATGTAAGCAATGCATCTACATCAGAGGCAAGAAGCAGAAAATCAAAGTTTAAGTGCCAAAGTGAAACTTGTAGCAATTTCTACTCTTGGGGATCTTTGTGCTAGTTTGGCCTAGCCAGAGAGTAGCAGGTTACCAAAGGCTGGAGCTCACAGGAGGTTGAATACAGGCATTGGAACCAGTGTCCGGTTTGAGGCTTGCCTGGAGCTAGGAATCAGAGTTCAAGGCTGGACCACAGAAGCAAGGTCAATAGTCCAGTCCAAGATCCGTGGTTCTGAGTCAGAGAAAAGTCAGCATGCAGGAGCAGGGTCAGGAATCCAGTCCAAAAGTCAAAAGTCCAGGGAGTTGTCTCAGGGAAGCTTCAGCAGCAAAAGTCAATAATTCTTTTGCAGAGTTGATTTCGCAACGCTGGTTGTCCAAGGCAAGGCTTTAAGCTGGCTTCTGCTCATTGCAACCTTCATCCCCGGACGACCTGAAGTCTTCCAACCATCTCCTAACTGCGCACTGCGTCTTTTAGCCTGAAGCTCTGCCCCGCTGCCTGTGATGTTTAACTGCTTCTGGTGAGCTGGGTGGGTCATGGCTCTGCTTAGTTACAGCTGGAGCTGAGTCATCAACGTGAGCTGGTTCTGCATCTACTCTAGCAACCTCAGCAGGACTGGTGTGTTGTTCTTCCTGTTGGGGTTCAACTTGGCCTGGACTCTCAGCCAGCTGAGGTTCAGGGGGGACTGGTTCTTCCTGGCATGGCTCTTTCTCTGATGATTCCTCGCTTGACGAGGACTGGGCCACCACAATCTTCTGCAACCTTAACAGAAGTCTTATCATCTAATCATTCCCCCCAATCCCTATGCCTCTGCTAAATTTATTTAGATATTTATGTCCTGCTTTTCTCCCCAAGAACCCAAAGCAGCTTACCACATGTTTTACCCTCACAACAGCCACCTGGTGGGGTAGGTTAGGCTGAGAGTATGTGACTGGCCCAAAGTCACCCAGCGAACTTCCATGGCAGAGTGGTGATTAGAGCCTGGGTCTCCCAGATCCTAGCCTGACACCAACTGTTACACCCTACTGGCTCTCAATGGGTTCCATTCTGCACTGCAGTTGCATACTCCCAACGTGAATTGTTCGCTTGGTGTACTTTAATAGAAGATTACCAGATTCAAGAGGACACCCAAGTTCAGACTACAACATGCCACTTAGATGAAAGGTAACACTGCTCTCCAATTCCCTTCCTTGGGAGCCAATTTTAAGAGTGCCACTTTTTAAGCAGATTCAGTGCATTTTACTACTGCAGAACAATAAATAATGAAGATTTCCCCATCACTGCATATTCATGCTGGGAAATGCAACTTTACTTGTTGGTTTCTCTCTGTTACGTAACTGTCAAACCAGCCTCCATTATTATTATTATTTTTAAAAGAATGGCAATAGCAGCGATTAGTAGTAGAAAAGATTAATAGTAGAAAAGAGCCTTTATTTTAAACCATTTGTGAAACAGTACAGGCTGTTTCAGCCTGTTCTGTCCCAAGAAATTCTGAAAGAAAGAAGATGCACAGGGTCAAGAAAAGCTATGTTTATCTCCTAAATCAATGGAGGTAGAAGCACAGGCATTCTGGCAGGTTGATCTTCCTCAAGTATACTGAGGGGAAAGAGAAAAGGGAGAAAGGGGGTTGTTTTTCCCCCACTGTCCTTTCTGTAATAGCACGTTTGTGATAATTACAGTCCATGAAAACAACTTCAAATACTATGGCCCTCCAGTAGTGCCATGATTCAGCATAGAGGATAAATGTAAGTTTATGAGAAAGTCAGGAACTCAGTAGTTGCACTATTGTAATATAGGGGCATATAGGTACAATACACTGGAGTCACATTCATTTGAATGGCAGCCAAGCATATGTTAAGTACTCCCCATAGACTTATACGTTAAGTGCTACGTGCCATTAGATTTACCCCAAGCCAACACGGCTCACACTCCCTTCACAGCTTCCAGGATTTCTAGCAGAAAAAATCAATTCCAGTGTATCTTTTCAGGAAAGGATTATAACAATACTTTAGATAATTGTTTGAAACCAATTCTGGGTATCTAGCTTTTTGAAATACAGCTGTTAAAAACTATACTTTCAACCAAGTTTGCCTTTGAACGCCAGTCTGGAAATTTGTTTAAGGGGAGATTGTTCATTAAAATTTTACCTTTACAAAATTATCTCCTGGTCACTGTAGATAATTAATCTTCATAGGAGATACGATACAGAGAGAAATCAAATGTTACCTTCTTGTCTCTCATTGATTGCCCTGTTCTGCAAAAGGGTAGAATAGTGGGATCCCTATAGACTCCAAAACTTCTGCTACACAAATTATAGCAGCTGTAGAAGAGACACTGCAGTTAGCTATAAAATGCACGGAATGCAACCTGCTGGGAAGGTAGTAGGTATGATTCAGAACGCTTGGCTTACCTGAGCCATTAATGGTGTTAGAAACAAACCCAATAACATTTATGTCACACCTTCTCCTCAAAGGGGATGCAAAGTGGCTAACACAATTTTCTCCTCTACCCTCATAACACTTCCGTAAGGCAGGTTACCAACCAAAGTCACCCAGCGGGTTTCCGTGACAGAGTAGAGATCTGAACCTGGGTCACCCAGATTCTGACCACTATGAAACCCTGGCTCGCCAATAATTGCCAAAAGTAGTTCTTCCATGAGAGTACTTCTCTAAGGTTCCCTACATTACCTGCTTAATGACAATTCTCATTCAGCCATAAAAAGAACTCCAAAAAAAGCAATGTAAGGAAATCTTTCTCCTGATCAAATTAAAGGATATAATGTGTCACAATTGCACAGAATTTGGGAAGCATTTCTTGTAAGAATATAATGTTTATGTACAAAGCGGAGCATAATAAATTTTCTTCCGCCAAAAAAACCCCACTCCCATTAGAGCATAATGCTATACTCTACTGAGTAAGTAGTAGGATTTATAGGAAAAAAGGATATACAAATTCAGTTTATGCTTACTGCAAGAGCACTTTGACCGCCATTAGAATATTATGAAATGCAGCCACACCTCCTACACCTGGAGCGCTGAAGAGGAGCATCCCTAACTTTATCCTGTACTGCCCGAGGAACTTAAGATCTTCCGGTTGAGGTCAGAGGCACGGCCGCCACTCCTCCCTCACTGGGAGAGGATCCTGAAAAGCGCACATTTTTGACAAGCTGCCAAAGTCAGCCTAATTGTATGGCTCCTACTTGTTTTGCATTATCCTAAGTGTTAAGTCTGGTTAACAAAGAGACCTTGAAATCATCAAACAGTTTCTGTCAATTTCTCTCCAAAAATCCAAACATAAGGGGTCATTCAAAAGCCTGTAGCTTTCTACTGCCAAGAAAGTATTTGCCAGAGTTTGTACAGCAACCTTGAACTCAGACGCCAAGTCATTCAATTACCTATGTGATATTTTTCCCTGGGGCTGCTCAGGCAAGTTTCTACCACACCAGAAAAGGCTAGAAAGCATCTATGTGGGTCTAGATAGATGGATAGCTGAGGGCTCCGTCAAAAAAACTCTAGGAAGATGTATTCCAGGATTTGGCATGAAACCAGGAAGGGTAGTTGCAGGACATCAAGCCTTAGCAATTCATAATCCAGAGAAGAATACCAAGCTATTTCTCCCCCCTCCCCTCAATCCAAAAGACGTTACATGGCAATACGTTCTTTCCAGCCTTACCCCCATGCCCACATACTAACACATGAGGCTTGCCTGACTGCACCAAAAAGTCCAGACTAGTTTTCTATGAGAAAGAGCCAATAAGCATTCTTTCAGGCTAAGCATTACAAATATGGCACATTACATTACATGTTTGATCGAGGGCAAGAGATCAATTCTACCGCACACGCTACAAAATATTACTGACCATGATACAGTTTCCCTCTCTGACTAATGCCACCTGTTGTTTTCACACTTACTTTTAATCCTACCCCACAGTTTCACCCCAATTTCCCTGCCCAAACAGAAACCAGGCAGTAAGTAAAAATGTATTAGACGGCATTGGCAAGCAGTTAGCATGCACTCTTGTCTAAAAAAAACCAACCCCCCCCAAAAAAAAACCAGGCAAACAGAAATATGCAGTTAACCTTCTGAATTGTTTAGCCCATAACTTAGATCAGGGGTGTCAAACATGAGGCCCGCGGGCCGGATCTGTCCTCCAGAGGGCTTTTATCCAGCCCGCAGAGCCAAGGCACCTAGTCCCCCTTTCCCCCCCCTCCCCCAGCCTTTTCTGGGCTTCCCGGGGCCCGTGCATGGCCGGGGAGGGAATGGGGAAGGCTTCTGCCCAGTTGTGCAGGGCCGCGTGTGTGGCCAGGTGTGGGGGGAAGGCTTCTGCCCGGTTGTGCCGGGCCGCGTGCGGGGGGAAGCTTCGGCCCGGTCATGCCGGGCCACAGGGCTGCATGTGCGGCCTGGGGGGGGGGGCTTTGGCCCGGTCATGCAGGGCCGCATGCGCGGCCAGGTGTGGGGTGGAAGGCTTTTCTCTTTTCTCCCTTTTTCTGTCACTCTCCTTTTTTTTCTCTGTATCCCTCCCTCCTTTTCTTCCTTCCTCTTTTATTTATGTGCACATGACCCAGCCCGACCAAGTGACATTTATGTCATATCTGACCCTCCTAACAAATGAGTTCGACACCCCTGACTTAGATATTTCCACAGCAGGTAGTGACAGGAATCTTCATCTTCACTTCTACACACATTTGTCAATCTCAACCACAAAAATACTGTCTGCTCTTTCCATGGCAACAGCATTAGCACTACCACCACACACATTTAATGTTAAGTTTCAAGGAAACTGTGGGTATTCTAGGTTTAATGTTCATCCTCTTTTTAATCAAAATTAGGAACTAATGTTGTGCTGTTGCAGCAGTTATTCAAATTTCTTTCCTAAAATTTTAAATACACAGTATTCATTTTCTTTTCCCTCTGTAATACCAAGCATGTACATCTACCCTGAACTCCAACAATACTATTTTAATGTTAAGTGTTAGTAAGTCTTTACCACTTCCTCTACTGCTCCTGTCACACCAAGTCCATTAAAAAAAACAAGTTAAAAATCCAGCTTCCCTTGTAGAATAAGTGAGATTGTTAACAACCAGAAGATGGAGGAAAGACAGCTTAATCTGTCCTAAATTTGTAAATTCATTACAATAGTCAAATGTACACATCTTGTACTGATCTTCTCTTTTAAGCATTGGTATACTCTTTTAAACTTTGGATAGCTGAGGTGCCCAATCTCATCAGATCTCAGAAGCTAAGCAGGGTCAGCCCTGGTTATTATTTGGATGGGAGACCACCAAGGAATACCACAGTGGCTATGCAGGCAATGGCAAACCACCTCTAAACCTCTCTTGCCTTGAAAACCTTACAGGGTCGCCAAAAATCAGCTGTCACTTGACTGCTTCAGAAATATGAATAATATGCATCTAATATTGACTGGATAGGATATGGGCCCTGTGGCGCAGAGTAGTAAACTGCAGTACTGCAGTCAAAAGCTCTGCTCACAACCTGAGTTCAATCCCGACAGAAATCAGTTTCAGGTAGCCGGCTCAAGGTTGACTCAGCCTTCCATCCTTCCCAGGTCGGTAAAATGAGGACCCAGCTTGCTGGGGGTAAAGGGGAGATGACTGGGGAAGGCACTGGCAAACCACCCCGTAAACGTCAGGATGTGACGTCACCCCATGGGTCAGGAATGACCCGGTGCTTGCACAGGGGGCTACCTTTACCTTTAATATTGATAGTCTGCAATGGATTTTGTCCCACTGCAACAATAAGGATTTAAATGTAAGGTTGTAAGTAGTGGCAAAATGTACTTTTAAAAAAGTAACAATGGAGTTCCATACAGTTGGAATTCATCTGTGACGAGAAGATTCACTGTAGTTAAGAATGCTTACGTACACAGCAAAGTTAGCTTAAGTTATTGAGTAAGGAAGGCAATGAGCTTTTTCTTAACTTCTGTTCCACATGCCATATAAAAAGAAACATGCAGCAAACACACTTTTTGTATAATTAATAACTACAGACTATTAAATTTAAGCATAAAGAACAAGAGCAAGTGTTAACTGTTCCTTTTTTAAAAAAATGTTAGATGTTAAGGGTCTACTCTAAGTGCCATTTCTTTGAGCACAACACAGAACATTAAGTGGGTTAAGGAGGAAGTGAATGCAGAGTATATTGTGACCAGTCAGTATGTGACAGCTGGAGAAACGCTTGACAGCAGCAGCTGCATACATTCTATAGCACAACTCAGAACACAAAGCAACTTATGTCTACCTTATTCTGATGTCCATGCTACTTGGATTTTCCCCTCCCATTTAATTACAGGGATTTGGATCTTCCAAGGAGTTCAACAACTATGTGCCTCTTAGGATGCATCTGCACTAAGCACATTAAGTTAAAATAACCCAACTTTCTTCTAACAGGGCATAATGCAGTATCCCCCCCCCAATTGACATCTGAGGCACATTTCTTCTCTGAACTAAAGGTGAAGAAATGTTAAAACTTACCTGCATTCCAAAGAACCCAACCACTGTGCTTCACACAGACTCACTGACTTGAGTGTACTTGGCTGGAAGAAGGCAAGGGCAGAGAAATGAAGGTGGGAGACATACAGCAGGCAGCCTCCTCTGAGGGCAGGTGTTTTGTTCTCCCAGAGGAAATTTTAATTTCTCATGGCATGCTATTGGCCCTCATAGCACTTTAGTACCGAGTCTGCAAAGCATTGGCTTAATTATATTTTGAAAATTGTGCTCCTGAAGGTGAACCCAAGAATGACCGACAAAGAAAAAACGGCAGCTATAATTCATCTACTGTAACATGGTGTTAAGCTCCATGCTATGTATATTCAGAGGAATTCCTGTCATTCACAGAAAAGCAACAGAAGTAAGGCCCAGAAAGAAAACTGGAAAATTTAGGAAAAGATCCTATCTTTCCTTCCCAATTATTCCAGAAGGAATCCTGAAAGTTTGGATGAATACTAAAGAACTCCTGTGAAATACTCTTTTGGAATGAGTTGAATACTTTTAAATACAATGATTCATTCACTCAAGATGTATACTATACAGATTTTACATAAAACAATTTTGTCCACAATTAAGTTGATACAATGTCTATAATGTTACTGAAGCTGTGCATTAAAGTCTTCACCTTGATATCCAAAATACTACTAAACCTAGTATGAGTGTTTGAGACTGTTTCTGTCTAAATACACTCTTTTCTTAACTACAAAATTTGTGTTTTCTATTTTTAACTTTTAGTTTCTCCTGTTTCTCAGATGGCAAAAACTGAGGAAGCATAAGGTGCTCACTCTCTGGTATTGGATATATTCACAATTATCCTTGGATAATTGTGGTATTTATATTTTGAAATTTCATAAATATGGCAGATAGCATGTAAAACTGTTCTGTGTTATAAATGATAAATTTTGTTGTTAGCAGTAAAATCGTTCAGGGTTGATAAAGTAAATACTGCATATATTTCTATTCCCCCCCCCCTTACAGTTTTTTCCTATGGCTTCCAAACTTACAGAGATTTTACGTCTCTAGGTATACTTCCAATATGGTAAAAATAATGTCTCTCTATTGTGTTTTAACTGCAAGCTTAGAGCTACCCTGAAAGCTGGCTGAGACAAACAGATAGATAGCTCATCATCGCACAGGACCAACAGGTCTGATGAGGTACAGCCAGTCAAATCTGTGCTCCTCACCAACTTTACAGGGGAAAGAGAAGGGGTGGACTGTGGTATCACATGGAGGTTAGAGAGTCTCTCAGCCTCCGGGGCTCTGAACACATGGCAGAAACCTTCTTTCCCTGTTCCCCAGATCTTTGATGAGTGAGAGGTGATGGGCCAAACTTCCCCAGCCTCATTGCACATTTGTTGTTCTTCAAGCCAAGGAGGAAGGTGAGGAATCTTGCCAGAATAGTTTTTGCTAATAAGAACACAAGAAAAGCCATGCAGGATCAGACCAAGACCCATCAAGTCCAGCAGTCTGTTCACCCAATGGCCAACCAGGTGCCTCTAGGAAGCCCATAAGCAAAATGACTGCAACAGCTAGAAGATGCATTTCTGGGTTCCTAGACCTAGCTTCAACCTCTTACCCTAATATCAACATCACCTCCAATAGCGAGTAGCCTATTTTTAACATATATGTGTGATATTAACTTAGTCATTTGTACAAGAGAATACAAAAATAGGTTGCCGCATTATTCCTGATCTCCCATCCACCCACCCACAAAACAATCCTGGAAATCACTGTTTACATCTGTGAAGTAGAAAAGAGCAAGAGTCCAGTAGCACCTTAAAGACTAACAAAAATATTTTCTGGCAGGGTATGAGCTTTCGTGAGTCACAGCTCACTTCTTCAGATACAGGTATCTGAAGAAGTGAGCTTGAGACTCATGAAAGCTCATACCCTGCCAGAAAATATTTTTGTTAGTCTTTAAGGTGCTACTGGACTCTTGCTCTTTTCTACTACTGCAGACAGAATGGCTACCCACTGTGAATTATCTACATCTGTGAAGTGAAATTCAAGCACCTCCCCTAATACATTTATCTTCCTATTTCATCTGAGTTCATTCTGTGCATCGTAGTCTTCCTCCCTTCTGCTCTTCCACTAAACTAGCAATAAGTGTACTAGCATCAACTCTGTAAAAATGCATGGTAATTTCAATACAGGGTGTGCAGGGCACAGTTGCCAGGCAGTAACACAAAGTAACTACTAATGCACACATAAGGGTACCAGGCCCCACCTTCAAATTAATCTGGGGTTCAATGCAGAACTGAACCTACAGGATATCTACCACTGAAACAAGAAAGATTAAGTACTGAAGTACCACGATTAGTTAAAAGCAAATTGTGACAAGTGGGGGGACCAGCAAAGACCTGAAGGGGGCATATCATTTATCCCTCCTCCACTACTTCCTCTTTCCTTGCTCTGAAAGCCCCTATAGCCTCTCCCCTTTTCCTGCTTCCTTCCCACCACCAGCCAGCCAACCATTATTTAGCCTCCACTATCAGCCTCTCTCTGGGAAAACCCTGTGCAGCGCTAGCTGCCAGTTACACAAGGCTAGCCACCAAGCCCAGTTGTGCAGTGGGGAACCTACAAGGACTTATTTGGGACACCTCACTTTCCACTGTATCCCTCTCCCCACACTATTACCTCTTTCGCTCCTCTTGGCAGCCCCATATCCTCACTTTACCATGCTTCCTTTTCTCCTTCCTACTCACCACCATTTTAACTGCCTTCCTCGGTCTTCAACTATACTTGTTATTTATTCACTTCATTTATATCCTGCCTTTCCCCACGCTATGACCCCAAAGAAGCTTATACCATTCTCCCTTCACTTTATTCTCACAACAATCCTGTGAAGTAATTTCAATACAGGGTGTGCAGGGCACAGTTGGCACAGGGTACGTTTAGCCTGAAGAGGAGAAGACTGAGAGGGGACATGATAACCATCTTCAAGTACTTGAAGGGCTGTCATATAGAGGAAGGTGCCGAGTTGTTTTCTGTTGCCCCAGAAGGTCAGACTAGAACCAAATGGGTTGAAATTAAATCAAAAGAGTTTCTAGCTAGACATTAGGAAGAATTCTCTAACAGTTAGAGCAGTTCCTCAGCGGAACAGGCTTCTTCGGGGGGGGGTGCTCCTTCTCTAAAGGTTTTTAAGAAGAGGTTGGATAGCCATCAGTCAGCAATGCTGATTCTATAACTTTAGGCAGATGATGAGAGGGAGGGCATCTTGGCCATCTTCTGGACATGGAGTGGGGGTCACCGGGGGTGTGGGGGGAGGTCGTTGTGAGTTCCCTGCATTGTGCAGGGGGTTGGACTAGATGACCCTGGTGGTCCCTTCCAACTCTACGATTCTAAGTAGATTAGGCTGAGAGTGTGTGACCGGCCCAAACTCACCCAGCAAGCTGCCCTGGCAGACTGGGGATTCAAACATGAGGCTTCCAGACCCTAGTCCAACACTATAACCATTGCACCACACTGGCTTTTGTGGAACGGCTGCTGTTGAGCACTAGCAAGCAGCCAGGTCGGGGTGAGTCATGCAAATCATAGTCCTAGAATAATAATGTATTATTATAAGGCAGTAGCAAGTAGCCCCATAGATACAGCTAGGCCTGTCTCAATAAGTCCTCCCTCAAAGGTCAAAACAGCCCTGGAAAGAGCCCTCCCCCTACATTATATTGACAGAAACCAAGGCTTGTTGTGCTAGTACTGTTGTGGTTATCTAGCAAATGCCACAATAGCCAATGAGCAGGCATTCATTTCCTAACAGTACAGGGTCTTTTATTTGAGGGAGGTTAATCCCCACCTGAATTTTTTGCTTAGATTTCAGATTTTTCTACAAATTTGGGTTCTCTCTTTAGTTTGTAGAATCATCTGTCTTATCTGTTCAAGGTCTCAAACTCCAGATTTAAGTATCCACTGATTATGGGGACATAACAAGGCGTAAGAATTTGCATAGAAATAAAAAACAATTATTCTCAACACTGTACATTTTCTGAGACTGCTGAATAGTTGCTTTCAAGATGTTACAGAACTGAAACAAAGAGGGAAGATATCTGTGACCCAGTTTTCAAAAGCAACACGGATAGTATTATTTCAGAAAACAAGCAGATGCTCACATGCTTGGATGTGCTTGTTCTTTTAAGGGATGCTAGATCACCTGCTGGTTCAGCGCATGTCCTATTCATTGGTCGTGAGCAGAGATCTGATTTTTCAATAATTAGTTGGACAGTTTGTTGATCTGTTCATGAGTGTTCTGTAGGTGGTTTCGCGGTAGTCCTTACTAGCCATGCAGTACAATGCAGTTGGTTCTTCATGCATGAGCATTCTCACACAGCCTGACTTGAGTTCGACTCCATCCTTTCTGCGTAACTGCTCTGGCCCAGCAAGCAGTTGTTTAAACAATCAGATAATTCACCAATCATAAATCAGTCATCAATAAGTGTTGTGCTTCAATAAAATGCTACCCTTCGGTGTTTGTCTAAATAGCCCTTACTGATAACAGCAGTCAATCCATTTGAATCGGCAGTACCTTTGTTCAAGCGCAGTTTTGAGGAAACCCAATGCAAACTTGTTTGGTATGTATTTGCAGCTTGTCAGCATGAATGGAACAGACTGAGTTCCGCTCAGACAGGGTGATCTATCTACAAATAACATGCCAAATGAATGATGAAACAAGAACGCCATGGAAGGGCCATGCCACAGAGCTAACATGGCTGCCTCTCCCAGCAAGGTTAAGGTCAAGAAAGGCAACCAAGTAAGAACACAAGGGCAGCCCTGCTGGATCATTCCAATGGTCCATCTAGTCCAGCATCCTGTTTCACACAGCCACCACCCAGTTCTTCTAGAGGTCCAACAGCATGGCACACAGGCAGAGGAGGCCTTCCCCTAATACTGCTTCCAGGCACTGGGATTCAGAGGTTTACTGCCACAAATGTGGAGGTTCCCTTTAGCCACTATGGCTAGTAACCACTGACACATCTATCCTCCCTGACTCTTGTCTAATCACCTTTTAAAGCCTATGCCTGTGGCCATCACTATATCCTCTGACAACAAATTCCACTAGAAGTCCCAGATTCTTCAAGCTTTCCTCATAAGAAAGAGACACCATCCCCTTAATCATCTTGGTTGCCCTCTTCTGTATTTTCTGGAGCTCTGCAGTGTCCTTTTTGTGATACGGTGAACAGAACTGCACACAGTAGTTCTATACAGGGCATTATAATATAATATATATCATATTTTCAGTTTCTTTCCTAATAATCACCACCATAGCATTGAAAGTTCTCCTAGATCATTTAACAGAACACAGGGGTGTCTCAATCGCAAATCTGTGCTTTGCAAATTTAGATACCCCATTTCCATACAGTTATCACAGAATTTAGCTTGCCTGTACACAGAACTTTAACACAACATAAATATGGCACTCTTCCTCCTGCACCATCTGAAGAGAAGTGTGAGTCAGATGTAACAAAGCTGTTTCCATCCCAGTACTAGATGACCTTAGGGAAAATTCACTGCTACTCAGAATCCATTTTCCAATCTGTAAAGTAGAGATCAGCCTCAGTTGTTGTAAAGACAAGTGAGATAAGGATTATAAAGAAGATGTTTTTAAGAAACTGAAACCCTGCACAACATGGCAACTGTAAAAACAGAAGACTGTTTGTTTTCCACTTTTGCAGATATACATCCAAGTTCTTTTCTCTTCCCACAACAGAACTTAAATTGATGCTAATCAACAATTCTAAGTATCCCCGTGGGCTTTCTGCCAATACCCTCAAAGGATTTGTATCAGCACTGTTGTAACTTTATATTTTGTGACTACAACCACAGTTAAATTGCTTGCCACTGATATTAATCTCCATAGGACACTACCCTGCCAATGCAGAGCTCAAATAAAAGGCGAAGCACCCACCATTATCATAAATTCTTAGCCTTTTGCTCCCACAATACATGAAATAAACCCAACACCAATTTATGCATCTAAGCGACTCTAGCTCACAGAAGATGATGCTACAACATGTCTTTATGGCGCCACAGAACTGTTATACTAAAAACAAGAGAACCCCACAGCTATCCTGTTGGAATTTACAACCACACCGGATGCAAACGGCCAGAGTCAGCATCCAGACAGTGTAATCTATGGAAACTATAGAAGTCTGAATGGTAATCTCTGAACTGCAGCTTCAGCCATGCAGGGATAAACTAATTATCTCCATCCACTGGCAAAGATCCACCAATAAGCCTAACAGAATAGGATAACAATTATTTTAACCCCAGCATTTCAAACAAGGCGAGCCATTCAGATCTTCACTTCCATGCAACACCAGAGATTCAAGCGGATAAATAAATCCAACATGTAGTCAGCTATAAACAGACTTTTAACTCAAACCAGGGCTAAGCTGTAAGTGGACGCTTATTATTGTACTTTGGCTCTCATTTTCAGCTTTATTAGTCTGGAACCTGTAGTGACATCAGAAGAAAGCCTGAGCAAAAAACAACAACCCTATTTTGGCCTTTTACAATGCATTTATTTACAATCCTTTAGATTATAAGTAGCAAGGGACTGTTTTGGAGTACAAGATCTATCAAGTATTCCATACTCAGATTCATCTTAATAATGTAACAGCACAGAGAACAAGCATATCGCTTTAATTTCTCTTTTTACAGGGCTGGGGAATTGTTGTTAACAATGGTCAGAGTATGAGAAAAAAGCAAGAGGTATGTGTTAAGAGTAGCCACTCCCTTGATAACAGCTGTCATAAACTGGAACCTCATTTCTCCTATAACCTACTTATCAGACTTGCTTTGCTATTCAGACTACCAAATTGTATCACAGTCTCCATCTAAGCTATAAACATATTTTTTACAGAATTTGAGTTACATTTCATGAAAAGCTTTCCTTTAAAAAAAAAAAGCATGGAAAACACAACTTGAACAAAAGCAGACATGAGGAAAAGCAGGAGTAAGGGTGAACACGCTATAGAAGAAAAGCGGAATGATTTACTTGAGCTCATACTCTGCTCTCTCTGTTCCATCCCACTTAGCAATGTAAGAGCAATTCTATGTTTAAAAAAATTAAGCACACTCCAAGATCAGTTTGGAGGACTAGGTGATCATGCACTTCTCATTAAAAGCCAGAGTCTTCATTAGAACATGGTCCGAGCTTTTTGAACACTTTTAGAAACAGCTTTGTCAAGAAGTGACATGGGACAACTGCTTCAGGAACCAGATTCCAACAGAGAAGGGGCATTTCCATGCTCCAGATTTCCACCATTTGGTCTTTTTTAAAAAAAAGAGAGAGAAAGAGCAGCAGCTCCAGCCCACACCAGAAGATGGTTATGAGGAGAGGACTGCAGAGAGCAGGGAGGTACTCTTATTCTGCTCTAGATGCACAAACACTGGAGACCAGCACAGAATACATCCACATGCCCATACAGAACAAATGTTTTCCACATCTATCTGGCCTAACATGAGCTGAGTACAATACAGATGAGATATTTTTTACCAGATGCCACACAGACAAAGAACGCTCCAAAGAGGCATGAACAATCCCAATTGACGCCGAAGTAAAGCCAGGTGGTAGCTTTAATGCCACTGTTGTTAGTTCCGTCAGTGCTGATCATCTCTGTCGAACCGTTCGACTATCTTGGGCACAGCCAGACCACCTCTATTCTCCTCCCCTCAGTACAACACGACTTTAACTGCCTTATATGGCTTTACTGCATGTGCTATTTGCCTGACTCCAATTTGGTCCTTTCGTGCAAGACCAAAAAAACATACAGCCTAAACAGAAAGCACCATAAAAGAATCCTACATCAAAGTTACAACTTTGTTTCAACAGGACAACCCTTTCATCCTACCTGTTCAATACATGCAAGCACCCACAGAATCTAGATGCACTGAACGGACTGGTTTAAGTTGTTCCTCAAAGATCGAACTCAAAGAGTTACCATCAGAGACCAGTTATTTTCCTTTCCTTTATCCCTTAGAAGTTCCTTGATCCATTGATCTTGAGCAGCATAAATCTAATGTTTGAGGGATATAAGGACTGAAATAAATCTTGCCAATGACAATGTAGCCTTGAGATCCCTCTCACTTCATTAAAAAGGCATTATGTCAGAGACAGAGGCATTAGAGTTATACGTTAAAAGGGGAGAGATATAACGTGATAGAAGTTCCTCGAAAAAGCGGCATTCCAAGAGGGCATGAGCTAATGAATCAAAAGACCAGAAGAGCAAGGACAGGTCATGTCTGGGTATGGTATGTTCAAAATTCTGCACTGCATAACCATAGAGGGGTTAGCATTCAGTCTAGCTAAACAGAAGGCTCTAGAGAGACGAGCTGTCAGATAATAAGTAAAAGTGGCGTGGTGGTGGTATTCCAAAAAACTGAGATGAACAAACGTGGCGAGCACGAAAAATAGTGCTATTATAATCAAACTCTTTAATGTGTTTTAATTTTGGTGAAAGCTTCAGTTTTCCCAAGATCTAATAACATATCCTGTGAGAAGACCAGTTATTTCCAGTGTGGAATCTGTCCAGTCGGGTTCCTCATCCAACCCCCACCATTGTATTCAAATCTCTCTATATTTCTCCCTTGGGAGAAATTATTCGTACTTTTGGAATTAGATGCCATCAGTATGCTGATGCCACCCAGCCCTGTAGCTCTCTATCCAAATAACCTGGTGATGTGGCAGAGGCCTTGAGTCACTACCTGACTGCTGTGGTTAAACAGCTGAGAGCAAACAAACTGAAACTAAACCCCGACAAGGTGGGGGTAATGCTGGTTGGGAAGACTGAGGTCTTGAAGGACATGGATGCTTCCCACTTTTGATGTAGTTCAACTAACCCTCGCTGACTTGGTTAAGAGTCTATAGGTTGTGCTGGACACAGAATTATTGCCAGAGAAGCAAGTTAATTCAGCCACACAAAAATATTTTTTCCTCCAACTTAGTGTAGCTTGGAAGATAGCACACTACCTTGACTCAGCTGATCTGGCCACCTGGATCCACAATGCCATGGTGACATCAAGACTAGACTACTGTAATGCACTCTTCATAGGTCTCTGCTTGGAATGAACTCAGAGGCTCCAGTTGGTGCAGAAAGCTGCAGCTTGGTTATAATTGGGAACTGGGCAAAGAATGCTGATTACATCAACTCTGCAGTCATTCCATTGGCTATCCATCAGTTACCAAGCTCAATTGAAGGTACTGGCTATCACATATGGTCTTGGATTCTCGTATCTGCAAGACCACCTTTCCAACACTGCGACAACTTTGCTCATCTGAGCAGGGCCTTCTCTAGATGCCTCCCTTCTAACGGGCAGGATCAACAACTACCTAGACACATGTCTTCTCTGCACTTCTGAAGAGGTAAAAAATGCTCCCATGCGCTGCATTTCTCAAACTATGTAAAACAGAATTATTCAAGAAGGCATTTTCATAGAAGAAACAGGATTGCATCATAACAGATTGGGCCAGGAAAAGGCGTTGTTTATCCATTGATGTAATATCATGTTCTGCATTGTTTAACATGTCACGTTTAATATGTATGCTTTGTTTAAACGACAGCTCCATTTCAAATTTCTGCAATTCCTAGTCCTATTACATTGCTTATTAAATGTATTCTTATTGATTTACATTGTGGAATCCACCTTCAATCTCTGAGAAAGGCAAACTATAAAAACACATAAAAAACAGGAGTGTCCAATCCACTCACCCACCTCAAACTTCTTATAGATGTACCCTAAATTTACACTACTTCAGATTTCTATAAAATGTTTTTTCTTTTAAAAAGTCACCTAGCTTCACTTGACCAAATACTGTTTACCTGCACTTGTTCCAGACTCTTCTCATCTCACCACATTCAGTGGCATGTGTTTTACCTCGGGCTGGGGATACCCTTCAGGGCAACAATGTGTGTTAACAAGATCTAGGGGTACAGGTGTACCGTAAGCTGCATATGAGCAGTCAGTGTGATGCAGCGGCAAAAAAGGCTAATGTGGTCTTGGGGTGTATCAATAGAGGCATAACATCCAAATTGAAAGATGTCGTAGTCACGCTGGACAACTCATTGGTCAGGCTGCACCTGGAGTACTGTGTACAATTCTGGAGGCCTCACTTCAAAAAGGATGTGGACAGAATTGAGCAGGTGCAGAGGAGAGCGATGAGGATGATCAGGGGCCTGGAGACCAAGCCCTACGAGGAAAGGCTGAGGGAGTTGGGGCAGCCTGGAGATGAGAAAGTCAGAGTTCATTATTGCTCTCTTTAAGTATCTGAAAAGCTGTCACTTAGAGGAGGGCAGGGAGCTGTTCCTGTTAGCAGCAGAGGGTAGGACTCGCAATAATGGGTATAAATTATGGGCAGAAAGGTCCTGGCTGGACATTAGGCATTTTTTTTAATAGCGAGAGTAGTTCAGTAGTGAAATCGGCTGCCTAGGGAGGTGGTGAGCTCCCCCTCTCTGTCGGTCTTTAAGCAGCAGCTGGACAAACACTTGTCATGGATGCTAGGCTGATGCTGCATTGAGCAGGGGGTTCGACTAGATGGCCTGTATGGCCCCTTCCAACTCTATGATTATTTGAATATATGATTCTATGTCAGTATGGAATGGAGTCCAATTCCCTCATGTCTTTTCACCACAATTGAGTATTCTTGATACATGTAAAAAAATTATAACTTAAAAAGCAGCACTTCAGGCAAGGCAATTTTATTTATATATCATTTATGATTTGCTGCCAAGGGAGAAATGAATTCTCACAGAAGTGAGTTCTAATTTGAGCCTGATCTACATTTTTTTGAGAAACGGTTTCTCCCCCATCAGGGCCCTTGTTCGATGTCTGTTTCTGTGTGCCACTTTAAGGGCCGGGGGGGGGGGGAGGGCTGCAAATTTATCCTCAGAAGCCACTGCAACTGAAGAGAGGGTGCTGCCTAAAATACTAATCCCCCCCCCCCCGAATTCTGAATGCCTCCCGACATGCGTAGATTACCTAACATTGGGCATATGGGCCACACTGTTAAAAAAAACGACTGACTTAAGAGCAGCTGGTAACTCCTTAACCTTCTGCCTTCTCGTTTTTTGCCTTTTCATTTTTTGGCTCAACAAGGTACAGAAGAAGAAGAGTTGGTTTTTATATGCCGACTTTCTGTACCATTTAAGGGAGACTCAAAGCGGCTTACAATCACCTTCCCTTCCCCTCCCCACAACAGACACCCTGCGAGGTGGGTTGGGGCTGAGAGAACATGACTTGCCCAAGGTCACCCAGCTGGCTTCATGTGCAGGAGTGGGGAAACAAATCTCCACCGCTCCAAACCACCGCTCTTAACCACTACAGCCCGCTGGCTCTCTGTGTGCTGCCCTTTCTCGGGAGTGTTTGCACCCATATGAGAACTCTCTCACACACAACACAAAGGACAAGCATCAAGAGTTAAAACACAGCAAACACTTCCTGTTAGAGAAGCGAACCTGGAGCTATTTGCACACTGACAGTGCCAAAAGTAAATTGAAGAGGGAGAGGCACTTTACCACATTATATTTGCATGCAAGAATGTCGTTTCCTCAAGTATGAGTTCAGCAAAGTTAAACATCTATACTAACATAAAAAACCTTACTGGGCTACACACGGTGCTCGTTTTAAGGACAGCGATAAAGCGAACGGACCCGTTGTAAACAAAGATTTTTTTTGGGGGGGGGGGACTCCCAAAAGGACATATTTTCTTTTCGACCATATACTTCTAGGTGAAGCTCCCACAAGCATCAGCTGGCCGTTTTTGCCTGGATCCCGTGTGTGCTTAGCAGGGCCGGTGCTACCATTAGGCGAGCTAGGTGGTCGCCTCGGACGCAGACCTCAGAGGGACGCAGAACTGGCCTGAGGGGCACAGTTTTAAACAAATTAGTTTCTTGAAAAAATGCAACTGACAATTTTTAAATGTTAAGGTTAGTACCACAACAGTGCTATGGAAGGTAATTAATTATAACGTCGTATAAAAAGTTTTGTAGGAATGCATCAGGCTTTTATTTCCCCCCAAAAACATCTGTTTTAGAAAATTGGTTAGCAATGGGGGGGGGGCACAAGTAGTTAGCCTTGCCTAGGGCGCAAAAAGGACTAACACCGGCCCTGGTGCTTAGGTCATTTACTCATGGGAGGATTTGCCTTGGATTGGCCACTCTCTAGATGCACATTTTCCCCATCCGAATGCTCAAAACTCAACCATAAGCCCCCATGCAGAGTTTGGAGAATTTGGATTGGGGGGGGGGAAATGTGTATCTAAAAGAGGGGCAAATCCAAGGCAAAACCTCCCACGCATAAATGGCCTTCGTCGAAAGAAAATCCCACGGAGTTAAAGGCCATTTATGCGTGGGAGGTTTTGCCTTGGATTTGCCCCTCTTTTAGATACACATTCCCCCCCCCATCCGAATTCTCCAAACTCAACAGGTAGCCCCCCCTAAAGGGTTTGGAGAATTCGGATGGGGGAAAGGTGCCTCTGGAGAGTGGCAAATCCAAGGCAAAACCTCCCAGGCCAAAGAGGACCTACTGCCCAAGAAGCATAGAGGCACAACCGCGGCGCCGGGGTGGGTGGGTGGTGAAACCACTTGCCCAAGGTCGCGCAACAAAACGCCCTTACAATGCCCTTACACTTCTTCGAAGTGAGCTGTGGCTCATGAAAGCTCATCCCCTATCAGAAAACATTTTTGTTAGTCTTTAAGGTGCAACTGGACTCTTGCTCTTTTCTACGACTGCAGACAGACTAAAGGCTCACAAAAGCTCATACCCTGCCAGAAAATATTTGTGTTAGTCTTTAAGGTGCAACTGGACTCTTGCTCTTTTCTCCTCCTGCAGACAGACTAAAGGCTCATGAAAGCTCCTACCCTGCCAGAAAACATTGTTGTTAGTCTTTAGGGTGCAACTGGACTCTTGCTCTTTTCTACTCCTGCAGACAGACGAAAGGCTCACGAAAGCTCCTACCCTACCAGAAAATACTTTTGTTAATATTTAAGGTGCAACTGGACTCTTGCTCTTTCCTACTCCTGCAGACAGACTAACACGGCGACCCACTGGGAACTAACGTCTCAAGTGACCAACCAACGACCCGCCAATGGGACTCCGGAGCTGTTGCTTCAGCAGCCCCCAGACCAGCAGGGCTGGGCGGAGGATTCCTGCCGCCAGGCCCCAGGAGCGCTGCCGCCAGCTGCAGCCAGCAGCCCCTCCCTCGACACCCCTCGGGGGGGGAGGGGAGAGCCGGGCGATCAGGCAGAGCCCGAAGCTCCGGCTCCCCCCTCCCCGCTGCAAAGGGAGCTCCGGGCCAGGCCGCGCAGGGGACGGGGAAACCCTGCCCAGGCGCGCGCGCGACGGACGCCCCACCCGCCCCGCGGAGGGGAGGGGGGAGCCGGCCGTCTGGCGGAGCTCCGGGGAAATGGAAGCCCCCCCCCCGCCGCCTTGCCCTTCCCCCTCACCTGGATGAACTGGATGGTGAGGGCGGACTTGCCCACGCCGCCGCCGCCCACCACCACCAGCCGGTACTTTTCCTGCCCCGGGCCGTCTCTGCAGCCCGCGGCCATCGAGGAGGAGCCCCCCTCCCCAGGCCAGGCGGGAGGGGGGGCGGCGGGGGGCGCTGCGGCGAGGCCGGCCTCCCCGTGCGGCCGCGGGGGTCGCCGCGCGCCAAGGGACTCCGGCGAAAGGGAGGCGCGCGGGGCTCGCAGGCGGCGGCTGCCAGCCGGATACTCCTCCTCCTGTGCGCGGCCGCTCTCCGCGGACTGGCCGCCTCGGCGCGCGGCCCTCCAGGACAAATGGCCGTCGAGGGGCGGGGGGCAGGCGTGGCAACCGCATGAATATTCATCCGGGGGGCGGGGAGCCGGTTTCCATCCGAGCTCCTGGGTGGGTCCAAACTGGGATGCGCCGCGGCGTTTACGCACGGATGGGTGGGAGACCTGGGGCGAAAACGCACGGTCGCTTGAGCCTCCTTTCTTCCCTGTTCCAGCCAGGATTCAGCCAGGATCGAACGCACGACCGTGCGTTCGATCCTGGCTGAATCCTGGCTGGAACAGGGAAGAACGTTCGTGCGTTCGATCCAAGAACGTTCGTGCGTTCGATCCAAGAACGTTCGTGCGTTCGATCCAAGAACGTTCGTGCGTTCGATCCTGGCTGGAACAGGGAAGAACGTTCGTGCGTTCGATCCAAGAACGTTCGTGCGTTCGATCCTGGCTGGAACAGGGAAGAACGTTCGTGCGTTCGATCCTGGCTGAATCCTGGCTGGAACAGGGAAGAAAGGAGGCTCAAGCGACCGTGCGTTTTCGCCCCTGGGCCGAATCCATCGTCCAGCGCGATTCCAGAAACTAATCATTGGATTAGTAAAATATTGTCGAAGGCTTTCACGGTCAGAGTTCATTGGTTCTTGTGGGTTATCCGGGCTGTGTGACCGTGGTCTTGGTATTTTCTTTCCTGACGTTTCGCCAGCAGCTGTGGCCGGCAGCTTCAGAGGAGGAACAATGAAGGACAGGGTCTCCAATGATTAGTATAAAATTCAAAAAGAAAAAGAAAAAAAGATCCTGCATTTTATTGTCGAAGGCTTTCACGGTCCAGAGTTCGTCGGTTCTTGTAGGTTGTCCGGGCTGCGTGACCGTGGTCTTGGTATGTTCTTTCCTGATGTCTCAAACACTCATACTAGGTTTAGTAGTATTTTTGGATATCAAGGGGAAGACTTTTAATGCGCAGCTTCAGTAACATTATAGGCATTGTATCAACTTAATTGTGGACAAAATTGTTTTATGTAAAATCTGTACAGTATACATCTTGAGTGAATCAATCATTGTATTTAAAAGTATTCAACTCATTCCAAAAGAGCATTTCACAGGAGTTCTTTTAGTTGTCAAAGGCTTTCAGGGTCAGAGTTCATTGATTCTTGTAGGTTGCCCGGGCTGTGTGCCCGTGGGCCTGGCATTTTCTTTCCTGATGTTTCGCCAGCAGCTGTGGCAGGCATCTTCAGAGGAGCAACACTGAAGGACAGTGTCTCTCAGTGTCAAGTGTGTAGGAAGAGTAATATATAGTCAGAAAGGATCAAAGGTAATGTGCTAACCATTGTCCTGTAAGTATCAAGATAATGTGCTAATGAGGGTGTGGTATGTTAATATGGAACCATTGTGTCCTGACCTGTTAATGAGTGAAATCCAAAGCTAATCTGCATGGCCATTGTGGACTGTAGTCTGCATTTTGTTTATTGGGAATTCCTGAAAAGAGTTTGGATGAATATGATAAAGTTATATGTCAATGTAGTTTTGCCGCAGCAAGAATTATAACAGCAAAAAAATTGGAAACAAGTAAATAAGCCTTCAATTAAGGACTGGAGAGAGAAATTGTGGTTGTGTATGCGGATGGCCAAACTTACAGAGTCTTTACCTGGTAAAGGTATGGAAGGGTTAAAAAAAAACTTGGTCAAAGGCCATCGCATTTTGGGATCAACTGGCAAAAATGAATTTTACAAGTATAGTTAATGAATTATAGATAAATGTCGTATAGATAATGATAGTTTAAGGTATTTTAAATACTGTCAGAATACTTCTCTGGAAGTTCAGTGGTGGTGGGACACTCACTCAAGGTGGGTGGTGGGTATTCGGGCACTGTTTATTCAATAATATTATAAAAGAAGATGTAAAACTGTAGTACAAGTGCTCTTTCTGTATTTTTTGTATTTTTGTTTTGCTTTTTAGTTATTTGTTTATGTGATTTATAATTTGTTATGTTTTTTTACTTTATAAAAATTAATAAAAAATTATTTTAAAAAATCGTGTAGCACAATTCCTACCACGTGCAATTCCTGCAACATGCCAGATTTACGTCTAAGCTCAACAAGCTATAGCTTAGGGCCCCACTCTCTCGGGGGGGCCCAAAAATTTTTAAAGGGAAAACAACAACTGGATGTACAGTTCCAAAATATAAGAGAAAAAAACAAATAAAATAAAATCATTTTAAGTTAGAGCTGGACAGTGAAAGCTGGACAGTGAAGAAAGCTGAGAGGAAGAAAATAGATTCCTTTGATATGTGGCGTTGGAGGAGAGTGTTAGCCGAAATGCTCCTTTATATGGGGAAATTAGCTGAGCAATCGGTAACTATGTATTTTTATAGCGATCTCGCACTCAACTATACCAGAATCCGTTTAATGAGACGTTTGAATAAAGACAGACAAAAGGATTCCAAATTAAACAGTGTTTATGTATTCAAGCATTCAAATGGTGCAACACAGGCATACAAGAGACTAGTAAATTAAGAGAGGAGTACAGAGACGTTTGCCAATGTGGCAGGATATCGTTGATCAAATATTTACCGTATCTAGATGAGGTGTTGTCCAAATTTCACGTAGACTAATAACAGATTGAAAAGGAAGACCAAGATGGGGGGACAGAGGTTCCCGTAGACTTGACCAGCAAGGCGGGAGAGAGCGTGGTAAGGCTGCGCAAAACCAAACCAACAGAGTAACGGCAAAGGTGCCAGGAAAGACCTAAGGTGTGTTGAATGGGCCAGGGGCATCCCAGTTATACTATTTTCTGGGGGCGGGAAGAGGGATTTCACCCCTCCCAGGTTCCAAGGTGACAAAAGGATTAAGCTGTGTCTACCGGGGCAGGGTAGTGAGAATTTGGAAATTATTATAATTCCAATGGCTTTCGCAACCCATGATGGTCTGGAATCTCTCTGCTGATGTGATCTGCATTCAGGAACAATGGATGCGATCTGTGCAAATGTCCTAGGGTCGCTGCAGCTGGACAGGGGGGATGACTCATCTTGATATCAGGATCACTGCTAACGACCCATTGAGCAACGGAGGAAGTTGGGAGGGGGGAAGCAGCTCGCATTGAGTACGTGGCTGTCAGCTCTTTGCGAAATGGCTGCTGCTGGAACAGAGTTTTACAGGAACATGGCTCCTCTCAGGTTCACAAGAGACGGCCCTTTGCATCTGGTTCCTAGTGGCTGGTTGCCCGGGCTGGCGAGAGCGGCTGTGTCAGTTTCAAATGAGCCGCTCCGCGACCGCCCAGTAGCGTTTGGGGCAGGCGTGCGGCTGGAAAGCAGTCAGTGCGCTTGCATACCGGGTTGCCAGGTCCAGTCCTGGAGATTTAGGCAGGCCCGTATGCTATCAAGAGAGTTACGGATTTCGTGGACTGCCAAAAAAACAAATCAGTGGGTTATAGATCAAATCAAGCCTGAACTGACCCTAGAAGCTAAAATGACTAAACTGAGACTGTCGTATTTTGGTCACGGCATGAGACAACAAGAGTCACTGGAAAAGACAGTCATGCTAGGAAAAGTGGAGGGCAGCAGGAAAAGAGGGAGACCCAACAAGAGATGGATGGACTCAATAAAGGAAGCCATCAGCCTTCAATTTGCAAGATCTGAATAAGGCTGTCAAAGATAGGACATTTTGGAGGACTTTCATTCATAGGGTTGCCATGAGTCGGAAGCGACTTGACGGCACTTAACACACACAATAATTATTTCACTATTAATATACTTCTTCTTACATGCGTTTCAGTTCAACAATTACTTTGATAAAATACATATTTTGTTATGTGCAAATGGCTTTAGATACCTATTAGGTCCATAAATTACCATATAGCATATATTCAACACAAAAAAACAGCGGCAATTTGTTGTTGACAAAGGTCAGCTGGACATATAAAGGGCCCCATTATCTTCAATGGCTTAGGGCCTCATCAAACCTAAATCCAGCCCTGTGTAATAAGCATAAGGGAGGGGTGCAAATTTTAAACTTGGATGTATTTTAACTGTTCTGATTATTCCTTTTTATGCCAATAAAGGTGAGGGAGGGAGATGTTATTCCTCTCAAACGCGCGCATAATTTTCACACTTGGAATCCGTGTACCATTCTGGTCACCACACCTAAAAAAGGATATTGCAGAGCTTGAGAAGGTGCAGAAAAGAGCAGCCAAAATGAACAGGGGGACTAGAGCAACTGCCCTAGGAGGAGCGATTAAAACGCTTAGGGCTGTTTAGCTTGGGAAGAAGGTGGCGGAGGGGAGACATGATAGTGTGTGTGTGTAAAGTGCCGTCAAGTTGCAGCCGACTTATGGCAACCCCTTTTGGGGTTTTCATGGCAAGAGACTAACAGAGGTGGTTTGCCAGTGCCTTCCTCATCACAGCAACCCTGGTATTCCTTAGTGGTCTCCCATCCAAATACTAACCAGGGCTGACACTGCTTAGCTTCTGAGATCGGACGAGATCAGGCTAGCCTGGGCCATCCAGGTCAGGGCAGACATGATAGAGGTCTATAAAATTATGCATGGTATGGAGATAAGGTTGCCAACTGCCAGGTAGTTGCAGGAGATCTCCTGCTAATACAACTGATCTCCAGCCGATAGAGATCAGATCGCCTGGAGAAAAATGGCCACTTTGGCAATTGAACTCTATGGCATTGAAGTCCCTTCCCTCCCCAAACCCTGCCCTCCTCAGGCTCCGCCCCAAAAATCTCCCACCGGTGGCCAAGAGGGACCTGGCAACCCTATATGGAGAGAGTGGACAGGGAGAAGCTTTTCTCCCTCTCCCATAATACTAGAACGCGGGGTTGTCTGCTGAAGCTGGAGGGTGACAGATTCAAAACAGAGAGAGGGAAGTGTTTTTTCACACAACACATAGTTAAATTGTGGAACTCCCTGCCCCAGGATGTGGTGATGGCTGTCAACTTGGAAGGCTTTAAGAGGGGATTGGACATGTTCATGGAGGAGAGGGCTATCCATGGCTACTAGTTAAAATCGATACTAATCGTGATGCATACCTATTCTCTCCAGGATCAGATGAGCATGCCTATTATATTGGGTGCTGTGAAACACAGGCAGGATGGTGCTGTTGCAGTCGTCTTGTTTGGGGGCTTCCTAGAGGCACCTGGTTTGGCCACTGTGTGAACAGACTGCTGGACTTGATGGGCCTTGGTCTGATCCAGCAGGGCTTTTCTTATGTTCTCTCATCTTCGTTAGTTCGATATTTCACTTCGCGCTCCTTGGGTTTCCAGCCTAAATTTGACGCAAATTAGTGGAAATGTTATATTTTTTTGAACTTTGTGTGTGATCACCACCCAGGTCGCAAAATACTGTCTGTTAGCAATGAAGCTACGTCACCTTAATGTACTTCCTTAATCTGTGGAAATGTAAAATTGGGTGATTCCTAATTTTGTTGGCCTTGATTGTAAACATCTACTCTGTATGGTCAGTTTCTGTTTTACCAGTTTTATCTGGCATACTAGCCGCAGATAAAAATTTATTTATTATACCTTTGTATTATTTTATACCTTTGTATTGTATTATTTAAGATAAACTTTTGAAATACTGAAACGCTGCAGTATTGTTATGTAACCTATTGACGTCTGTGGAACATCTTGCATGACCAAGATCAAATTACATCAGGCCTTTTCCTACATTAAACAAGACCATGCAGCTTACACGCTTTTCCCCCACAATGGTGCCATAAACCACATCTTCTCAGGAAAGGACTGGGACCAGCATATTTGCCACATTCCTGTGATCCCCCCCTCCCAACTCTTTGTGCTTTGATCTAATACCTCATAGGGAGGCCCTCAGTTCTTGTGTGGGTACAAGAATTATAGCACGTCTACCCATACTGAAATCGATGCCGATATTCCTGGGGGTCGCTTAGTGCTCCCAGCTGGAGTTCGGGGAGGTCTGGGGTAGTTTTTCTTTTTAAGATGTTAAATAACATCTTATCACAAAGCTTCTTTGTTTATGCCCCGATGCAGGCTTGAGTTTCCTCTCCTTCGGAAAACACAGGCACATTTCCTGATCCAGTGTGCACTGTGATGTCATTTTGTATTGGTCCCTGTGCTAAGAAGTCATCACATTCTCTTACAATGTGTTTCCGCAGTAATGAGATGTTTGTAGACTTGTTGATTTCCCAGGGTTGCCAACTCTAGCTTTTGAAACCCCTGGAAATTTGGGTAAGGAAGGGTTTAGGGAGGGAAGGGAGCTCAGCAGGGTATAATCAGAGTCCACTCTCCAAAGCTGCCATTTCCTCCAAGAGAACTGATCTCTGTAGTCTGGAAACAAATTATAATGCCAGGAGATCTCCAGGTCCCACCTGCAGGTTGACAAATGACAACCCTATGATTTCCCCAAAAGGCTGGTGGTTAGTATGTTTTTGCTAAGGGGTTTATTTTTAATTGCATTAATTCATCATTTAATATGTTATGAGCTTTCAAGCTGACTCAGGCATAGATGTTTAGAGCTATAATTTATTTTGTTGAATGGCCAGGCTGATGGCTTGTTCTATTTCCAGAGTGATAGCTAGCTGGCTGGGGGTGCTGCTCTTAGAAAAAAAGGATCTGAAGAGAGCTTGTTTTACCAGTATAACTTTGTCAGGGATTGGGATGGGGAGTGTGGAAGCACTTGGCCAGAATCAGCAGCTACACAGGAGCACAGGATTCCTTGTATCCTCTGACTGCCTCTCCAGATAATGGAATAACTCAACCTGCCAGGACCCATGGCTACCCCATGCCATTGAAATCATGCTATTATTGGCAAAAAATAAAATAAAAATGGAAATGCTGCTCACAAAAGCATAAACATCCCTACTGGAACAAGCATGATTGGTATATGATGAGCCACAAGGGCTATAGAGAGCAAAACCAAAGTTGTCTGAATAGTAACTGTCTGGACTCAGAGCTCCTTTATTTTCCCCTGTGCAAAATTTGATATCCAGAATCTCCTGATGGTGAGACTTAGGGAGCAATCCTAAACAAGTCTATGCGTGTCAGCCCCTTTTTATGCAATGGAGCTAACTTCCTAGGGATGTTCTCTTAAGATTTCAACTCCAGGTGGTGGGATGGGAAGGAGCACGTACACCTATGTCAGAAAGGAGTGGGTGGTAACAGCTACCTCATTTAGATCCCAGTGTGAGAACTAGATAGCCTCCTCTTGTTTCGTGGAGATTAAAAGGTACTCCAGAATGCCACAAAAGTATTAACCAGTCTCTGAGTCTATGCTTGGACACAGGAGAGTAGGACAGACATAATTTAGCCACAGATGCAGAACTGACAGGTTGATTAAGCTTCCCTATTATGTAATCATTCTTTAGATGTTGTTGCCCAATGGGACTATTCAGCTGGGCAGGTTAGTGCTTTTCACCATCCATAACAGTATTCTGTGTGATAAAGGAAGAGTGAAAAATGACCCTTTAACTCACAAAAGTATTTTATCACAACTGAAACACCATGATGAAAAACATGCCTGCTGCTTTACATACTTTCTCCTAAGATTAGACATGCTACAGATAAAATCGGGTGGTACAATGAACTCTAAAGTACGGAAATGATGTTGAGACCATTGCTATATCTCAATAAGGAATGTGCTGCTTCCTGTAGTTATCACTATTTTTGAACATACTATTTTTATTCTTGGTATGAACTTTTTAAAAAGTACTTCAGCAAAAGGATAGATTTTTCAGTTATTAATATTATGCAACTGCATAGTACTAGTATCTAACAAAGCAAATACATTCTTCAACTTTTGTCTCTTGTGTTGTAGGAACAGCGCGAGATCTAGGGGAAACTTAAAACACTGTGCAAAACACGTATCTATGTCCAGTCAGACTGGGGCCTGAGTACAGAGTATTATAATAAAGTGACTGAAACGGAAATGAATTCATTCTTGCTGATACATACTGTATTGAAAACTGCTGCTAAACTGCCATAAAGCACTGGCTGAAAATGTGCAACTGTGATCCTTATTTATTCCTAGGGTGGCCAGCTCTGGGATGGGAAATACGTGGACATTTTGGGGGTGGAGTTGAGGAGGGCGGGGTGTGGAGAGGGGAGGGACTTCAATGGCATAGAGACTAATGGCCAAAGCAGTGATTTTCTCCAGGGGAACTGATTTCTATTGCCTGGAGATCAGTTGTAATAGTGGGAGATCTCCAGCCACCACCTGGAGGTTGAGAACCCTATTTATCCCTCATCTTCCCTTATGCCACTCAACAATACACGAAATAGTATTCCCAATCATATGGAAGAATATATGCAGATAGAGGCTCATTCTGCAGTATACACAGACATCTGTGGAGGGTGTTAGGCCACTGCATGCAATCTTAATTGCTTCTATGCATGTAGAGCAGGGGTGGGGAACGTCAGGCCCGGGGGCTGTTTAAGGGCCGCAAAATCATTTGGTCTGGCCCTTTGTGGGTCCTGGCAGATCTCTAGCTCAGAAGGATCTAAGACCGGCGATCCACCCCCTCCCGAGGAAAGGAATAGCCTCTATTAAAGGAGGATGTGAGTTTGTTTTGCAGAGAAAAGGAACTTTTTTCCTCCCTTGCAGAAGAATCATTAGCTATGGAGCTGCTAGGACCACCCAAGAAACTGTGTTAACCCTTTCCCACTCGAGCCATGGAGAAGCGTATTCCCTCTGTACTACAAGAGGGCTGGGGGTGGAAGTGGCGACAATAAAGGGGTTAAAGGGAGCAAGGCCAGAATGCGTGGGGGGGGGAGTTCTTAGCCAGTGTGTCCTCATTTCATCCCTGCAGGCAGAGGATTGCAGGAGCCGGGTGTAGAATCCGGCCACGACCATGCAGAGCAGGAGCAACTCCAGCGTGTGGCTGGACGGCTACACCCAGCTGGTGCAACAGACCATCCTGTGCCACCAGGTGGGCGAGTGCGCCACCAGTTGGATGCCTGCCTGCTTGCCCATGCGGGGGGGGGGTCATCTGGGGCAGCTGCCTGCTTGGGACTTGGTCGGCTAATTTTTAAGTTGATAATTTTGTATGGCCCGCGAATGATGTTATAAATATCCAAATGGCCCTTGGCGGAAAAAAGGTTCCCCACCCCTGATGTAGAGCATGTATAATTTTGAATGACTGAACAGGGGTCTTGAGTGCTACAGTTACATAATAGTCAATAACAAAATCCAAGATGAATGGTCTGAACACACCATCTTCTCCATATTATATATATACATATTATTATATGTAGCTTTCCACACAGAATACCACAGTATGCCAGTCAGAAACAGTTTTTATCACAGTACAAGTAATCTGCCCTTCCATTTCTAAATCTCTCCCACATAACTGGCAGAATGTCTCCTGATTCATGTCTACAGAAATAGCACTAGATGGCATCTGTTCATATAATTGTTTTAATTTCTCTTCTTTTGGAGAGTGTCCTTGAGTTCTTGTCCCTGCAAAATTAAATGTTAATGGAGTGCATCTTCAGATAACTGGTAGAGGCAAAGCAACTGAATACACTATCATGAATGCACAGATCTGTTCTTCTGGCAGCAGCATAGTGATGGGTGGAACAATAGTGATGCCTCACACTTGGCACTATATACCCTTGGGAGCTGCACACACTTGTTCTAGAGAAGTCCTTGGTGTGGGCCTTGAGATCCTTAATTGGTCCAAGAGATATGCCAGATGACAATGTTTGCCTATGCAGATAGGGTTGCAAGGTCCCTTATTTACGTTATTAGATGCACATGCCAGCACTGGTACATCGGTAAAACGTTGAGACCTATAAAATACCGTATCAGTGAACACAGTTCCAGAATTAGAAATCGTATTTTGGAAGCGCCCTTGACACCACATTTTTTAGAAAAGAACCATACAGACGAGGAATTCTCTTTTTTTGTATTATGGCGTTTTAATAACACACATAAAGATGATAGATCTGATGTAGATCTGATATTTAAGCTAAATACATACATCTGTTTGACTCATTACATCCTGAGGGGTTAAATACATCTTTGGATTTGGCATGCTATTTGTAATGACATCCTTTATGTGTTGCTGATGTGTATACCCTTTTGCTGTGTAATATGTGGGTCTCTGTATCTTTAAATTATGTAGCTCTTGGATCACTTAGAATCATGTTACTAGAGTCTTTAAAAACACTGTATAATCATGGCCACTTTGCCAACGCGCAAGCAAGTTATTAACAGCTAGCGTGTAAGTATGGTATTTTCTATATGTTCATGATTCTTTTTTTATGCCAATTTGCATTGTACATATTGTTTGTTTAAATTATGTAGTGGTCCCTGAGGAAAGCTTTAGCCGAAACAGAAAGGTTACCGGACTTCTGTAGAAGTTGAAGTGGAACTTAATATACCTCTTGGACGGAAAGGAATGCAACATCCTTCAGAAAGAATTCTGAACTTAAGACGATATTTCTGTTAATGTGAATCATTTATATGCTTGTGGGCATTGACCCTGTATTTGTGTTATATAAAATTGTTATAAATACTCATGAACAAAAGATAGTGGATATGATATTTTAATACCACTATTAATTATAAAATTTCATTGATTGCAACTTTTTGCTGTTGTCGTTTACCAACTACCTGGAGGTTGGCAACCCTATATGCAGAGTTGCAGGTTGGTGTGCACCATATGTACAAGGAAGAGTGGCTGTGGAAGTGGGATGGATCCCTTGGAAGACTGTTGTGCATGCAATAGTCCTTTGGCAAACAGAGCACTAAAACTAGTGTACTTAGTGAAGTCAATTGTATCCCTACTTCCTCTTCCACATGCACAAGACACAGCACAAGTTATTCCTTCTGATACAATTTCAAAACCACATTAGATGAAATCACGCAAACCATCTGTTCTACATTCCATTGTTTCATATGCTTATTGTTTCATGAAAAATTATTTTAAAGTGCTGAGTGTTTTTTGCAGCCATTGCACTGTTGCTTGTGCAAGTGCTGTAAGTATACTTTCCTTTCTGCTGTTACATCACTGGATTCAACCCAGAGACTGGAATTTATCTTCATGTAAATGTAGCATTTAGGAGCCTCGTGGAGCAGAGTGGTAAGCTGCAGTACTGCAGTCCCAGCTCTGCTCAACACCTGAGTTTGATTCTGATGGAAGTCGTTTTCAGGTAGCCGGCTCAAGGTTGACTCAGCCTTCCATCCTTCCGAGGTGGATAAAATGAGTACCCAGCTTGCTGGGGATAAAGGGAAGATGACTGGGAAAGGCACTGGCAAACCACCCCGTAAAACAAAGTCTGGCTAGTAAATGTCGGGATGTGACATCACCCCATGGGTCAGGAATGACCTGGTGCTTGCACAGGGGACCTATACCTTTACCTTTTTTTAAAATGTAGCATTTACTCAAATGCACGACTAGTTTTCCCCCCCAAGGTATGCCACCGAAAAGGAAGGTGGGTCTTATATTTACATAAAGTTACAGTTATGTACAATAATTTGTGTGTGTATATGTATAACATACATTCACGATCATTTTCACTATGGTACCGTATCATGTTTACCTTCTATGTGAAGATAGACATTTGTTGATTTGTTTTAGCATTTTGCATTCATTTTAATATGTTTCATTTATGTTATTTATTTACAGTACATCTGAGCTAAACTAGGACACAGAGGAGGAAGAAGAAGAGTTGGTTTTTATATGCCAACTTTCTCTACCACTTAAGGGAGACTCAAACTGGCTTACAATCACCTTCCCTTCCCCTCCCCACAACAGACACCCTGTGAGGTAGGTGGGGCTGAGAGAGCTCTAACAGAGCTGTAACTTGCCCAAGGTCACCCAGCTGGCTTTGTGTGTAGGAGTGGGGAAACCAATCCAGTTCACCAGATTAGCCTCCGCCGCTCATGTGGGGGACTGGGGAATCAAACCCGGTTCCCTAGATCAGATTCCACCCCTCCAAACCACCGCTCTTAACCACTACACCATGCAAACTGGGGTGACTGTCTTGGCCCCCGGGCTTGAGGGCGAGGCTTGCACTTTGCCATCATGGTACAGTGTCTGGAGCACACCCAGCCATTACAGGGGAGAGAATGGCTGCAATTGAGAGCTGTCAGGCAGGGACTGAGGATGAAGGTCTGATCTGCCAATGGCCCCCAGCTACATCGGCAGCGGTCCAGGGACCCAGAAGAGGGGCTGGCACTGATGCTTGGAGGATGGCCAAGGGGCAAGGCAGGAATGTCTCACAGCTAGGTGGAGGTGAGTGGAGCTGATGGAGGCTGTTATAAGGGTATTGAAACCCCAGCATGCTGAACGTCACTATACTGATGTCACAAGGGCACAATATCTTGCCTGAAAGTTGTTCCGGCCTCTGGGCAGTCAACAGCCATACCCCTAGGTATGCCATGCTGCTAAACCAGGGAGCTGCCAGGAGGAAGCAGAAACAGCTGCCACTCAGGATTCATTCAGGAGAAGTGAGCCCATACAAGCTGATTTGTGTTGGGCCCCACGGGCTCCCTAAGGATGGCTCTGTTAAAACATGTTGGGCTATTTACACATAACAATTAAATACTACTTTTGAGTACCTGTTGGAGATTTTACCTTTTTTTCCTGCCAGAGTTTATATCTTAGACAGTCAGAAGGTTAAAGTTAGTCTTACAGGCAGGATTTTTTTCTAGGTGCTAGGGAATTCAAGACATACTCTGAAGAATCAGTTTCCCATGGAGTCAAGAACTCTAGATCTTTGATGCCTTTATAAAAATCTTTTTACTGTACAAATTTAGGTATTGTTGGGAAATGGTAGGGATTCAACAACAAACACTTGGACCCAGGACAGTACTTTGCCCAAGGCAGAATCAAAATAAAATTGTTTTTATGGGAAGACACTTGATCTAGATTGGCAGGCTTTCAGATAAATCTGTACCAAAGGCCCTGTTGTTCCCAGCTCAAAATCCTCAAGGAAATGGCTAGGTACCTCTTCATTCCCCTTTGTTCTAGTGGAAGGATGGGTAAATATATATTATTTAGGGGGAGGAAACACTATCTGCAGGAGGTACCTCTGTGGGGGTTGAGTAAATCAGAAGAAGGTTGAGTTGGGGTTGGCTTAACCAAAACCACTTCAGGGAGGGCAGCCAAAGACATTATGAAGCATGCTTCAAGGTCTGTAAAGATTAGAGAGTTGCAACACTAGATAAGTATTTTGACAAGGTCAGCCCATGTGGAGGCACACAATGGCAAACCACCTCTGAATGTCTCTTGCCTTGGAAACCCTGCTGTCAAACTCAGCTGTGAGTTTGACAGCACACACACATTTTAGTCATAAGAGGCAGCAAAAAATGGGATGATGTGTGTGTGGTGAAATGCCTTACACCATAGAATTTAAATAAGGGTTCATCATAACTGGGTCTGCATTCTGTACATGCTCAGAGGGTATACAGTGCCTTTGCAGGCTAGCGGGGGGTGGGGGAGAGAAATAGGAGTGGATATTACTCACCTTCTAAGCATTCAGTGCCTTAGAAATGCAAATGGCCCTAGCCAGGAGAAGAAAAACAGTCAAATTTTACCTAAGCCAAAGTGCTATTTTGCCATAGCAATTCAAGGCACAATTAGAAAGAGATCTTTTGGGGGGTGGGCAGGAAAAGAAGAAGGGTCTGCGGGGAGTGGGCAGGTGCAGAGCTAATATAATCCCTGAACACGAAGAAGCTTCTTAAGCTATTCATCATGAGGCTCTCCCTTGGCTATTTGGCTATTTTTCCTGCAAGCCTCTCAAAGTTGTGTCCGTGACAACCTGGATTCCATCTTTAGTATACGGTATGTGGCTGAGACCACAGGGCAAGAGCCCCAACCCACATGAAGCAGGTAAATGACAATTTCTGAATATTTGTAACTCCAACTATCAATAGCCTATCCTAATTTTCCATCAAAGTGGGTATTTAAGAATGAGGGTCAGAGAATCATGGTTTTATCTTCTGTTTTCTTTGTCCTTGCTCTTTCTGTGGTGTTTCCATATGATATGTGCTCCTACAGTGTGTGTGTGTGTGTGTGTGTGTGTGTTTAGATTTTGGGAGCACAGACAGAGAAGCCTGGCTGTGCAGGAGACCCAGGATGGCCGAGTGACTTTCTAACTCCCACGTGGGCAGAAATGAAGGTTTGTGAGTCCCATTTCCTTGTAGTTTGTTAAAGATTCAGGTGGCTGAGGGTGGAAGAGCTAGAGGAACGAAAGTCATGGGTAGGTAGGGCTGCCAACCTCCAGGTACTAGCTGGAGATCTCCTGCTATTACAACTGATCTCCACCCAATAGAGATCAGTTCACATAGCAGCTTTGGCAATTGGACTCTATGGCATTGAAGGCCCTCCCCTCCCCCAAACCCCACCCTCCTCAGGCTCAGCCCCCAAAACCTCCCTCCGGTTGTGAAGAGGGATCTGGCAACCCTATGGGTAGGGTTATTCAGCAAATAAGAGCAGAAGTACAGGATATGGCAAGGCAGTGGAGAATTTTAAGGATAGTATAGGGTTGAGCTGTCTAATTTTCTTTTCCTCTTTTAACTGACTGTCAGCTCTTCTCTCAACTTTCCATGCCTCCTGGACCATGTCCCTTGCTTATCAGGTTGTGTGTCTGGATAAGGAGTTTTTTTTGGGGGGGGGGTTCTGTTGGTTAACTATCAAAGTCATACTTTTCTGCATATCTCGAAAGTTCTCTGAGTTGGTAGAGACTTTCACCTTGTCTGTGGGTTGCCTTATTTTGCTGTGCTTGTCATCCACTTGGGGAACTGGCCACTTTATTATTAGATATAGTGATAAAACGTAACTGGTAAAATAGTTTTGTAAGCAGAAGGGAAGCTGCGATGTTCTAGAGTCCTCTTTAATTTAATATCTAAACAAGACAGGCACCACTACATTGCATTTGTGTGTGTTTTTGCAATGTATAGATGGTCAGTGTGTGCAACTGAAAAATCTCATTGACATCTTCAAGCCCTTCTAGAATGGGCTTGTTATCTATAATTTGCTCTTGATCACTGTGAGCCATTAATACTGCAACATTTTCCATACTCTTTTAGAGAATTATTCTTTGGAAGTATTATCTTACAGTCCAAATGCTTTTTAAAAAAAAGTTAATTCATCCCATAAATCAGAATCCCTATAAATGTCACATCACTACCTAATGTTGTTACGGTTTAAACTGAGAACTTCCTCCCAAATGAAAAACACTTTCCAATCTGGACTTCTGAGTCATAATCACATGAGGTCTCAGAAAACTGAGGTCTGTTCAGAAGCCTACGCAGGTCAATTCAGTGGGGCTTACTCCCAGGAAAACATTTTTAGGATTGCACAAAAAAGAGACAAATTTTCTCCTCGGTAAACTTTAAAGTCTTAAAGCATCATTGGGAATTTCTTTTGGAAAGTCTATTGAAACCGATAGTGCCCATAGGCATCTATTTATTTATTTTTTAAAAATAACATTGATTTTTCCAAAACAAAAAGCCAGCAAGTAAAAATATACAAAAAATGAGAACAACTATTCAAAATAATCTGGTTTTATTAGGCTGCTTGATAATTTTAACTGTTATTTTAATTTCTCTATTAATGCCAGCTCTCAAATTCAGCTGTACTAATATTTAATGCATTGGCAGACTTTCACTCCTTTGCTGTTTCCATGCATGCCACAATGAGCAAAGTGGTAATGAGATGTTTATTGTGCACATCTTCTACTTCATCTGTAAAAAATCCTAACAAAGCCAACTTTGGAAAAATGGCAGGAAATATTTTCAATCTAATGAATACCAGTTGCTGGTGGGAGCAACAATGGAGGTCTGTTGGCTTTATGCCTTGCTTGTGGGCTTTATGGAGGCATTTGGCTGGCTACTGTGCGAAACAGGATGCTGGACTAGATGGACTAGATGGATTCTGGGTCTGATCCAGCAGGGTAGTTTGTGCATTACTTTGCTGCAATTCTTGGAGTAATCCTGTATATTTGTCTCTGTTACGGTATGCCCATGGTAGGTACAAGTGTAGTAGTCAAACACTTGACTGTTAAAGCAGCTAGCTATAGTGCCCCATCACGCAGAGTGGTACGCTGCAGTACTGCAGTCCAAGCTCTGCTCACGACCTGAGTTCGATCCCGACGGACGTTGGTTTCAGGTAGCTGGCTCAAGGTTGACTCAGCCTTCCATCCTTCCGAAGTCAGTAAAATGAGGACCCGGCTTGCTGGGGGTAAAGTGAAGATGACTGGGGAAGGCAGTGGCAAACCACTCCGTAAACATAGTGTGGCTAGTAAACATTGTGATGTTTTTATTTTTATTTTGTGATTGTTCACCACCTTGGGGAACCTAGATTGAGTAGAAAGGCAGCATATACATGTTTTAAATATTTGATTTTTTCCCAAGGAAACAGCACGGGCAAGTTAAACACCTCCCTCCAGTTCCACAGCCCCAATCCAGATTTGGGCCCCTCTATGACCGCTTTTTAATATTAAAGAAAACATTAGGATCTAGTCATACATCCACCCCAATAGCCTGTAGTTATGTAGAGCTTGAAACTCAAGTCTGCCCTTTTTCCCTCTGCACCCACCATTCTGAACATTCTTGTCTCATCAGTGACACTAAAGGACTCACAAAGGTTGCAGTTTGAATTTAAATTTATAATAAATTCAAAACAGCAGTTGTCCAAGCTTCCCCTTCCCTTAAACTTCATGATCGTGCAGCCATTTGGACCTGTCTCCCCTCTCCAAATCCAATGTAGGTTGAGTATCCTTTAACCGGAAATCTGAAAACTGAAATGCTTCATTATTCGTAAGTTTTTGAGCCAACATGACGCGGGCATTAGTCACAGGCCCTTGGCCCCCAGCAACGTGCCAAGCCTCCTGTATAAGCAAGATTGATCTATCTCTTTCTCTTTGCCAACATGACGCGGGCATTACTCACAGGCCCCTGGCTAGGGTTGCCAGGTCCATCTTCACCATCGGCGGAAGGTTTTGGGGGTGGAGCCTGAGGAGGGTGGGGTTTGGGGAGGGGAGGAACTTCAATGCCATAGAGTCCAATGGCCAAAGCGGCCATTTTCTTCAGGTGAAGTGATCTCTATCGGCAGAAGATCAACTGTAATAGCAGGAGATCTCCAGCTATTACCTGGAGGTTAGTACAGGAGCGAAACATACAACAAGACATTCTTACACGAGAGCAACTTTATTCCATGATTTTGTACATATTTATTGTTGTATATAGCCACTACGTTTGTCTTTATGGTTGGTATCATGTATGTTTAGACACCTTGTAACTAATAGGAATCTTTGTAGCACATAAAGTTTGTACTTTTGCACCTTGTTGTATGTTTCGCTCCTGTACTAAGTTCCTTATCTTTTGATATCGGTACAGTGGTGCCTTTTTTCTCCCCCATTACCTGGAGGTTAGCAACCCTATCCCTGGCCCTCAGCCTTGTGCCAGGCCTCCTGAATTTGCAAGATCGATCCTTCTCTCTCCGTTTCCTCTTGTCTAACTTCCTGTTTTTTGGGGGGAGGGGTCAGTTCTGCATGCATGTTGCTCCCTCTAGTGGTCAATTTGATATAACACCAGTTTTTTTATCAAGTAGAAAAAGCTGCTGATTGAAACTGCAAAGAGAAATGCTTCATTTAAAGCTGTGTGATGTCAAATCAACCATCAGAGGGAGCAAAACATGTGCAGAACTGACCTCCCCACCCCACCCCACCCCACCCCAAGAAACAGGAAGTTAAATGCGAGGAAACGGAGAATGCATAAAGGCCTCTCTCTCTCTATTTCTTGTCAAGCAGGCGATACAACCTAATGCACAAACCTGTTTAGAGTCACACTCACTCATGTCTTCCTTTTGCTCCTCATGCACAAATTGCAGTCAAAGACTTAACTGTTAATCAGAAGTCTTCGTAAAACTCCTATCTTAAAGCTGTGACTTAAAGGCGTGACGCTTTGCTCTCTGCCTCAGGCTGGGAACAGATCAAGGCAGGAGAGAACGTTATGTATATGCAAATATTCCAAAATACGGAAAGATCTGAAATATGACACACTTCTGGTCCCAAGCATTTTGGGAAAGGGTTACTCAATCTGTACTCTCTCCACTACATCATAGATAGTAAAAGTAAGCCTGATCCTTGAAAGCCATACATTCAGTGAGATGTTTGGCTGGGGCTGTAGGAACATAAGGAAACAAGTTACCTGATTTATCTTTAGGGTTGCCAGGTCCCTCTTCACTACCAGCAGGAGGTTTTTAGGGCGGAGCCTGAGGAGGGAAGGGTTTAGGGAGGGGAGGGACTTCAATGCCGTAGAATCCAATTGCCAAAGCAGCCATTTTCTCCAGGTGAACTGATCACTATCAGATGGAGATAAGTTGTAAAAGCAGGAGATCTCCAGCTATTACCTGGAGGTTGGCAACCCTATTCATCTTTAAATGGTGGACAAAAATCAACACAGTAGTGTTTGTGAATATATGGGGTCCTCTCATTGATAGATTTACAAAATTACATTGAATAAAAAAAACTGCAAACTCTGCTTCCTCCTGTAACTACCATTTTGTGAAATGAATGACAACGGATAGTCTATCCCATGGGAAGAATTCAATTTAGTGACCCAATAATAATTCAGAATGACACAAACACAATTAAGGAAACCACAGTATGTATTAATGAACGAGAGCATTACCAAAACAGGAAACTAGAGCTGTTTAATGAATGAGCATATTGCTTAGACCCAGATGCTGCAGAAAGTAGAAATGTGAGGTTTATACTGATCAGGATTTTATTGTGATCAAATACTGAGAAGAGAAACCTTTTAAAAAAATCTCCATATTTTCTATGCCCTTATTTTTAGATGATGCTTCTTACTAGGGGGGTGCACCTGGACAGGATCTGTCCTTTGTGAGGGGATTTTTACTGTGATTGCTTATTGTTAGGTAGGACATTACTGGTTTGGGATTTAAATCTGTATGTTCTGGAGTTTGGAACCATTATTTTCAGTGGGGAATGTATATGAGAGTGTTAATGACACCAAATTTGCATAGAACACAGTTTTCCCTGGAATCTAAAGACCCCCTCTGCAATTTTCAGGAAGATTGAACAAAGGGGTTTGGTTTTACAGATCCCTAAAGTAGGTGACTCTCTGCACAGCCACACTTCTCTCTACTGATTTCTAAAATAGTGGTCAAGTCGCAGCCTAACAGGAAAGCTCCAGCTGCCACAGCATTAAAAACAACAACTCTGTCTGCATTTTCCTACTCGTACAGTGACTGATTGACTCACCATAAAAATTGCTCACCTTTCCACTGAATAGTCTGCATTTGCCGTCTTACCTTTTTGTGGTCTGTTTGTTCCTTTCAAAAGTGAAAGTGGCTTTCTTTGCAGACCCCTACCCCACCCCTTTCCATCGGTCTGCCATTATTTCCTATGAGGGACTTTTCGGCGGGGTGGTGGTGGTGCAATGGCTTTCCCCCCCCCCAACTAAATGACACCACAGTTTGTGCTTCCTGTGCTGCAAAGAACCACCAAGTTTCAAGCAAATTGGGCCAAGGGGACAAATTCTATAAGCAATTGAACAAGGTGCCCCCAGCTCTCTATTTTCCCAGCCATAGGACTTGCAAAGAAGTCCACCCCCACAAAGGAAAGAGAAATGCAGCTCTCAGTGGCTTTTCTCCAAATGTGATTGGATGGAAGCTCTCTGTGCTCTTGTGCAAGCATCCCTAGCATGGGAAATAAGTAGAATCCAAGAAAAACATGGGCACATGCTGTAGCCAGCTAGCAACATTGGGAGAGGAACAAACACAGGGTTGCACTTGCCTGTAACTGTTGTTCATTGAGTGGTCTTCTGTGCAGACACACATGGGACTGCACAGGTGCAGGCCACCCGGAGAAAGGACTTACAAGCAAAGAAGAAGAGGTTTTTTTTGCTGACTTTCTCTATCACTTAAGGAAGAATCAAACCAGCTTACAATCACCTTCCCTTCCCCTCCCAACAACAGACACCCATGACAGAGGAGGGGGAACTCACCCCCTCCAGATGTCCCTTCACCACTGCGAAGCAAACATAATAGGAAAGATTAAAAGCCCACAGCGGGGAAATGAGAGAGGGATGTGAGCCTTCACAGAAGTCCACTCAATGAACAACAGTTACAGTTAAGTGCAACCCTGTTTTCATCTCTGTGGCTTCTGTGCAGTCCCACACAGGAGAGTTGCAAGCTTACTTACCGAGGAGTTAGATGTGGGCGCTTTATCTGAAAATTCATTGCAGAACTACTTTTCTCATAGATGCTTGATGAACGTGGCTGGCATCAACCAGGTTGCATCTCTGCACACCTCTAGCAAGGAGACATTGCTCACCCAGCTGCTTACGAACATTTCCCTCTGTATATTAAAGTCCTAGGATATGCTTTAGTGACTTCAGTGCAAAAGAAGACCATTTCAAGCATCGACCCAGGTGAAAAAGTAATGAAACCCATGCATGCTTCTCGCAGAATTCTGTCATTCCTCATCCCAACCTTTTGTTTAAAATTCCCTTAAGTCAAGTGAGATTTTGTTCAGTCTGTGAATATTTAGACAATTTGGTAAGTCTGGAAAGCAGTTCTACAAGGAAATATGCAGGACAGCCAGCCCTTTCTGAGAAGAAAAGATGGTGACTTGGATGCGGGAAATGCAGAACAGTTGACCAAGGGATCTTTGAAGCACCATCTCACATGAATGCCATAAGGAAAGGCTATAGGACTAACAAACCAAAATCACTGTTTGTAACAGTACAAAGGTCAAGAACAAATTTAGATGTACAGCGGCATGAACACCATCTGTGCTCCATCTATACTCCCACCACTACCTGTTCTATTTAATATGATATCCTTACTGAAAATGTAGGTGTTTTTTTAAAGGGGTCCTTTTGTGACAATGTGCAGTCATATTGTGCTAAATGTTCTTTAGTCCCAGAGTGGTCTGTAAATTTCAGAAACATTTTGATATGTTTTTCACCATACAGAAATCTACAAGTGGAAATGAACTATTAATTCAAATGTAACTCTTCTTTTCTCTCTTCATAATAAATGCATCATATTGTGTTGCATTCCCCCCAAAATAAACGGACCTTAATGACTCACAGATGAATGTCTTCATCTGCTCCTTATGCCTGCATGCTGCTAGAATAGATTTATTTGGCATTCCAACACATCATAATTACCTCTCCCAAAGTGACAACATTCCCATGGCAACCTTTGCATTTTATTATTCATGGACTTGTGAATGCTCCTAAGTGAAAATAGACATAGTTACAATTTAAAAGAAAGAAAAAACCCTTAAGTTGTTACTTCTGGAGGAGGCATAGAATGGCAGGTACCGTTCGATTTAACTGAAGATGTGCAAATATAGCTAGGAGAAGACCTTTCTGGAGCTATATTACTTGCATGGGAGTTTTGTCTAGTTTATTTTTAATCTGCAGAAGTGATCCAACAACATCTAATACAAGATTCTGACACACTGTCCAAGGACCAAATTACACAGAATGTAGCATGTAGAATGAACACAATAGGTCCTGTGGCTATTAAAAAGTCTAACAGTCTTTGTTGCAAGGTCTTCTGGACCAGTTCCTGGACATAGTAATATGCTGGATACAAGCCAATAAACTGAAGCTCGATCCAGATGAGACTGGGGTGCTTTTGATTAGTACGATTGCTGATCAGGGGACTTGGAAACAGCGTACTGTAGATGGGAAGGATGGCAGTCCCCTTGAAGGAGCAGCTTCACAGCTTGTGAGAGGAGTTAGATCCAGACTTATGCAGAAAGGAAATTTTCTACGGTTGTATGTAGCACCTTTCCCCAGCTTTTATTGATCTGCCGCTGTTGTCTTTCCTCAAGCGGCAGCGTCCAGCCACAGTGATATATTTAAAAGGATCACCTCATGTCATATTGCTCTGCTAAGATACTGAAGTGATCATCTCAGGTTGTCCTCTATGTTCCTCTCTTGAGTGAAGAGGGTTGCTGAAAGAGCCTTTTCTGTTGCCCCCCATCTCTGGAAGATCCGACTTATGGCAACCCTAGGAATTAATGACTTGCAAAATATCCTATCATTAACAGCCTTGCTCAGGTCTTTTAAACGGAAGTTGAGTCAATCCATCTTATGTTGGGTCTTCCTTTTTTCCTACTGCCTTCAACCTTTCCTAGCATCATTGTCTTTTCCAACGAGTCTTCTCATGATGTTACCAAAGTGTGATAGCCTCAGTGTCCTGGGATAACCTCTTGCCCAGGACTTCCGAGCTCACCCAGCCCCACAGCACTCACTCACCTTCCCGGGATGAGAGGGGTTAACCTGGGACGTGCCCAAGCAGAAGGAGACATACTCCCTTTTGTCCCCAGGCTGCACAAAGGCTTCCCGAGGCTCCACCGCACTCCCTGCTGCTGCAGCAGCCCACCCCTCCAGCTGGCTCCACGGTAAAGCCGCCACCACCAGAAGAAACTCCACACCTTGCCGCACAGCTGACAGCGTCAGTGTCTGGGAAAGGAAACAATCCTTCCCTCAGGCCCTTATATGGACTTCCGGGGTGAGGAAAAGGGAGAGAAGAGGTGGAGCCTCTCTGGCCTGAAGGGGATAAAAGGCCAGAGAGGAGCAGAGCCCAGAAAGAAGAGCCATAGGCTGCCTGAGTGGTGAAACTCAGGAGGCAACCTGACAACTACCGAGAGAGAGAGAACAGCTCAGACTCTCAGATTGGTCTGAGGCAGAGGAGGCTATCCCGGCCAGACCGCCTTGCAGGCCAGAGACTTTTTTTAGCTGCTAGGGATAGTTCAGGATTGCTTTGATCTAGAACCCACTTATTTGGTTTCTGGGCGGACCAGGGTTTCAGTAAAACTTTCCTCCAACACCACATTTCAAATTAATCAATTTTCTTCCTGTCGGCTTTCTTCATTGTCCAGCTTTCAGATCCATGCATGGTAATTTGTAGAACAGACTATTTAAATTCACCTGTATTGTCTTGTGAATTGTGTAAGTATGGGGCTATGGTCATCCCATACTACAGATGAGGGACTGAGGTTGAGAAAGAATGCTTACCTAAAGCCAAGCGACTGCATGGTTGATGCAAGAGTCCAAGTAGGGGCTTGTAGATTTGTAGCTCATCCTTTAGCAATTGCTTTTTACCAGAGAATCTAATCAGCATTAAAGAATCCTTAACTATAAACGCTAAGTGCAGGGAATGTTCCTAGAGAAAAAAAAGGTACAATATGGGATGTCCACCCATATAACATTATAGGTGGGATCATGCTGACTTTAGATCTTATACAGGACCTGCAACAAACTGATCCACACAGACAAAAGTACCAGCATAGGTGGACTGCAGGGGTTAACTTTGTATATAGTACCTAATACTTGCTTAAAGGTAAAGATCCCCTGTGCAAGCACCGGGTCATTCTTGACCCATGGGGTGACGTCACATCCCGATGTTTCCTAGGCAGACTTTGTTTGCGGGGTGGTTTGCCAGTGCCTTCCCCAGTCATCTTCCCTTTACCCCCAGCAAGCTGGATACGCATTTCACCGACCTCGGAAGGATGGAAGGCTGAGTCAACCTTGAGCCGGCTACCTGAAACCAACTTCCGTCGGGATCGAACTCAGGTCGTGAGCAGAGCTTGGACTGCAGTACTGCAGCTTACCATATTAAAAATATATCATTTGAGTTGCCCCAAACTGTTTCATATTCTGAGAACCATCCAGACTAATTAATAGCTGGATATTTTGTGTACAACGGTAAAATAATACAACCCAGTCCTATACAGAATAAGAATTATCTTATTAGAAGGACAGTTTAGTCCAGCATAGTGGGTTCCACAGAAATATTCTAATGGAACTGAAAGCCTAGATGCAAAGCATAATAATTATGGCTTCTGACACATCCCCAGAACCTAGGTTAATACTGAAAGGGGAGGGGAGGTATTTCCCACCCTCCACACACCGTTCCTATCATACATGGCATCACCTTCTACTAAATTAGATCATTGGTCCACAATCTGCTTACTCTGACTGCCAGCAAAATCTCCAGATTTCCCAGGGCTGTCTCCCATTATCTTGTAATTGGAGATGCTGGCATTTCAGTCTAGGATCTTCTGCATGCAGTTCCCAAAAGTCCAAGATGAGGAGGAAAAGGGGTGCCAACATCACAAGAAGTTTAATGATTGTGACAACTCATGGATCCTCCAATAGAACAGGCATACTTTATTTCCTGTAATCTTTGCTACAATTTTCTGGCCAATATCTCTTCTACAATGATATATCGAACCCACTCTATTACTTGCCAGATCAGCTTGGATCATGCCAGCTCTTAATAGCTCTTGGAGGGTTCAAAGGAACAAATATCTTCAGTAATCCTTCTGTGATAACTTTACTACACAATTTCATCAGTCAGCTTAACATTAGAGCATAAAAGCTTGTTTTATGTGTCTAGCACAAGGGTTCCCCATGGCACCACAAAATGGCTACCATAGGGCCCTTTTTGCTTTGGGAAAGACTGTATGGTTTGTTTCCTAAGAAAGGGGAGTTTTGGTCTTTGTATTGAGAGGGTTCTAAGCTCAGACACATTTCTTGGATATATTGCACACCATACTACAGGCTGACGAAGCCCTACGCAAAACGTGGCGTGGTTATCTAGATCGCACACTCCGGATTTTGCTCCGCACCCTGGACCTGATTGTCCCCACATACCTGCACAACTTGACATTAGTGGTCCGGTAGTCTGCTGACTCCTCATGAGCATCCTAGCAGAATCTGTTGAGACTGCCTCACAGCCTTTTTGTTGTGGACTTTGCAGGATTCAGGGTTGCATTTTCTGTACTTGTTGCATGTTTGGTGTCTTGTTATTGCCTTTGTATTTGGCTATTTGTATTTGTACTTGGCAACTTGTTCTGTATGTGTTATTTGGACTCTTACATGGCCAGTTGAGGGCACACAGCTATGGTGCACCTGCCCAAGATGAGCTCAGTGCTTTGCTAGTCAAGCAAATTGTAGACCATGGCCCAAAGCTTCCCCCACCCCTTCCATTCAAGACAATCTGGATTTTTATCCCCAAGAAAGCTGGACATCATTCATCCAATCTATTATGTAAAAGTAATCAGTACTGTATGGTGACGCAGAAGTGTAAAGCATTATAAGAATGGAATACTTCCATGCCCATAGCTTCCAGCAAAATAAGGTGGTTTGCTTCAAACTGATAAATGTTCAGTTTTCAGCAACGATCATTAAGTTTTTCCTTAAGAAAGAATAGTTTTAACCAATTTTGAACCCACTTACTCACTAGCATGCCTATCTTGCCCATTCTCATCTTCTGGGGCGACCATTCCCTAACTTAAGGGTAACAACAGTTTCCAAAATCTTTATTGCTCATTGACAAAGTCTTAAGCATTCATAGTATAGAGAAACAGAGAAACAAAAAAATAAGCAATTTTACAATTTTAGAATAAACAAAATTAATAAAAGACTTTATCCATTTGTGGTATAGGGTAAGCTTGCATTATCAGAGCTATTTGATATCTTTAGGGCCATCATAAGAATGGAATACTTCCATGCCCATGGCTTCTAGCAAAATAAGGTGGTTTGCTTCAAACTGATAAATGTTCAGTTTTCAGCAACCATCATTAAGCTTTTCCTTAAGGAAGAATACAGTATTAACCAATTTTGAACCCACTTACTCACTAGCATGCCTATCTTACCCATTCTCATCTTCTGGGGAGACCATTCCCTAACTTACGGGTAACAACAATCTCCAAAATTTTTATTGCTCATTGACAAAGTCTTAAGCATTCATAGTATAGAGAAACAAAGAAATAAGCAATTTTACAATTTTAGAATAAACACAATTAATAAAAGACTTTATCCACTTGTGGTACAGGGTAAACTTGCATTATCAGAGGTATTTGATAGCTTTAGGGCCATTACATATGCTAAGATATTTCGCCATCTGATATGCTTTCTCAGTAACTGAGTCTGATAATGCAAGTTTACCCTGTACCACAAGTGGATAAAGTCTTTTATTAATTGTGTTTATTCTAAAATTGTAAAATTGCTTATTTCTTTGTTTCTCTATACTATGAATGCTTAAGACTTTGTCAATGAGCAATAAAAGGAACAGTTTAATCCAAGGTTTTAAGGGGAGACCGTACTTTACTAATAGGCGAAATCCATTGGGTTCTCTCTGCTTCCCACTTCTTACAAAAGAGGATAAGGGTAACTACTGAAAAGGCTTTTTTGCAGGTTCCTATTAATCAAGAGTCACTGGAAAAGACAGTCATGTTAAGGAAAAGTTGAGGGCAGCAGGAAAAGAGGAAGACCCAACAAGAGATGGACTGACTCAATAAAGGAAGCCACAGCCCTCAATTTGCAAGATCTGAGCAAGGCTGTCAAAGATAGCACATTTTGGAGGACTTTCATTCATGGGATCGCCATGAGTCGGAAGCGACTTGATGGCACTTCACACACACACACACACACACACACACACACACACACACACACACACACACACACACACACACTAACCAGACTCCAGGTAGGCATTTCCATAGATCACAAACCTCACATGTGGATACACAGCTGGAGACTGTCCCATTGCTAACCTGAATCCAAGCTATTTTGTGCTCTGAAGATAGATCAAAATCAGCACACTGAACTGGGCCTCCACTGGGTCACAGTGTCACTGGAAAAGTATGTGTTCGCTACTGTAAACCCAGGTCGAAACTACAGCTGCCTTAATTTGCACCACCTTAAGTTTCTTGAAGAGCCCCGTAGCAGAGTGGTAAGCTGAAGTACTGCAGTCCAAGCACTGCTCACAACCTGAGTTCGATCCCAACGGAAGTTGGTTTCAGGTAGCCGGCTCAAGGTTGACTAAGCCTTCCATCCTTCCGCGGTTGGTCAAATGAGTACCCAGCTCGCTGGGGGTAAAGGGAAGATGACTGGGGAAGGCACTGGCAAACCACCCTGTAAACAAAGTCTGCCTAGTAAACATTAGGATGTAACGTCACTCTATGGGTCAGGAATGACCCGGTGCTTGCACAGGGGACCTTTACAGTTTCTGGACATGTAAGAGACTGGTTAATGTACTGTGGGATAGTTATTTTGTACTACTTCATGAATGCAATACAGGAGGAGAGATACTGGGTGGTAAACCTCTGCTGGATCTGTAACTGGGGGGGGGCAAAATGGGGAAAGGAGGTTCGCTTTGGGTACCACCATTACGCTTATCAGGTCAGGCTAGCCTACACTAATATGCTGGTAATGGCAGCTGTTATTAGATCAAAGAACCAAGTTGTAATCTAAGCTCTGAAGAAAAAAATGGAGTGGAGAAACCAAAATGTAGCTTGCAAGCCCGAGATATAGCACCACGCTCACACTGCTAATGGATGTAGGACAATTTGCTTGGGAAATACAAAAGCTTTCCCATTCATATTAATTAAGTGGAAGCTCCACGGGCAAATATGTGTATGGTCTTGCATCCCCCAGCAGAATGTGTGCATACAATGCACCTGTGCATGACTTGAGAGATTTAAATTTGCATATTTTTAAAGTACAAAACAAAAAAGCCCTCAGCACTCCCAGTCCGTTACTATACTTCGCCAAACACTGAAATAAGCTTCTCTAAACAAAAATAAATTTAATTACAGAGCAGGACAGTAAAACTAACAGGTAATTTATTTTTTGATTTTTTTTTAAGAGTACACATAGGAGATTACACAACATGACATCTAAGAACAGGGAGAAAAAAAACAAGTTTTATTGACATTGATCTTGGAGTGGTGAGTAATCTACACATTATTTGCTGGAATCCGTTCAGCACAAGAAGATCAGCTTCTACAATAAAAGAACATAGAAAAATACAAGATGTTCTGAATCCAACAAGCAACATTCCAAGCATTTAACTGTAAATGATCAGAAGAGACTGCTGAGATTTACAAACTGGCTTTCTTCTGAGATAGATTGATTTTGTCTCCAAGACTTAGAGCCATGCCCTGCAAAGAGATGAAAGGGTCATCACTATATATATATATATATATTACTGATGCATAACTAATGGAACTATTAACATGTAGATAGAAGTAATTTTATCCTCCCACAAATTCCCATCTTGTGGCAAGGATTTTTCAAAAGATTCGCCCTGTTTATCATGACATGGAAATGGTTAATCGTAGAACACTCTTGTTACAGAGAAAGCCTAAATCAACACTGGCTACTATTTACTAGCTACTTCACCTTCCCTATTCAAATGCCTCTGGGTAAAAAAAAGAAAAAAAAAGAAAGAGTGTAGAATGGGGAAAGGGGGAAGACCCCTAAAGCTCAGGGTTGTAAATTGCCATTACATATAGCATGAGAAGCTAGCTTTCCACTATTGTTCCTAATGCCTTCTATCGTATATATTGGTCACATTCAGACATTTTAATACAATGATACACACAGCGCATTCCTGTCTTCTGAGGCTGAAAGTCCTGAGGAGGCCAGGAAGGGGCTGCGCCAACGTTGCGGCCCTCTACGCCAGCATCCAGACTACTTATGCCGCTGTAAGTGGCCCCAATGCCAGGGAGGAGGGTTGGACGTCAGTCTCCATGCTCTGCAGCAGCACCACCCTAGGACGCCGACAGGGCCTTCTGCTGGCGTTCCACTGGTGTAAATTCCTGCGCCAGTGTTCCGGAGGGCGTTCTGCCATCCCCGGGGTGTTCCGGGGGCGGGGCTGCCTGTAGGCAGCCTCCTGTCCCCTTTCGGCCTGTTACGCCGGCGCTGAAAATGTCGTTGCTGCACCTGCTTTTTAGCAGGTGCAGCCTCGCTGTTCTCTATGGGGAGAAAACCCCCATTTAAACTTAAAAGCCTGCAAAAGGCTTTTTAAAGTTTTTCGGTGGCCACAAAACGGGTTAGGAGACACCACAGCGGCACCTCCTCCCCGCCGTCCCCTGCAGCCAGCACCTCAGGAATGGGCTCTCAGTGGCTTGGAAGCTACATGTGGCTCTATGGCACACTACCTGTGGCTCTTCCGAGCACTGTTCCCCAATGTGGCACCTGTCCCACGTTTCAGAAAAATGGGCAAGACCTTTGCCCAGGTGGGGCTTGTAGCTGGTTCCCACATCGAAACAGTTGCAGCTGGAGGAACAGGTATGCTGTGAGCCTTCTTGAGGTGCAGGGCTTGTGACAAGGATGGAAGTCAACGTGGCTCTTTTGATTGATAGTCACTGCAAATGTGGCTCCCCATGATATGTAGCCAGAGTAGGTAAGGTAAAGTAAAGGTCCCCTGTGCAAGCACCGGGTCATTCCTGACCCATGGGGTGACGTCACATCCCGACGTTTACTAGGCACACTTTGTTTACGGGGTGGTTTGCCAGTGCCTTCCCCAGTCATCTTCCCTTTACCTCCAGCAAGCTGGGTACTCATTTTACCGAACTCGGAAGGATGGAAGGCTGAGTCAACCTTGAGCCGGCTACCTGAAACCGACTTCCGTCGGGATCGAACTCAGGTCGTGAGCAGAGCTTTTGACTGCAGTACTGCAGCTTACCACTCTGTGCTACGGGGCTCCTGTAGCCAGAGTACCACTGTATTAATAAACTGCTCTTCGTTTGTTCATTTATCTTTGCGGTTGCATGCTTCCTCCCTTTGCACGTATTTATTTATTCATTTAAAACATTTTACTGCTGCCTTGCTACCCAATCAGGGTCCCCAAGGCAGTGCACATTAAAACATCTGAACAATTATAAACATTTAAAATGATAAAATAATTCAATAAGAACATAAACAACACATGGAACTGAGGTTGAACTCTTCTTTAATTTTTAAAGAAACTGCTGTTTGCCATGACTTCAATAAACTGTGGTTTGTTTCTAGACATACATTAACAGAATCATAACCACAGACTGGCTTAGAATCCCAGTTTGTAGGCAAGAAACAAGACAACATTTGTCAAAGTGCCTCCAATCTGGTCACCACAGCAGAATGTGGTGTTATTCAAGCCTAGATGTCTTCAATCTCAGCCCTGTGTATGAGGGAAGAAGCATGCAAGTCTAAGATAAACCAGGCTTGTTCATTAAATGAACAACTGGAATTTATTCATGGTGCCTGAATACAGTAATTGTGGGTCTCTTGCTACAGTGATAATCCTATTTCAAAGCTCTGTGTCAGAACCAAAGATATGTCCCAGAGCCCAAAAAGCCTTGCAAAGTTGGCATTCCCTACCAATGAACTTTCCTTCATTCCCCAAGATCTCACTATTAATGATTTTCAATATGCAATTTTTTTTCTACCTACCTTTTTAAAGAACTGTCATTTATGAAGTTATGAAAACCGTGTTTTATAGCACACAGGAAACCTAAATCAGCAGTACGTACTACTTTAATTTTAGCTGGGGTTTTTTTTGCTTATGTTATTCTCAGGGGAACAACTGAAATTAACCACAACTAAAAAAAAGCCCACTGACTCCAAGAGTTCTGCTATTAAAAAGGCACTCTACATCAGTGCACATATTTATCTATGAAGCCACATTTATGAAAGTTTTATTTGTAGCTGCATTCGTGTTTGCAGTTTGAGCAGTACTATTTGCACATGCATAATGCAGTCAAGTGCCTTGCATAACGGGTTTATCCTACTATTCCACTCAGCTGCAGGTAGGTGTATTCTGCCAGTGCAAACCACATCCCGACAATACAAGAGGATCCTTTGTGGACAGACTGCACGTGCGCCGGAAATATCCTTTGAACCGACACTGGCATCAGAGTAAGTCAACTGCTACACCCCTGTATAATTATCAGTAGCCTGAGGAACATCATGCCTCACTTACATAGATAATTTATCCTGCATCTCCCAAAGCCTATCATTCATGGCACAACTCCTATGATGAGTGATCAACGTGCCAATGGCCAGGAGAGCAGGGATGAGAGGACCTCAGCTGACCAAGAATTTTGTTGTAATGCACCAGGTGGAAAGCCAGCATGAGGAAAGGGAGGGGTTAAATACCTGGATGGGAATGTCTTTGCACTCTATTTTCATGCAGAAGGAAGCAGATCAATGCCCACACTGTTTGCTTCAAAAATAAAGGGCAAAACATGCTAGGTGTTTTTTTTTTTTTACCTCTGATCCTATATCCCCAATAGGGCAGTGCAATGGTGTATAAGTTTGAACTACATACATTGTATCAATGAATACTTTGAGACACACTGTTTGCACATATGCAAAATTATTCCGACAGAAAATTCACATCAAAAGGATGTTTTTATAAAATCAGTTTAAATAGCTTCATAACATGCGGCACAACGTTTGAGCAAATAAAGAGTTCTGTGGTTTCTCTACAAGTCACACATTGGTGTACAGAAGGGGCATGTTAAATACAGATTACAAGCAGCTCCATTTAGTCTGCATATCTGAACTTCTGTACATACAGTAATGTCTCTGACAACCCAAATATAACTGAGTCTGAAGGAAAGCCATCCACCTACGGAAGTACTTAAGGCACTTCAGGAATCTCCCAAGTTTCTACTGATGATAACTACAGCCCCTTGTAATGCAGCCAGAGGTCACTTCTGAGGATTTCCCAACTTTCAGGAAGACTTTTTCCAAGGACATACACAAGAAGATGCTGTGGAGAGCTCTGGAATGCATGCAAAAGCCACAACGCTCTCTGGATCCCTCCCTTGATATCACCACTCCTTCCGTTTCAAATAACGTTTCCTAACAACAGATCTCAGTCTCAATCCTAAACAACCTTGGACATTCACTTACAAGAAAATGTGCTTAAAATCCCAGCCTCTAACATATAAAAGTTAACCAGATTACATTACATTACATTATATTGCAATGTTCAAGCAAATTTTGCACCACTGGTTTGGAAGTGTGCAAGATGTAATATAACACACAATTACCTGACTTTTTGCACGAATTCTAATGTGTCCTGTGACAGGAGCATCAGGGCCAAGATGGATGGGTTTTTCAATGCTGACATTTGCAAGTGCGTCTTCTCCAAATATAGAGCGTGCATATAGGTTGGCAGCCATAAAGCCACAATAACCAGAAAGAGCCTGCAGGGACAACAGACATTTCACACACCTTGCCAGGGTAATTTCCCCCCCTTTGAAACTTAAACACATCTAAACAGGTGTTAAGTTTTAAATCTGAAGCCCTGTTCATTACAAGCATTTTCAACTGCACATTCTAAAAATAAAGTATATGAAGTTAGTGTGGAAGCACAATGAAATAGTTTAAGAACTGATATAATCTCCAGTAGAAGGTTAATCAACTCTATTAGAAGAATAAAAGACATCAAAACAGATAATTTAGTGAAGCAACATACGCTGCTTGAAACCAGACCCACAATTTAGTAGCAAGTTTCCTACCTTCTCAGGAGTAAGGCATTTCATATTAGTTGACTTTAGTATGTGTTGTAGATACTCATTCAGATCTGCTATGTTTGTGTTCACTGTGACCTTTAAAAATGAAGAAATGTAAGGACTTGCATTAAGACAATTTAGTAAGATTAATATTTCTTACAGGCCTGCCATAAGTAAACTCACTCAGTATCAACATAGAATAAAATAATCTGTCAGTTAGAAATGGGTCTACCTTTTTGGCAATGGATGTTATACAATATATAATAAAATGTCATCTAATCAAGGATTCCATGCGTTTCCAGTACGTCTAAATAGTCTGGGCAACTTCAAAGTTCACAGACGACTTTAAGCAAAACTCAGTAGAAAAAGTCCACCCATGGGCACACAACAGAGCATTCTCAGTAGCAGCCTGGAGCCTTTAGAGGAGGCCTGCTAAGTTAGAGGGCATAGTTTTTCAGAAAGCAGAGCACTGACCAGGAACATGTGGTGTCCCACGTATGCACCAAGCCCCACCTCTGCCCCTTTTAGACTCATGGAATCTCCAGAACAGGATGGGAAGGCACAGCTGGGGACACTGGTAAAATTGGCAACTCCAGCATTCAATGAACCTGCATTCAATGAACTTTTGAGTCACATCTGCTCTATACTTAGTGAGCTCTATAATGCATTTTTCTATTATAAAGCCACTTAATTCTTTGAATAGAAGAGCCAAAAATTCTAATAGATCTACAGTAATCTAATCACGCGCACAGGTTTGTTAGCATCCACCCCCCAACTTCACATTTGCTAGTGGCCTTAGCTTTATCACTTGCTTGAGTCCTCTGGACCTGTGTGCCATCCAGCTCTCTTTTCATGATAAGTGTGCTATTAGAATGGAGTGCGCACATGAACAGGTAAGTGGCCCCCCATTGCAACAGAGGGGTTTACAACTCTCTATTCCTGTTCTGAATCTTTGTTGCTTTGACTATGAGCAGCAACATTCTAAATGACAATCATTTATTCAAAAAATCTATCTTCCACTATAGGCAGGGCCGCTGCCAGTCTTTTTTGCGCCCTAGGCAAGGCTAACTACTTGTGCCCCCTTCATTGCTAACCAATGTTCAAAAACAGAATTCTTGTAGAAAAAATAAAAGCCTGATGGATTCCTACAAAACCTTTTATAAGATGTTATAATTAATTATATTCCACAGCACTGTTGTGATATTTATCTTAAAATAAAAAAAACATATAAATTGTCAGTTGCATTTTTTTAAGATGGTGCAGAGTGGTAAGCTGCAGTACTGCAGTCCAAGCTCTGCTCACGACCTGAGTTTGAGCCCAACGGAAGTTGGTTTCAGGTAGTCGGCTCAAGGTTGACTCAACCTTCCATCCTTCTGAGGTTGGTCAAATGAGTACCCAGCTTGCTGGGGGTAAAGGGAAGATGACTGGGGAAGGCACTGGCAAACCACCCGGTAAACAAAGTCTGCCTAGTAAACGTCGGGATGTGACGTCACCCCATGGGTCAGGAATGACCCGGTGCTTGCACAGGGGACCTTTACCTTTTTTAATCTGTTTAAAACTGTGCCCTCGGGCCAGTTCTGTGCCCCTCTGAGGTCTGCGCCCTAGGCGACTGCCTAGTTCGCCTAATGGTAGCACCGGCCCTGGCTATAGGACAACTATAAATACTGTATCAGACCCAATTAACTCCAGCTATTCCCTTTTATTAGAAGAACCACCACCCTTCAAAGTCCATACATTCACAATTGTACACTGGATAACCCTCCATGTGCAGGTGGCCACTACTGGAGTCAGGCATGCATATATAGTCAGCTACATGGGTTTGTTGATAATGTACAGATCTCAATGCACCAAATCAAACAATACACAGAACTCACTTTGTTTTCCCATTCAAATTCTGCCCACATCTGACGAAACTCTGCATCAGTACAAGTAGCCGGTTGGATGTAATCCATTATGTCAATGTGTATGTCACTGAGGACGACACAGTTTCTGTCACTGGCTGCTCCAGAAACATCATATACTAAAAAAACAAACAGATCATCGGACACTGAAGCGGGCTACATAACTTCTAACACATTTAAAGTTACCTGAAATTTATAACCCTTCCAATACAAAGCAGAGACATCATTTTGATAACTGCATTTCCTACTGCGATAGAAACCACCTGTTAAAATAGTTCAGATTGTGAAGTGCTTGTAAGAACACAAGAAAAGCCCTGCTGGATCAGACCAAGGCCCATCAAGTCCAGCAGTCTGTTCACACAGTGGCCAACCAGGTGCCTCTAGGAAGCCCACAAACAAGATGACTGCAGCAGCACCATCCTGCCTGTGTTCCACAGTGCCTAAGATAATAGGCATGCTCCTCTGATCCTGCTTCATTATAATTATCGTACATGAAAAAGTTAAAAGTATCACACCCTTAATATTCCTGAATTGTTGTAAATAAAACACAATGCTTACCAATATTACCAAAAATTATTCCATTCTCTGTTGAAGCTACTTTCACATTAGCCTTAATATTGGCAAAATCATGTGGAGCAAGCGTTAAAGGAGAAGGTTTTTCCACAAGCTTCAAGTCACCTGTTCAAAACAGTTTGAAAAACAATGCTTAACAATGTGCAAGAAAAAATCTGGACCACAGGCAGGCATTAATAGTTATTTTTATTAGGTTACTTACCTAATGTGGCTAATTCTAGTGTACAGTTCTGCAAAGTATCACCAGTCTGGTTTACCACTAGCACATCCAGTACAATATCATATTGATTGACATGGACATAAGCTTCTGCATAGACTGGATCTGAGAAGCCTGTCAACTGAGTGACCTGTAAAACATAGAGATTAAAGGTTAAGGAGCTGGTGGATGTAGTTGAAAGTAAAGAAGGCTACCAAAATGTCTGAGTTGCTTTTTTTCATTTTTTGCTAACTAGTTAGTCAAGCTCTTCAACAGTTCAAACCAGTTTAACGTAACAACCCAACATTCAGTTACTCTCTCTCGAGTCAGCATTTGTAAGCAACCATTTTGGCTAAATACAATGCAAAGCACTCCTGTGGACTAAATTTTCACAGCTCTAATATTAGTTACTAGTTTTGTTCAGTAAAACAATTGCTATTAAACAACCATGACAGTTTAAACCTAAGCCAGTGTGGTGTAGTGGTTAAGAGCGATGGTTTGGAGTAGTGGACTCCGATCTGGAGAACCGGGTTTGATTCCCCACTCCTCCACATGAGCGGAAGAGGCAAATCTGGTGAACCGGATTTGTTTCCCTTCCTATACATGAAGCCAGCTGGATGACCTTGGGCTAGTCACAGCTCTCTCAGCCGCACCTACCTCTCAGGGTGTCTGTTGTGGGGAGGGGAAGGGAAGGTGATTGTAAGCCGGTTTGAGTCTGTCTTAAGTGGTAGAGAAAGTTGGCATATAAAAACCAACTCTTCTTTTTCTACCTTCCCCATTCATAGAGAAGTATCCCATTTGCAGAATTTCCTCTAAAACAGTGGTTCTCAACCTTTTTCGAGTCGCGACCCCCTTTTACAATTGCCAAGTAACCTGCGACCCTCGTCACATTTGCATATATTTGCATAAATGACATTTTCAATAGGATAAAGAAAACACTTTTTTTTTTGGCAGTCCAGGGTATCCATATATATAATTACTTCAAATTTTAAAGTTTAAAACAAACAAGCAAACGGTACTACCACCTGTTGCGCAGCGGCTGTGACTGCGTGGGCGAGGCAACCTTTCCTGGCATGGAGGAAAGAGTGCCTCTGAGCATGCACTGCGTTCCTTGTCCTCCCCTCTCTCCCCAAAAACTCTTCCAAGCAGGCCGGGGCTCTCACAAGGAAACCCCCTCTCGTGACTGGGACACTGCTTGTGCACATAACTGCAGTTATCCCTCAAAGCGGAGCTCCGTTTAATCACCTCACGAGAGCAAAGGTCCAGGAAAGAGCCGAGGGCCGCTTATCCCGCTCAGACTTTTCGTGCCTTTTTCTCCCCTCCGCCAGTCACCGCTCCTTCTTCGCCTCACCGAACCTGAGCACTCGAGGGGGAAACCCGAACTGCGCATGCACCTCGACTCTCTCCCCCTTGGCCTTGCCAGAGCAGAACTGATGACTCAGGGCAGAGCAGAACTGATGACTCGGGGCAGAAAAGCAAAGCCACACTACAGACATGCGCACTTGGATTCCAGGCTGAAGCTCCTGCCCCACCTGAGTGCGGCTAAAAGTAAAAACGTGGCTGTAGTGGCCTCAAGGGGGACTGCCCTCTTCTCCTCCGAGACCTGAACTGGCCGAGCCAGGGGAGCTTCCTCGGCCTCCCACACATCCTGCCACGTCATCCTCCTGGCGCAGGTGCGACCGCGCCCAGGGCTGGCCCGCCCGCCTCTCAGCTGGGCGGCGGGGCTACAGCTGGTGTGCGGCGGCACGCTGCCGCGTCTCTGCAGCCCGGCTCCTTCCGGCTGTCTGCCGGCCAGTTCCTCGCCTCTCTGCTTGGGGTTTTCCCTGCCCTCGCGGATGGATCAGGGTTACAGGGCGTCTGGGTTAGTCCTGGACAGCCTGGGATGGGGGCTGTCCCAGGACAATGGCAGCGACCCCCCAGAAAACACTTCGCGACCCCCTTGGGGGTCCCGATCCCCAGGTTGAGAACCACTGCTCTAAGGCTTTGGTTGCTTGGTTACAAAGTAACCATTATATAGACCTATCTAAGCGCTCTAACAAACTTCGAACACTTTTCAGTATTACAATCCAAAGCAAAGGTTAACAATGAAACATTAATGGCCTAACCCAGTGGTCGGCAAACAGCGGCACGCGAGCCGCATGCAGCTCTTTGACTCCTTGGGTGCCGCTCTGCCTCAGGTTGCCAAAATCTCTCTCTCTCTCTCGAGGAGATTTTAAGGGTGTTGTTTTTTTAACATTTGTAGGGAATTTTTGCCCTTCCAGAGTTAAGGAAACAGGACCCTCCCTGCCACCCTATGGTAATTCCCAGTCCCCTTCCCCCCCACCGCACTCTATCCCCCATACCCACCCCCTCACAGCTCAGAATTACATTTCCCAACTGCCCCGGCGTGCCCTTTCCCCTCCCCGCATGCATAGTGCTGGTTCTGGAGCTGGGAGAAGCGGAGGCAGGCGGGCGGCCCTAGGAGAAGAGCTCACGTGGGGCGGCGGGTCTTGAGTGCGACCGAGGCGGCAGTGGTGGCATCGAGGGCGGCGTCCTCACCCTCACAGGTCGGGTCTTTGGGGGAGCGGAGTCCTGGCCAGTGAAACCCTCCCCCGGGTTCTGCGTTAGGGCTATACAGGCATGGTGAAGGTATGGTGGGTAGGGGGCAGAGTCCGCCCTGGCTAGGGGGCTGGGCCTGGCCTGGCCTTCCTCCACCCCCTTGTCAGTCAGCCCCCCCCCCGGAAATTTTGCATTGATTTTTATCTCTCCCCCCCAAAAGAAAGGGGTTTTATTGCTTCTCTTCCCCCCACCCCATATCTAGGATCACGGTATTCCTCTTTCACCCCCTCAATGTCATTTGGATGTGTCCCTCCCCTCCCATTCTGCTTTGATATTTCCTTACAGAAGGGGGGGAATCTCCAACCATACTAAGACTTCTCTCTCTATTAGGTATTTGTCATTAATTAAGACTTAAAACTTTTTATTAAGTTAATAAACAGTGTACCTACCTATATAGTTTAAGTTTAAGACATTTGACTCTCAAAAGAAATCTCAGTCGTTGTACTGTTGATATTTGGCTCTGTTGACTAATGAGTTTGCCAACCACTGGCCTAACCAGTTGTTTCACAGAACGTAGATTAGTACATACAGGAGTAAGTGGTCAGTTCTAATTACTTAAAAAGCATGGGAGAGTGGAAACAGTACCCAGGTTTCAGACACAAGGGTCGTTTGGGAATAACTAGATTTTTACATCACCTTATTGAGTTTGGAGGCTAGTGGATCAGTGGCTTCTTTTCTCTGCGTGTTCCCCATTGCTGCTAAAAGACTCAGCTGAAACTGATCCTCCTTTGAATTAATTTCGTTTTTAGCAGTAAGCTGCATAAAGGAAATGGGATCATCCGGCTGAACTGTCACACTCCTCTTCTCAGACTCTTTCTGTGGGGAGGAGGAATAAAAAATTAGTTATCCCTACATGTAAGTAACAAAGAAAACAATCCTGGCTTAGTCGGCATTCCAGCCATTCAGGTTAGGAGCAAACTAAAATGTTGCTTATAGATGAAAATCCACAGGTTACAGTAGGAATGGCTAAGTTTTGTGCAGTGGCCTGTAGAATACACCAGACGCTGCTGAGAACACCGGTGTGTCAATAATTTTAATGGGTAATTTATATAGTTTGCAAAGAGTCCAAACAACTTTTTTACAATTTGTATTAACCTGTGGGTAGAGCGTAACACCTGGATGGCCCAGGCTAGCCTGATCTTGTCAGATCTCAGAAGCTAAGCAGGGTCAGCCCTGGTTAGTATTTGGATGGGAGACTACCAAGGAATACCAGGGTTGCTGTGCAGAGGAAGGCACTGGCAAACCACCTCTGTTAGCCTCTTGCCATGAAAACCCCAAAAAGGGGTCGCCATAAGTCGGCTGCGACTTGACGGCACTTTACACACACACAGAGCGTAACACTAAGGGTTTTAATGGTAAATTGTGCTGTGCTGGTCTATGACTGTTTTTAATAAAGATTGGTTGAACAAAGAAAACCTTTTACTAGGCTCGCAAGGGTTCTTACCCGACTTACAGTGCAATCCTATGCAGAGTTGCACCAACCTAAGCCCACAGAAAGCAACGGGTTTAAAACTGGAGCAATTCTTCAAAGCACTGCCAGTGTGAGTCAGGACCCAAAGCCCTAGCGATGTGCCCAAAGGACACAGGGCCCATCTATGATGTCACCTTTTGAGAGAGCTTTTCCTCTTCCAGTTTGGCAGATAACATGTGAGAAAGAGACTGCCTACACTCCTTGTTGAAGATGTCGTTCATGAGAGGGGAACACTCCGACAGCACCTTCAGGCACAGAGAAATCCGGTCCACGTCATCGTCTGTGATGGGCTTCTTGGGAAGGGATGACTTGCCCAAATGGAGAATAGTGGCCATAAGCAACATTGCCTCAGCAACGAAAGACTAAACAGGGGAAAGAAGAGAGAGACAATACTACATTTCCGTAATTTCTACACATTCTTTTTTTTTTAATATATTTTTTATTTTTCATTATTGATCGGGTATACAGAAGGGAAAAACAGGTAAAAAGAAATAATAATAATTAAATACCATTTTAATAACATATAAATATGTCTACCCCTCTACCGGGTATAATACCACATTCCGTACTTTCTTATATAAGTAACTTAAAATTAATTAATCCTTTTGTATGGTGATTGTAATGTATTTATCAAAAGGTTTCCATCTTTCTTGATTCTGTTCTTGTGTGTTATCTTTCATATATTCTGTTAATTGTGCCATCGTAATATATTCTAAGGATTTGGCTATCCATGTTTGTAGTGTTGGAGTCTTATCTGTTTTCCAAATGATGCCAGGACAACTCTCGCCGCCGTTACAAGATATTTTAATATGATCTGTTGGTCCTTATTCATGGTGCCCGGTGATTTATTCAAAAGGAAGAGTTTGGGATCATATTTTATGCTCTGTCCCAAGATGTCTTCAAGATTCATATGAATTTTTTTCCAGAATTTCTGGACAACTTCGCATGTCCACCAGCAATGGTAAAAGGTGCCTCTTTTATCATTATCATTATCATATAATATCAATATCATATCAATTTCTACACATTCTTAATGTTAAAGATCACAGATCAGACTGAAGTTTATCACACATACTGTCTTTGAAGCTGAATGGATTATATGTAGTGATCTGTTATCTTGAAACTAAACTACACCGTTCAATGCAAATCCGGCGGACAAGAGCTTATGCTGACTCCTGTGCAGAGTGATGGTCAAGAAGTTGTCAACTGAACCTCTGCCGCAAGAATCGTTTATGCAAAGTGCTGGAAATCAAACACAATTCCTGACACCATGGAATGGATTGCCAAACTCTCTGAGTTTGTCTTGATGGCCAAATTTAACTCAACTGGTTAACATGAGACCAACAGATGAATTCGAGCTGAAATGGCAGCCTTTTTATGATTATCATTCAGGTGACAATCTAAGAATTTAATAAAAAAGAAACTAGTGATTTATTGTATGACAATTTGAAGTGATAAATAAGATTTTAAACGTATAAGATAGCTGATAGAGAAAGCTCTTGATGTCAATATATTATTTCTTTTTCTTTAGTTAATCCTAGACATTACAACGGGAATGCTGAATGATAGAATTAAGGATAATACTTTTCTTTTTGAATATTAATTATACCGAGGCTCGGATGATGTTACATGTTATATATTTTATCTCCCTCTCCCCTGCTTTTTCCTTTCTGTACCCCTTTTTCCTTTCTGTACCCCTGTACCAAAAAATTTCATAAGGCACAAATCTGATATGAGTATTCCAAAAAATGTAACTTGCATTTTGTTTCTTCTTATCCTGAAGCAGAGTCACGTATCGTAAAGCGATCTTGGTCAAAGTAGTGGCAAGGGAAGCCGCAACAAAGAAGTCTCCATCCAATAAAAACCCTCTCAGTGGAGGTCTACAAAGAAAGAGAACCATGGAATTCTTAAAAACACTGCCTTAAAGTATCTAAAAAGTTCCACTTCAGGCTCATACTGCTTGTTCCAGCAGTTAGTATGATCAGATTCCAAAGGAAAGAATTCCTTTTCTTGTATCTAAATAGGTATTCATAAATCACGTAGCGACACGTTTAAGTTTCCCATCAGTACAAATACATTTAACAAAAGTCACCATTAAACTAGAAAATGTTCACAAACAATAAGTGATTATCCCACCCACCCAACCTTCACCATAGCTACCAATCCATACAAATAAATTGGGGGAGGGGGAGGAAAGAAAAAGGAGGATGAAGAGAGGGGAGAAAGCCATACGCATAAATGCAGGCATTAAAAGTTTTGAATAACTTTGACAAGTTATTTAGTTACCACATAGCTTTAGATTCCAGAGAGTTCATAACAGGTGATTTTCTGTTTTGATGATATGTTAGTTAAAAGCTGATAGTGTTAAGGCTGTGTTGACTGAGTTCATTCTTTGTTTCACCCTTCTCCAAAAGGGAGCAACACCACAGAATTATCAGCATTTATAGAATTCTGTGGTGGTGCCACAATTCTGGAATTTGCTCCCTGCAACAATTTGCCTAGCAGCTGGCTTATTAGAAGAGTTAGGCAGAATATGGGAACTACTGATAAATAAAAGTATAGAAAAGAGGAGAAATTGTTAAGGGAAGATTCTCCCCTCATATTTTAAAGTCGAGGAACACTTCTGCAAGCCACATATTATTTAAATAATGACAATAACCTGACCTATATTCAAGACCAACAATCTCAATGTAGAGCCATTTCTGCTTGAGGTGGCTAAAACTTTTATCCTATATTTCTATACACAATGTAGCTGCCCTTCTCATATGCAAGCTTCCCCAACACATTCTATCCAAAGTCATCAGTACAAGTGAACAATGCCAATTTCAGGTGAAAATGCTCAGGTATGCTCTTGATCTCTCTTTGGGAGCTTTGGTTCTCAGTGGCTAGTTTAGGCAAAAACAAGTTTCATGTTACCTTGGTCTGGCAACATGCCCCAGGTAAATCTAATATAGGAAGGGATGATTACACATGAAAGAGAAGTTTATACATGCACTTGTGGACTATCGCTAGTCCCTGAAGCTTCCCATTTGGTTGTATAACTGAGGTGGGCTTTTTACAATGGAAGGCAAGACGCAGTCTCAAGGAAAAGTGTCACATAAAACCATCTTTACTCCCAGAATCAATCTGACAGTTGAAAAATGATTTTTGTAAAGAGAGGACTGTGGGGGATCACTAATCAATAGGGACAAGAGCTTTCCCAGAGGCTCTCTCAAGCTTGGCCACATAAAATTAAAGTCACCCCACTCAAACAAAATTAGCTTTGCTCGAGCTGGAAATTACAGTTAGCTTTTCAGAAGCAGCTGGGCCCCTAAGTGCCTGCTTTTCCTAAGCAGCTTTGCTCGAGCTGGAAACGTCTGTTTGCTTTGTAGAAGCACTAAATGTGGGCCTTGGACTACTGCAAACAAGATTCTCTTCTCTAATGACTCAGCAGGACTCACTGCCAACTCATAGACAGCCTGTCTGAACTCACTGTCTGCTGCCAGCGGTGTGCTTTTGAGCTCCTGATGTCTGATAAAAGACAAAAAGCCCACAGAAACAGTATAATAAGCATTTGTCTTTACTGATACCTTGGTCCACACTTGGTGTATCATGCTGCTCCTTAAAAAAAACAACTCTTATTTGAGTACTCACACTGAAAAAAAATGCTGCAGTCCGTACAAGTAACTGTCATTACTGGAAGATCATCTGATCAGAGAAAATGCACTAACACTGAGCATAGATAAAAACATCAAGCACAGCTGAGACACAATGAAATATAGACAAAAACTCACTGGCGATGATTCTGCTTTAAAGAGGCAGAATCTTGGGAAGAAAAAGAATGCAAGACACAGGTTTGTTATTCATAATACAAACACTGGAAGCAAACACAAATGTATAATCTAGCCACCTGTCTTCTTCTTTTTTGGCAGGTCTGGAACTACTAAGGGCACTTTGTGTAGCATAGGTTCCCATTTCAGTCACCAATTTTTGAGCAGGGCCCACGGTGATTTCCTCTTCAGGCTTCAGCTCGCCAGCTTCTTTCTTGATTTCAGATTCTACTATTGGGATCTGATAGTGAATAAGCAGCAACATATTTTAATCAATAATGCAAACTGCTAAATAAAGCCATCAGCACGTGATAACCAGCAACCACATTGGTCTTTTCCTGATTGTCTCAGTTTCTCCACAGAAAATCTAAAAGTAATCATGTTGCACCATAAGCAGGCCCATAAGATAATAATACATAACATTTACACGCAATGTTTTCCATGTCCAAAGCCCTTCCTACAAATGCTTGTTTTCTTTTATTTTCTTAATTTTATTAGAAAAAAACCAATGACAATAACAACTAAAAAAGCAGATTTACTGACAGTCTTCGTAATTTAAAATACTATATATATATATAGATAGATAGATAGATACAGATATATATATAGATAGATATACACACACACACATAATAAAATAAGATCAAGTCTCCCATGCTACAGCTTATTTCTACATCTTCATATTCATCATTACGTCCTGACTGAACGCAACACATTCCTCTTTCCCACCCTTATTTATGAAATTCTCTATTTTACTTATTGTATGTGACCATACCGCATCCAATCTTATTGTATCTCTGTTTTTCTGATATGCTGTTAGCTTAATTAAAACATATATTTCTTTAACTTTAGCCAGCCATTCCTCTATCTTTGGAGTTGATTTTTGTTTCCAGTGACTGGCAAAGGTTGTTCTAGCCACAGTTATCATATGTAACACCATACAAACTTGATCTTTAGCTAGATTAGGTACCAGATTTAACAAGAATATCTCGGGTTTACATGGAATATCAACCTCCATTCCAACCGTTAGACATTTCACTATTTCAGACCAAAATGATATAGCTCTCTCACATTTCCACCACATGTGTATAAAATCTGCTTGTTTTCTATCACAGTACCAACAGCTGTTGTTTTTTAATTTATGGATTTTACTTGAGTCTAAGTGGGGTTATATACCACATATATACCATCTTCATTAGATTTTCTCTCATTTGCATACTGACTGTAAAAGCTAATCCCTTTGTGAAAATGTGTTCCCATTCTTGGTCACTTAATGCTCTGTCTAAGTAAGTGTTCCATTTATCCCGATATCCCGTTGTTTCATTTCATTTATCTTTAAGTATAATTGTATATATTTTTGAAGTTGGAGTTTTGTCTTGTAACATCAGCTTCTCAAACTCTGATTTATCTCTAATTTCGGATATGTCATTTTCTTTTAGGTTATTCCAATATTTTTTTATTTGTAAATATTCTAAAAATGTAATAATTACTTTTTTATCCATAATTTTACATAAAGGTTCTAAATTATTATTTCTAATCCAATAATTACGTTCATTCTGTTTATCTATCTTTATTCTACGTGATAATTGGAATTCTGGGTTCTCAGCTAAGATATTCCATAAAAAGGAAGACACTGGGGAAATATCTGGAGCTAGTTTCTCTCTTAGCGCATCCCATTGCTTTAGAATGTATTAATGCAATTATTATCTTTGTTGTAGAAATTTTTCCTATAAGTTTTTTTAACCCAAAGCCATCTATTTAGCGGGAATTTAACAAAGTTCTGCTCAATTATGATATATGGTTCCTTTTCATCATTTACTACCCATGATTTTAACTTTATCCTAGCCACCTGATAATACATTAATAAATTTGGCATACCTGTCCCTCCTTTGCTTTTAATCTCATATAGGTTAGTTTCTAAATCTATTCTTTTTATTTTGCCAGATGAATCTATTACAGATCTTTTGCCATTCTTCAATCATTTTTTTCGGTATGTCTAGAAATAAGTTATTAAAAATAAAATTCAATTTTGGCAAGATTATCATTTTAATTAGGTTGACTCAGCCTAAGAGAGAAAAATTCAAAGGGAGCCATTTCTGAAAACAACCCTTCAGTTCTTTCGCTATTTTTCCGCAGTTTAAATTTAAACATTTAGTTCTCTCTTTACTTAACCATATTCCTAAATATTTAACATTATCAGTTTCTCTTAGATCTTCTGCCCATAATTGTTTCTCCTTTTTGTTATTGATATTTAAAAAAAGAGCTTCAGATTTATTTGCATTTAACTTGCATCCAGATATATTACTGAATTCTGCGATCACTTGTTTTCATTCTTATGATGGCCCTGTAGATCTCTCCATACTGGGGGGGAGGTGGTTGAGAGAAATCGGCATGCCTAAAATCTAGGAGTTTGAGGGAGGAGTAAGATTTGAAATGGGCCTTATCACTATTTACCATAAAATTACCATTTATTTCACCATTTATTAATCTGAGTATCAAATATTATTGCAGCAGTGATGCTCTGAGTCATTATTTATTTATTGCCACGAAGTCACAGTTGACTTATGTCATCCTCGTCGAGTTTTCAAGGCAAGAGATGTTCAGAGGTGGTTTGCCATTGCCTGCCTCCACATCACGCCCCAGCTATTCCTCAGAGGTCTCCCATCCAAATACTTGCCAGGGTCGAGGCTGAGAGTTGGTGACTGGCCCAAGGTCACCCAGCTAGTTTCTATGGCAGAGTGGGGATTTGAACCTGGGTTTCCCAGATCCCAGTCCGACTATTTAACCACTACATGATGCGGGCTCGCCATTATTTCTTTACATTATTCATAGTCCATCTTTCTCACTTATACTCAAGGCAGATTGCATAGTGTACCTCAAATACAATCAACAAGATGGGGATTCCAACAAAAAATGCAACAGGGTTTGGATTGCAGAAATTACTAAACTGATATTGTGTGTGTGTGTGTGTGTAAAGTGCCGTCAAGTCGCAGCTGACTTATGGCGACCCCTTATGGGGTTTTCAAGGCAAGAGACTAACAGAGGTGGTTTGCCAGTGCCTTCCTCTGCACAGCAACCCTGGACTTCCTTGGTGGTCTCCCATCCAAATACTAACCAGGGCCAATGCTGCTTAGCTTCTGAGATCTGACGAGATCAGGCTAGCCTGAGCCATCCAGGTCAGGGCAAAAATTGATATTAGCATGATATAATTTTTCATTTCAAAAGTACATAGTATATAAAAGCATCCTCAAGAAAGCAGTACCCATAACTGATCTTAAAACATTGCACTGAATTTCAGATCAGAGGTGTATTTTTCTTTTTTGAGCTGAACAATACACACAATACCTTTTAATGGACAACACCTACCTCTCCTAGAGATCTACGAACTTCTGTCATTACACTCTGTATATCTTCCTGTGTACTGCAGTATTCTCCAAGAATCCAAAGTGCTCCTCGATAAATTCTACAAAGCAACGCAAGAGGTCAACCACATTACTGAAAAGGATACAGGGTTTCCTTTTTACCCTAATGGATTACAAAAACGCAGCTGAGAGAAGCTAAGCCAAAGTCTGCTGAAAGGATATACTAACAAGATGAGCAGCAAATTGCACCTCTATTTTTTTTTTTTGCCAGGGACAAACAGATGGGCAGAACTTCGTTCTCCTTCCACCACTCTTTTTTTGCCAAAAGCAGGAAAAAAGGCCTACAAGAATTTCAGAGGTGCATCACAGGCCTTTTAAAGAAGTGGGGTGCCACAGAGGCAAATCTGGCAGCGGTGGAAAGGAAACAGTGAAACAAGAATATACAAATGGGTAAGCAGCCACTAAAAACAAGGGCATAACTGGGTTATCCTTTTTAAACTTTCTTTGGAGCCATACCATGCTCCCCAAGATAGCACATATCAAATCAACGCATAACCCTAAACTTCCCTTACAGTTTCTCCTTGAGCAACTTAAATTGTTTTTTAAATTTTGAAAAGCAAGATTCTTAGTTTTCAGTAAGACAAATATGGACAGATTTTTGGACCACACCATGTTACATTGAGTACATTAACTGTGTAGCTTAGCATCAAACATCCCTGATGCACAATATGTCCATTTTTTAATTCAGGAGTAGTCCACTGCTGCTTCAGTGATCTTTTAATAGTCATGGGTTAATTCCAATACCCCATGAAGTTTGACCAAGACTTGGTCATCAGTGTTACTATAATAATAAATATGAAGGCAATACAGTTGGCAATTACAGATATAAACAATGAGATTTACATCAAGAGTTTAACTCAGTTCAAACGAATTCATATCTTTAGAATTTTGGCCCAAGTCATTGGTACCCAGATAATTTTCCTCAGCAAGCACCCCATGTCAATAACCTTGGAGGTATAAACAACTCTTTAAATATAAGGAGCAGCACATTATGGAGTTGTATGTTGAACCTACTTGACAGATTTAATAGCATGGAATACTTCCAGCATCTTCTCTACGATAAGTAATCTGAGATTATCGAAACGCTGGATGGCTTCCCGCACAAACTCCAACACATCAGCAGCTGCAGCTTCGTTGTAATCACTGAGGAACTCCATCAACTAGGACAAGATTGAGCGTGAACAAACCGTGGCATCATACAATTTGAAAGAGAATAACAATCACACAGATGTAAGAAATTAAAGCAAACAAGATTCCTATCAGAACTACTGTAAACGTCACTGGTTGTTGAAGCTCAAGTTTTTCTGACACATCGCTCTCTGTCCATTGTTTGACACAGCAAACTGGACAAGGGGATGTTCAGGGATCATTCACCAGTATATTCTCGTTGCACAGCTCCCATTAAAATAGATAGTCCTGCAACAGGATGAATGAGGTCATGACTTGTATATCAGAAATTCCCAGGAAACTGAACCTTTTGTCAATGTGTAAAATCTCTCATCTTTTTTATAACTGACACTGAATTTAACAATTCATACCGTTGTCTAGACACGTTATACACACAACTTCTGAAGCAAAATACATATGTGAGAACATATTAAGTCTTATAGTTGCTTCTTTCTTCTTCCAACTGCTTATGCAACTATAGGTTTTTCTTTCCCCTTTTAATAACAATAAATGAGAAACAACACTGATTTACAAATCAGTTAAACCGATCTGGTCTAGAACAAAAAAGTCTGATAGGCAACTATTAAAACAAAGGCAAAGGTCTTCAAGAATTAGTCCCAAACTATACAGTTAATCCATGGTAAATTGATAAAAGCAAACTGAAAGAATTCTGGAATAGCGAAAAATATTGCATTATTTACATACCACAGGAATGACATTTGCAGCCATGTCAGGAAACCGAACGCTACAAGAATGTAATGTCCGAACAAGTAACTGTCTGTATTTATCTGTGTCTTCATGCTCTGTCACATTATTTGTTTTAATCACTTCTTTCTTCAAAACTATCACCAGCTAAGGGAAAGGGGAAAAAAAGAATAATTACCGGTTATTTTAATCTTCTTTTTGCCCTGATAAACCAAAGAAATACAAAAAACCCCTATATTTTACCTCTTCGACATTTCTAGAGGATACAAGATCGAGAGCCAGCTGCAGGGTCTTTTTGCGCACTTCCAGATCTGGAGTACTCAAAACTCTCAGTATGTCCATTACCAGATCCTGTAATAAAATACATTTTATTCATAATCAGTTTCTAAAAGCGCGCTTATTTTTCTGCAAGATTAAGACGACAGTTTTCAAATGGCAAAAGGAATTAATAGTGCAAAAGGGAACTGTCTTCCATATAGCTATGGGGCAAACTATATGATGCAGAAATGCATGTAACAAAGTACCAGTTGTTGTTTTTAAAGAAAATCAGTCTTTGGGAATGGCGCTTTTGAACAGGGGACAGGCTGCCTTTCCTTGCTGGATGTTTTCCCGCTCAAACTGCCTCTTCCCTCAAGTTATTTTTCCTCCTGCAGGGTTCCACCTGCATATTCAAGCATAAACAAGCATCAGGAACCCCAACAGAAAAGCAGCTAAGAAAGAGGTTGAGTGAACCAAAAACAAAACAAAACCCAGACATTACAGAAGGTTACGAAGCCTACTTCAGCCCTTCCCAAAATTATTTCTCATCTTTAAAAAAAATAAGGTTTCATGGCTCATGAAAGATATAGTTGCCCTATATTGTTCAGTCTGACCCACCAAGAAAGTTATACATCTAACTGTAGATCCAAATCTAAAGAAACCATATGTCCTTAAAAATATGTACTATTTCATTACCATAACATTATATTGCCATTTTAGTTTACTGCTTCCTTACCTGTAAAACTCTTTCATGGGCAGGGTGTTCCTTGAGTTCAATCAAGCGATCCAAGACAATAAGCTTCACATTATTGTCGCTTTCTTTAATAATCAGGTCAATGTAGCATTGAGCTGCTGCCTTAAATTAAAAGGATGAAGATTCTCAGTTGTAGTATATGGAAAGCATCAAAATGGGGAAAACAAATCAGTAGAATGAAAATGTTCCTTTAGTTGAGAGAAAGATAATTTTTCAGTACCTCTAACTGTGTTTCCCATTTCAGACTTAAACGTAAGTGTATGTAGTAAGAACTGCAAGGAGCATTAAACACAGCCCTAATCGATTTATAAAATATAGCATATTCCCTAGTTTTAGGGAAAAAATTCACCCACCACCTTTAAACTAGTAGAAGGTTTTACAAACTAAATCCAACTGATCTGCAATTCAAACTGGCTTCCTTGTATCCTGACCTGGAGCACTAGCATGCAACTGAGAAATGGTCACCAGCTATCCAAGTGTTTGCATATTATTTAAAACTAAAATGATAGTTCACACAGTATTCATACCCATTTGCCAATCAAGAGACTCTGAAGAGTCTTAACTATTTCAGCTTTTAATTCACAAATCTTAACTCTGTAATACCAAATGTTTGCTATAGTCCAGGAAAGCATAACAATATTTTATAAAGTCATAATTCATTTCAGTACCTTGATTGCTGTTGGCGCACTGGAGAGTGTAACTAATGTTCCTGCTGCTTCATATTTTACTGCAGGACTTGAAGACTGCAGTAAATTGTAGATACAACGAATAAATCGTGCTCTTTCTGATGGATTAGCGTGACAAACCTAGATGAGAAAGCGAAGTTAAAACACTAAAGGCAGAATGAGCATTTTTAAGGAAAAAAGCCACCTAAACTGTTTAGCCCTCCAAATTAGTACACACTACAGTAGGTAGTAAAACCTAGGAGAGGAGATGAATATAGTAAGCCCACAAATATATTAGCAATAACAAAATTAAGTATGTTACTACTGTAAGTCTCTTTCAAGATGTGTCATATTAGACCCAAAGCACAGCAAAAAGAGCTCTGCTTTGGAACCATTATTTCCCCCCAATTCCCTCATGCATTGCAACCATGAAAAGTGGTTTCTAAGGCCAGAGGAGTCTTGGGGCGAAAACGCATGGTCGCTTTAGCCTCCTTTATTCCCTGTTTTAGCCAGGATTCAGCCAGGATCGAATGCATGCGTTTCCCCGAATGTGCGTTCGATCCTGGCTGAATCCTGGCTGAAACAGGGAATAAAGGAGGCTAAAGTGACCGTGCGTTTTCGTCCTTGGTAACAGCATGGAGCATGGCAGTAGGAGAGGCAAATTGGTGAATATCCCCTCAACTCACCAGCCAAAGAATCTTTTCCCTTGTGAAAGAACGAAGATCTAATCCACTATTTTAAAAAAATCTGGCATAATGGGTCTAAACAAGACCCAAAACAATGGGTCTAAACAAAAACCTTCCGCCCCAATCTCTTTTCCAGTGTTTCAAGGAATTAACCAAACTACAGGACGAACAACAGCTCACTTCAATGTCTTGTTTAGACTACACTTCTTTCAGAGAGAATGTAAGTTTCTTTGTTTCCTGTACCTTGTAGATTAGTTCCACAATAACCAGCTGGAGAATGTCACCAAACGTCTGGACTTGATCAATGCAGGTGCTCAAGTAGTCCAAGGCTCGATCCTTCAGAAATAAACATGAACATATTTCCAAGTATGAGCTTTGCTATTTAATAATCCTTAAATATTTAATCACTATTCAGTCTGCCAGAGGCTTATCACTCTACCTTTGAAATAGGTGATTAGTACCAACCCAGTAAAACAGAATTCAAAATGAACCACAATTTGCAGGCCACTGTTTTTACCTGATCTGCATGTATCAGCATCATGAAGGCATTTCTTTTGCAACTTGCATCCTTCTCATTCACCAGAAAATCATGGATCAGTTCAGGGGCATCAGGTATTAGATGCTCAAAGTTTCTTTGAAGAGAGAACAGATAAAGGTCACAATTGTAATGCTCAACACCCCATAACTAAAGTAGTACATAATATGAATACTGCAGCACTCATTTTCATTCGTTCTGTGTGTCTGGACAAAAGCCTTATTATATATCCACACCAACAACAAAGGGGGGGAACATAACCCTAAAAAACAACAGAATTAAGTACCCAAGGGTCAAGAAAAAATATCAACATTCAAGGCCAAAGATTATAAAATGTAAAGGTTATATCCATACAAAATGGACAAACAACCCATACATTTATTTATTTTTTCAGAACACAACGTACCAACAGTCATAACGATTTTTATAAAGTTATGTACATTTGTAGTCTGGAATTGTGATAGTTTTGACCACTGAAGGAGGCCATTTGGCTGAAACACGTTTGGTCAAAATCTAATTCTGTGTTGTATGTTTACATGAATATGTTGGTTTGGTAGGCTATTGCAGGGCCTTATATCTGTTATTAATTTTAGTCTGTAATAAATATATACATATTTTGTATGGATATAACTTTTACATTGTAAAATCTCTGGCCTTGAATGCTTATTATATATCCACCCTGCAGGAATAAATGATTAACACAGATGAAACATACTTTGATTGTTAGTTGGAAGTATTAAGATACTGACTCACAACAGCCTACATAAAACAAAGAAGCTTTCATAATGTTGAAATTATCTATTCTTCATCCCTAACAAAAGAAGTTAATGTCCCAGGTCTGCAGATCTCTGTGTACTTGTGAATGTGTATCTGCAGATTAGAGAGCAATATCTCTGTAGCAGGCATAATAAGGATCAGATGAATGACACTGTTTGTCATACCTGATTCCATCACACACACACACACACAAAACTAAATTAAGCTCACTCTCAAGAGGTAGGTCAGGTTAGCATAAGCAAAAGAAACTGGGGAAATTGCTTAAACACTGCATTCTCAGCCAGAAGTAGCAACCAAATCACAATCATATAATCGTAAGAGATAACAGTTTAAGAACTTTCAGTTTATAAACTGAAATTAGATTATATGTTTAGTATTGATAGTGTCACTATTTTTCCAAAACACAACAAGCAAATAATTTGGATAAAAATTAAAACACTTAGAAATCAGTATTGGTAATTATTAAATGCCAAGTGCTATAAACTCAAGTTTGGGAATTATTAAACTAATGTGCAAGAGAGCCCTCCATTACTTTGTAAATAGGCCTAATACACTAAACAGGAAGAAATGCAAACATTAAAATGAATTTTGCCTTGATCATGTTTAGGTTATCACCTGGGAATTGGAGACTTCAGTAAATTCACAGAGTTTACCTGTAAATGGTATAGATTGCAAGGACTGCATTTCTGCGCACATAGCTATGACGATGTTCCAGACATGCACGAATAGCAGGCATTAAGGGTTCCAGTAGTTCTGCTTCTTTGAGCTTGCAGAGAAACCGCAGAGTAGAGCCTCGAATAAATTCATTCGGATGTTGAAGGTCCTGTGCCAATTAAACCAACATCTTACGTTTTCCCCAGAAATCAAGTGTTACCACATTTCAGTTTTCCTACAGCTATCAGACCTTCTAATTTGAAGAGATAATACAATCTAAAATTAACCCTCATTATTACGACAAAGATTTGACTTGGATCAAAAGCGTGGCTTTTCAGGAGAAGGATGCAGATGCTGTGGGTGGGGAAAATCTCTTACAATTCTAAAAAGCTTTAGTTAATATGATGGCTTTTAATTTAAAAAAAATTAACACAGACTAAGATGATAATTTATCACATACACATTATTTATCTATCGATGCCCTGATTTTCTCTCCAATCCACACTGTGTTACTGAAGTTAAGCTGTGGCAATCATTTGTGGCACTTCTTGTAGCACCCATTTTTGTTGCTTCAACCACTATGCCATTTCAGAATTCCAAATGTGCCCGCAGGCTCAAAAAGGTTGGGGACACTTGTTATAACTATTCATTGAATAATCTGTTCTAGTTCCCCAGTTTGGGGAAAAAGATCTAAGTCCCTGTTCCAGAGGTAAGCTCTTCCTTAATATTCTATCAGTTCAGTATAGTGGTAATAATGTGACCATGAGATAAGATCGCATAACCCAGCAAGCTGCTGCCTTTAGCATGTAAATCTCCAGAATGTATTCTAAGAAGCAGATATCAAAACACACATATATGATTCTGTTGACTGAAAATACTGGTATCCTGCCTAGCAATCCCACCTACACATACAAATACTGGCCTGTTCAAATATAAACATTTTTGTATCAAGACCTTTCAGTTATTACTGTGATTTGTCACGTATTATATGATACAAATACACAAGTAAGAGATTAACCTTTCTGTAAGCATCACAAACAAGGATCATTTCTTGCAACAGTCTTCCATCCGGAGTGGTCTTGGGAACTATCTCCCAAAAAACTAAAAGCAGTTTTTTGATGGTGTGGTCTTGAAGTGGCAGAACAAACCGAATAATGGTCATCAAAAGTCCTGGGAGCTTTTCGCCGTTTAAGATCATGATGATTACTTTTTTCAAGGCCTCGGTCTTGGACTTCACATCTCCTTTTTCTGTTAAAGAAAGTGGCAGCTTAATATAAAGTGAAGCACAGTCCATGCTAATGTATCAAAACTTTGTTGCATTGCAGACCACTGTTCCAATTTGCTCACTTTTTGAAGACCACCACAGTCACTTACATTATCATTACTACATGGAAGGTTGCTTGAAAGGCTTCTGAACTAAAGCTGAGTTTCTCCTGCATTCTGATGCAATGTACTGTGTACATATGCTACAGAACGAAAGGGAAGTGAAAGTGTTGCTGGTAGGAATGGGAACTTCAAAAAACAATATAAAAGTATGGCAACATGTGCACCAGATTCTCTGAATTCCCAGCTTTCTTTTCTTTAAAAGCAAGTCTCTAGCTCTTTTCATTGCAGAGACATAAAGGAAAAGGAGTATCTCTGTAACAGAAGGAGCTACAGCCTTACTTTTTTAACAAATGAAAGCTGGGAATTCAACACTCAATTGCCTAGTAAAAGAATAATAATCCCCTCGTGGCAGGGGAGGAAGCAGCCGCTGTGACAGCCAAGCCTCGCAGAAGTCCAGGAGCTCACCAGCCTGCACGCCATTTTCCAGCTGAAGGGGCGGCCTCTGCCGCTTCCTTTCCTTTTCCTTTTATCTCTTAGAAGCTCCCTGATCAATTGATCTTGAGCAGCATATATCTAGTGTTGGAGGGATATAAGGATTGAAACAAATCTTGCCACTGACAATGTAGCCTTAGGGTCCCTATCGCTTAGTAAAAAAGGCATGTCAGTCACAGAGGCATTGGATTTGTATATTAAAAGGGGGGAAATACAGCGCGATCGAGGTTCCTCGTAAAAGCGGCATTCCAAAAGGGCATGGGCTAATGAGTCAATAGAGCCAGAAGAGCAAGGGCAGATCCTGTCTGAGTATGGTATATTCAGAATTCTGCCCTGCATTACCATAGAAGGGTTAGCATTCAATCTAGCCAAGCAAAAAGCTCTACAGAGACGAGGAGTTGTCAGATAATATGTATAGGCAGGCAGACCACGTGGAGGGGGTATTCCGAAGAAGTGGGATGAACAGACGCGACGAGCACGAAAAGTAGTGCTGTTATAATCGAGCTCTTTAATGCGCTTTTTAATTTTGGTAAAAGCTTCAGTTTTCCCAAGATCTAATAACGTATCCTGCGAGAAGCCCAACAACGACAGTTTCTCATCTAAGATTTTTTGCCATGAGGATTTAAAAGGGTCATGCTTCAGAGAAGCTAGGAACCCCTCAGTGCTAAAGCACAGTTTAAGGTGTAGTTTAAAGGCGGCCAACCACGCCCTAGCTTCAAGTGACATTTGGCCAAACTCGGAACGAAGAGTAACGCCAGCAACACATCAAGGGGCATTTAGGAGTTTTCGTAAGAACTGAAGCAGTGGACGATCTTTAGATTCATTGATAACTGTTATCCAGATGGCAACACCAAAGAGGTTAATTTGGTGTGAAAAAAGTTGACAATAGCACCAACCCCAGGTTTAATTTTGTTGGACACTGCTTTTTGATGGGCATTCCAATTTAGGTTATGGGAAAACAGAATGCCAAGGTAAACAAACTCCTTGACTTGGTCAACCTCAAAGCCATCTAATACCCAGCGAAAAAGAGGCATTTTTCTCCTCTTAGTGAAGATCATAATCTTAGATTTATGGTGGTTTATTTTAAGACCTTCCCTAGAGCAGTACTCAGAAAAAGTTTGCAAAGACCTTTTCCAACCAATTCTTGTGCGGGACAGGAGAACTGCATTGTCAGCATAGAGTAGAATTGGGGTGGGATGACTTGCTTTGGGGGGTGGCAAAACTCTGAGAAATTGGTTGCCATATCATTCAGGTATAGATTAAACAAGAGAGGAGCAAGGAGGCAACCTTGTCTAACTCCTTTGACCAGTTCAAAGGGCTCACTTCCAGTGACAACAGAGGCGAAAAGCCTTCAACAGAGAATGCCGGCACGATACGTCTGGGATCAGTTCATTCCCATCCATTTTGAAATTGAAAGGGCCATGACTGGAGGCCAGACCATCAGCTGTGAGTTGGCGTCTCTCTTCCTGACTCACAGCTCTTTCCCAGGCTGGCTTCCTCCTTTTTCCCTCCCCACTCTCCTGTGCCTCCCTGAATCACTCCCAAAATTCCAGGAGATAAATTTTCCTCGCTCCCAGAATTTTGAAAGTTTTGCATCATTTTGGGTGTCCCTGAGCCAACCCAAAATTGCTGGATAGTGAGTAGGCACTATGTGAATTGCACACCTTTCATGTCACTGAGATGGTTGTCGGTGAAGACAATTCTATTCAGGGGAAACTATCATTTTACAGTTGCTGCATAATGGGTAAAAGCTGCAGGCCACTGACCATATACAGAGTGGTAACATTTTCCTGCTGTTCAGCAAAGCTTGCACTCCCCTTCACCCCACTACTACAATGCCAGAATATAGGAACTGAGCTTTAATCTGTCACTGACACTGTTTGCTCTGTAAATAAAATACTTTAATTTTTCTACCTTATTTTTGTCACCTGAAAGTAAATTTCAAACTATCAGCAATCCACAGGCTGATTATTTTTAATCTATGTATTGACATAAATTGCAAGGTTTTGTACAAAGGGGAAAAAAGGACATCACGACACTGCATGATGTTGAATTGTCACTGTCACTCTTTATCATCCAGAATAAATTAGGCCATCTTTCAAACACAAATCCTTCAGTTCTTTATTTGTCAATTAAGCACTTGAACACAAAAGAATTGCAAAGACAACATACAGTTTGGGCCCTGAACTTCTGACAAGCTTCTGTGCAACCAGCAGAGTTTTGAAATCAAGAGAAGCTCATGTTCAATTTTTTTTTTTTAAGTTCTAGCTCTCATGATTGCCCAGGAAGTTTTTACAAAAAGGATGTCAAGAAAGCTGCAGCAGAATCAAAATGAAGTAAGATCAAAAAATGCCTTGATTATGTACAGTCAAAACTACAGCCGATATTTTTTCACAAGCTAATTCAAATTGTGTTTTGAGGAATAACAGTTGCAGATTAAGAATATAGGAATGTAAGCATAACAGGTTCCTGAGCTGACATCCGATACTTGTACCATTTGTGAAAACTATACGCAGACTTAGTCAGTTATACGCAAGTGAAGCGTAGAAATTAGCAGGAGCCCTCTGCTTCACAGAACACTGTCATTGTGGCTCTCGCTGTTGAACTTATCTACGGGTACGCTATATAAATACGATAAAACACATCTCTGGGCACCGATGGGAGATTTGCAAACTAAGCACCAAATATCCAGACAAGAGTGCTTCATCTATCGTATTTTGAAATAATATCTTAATAGGACATTGACAAAGCAGGATGTCATGTGCAGGATACTATACAATAGATATCAAGCTTATATCAACAACAAATTTGACCCTTTTGATTTTGCTCCACTCCCACAGCTTTTTTGACATTGTATTTTCAAAACTTCCCATAGTCATCCATGCTTGGTCTACTGAATTGTGCTCTGAGGCAGCTCAGATGGCACCACTGATACGGAAATGTTGGTGGTCTAGCTTTCAATGAGAGCAGGACATAGTGGTAATTTAATACTGATCTTGGACCAGCTTATACTTGCTATTTGTTTCCAGGCAAAATTAAAACAATGTTTTTGACCTTTAAAAGCAGAAAATGATTTAGGACTTTCCAGCCTCAGGGAGACTCTGCTCCAATATTCTCCTCTCCATTCCGATATCAGGAGAAACCCTATTCCATGACGGTCCAGAAGAGGCTGACAAGGAAGTAGATTTACAGAGCAATCCTGAAGGGGGAGAATGCCCTTAGGAGCTGGAGTGACCCTGAGCCGGCATTAGTGCCCCTTGCACAGGCTAAATAGGCACTAACGCCAGTGCCAGGGAGCCATGTGGCAGCACCATGCATGGGCACCACCGCGGCTACGTTTCTCTGGTGAAAGGGCTCGCGCCAGTGCCAAAGGGGGCGTTCTCAGGAACGAGGATGACTTTAGTCAGCTCCCCGAGCCCTTTTGCCCTGGGAGCGCCCCCTTTTGCCAGCGCAAACTTCACGTGCAAATGTGGTGGGAAAGCCCCATTGAAACGGCATGGAGCAGTTTAACGGGGCTTTAGGAAAATTCTCATTTTTGGTTTGCTGCGCCGTCTACCAAGCTGCTTAGGAGGTGGCACAACTGCGCCATCCCTGGGCTCGCCACAAGTACCCACTTCTTAGGATTGTGCTTTAGGTAACCCATTTTGTGGAATTCACTTCCTTTGGATATCTACTTAGATCTCTCTTGGTTATTCTTCCATACAGTGCTGACTTTTCTGTTTTGAAAGAGGTCTTCCTTAGATTAACTGTATGCTGAACTTAATGTTTTTAGCTGCCCCTGTATATTTTTTGCACTTCAGTATTGTGGAATTATTTTTACATTTTAAATATTTATATTTCAGGTTGCTTTACCATCTTCTCACATACCATTCTGACTGCCATGTTGACAGTACACAGAAATAAATACATAAATGGGGGGGGGAGTCTGAAAATTTTACTTACCCAAGTCATTTTTTAAGCTAATTTCAGATGGTGGCTCCGAGTCCATTGGAACATTAATTAATGTGTAGCATACATTTTCTGCAGCTGTCATTGTGTTTCCTCTCAAGAGTCTCCCGAATGGAAGAACTTCTCCAAAACACCACAGGAACTCTAAAAAACATTTGGTTAACAGAGACAATTCATAACCACATTTTTACTCGAAAACTAAGAGTAACTTCCAAAACCATTAACAAAAATGTAAACTATTTTTCTGTAGGATTGTCCGAAGGGCTTACAAATACATAGGAAACTGTATAGAAATGGTGCTAACAAGAATACAAACATCAACAACCAAACTTCAGTGGCGCGCTACTAAACTCAAAGAAATTGCTCATATGCACAAAAATTGCAATCTTAATTGTCATAAATACATTGGGTTGGATCCTACAACTCTCTTTCACCAACAGCAGAACTGACAGAAGAGCCTCTTGTGCTGGCAGAAGGTTCTGTTGTTAATACAATGGAATGACAGAAGCCATGATCTACGAGTACTAATGTTTAAATACAAAACATGCAGTTGTACAGTATTGTTGGCAAGAGCCCCATGGCGCAGAGTGGTAAGCTGCAGTACAGCAGTCCAAGCTCTGCTCACGACCTGAGTTCGATCCCGACGGAGGTTGGTTTCAGGTAGCCGGCTCAAGGTTGACTCAGCCTTCCATCCTTCCGAGGTCGGTAAAATGAGTACCCAGCTTGCTGGGGGTAAAGAGAAGATGACTGGGGAAGGCACTGGCAAACCACCCCATAAAACATAGTCTGTCTAGTAAACGTCAGGATGTGACGTTACCCCATGGGTCAGGAATGACCCGGTGCTTGCACAGGGGACCTTTACCTTTACCTTACAGTATTGTTATTTATTGGTTCTAGAGATATACTTCTACTATTAAACAACAGAATGTATGAATTAAGAACACTGGCTGTATTCCTTTATGAAATAAATGAGTAAGGCCAGCCACCGTTAAATCACTTTAAGTCCCAGTCATCTCAATGGGAGAGTCAAATGAGAGTGTACATGTTTAACTTTACGTGCTTGACAGTTTCATGTATATTAGAGCAGGGGTCCCCCACATTTTGAGCCTGTGGGCACCTTTGGAATTTTGACACAGGAATTCTGTGTTGGCAAACCACTAGGAAAGAGGAGAGGATAAAACCCACACTGATGGCAGCTGCTACCGAAGCAACATTACTTTATTCAGTGTAGGCAATCAGATCAGAAGATATGCCCACCAGGCTCCACCCACTTCTTGAAAACACTCGGTGGGCGCCAGGTAAGGTCTCAGCGGGTACCATGGTGTCCACAGGCATCACGTTGGGGATCCCTGAATTAGAGCATAACTCCAAGTAAATGCCTTCAGGATAAGGATGGAGTCAAAATTCAAAACCTGTCCTTATCCTGAAGGTGTTTCTTATAGCTATGCTCTAATACAGGGGTTCCCAATGTGGTGCCTGTGGGTAAAAGATGTGGTAGAAGAATACATCCACAGAAAGTTGAGCTAAAAAAGAAAGTAAAACAGTCAAGGGAGCTTATACCTTCTATATCCTTAAAAAAACAACACCAATGACACTGCTTCAGGTGAAGTATTCGCATTTGTTCATCCAAATGAACAATACACCAGTGCATCCAACACAATAGTCATCAGTTTCCACCCATGAACTCAAGTCAATTTCCTTTTTCTTCTTTCCCTTTCCCATATAGACCAGTAGGATCTCAAAATGCAGTAAATCCATACTAATTTACTGTGGGCTTTCTCCACCAATTTTTATACATTAACTGTAGGGCTCCTACTGAAAAAGTGATATTGAGGCACACCTAGTCTGTTATTTTTTCCACACTCTTAGCTGGGTACTTAGTTAACACAAAAGCCCACGGAAAATGTGCAGGCATATCCTTCTTATATACACCACTGGCAGACACCTGGGGAAACTTCACAGCTTGCACTAGTCCCTGTCAACTACATGAGGCAGGAGATCAATGTGAGTTTCAGCTCCTGTCCATTTAGACAGCAGATACTGGAACCAGTAAAACAATACACGGAGTCTCTAATATTAAAGCCATTTTCACATGTTACTAATGGAACCCAATATATATCAGAGCAGGAAATGGGGCACAAGTGACAATTTACTGGACCAGTTTTAACTCAGACTTCCAACCTATACCTCTTCCCCAGTATAGGTACCCAGAAAAGGGTACTTTGCACATCTCATGAAGAAGGCTATGGCTCAACAAAGCTCAATCTGAGTCTGGTCAGTTCTTGCAACCAGTTGGGTTTCTGGATGCTACTGTCCCACTGTGTAACAGGCACATAAGCACAGCCTTATATTGAAAACCCACCGACTGCAATGTGTATCTTCTGTACATGCTACAATTGCATCTGGCACAGCTCCTTGTTCGGGGACTCACAACTGTAATTCCTGGGAATACAATGCCCACTAAATGAAGGAAAGAAACAGATCGATGAAGCTTGATTGGTACCCAGAAACAGTCTACTACAAGATGGGCCCCAAAATAACTACAGATTACCGCCAGTTGTCACCTACGTCTCCCAGCTCAAACCAGTCCAAGACATCATCAATGATCCTGGATCCACTGATGCCCATCCTAGATCATTATATTTCTCTCACAGACACCATAAATGGCAGACTTTTCTTACCTATAGTCAGCCGCCTAATTTGAAACAGCTCCTTAACACCAATTGTTGGGCCATCTAACAGACTTTGATATGAGACACCGCAACAAACCAAACGTTTTCCTACGTACGTTTAACCAATACTATTACAGGACCCATGAGCCAGCATGGTGTAGTGGATAAGAGCGGTGGAGTCTGATCTGGAGAACCGGGTTTGATTCCCCACTCCTCCACATGTGTGGTGACGGCTAATCTGGAGAACTGGGTTGGTTTCCCCACTCCTACACATGAAGCCAGCTGGGTGACCTTGGGCTAGTCACAGCTCTCTCAGCCTCACCTACCTCACAGGGTGTCTGTTGTAGGGAGGGGAAGGGAAGGTGATTGTAAGCCGGTTTGATTCTTCCTTAAGTAGCAAAGAAAGTTGGCATATAAAAACCAACTCTTCTTCTTTTTCTTCTAACACCTGCATCTTGAGTCAATACACTTACACATCATCCAATGCGATATATGCCATCCATGTGTCAACAACACCCTGCTGGCTCTCTACACAGGACAAGTCAGCCCTTAAGAAACAAGTTCTGTTGGTGACCTAAAAGTCACAATTCTGCTGCAACACAACTGCAACGGAAGAGAGGAACTGGAGGTTTAACGCTATTTTACCCCACCCCCACATGATCGGGGATTTCAGATTTCTAACTCACTATAACTATTAACTACTTCGGCAACATCTGGGGCTCCCCACCCACTACAGCTGTTAGCTAACTTAGCAAAACTAGGCCACTTATGCATGGGAGGTTTTGCCTTGGATTTGCTGCTTTGTAGATGCACGTTTTCCCCATCTGAATTCTCAAAACTCTGCATGGGGGCTTATTTTGGAGTTTTGAGAATTCCGATGGGGGAAAACATGCATCAAGAGAGTGGCAAATCCAAGGCAAAACCTCCCATGCATAAATGGCCCTAGAGAACGGTCTCTGTAGCTTTCTTGATTACATCCCATCCTGCATATTGTGGCTCCTTGACTCAGCTATCCCCCCCACCCGTCTCCTACAAAAACGTGCACTGAGGATCCATGTGCAGCATCTCAAGAGCGCTCCACTCCAGGAAAGCTTAAAATGTGCTCGTTGTTAAGGTGACCGGGAAAAAACCTCTTCGTTCTTTTATTTCCCGCTGTGTGTGTGTTAAGTGCCGTCAAGTAGCTTCCGACTCATGGTGACCCTATGAATGAAAGTCCTCCAAAATGTCCTATCTTTGACAGCCTTGCAAATTGAAGGCCGTGGCTTCCTTTATTGAGTCCATCCATCTCTTGTTGGGTCTTCCTCTTTTCCTGCTGCCCTCCACTTTTCCTAGCCTGACTGTCTTTTCCAGTGACTCTTGTCGTCTCATGGCGTGACCAAAATACGACAGCCTCAGTTTAGTCCTTTTAGCTTCTAGGGTCAGTTCAGCCTTGATATGATCTATAACCCACTGATTGGTTTTTGGGGCAGTTTCCCGCTACAAGCTCCTGAATCTGAGTTTCGTCAAGATACACCAACACATGGGAGGTTTTGCCTTGGATTTGCCGCTCTCTAGATGCACATTTCCCCCCATCTAAATTCTCAAAACTCTGCATGGGGGCTTAGTTTTGAGAATTTGGCCATTTATGCATGGGAGGTTTTGCCTTGGATTTGCCGCTCTCTAGATGCCCATTTCCCCCCATCTAAATTCTCAAAACTCTGCATGGGGGGGGGGGGGGCTTGTTGTGGAGTTTGGAGAATTTGGCTGGGAGGGAAATGCGCGTTTAGAGAGCGGCAAACCCAAGGCAACCCCCACCCCATTTTATCCCACCCCACCCCGGTGCGTTTTCGCCCACCGTTTAGCGATAAGACTCGGCTAGAGGCCCTCCGTGCCTTACTTGTCATCCAGGGCCTCTCACCCCAGCGAAACCCCGAGGACGAGCACGGCCGTCCACCCCCAGGGGTCTCCCGGGCCCCGCTCTGCCCCTCCCCCCCGTGGCAGCCTGGCGCGCGAGGGGGTTTCGAGCGCTCCTACCTCAACCGGGAAACGGTCGGTGGGTCCGCGCAGGCCGCCGTAGCAGGTCTGTCGCCCCTCCCCCCCTCCTCTTCCTGCTCCTGCTCGTTCACTCCAGCTGACGTGGAAGCGCTCCGAGCACAGGCCACATCGATGGTACGGCGGCCCTAGCGGGACAGGCTTCCGCCGTGCGCCGGAACGCGTCCTCGGGAGGAGAGAACGTTCGGCCTCTTCCGCCGCCCGCTCTTCCTCCCCCCCGCTCTTCCCCCCCCCCGCTCTTCCCCCCCCCCATAGAGCGTGCAGGCGCTCCCTCCTCTCCCCTTCCCTGCAACGTATATATAATGCAACCAATGCCGCGTATGCTATCGTCCCCCCCCTTTTTTTGCATATTTTTTTATGTTTTCATAAATAAGTAGATATACAGAGGGGGGAAAATAGGGAAAGGGAAGATAATATTATTTACATATCATTTTGTTGGTATCTAACAATCCCTATCCCTCTTTATAGTACCGTCTTCCATATTTTCTTAACATAACAGTAATTCGATTTGACTAGATCGTTTGTCTGGCGCTTTTAATATATTCATAAAAGGATTTCCATCTCTCATGATGCTGTTCCCGTGTATTATCTTTCATATATTCTGTTAATTGTGCCATAGTAATATATTCCAGGGGCTTATCTAACCATATTAGAAGTTTTGGGATCTTATTTGGTTTCCAAAGTGATGCCAGGACTACTCTCGCCGCTGTTACAAAATATTTTAATACGATCTGTTGGTCCTCATTCATGGTATCTGGTGATTTATTCAGAAGAAAGAGTTTGGGATCATATTTTATGCTCTGTCCTACAATGCCTTCGAGGTTCTTATGAATTTTTTGCTATCGTGCCCCTTAAGTATGAAATCTATAAACCAGACATTTGGTTCGCATCCCAGATATTATTCATTTGCTTTGATGGTGACACTTTATTTTATAGGAATCAAACATTGGCCATTTATGCCCGGGAGGTTTTGCCACTCTCTGGATGCACATTTCCCCCATCCAAATTCTCAAAAGTCTGAATGGGGGGTTATTGTTGAAAGTTTGGATAGGAAAAATGTACATCTAGAGAGTGGCAAATCCAAGGCATAACTGGCCATAGAGTTGGAAGGGACCACCAGGGTCATCTAGTCCAACCCCCTGCACAACGCAGGAAATTCACAACTACCTCCCCACACACACACACCGTGACCCCTACTCCTTGCCCAGAAGATGGCCAAGATGCCCTCCCTCTCATGATGGATGACAAGAAAGGTGGATGACAAGAAAGTGGTGGAGCCGGAATGGAGGAGGTGAAGCCTATCAGACAAGCCAGAGGGGAGAAAAAATGAAATTTCCCTTCCTTGCAACCCAGTTCCAGCTGCTGCAACAGGTACCTTTGACAAGCAGCTGCATTCCTTTTGCCCTCTGCACACACAGCAGGAACTATCCAAGCTGCATGCACAAAGGAGCATCTGAGCTGGCCTGAGCTATGCTCTTTATTCACAGCTGAGATGAGGCAAAATGAAGAGAGGCTTGGGAGGCAGCCATGCCATTTTACCCTCCAATTCATGAGCGATCTGGTGGTGGGAGTTCTTCCCCCTCATGCCATTTCTGGAAAGTAGAGGCCAGTCTAGTATCCTCTACCCTTCAGATCTAAAAGAGGGATCCCACAAGCTGAAAGGAGGTGCTGATATCCCCACGCGGCATCGCTCAAGACAACTTATAGCTAGTGTATCTGGAAGACCTGGGATCAAATCCTCACTCTGCCATCAAGTGGGTCACCCCCTCTCAATCTAACATACTGCACAGGGCTGTTGCAAGGATAAAACGGAGAACGATAAGTCCCTTGGAGAAGGTAAGAGATAGAAATGTACCAGTGTTTCCTTTCTGGGTTTACTCAGAAGTGAGCCCTGTTCAGTCCCAGAGCAGTTTACTCCTAGGGATAAATGGGCAATGGAGCCTCTACAGTTTTGCCCAAGCCACTGACTGATTTTATGGCCAATTCAATAGGAAGGCTAAGCGGGTGTAGTGGTTAAGAGCAGTGGTTTGGAGAGATGGAGTCTGATCTGGAGAACCGGGTTTGATTCCCCACTCCTACACACGAAGCCATCTGGGTGACCTTGGGCAAGTCACAGCTCTGTTAGAGCTCTCTCAGCCCCACCTACAGTACCTCACAAGGTGTCTGTTGTGGGGAGGGGAAGGGAAGGTGATTGTAAGCCGGTTTGAGTCTCCCTTAAGTGGTAGAGAAAGTCGGCATATAAAAACCAACTCTTCTTCTTCTTCGATAAAACCTGGAAGAAACTCAGCAAGCAGTAAAAAAAAAAATTGTTATTTGGCACTCACGGGGAATAGAGATTGCCATACCAACAGGCCCCAAGCCTGCCAGTACCCTTCCCCTTGAGCCACCCTATGCAGTAGGCAGACAATCAGGCCAGCTGCCCTGGAGCCCTGACAGGTTGAGATAGGCTGAAGGGAAACGAGGCACCCAAGGATGACATCAGCTGGTTGCACTAGCTGTCAGAATCCCAACAACAGTCAGAGGCATCGAGCTGGCCAACTGGAGAGGGGGGCAAACGTGCCCGAAGACACAAGAATATGGTAGCCGAGGGGAGGAGCTTGTCCCCTAAATAGTGCCAGATCACTGAATGTACTGGATCCAAGTGCTGAATAACAAAGTTTCTCCTGTACAAAACAAACTGTAGTAAGCACAGCGGAATTGAATACTTTTTCCTAATTTTTATTTGACATGGTAAAAATAAGTCTGAGCAAGAGGTTTCAAGAAAGGAGTTTATTTCACAGATGCTTTTTAGATAAAAGCAACACGTTTCTCATATAAAATGGTATTCCATGCTTTTCTCGTTTAGAAAACATATTTCCAAAAGAAGGGATCAGTTATGAGTTCTTTGCTGCCAGCGTAACTTTTTTTTTTGCCATATATTTTAAAGACTGACTCACCAGGATGTATCATTACTATATGCACTTAGTTTAGAATTTAATTTCCAGAATACAGAGGAATGCTCCAGCATTATTGCATATTAAGTAACTTATGCAGTAGTTCATGTACAGTAATTAGTGCTCCATTGGTTCATCTGCTTTTTCTGCAGAATCTTCAGCTGGTTGAGCAATCTTGAAAAGAAAAGAGAAAGTCTTAAATAGATACTGGCAAGTGAAGAAAAACTACAAAGCAAAGTTATAGAAAGAAACATACAACCACACCAATATTTAATTTAGAGGATACAGAAGTACAATATGTGATATTCAATTTTTGACCTTTCATGCTAATTATCATGTCAATAAAGCTAAGGGATGCTTTGAAGTATTTGGTTACTTTCATGTACTTTTCCATCTAGTTAACCAGCCCAAGGATCACAGTCGTACTGGCCCAAATCCCAAAAGCCATGAAAATAGTTCTATACACCTAAGGAGAAAATTTGCCAAACCCATGACACATTGCAAACTGATGATGAAACTGAGATGACCTTCAAAGTCAATTTGTGATATTGGAAAGGAGTCTGTTGTTTAATGGAAATTCAATTTAAAAACCCCACTAGGCCCTTGGGCACACCTAAAGTAGCTCTCTGAATCCCAGCCATTGTCTTTTCCCGCTTTCCCTTACAACCGTGAAAGTTTAATCTTACAAAGCAACTGGAGCCAAGACGTTCATATAGCTATTTGTCTTCAGCAAACTTAATAGGCAGATATGTTTTAAAAAGGTAAAGGTCCCCTGTGCAAGCACCGGGTCATTCCTGACCCATGGGGTGCCGTCACATCCCGACGTTTCCCAGGCAGACTTTGTTTATGGGGTGGTTTGCCAGTGCCTTCCCCAGTCATCTTCCCTTTACCCCCAACAAGCTGGGTACTCATTTTACCGACCTCGGAAGGATGGAAGGCTGAGTCAACCTTGAGCCGGCTACCTGAAACCAACTACCGTTGGGATCGAACTCAGGTCGTGAGCAGATCTTGGACTGCAGTACTGCGGCTTACCAATCTGCGCCACGGGGCTCTGCCCTGACCTGGATGGCCCAGGCTAGCCTGATTTCATCAGATCTCATAAGCTAAGCAGGGTCAGCCCTGGTTAGTATTTGGATGGGAAACCACCAAGGAATGCCAGGGTTGCTGTGCAGAGGAAGGCACTGGCAAACCACCTCTGTTAGTCTCTTGCCATGAAAACCCCAAAAGGGGTCGCCATAAGTCGGCTGCAACTTGACAGCACTTTACACAGGTATGTTTTAGTGAGTAAAAAAATCCACTGTAGGCAGCCTAGATGAATTTCTTACTGGAGTTTACTAAATGCGTAATCAATAAATCGAAAGAACAAAATAATTCAGATAAAGACTTTTGGTGTGAAGGAAAACAATCAAACAGAAACTGTGGCTTGATTCAGATCTCAACTTGGACTATGAACAAGCCATAAATGAGAAGGCTCACTCAGCCCTCCCTCCCCTTATGCATGGCAAGCTGATTAGCAACTTCTGCTTTCACGACAAACCGGACTGCCTTTCTATCTGGGATCAGAGCAACCGACACTTCTACTGCAAAACAAGGATTGCAAATTGTGATTTAGTTTATTATTTACAACCATGGTTCATAGAAAAAAAGTACAAATCACACTTTGTCAATCTGGATCCAACAGCAAGCTATGGGCTTGTTATGGAAGAGACTAATTAGCTGGTGGTGCATGCAGAGAGGAAGGGATGCATGTGCAAACCTGTAGCTTCAAGTTTATTGCCCATGAAAAAGTGAGCTGTGACTCACAAAAGCTCACATTCCAATAAATGTTGCTAGTCTTTGAGGTGCCACTGGACTTGTTTTATTTTGCATGTGAAACAGCCTATAGTGACAGCAAATCAGACGTTCCACAAAACAAAACTCTCTCTTATTACACTAGCATACCTTTCTTTGTGGTCTTTCTTCAAGACCTTCCAGGAACGATGCTACATCATCATCATCATAAATAGTGAATTCCATATCTTTACCAACAATCCCAATGGAAACATTCTGTTAAAAAACAATTTAAATTAGATTCTCAATCTCTAGTTGTATTCAATAGTGTAACTGCGAAGAAAATGGTATAGATCACATGTAGCACTGTGCACCTTTTAAACATCAGTAGGGAGGAATTAGGAATTCATGCCATAAATACCATAATGCTTTCTATTTATTTTTATTTTATTTGTTTAAAACACTTTATACTGTTACTGTTATGAAGGGTCTCTTCTTAAAAGCAAGCAGACCATGTTTCTATGTGCCTCAGGTTGTTTAACAATAAATATGCTACAAATACAAAAAGAAATACAAAGAGTCCCAAACAATAAACTGGACAAGAGCATTCGGGTAGAATCTCCGAAGATTGTGATATCAAGCCGGCGATCCTAAGTCTGGAAAAGATATAAAAAGAGAATCACCGTGACACGGTAGATTCTACAGAAGAGATCAAAAGTTTATTAATGCTCCAAGACAAATTCGAAAAGATAAGCTGGCTGACATATCTCCAACTGAGATCCAACCTAAAAAGAGACTGTCTACAATCTGGGTTGTTCCAAGAATTAACAGAATTTGAGTCAATTGTAACCAAGAGTGACAACCATTTGTTAGGAAAAATCTACAAACTACTCCTGAAGTATGACACAGAAGAAGAAGAAGTTAAGATAAACATGATTAAATGGATGCAAAATTTTGGTGAGATTGTCACAATGGAAACATGGGAAAAACTTTGTACTCTTGAACTAAAATGCACTGCAAGTCAAGAAGTGAAGGAAAACTGGTACAAGACGTTCTACAGGTGGTATATGATGCCCAACATGATTTCTTAGATGGCCACCTCGAAGGGAAAAAACGGGGCTTGCTGGAAATGCCAAGAGACAGATGGTTCTTACTTTCATGTTTGGTGGACCTGTCCGAGACTACAAATGTACTGGAAGAAGATTCAACATGAACTACAGAACATAACTAAAATAAAAATAAGACTGGACCCCAAATACTTTCTATTAAGTATAACACCACCTGATTTACCCATGAGATTCAGAGATGTGTTTAAATATGCCACAACAGCTGCAAGAATAGTACTGGCAAGAACCTGGAAGCAAATGTCTATACCTGACATAGAAGAATGGAAAGACAAAATGCTCGACTATGCAAACATGGTCAGAATGACTTTTATGACGAATCCTACCTACAATGAGTCTATAGAACAGTCCTATAATGAGTCCTACCTATAATGAGTCAATGAGAAATGGCTACCATTTTATACTTATATGTTAGCGGATTAATAGATAAATATACTATAACAAACTAGAATATACAATCAGATAAATGTACTAGATCAATGAAAATGCTTGATAATTAATAGTTTGAAAATGTAAAATGCTTTTGAATTTATGAGACCAAAACCGTGCTTGTTTACATCAGACGCATTTCTCTTATCCCCTCGCTTTTTTCATTTTTTGTCTCATATTTGAATTAAAAAATAAATAAAAATTATTTAAAAAAGAGCATTTAACTGAACCATGGAAGATAAATGTTTTTACTAAATTTCCAGAAACCAAGAGATTATATTGATCTAAAGGGTGCAATATTTTCAATATTTTCTAAAAAAGTACTATGGCCACACACAAAAAAATTCTGAATGGTTTCCAGAGGCAGATTCCACAATTGGGATGCCTGCGCAACACACAACCTGCTTCTTCCTGCCACTGATCTCACTTGATGTCGTGACTACACAAAAAGAAGGGCCAGCAGTCCTGATCCTAATGGCTCTTCATCCATTAGGTGAATCAGAGAGAGAGAGGCAGTCTTTCGGTATGTGGGTCCCAGGTTATGAAGGACTTCTGGATTCTATTAAAACTATCATTTTAATAGTATCTAGAAACAAACTGGTAATCAGTACAGCTGTCCCAGCAAAGATTGAATATGATTTTGCCTCCCAACAAGTTTAACAAAAACAGAAAACAGGCCAAATTCTTGTATTGGAAATGTGGTTGCAGCCAGCTCACCAACCTAAGCCAGCAGCGCACCAAACCTGCACATCCTCCCCTCTAGAAGTAAAACCTCAGCTAAGACAAGTAAACAAATCAGTGGGTTTTAGATCAAATCAAGCCTGAACTGACCCTAGAAGCTAACATGACTAAACTGAGGCTGTTGTACTTTGGACATATTATGAGAAGACAAGAGTCACTGGAAAAGACAATCATGCTAGGAAAAGTTGAAGGCAGCAGGAAGACCCAACAAGAGATGGATTGATTCTATAAAGGAAGCAACCGCCCTCGATTTGCAAGATCTGAGCAAGGCTGTTAAGGATAGGACACTTTGGAGGACATTGATTCATAGGGTCGCCATGAGTCGGAAACACACACACACACACACACAAGTAACGTCAATATTTCTCCAACCCCAGATTAGCCTCCCACCATAAGCACCGTTCGTTCTGGACGACGTTTTAATTAATTAGTTATCCCCCATCTAGCCTGGTAAGAGTTATGGAAGAACAAGCAAGGACCTGTGCAGACTTGGAGCTCACACTCCCGTTGTCTTCAAGCTAGCTCTGCTTTCCTGTCCCTCACAGCCCCAGCAATTTCCCCCCTTTCCCTGTTTCCTTTATTCAACAACTAACTCAACTGTGGAACTCACTGCCAGGGGAGGTAGTGACAGTCACCAGCACAGATAAGCTTTAAAAAGGGGGTTAAGCACAGAGAGAGGTCCATTAATAACTACCAGCCATAGTGACTAAAGGGAGCCTTCATCTACAGAGGCAGCAAGCTGCTGAATACCAATGCTAGTCAGCAGCAGCAGGGGAGGGATTTTGCCTCTATGTTCTGGGGCTTTCTGGCCCTGTTTGGCTGCTGTATAGAGCAGTGTGCTGGACCAGATGGACCACTAGTCTGATCCAACAGGCTCTTCTCACATTCTTTTCTGTGGACGTGCTCAATCTGCATAAGCTCATTGCATTACTGCAGAAAGTGGGAATTCTGGCTGCACTAATAGGCCAGTGCAAGTCCACTTACTTCTGAGTAAACATGTTTAGGAATGAGAAGCAAGGCCACTGAATTACTACAAAGCAACAGTGCATAAGAGAACAGCCTAGGTTAGCATTTTATCCAGCTTGACAGTAAACTGGGTTGGAGCCTACTTTTTCCAGGGCTTTGTGCCTGTCTTGTCTAAGTTGCCATGCCTTTGACATTTCCTTGTTCGCACATTTCATTATTAATCTTAATTCTTCTCGAAAATGATTAACTGTCTGTGAACTTTGGCTTGGATGATATCCTACCATACTGTACCACAACCATGGGACAGACTTGAAATGAGAAACTGCACTTGCCTTAGTGGTGAGATCTTGTTCTGCAGGAAGTGTCTCTCTTAAAGCACGCAGCCCATGTTTCACCAGTTCATTCAGATTACCTGCAAAACATATACACTTTTAACTGATTTAGAAGCACAGTATTTCTAGAACTGTTTCTTGAAGTAAAGGAGATCTCAAATGAATCGCTTTCTTCAAACATGTGACTGACAGGAAACCACATCACTCGTAATCCACCAAGAAAGTCACCACGTAAGCAAAAGAGAAAGGGATACAGCAATACACATTTATTAGCAAAATAAAATCAGATAAGACCTCCACACTTACAGTCAGCAAATTCAGTCATGTGTCGCTCCAAGTAAGTTCGAGCTGACTGGGATCTTGCACCAATAGACATCGCTTTGCAATCAAAATAATTTGCAGAAGGACAGGTCTGGAAGATATGGGGACCCATATCCTAACAAAACAAAGGATCATTTTTTTCACTGTCAACAGAGGCAAATCATCAGAGAACAAATAAGGATCTTCAGTGATTTTTATTTCATATGTGCATGTACACATTACACAAACAGACTGCGCTGTTAATCGACAATTGTATATATACCATATGCTGTTTCCTGACCTGGACAAGGATTCTGAACATTTTGCTTTGGAGTCATATGAACTGTCATGCTTACTTCAGGGAAGGAAATTTCTCAAAAGAATACAAATATTACGTCCTCTAGAGATAAATGACACATTAGTACATTTTCTTACAAATTATGGAAAAACACCCAATGTACTTACATCATAGCCTGCAATGAGAAGTCCCACACCATATGGCCTTCTTCCATAACGCTGTGTTGGTATTTGTGTTTCTTGAATGTGCTAAGGAATGTATCTCAAATTACTGGTTCATACATGTAAATATGGAACATTTCTTCATTCAGTGATTTGATCCAGACTGTCAGGCAATATACAAAGTGTCTCATATTTGATCAGCGATAGCTCGTTTCTTCACGCAAATCATGACAATGTTAAGTGACTGAGTAACAAACATGCATGTGTGAATCCAAAGAGAAAATGGGGTTTGCTTTTTTTGAAATCCAGCAACGTTTACATCCCAAATCTACTAGTGAGTTTTGCATTCTTCTTACTTCTGCTAAGAGCAAGGTATCAAAGTACCTTGTTCAGATCTGCCTCTTAAGCCCAGCTGTTTTCTGTGCTCTGGCGTTCAGATGTGAAGTGGGTGGCAACTGGAGACAGGGCATTTTCTGTGGTGGCATGTCACCTTTTGAAGAATGCACTCCCCCTTGAGGCTTGCCTGGCACCTGCTTTACACTCTTGTAGGTGTCAGACCAAAGCATATCTTTTAACCCGAGTTTTTAATTAGGGGTTTTATCATAGCAACTTTTTCATGGTCTGCTTCTGTTTTATTGATAGTTCTTATACTGCTGTGTTTTTTTTAAATGGCAAGCCGCTTCAAGCAGGACTCTGAAGAGATGGCATAGAAATATCCTTAATAATTGAATGAATAAAAGAAATAACAGTAAGACCTGACAATGCGGCATCATGTTAATGTCCTTGAATAACAAGAGAAAAAGGATACTGCTTCCAATCAGAGATACTAATCGAGATACTGGAAGAGGCCTATCAAATACAAATCTTGAATCCAGACACTCCTGACGCATGAAATTACTGTAAGATTAAAACACAAGTAGGCAGAAGGTAGCATGTTATGCATGGGTTTCCTTTCATTTATAGCTTCAGAACTATCTAAAACTATTTTTAGGACCATAAAATTTAAATACCTAATTGACCTGGTATAATATAATAGCTAGGGCTGTGAGCCAAATAGCCCCTTGTTCAAATAATGACTTCAGTTACTAACACTGCAAACTTACATAGACGTACTCTTCATTGTATTGCACTGCAAGGCTCTGGGTGACCTTCCCTATTACTAGTCTCTCGCTCACAGCACATGCACACTCAAACACCCAATCTGTAATATCAGAACAACTACGCTAACCCTTGTTATGAAGTTGGCACAAGGACCACTGAGAAAAGGTGTACAAAGTGCTTTGAAGATGAAAATTGGCTTTATAAATGTCAAATATTAATATTTGAAGTGTTGGAAAATGCATTTTGAGAAACAATGTGAACAAGCAAACACTGTTTGAGGTGAACCTTAGATAACTGGCCCAGTACAATTTTATGTTTTATAGAAGACCAATATCAATTCTATATACCACCTGGCAAAATTGGCAGGAGACAACATATACTCATGTTAGCAACAGTAATGCATATTCCTCATAGAACTTATCAATGCAAGGAACCAAGATGGTGAACTAGAACAAGTCCACAGACATTCTCCTAATTGGCTATAATTCCACATTCAGCTGTTGCATGAAGTAAAATTGCACGCAAATCCATATCCTAGTGCCACGTACATAATACAACAAATCAGCATGCAAATTTACCATAGAAGTCTTGCATCAGCAGTAAGTCCAGCAATAGAAATACCAATATGGTTGTCAACATACAGGATTTTTTTCTGATGGGCAGCCAGCTCAGACTGTGCCCTCTACACATACAAAAAAGGAGATTTATGAGAAATACAGTTAATTCACAAATCTTAAACATCTCCAGTAAAGACTAAGCACATGCAAAGGAAATAATAAGTGCAGGGGGGAGGAAATAGAGTGCATTTAAGTACTGCAAGCAAAAAGAAAGTCTAAACAACATTTTTGTCATCAACTAAGTTTATAGTGATGAAAACTGATGTGGGAAAAAGACCAGTAGTTGAGAATATATGCGTGACATACCAGCAAATCCAAGATTCAGTCACTGACAACTCAGGTAGTAGCTTTATTAAAGTTCATATTCTGTTGAACAATTTAACGTCTATACCATTTTTCTAAATTTTCATACCACAGATGAAGCTCAGGTTACAGATAATGGCCAGCAACTTGGTTGGCGCAAGAGATGACATGATCTACTATTTCTAGCGCACATAATGCATTCTAAGCATTTTAGAATGATTAAAACTTAATATCCTAATAAGAAATACTCAGTTGTCATCACATGCAGCAATCTAACATGCTCGCAAATGCTATATAAAATTAATCACACCACACACTTGCTTTTGCCAACTGACATATTATAATAAAGTGCGCTATATCCCATGTTTTCATTAACACACATTCAGAGCGAGAGCTAAGTCATTTCAAATTTTACTCCAATGTTTACCTTCAAAGCAACCAGAACAGCGTGGACTTTTGATTTCAGCCCAACGGTTGCTGAGCCTTGCTTGACAGCTTCCATTGCATATTCTATTTGGTGAATTCGGCCCTAAAGAACAGAAATATAGCTTAAAACATCTCTCCTTATGAACGTGCACTCCACCTTTCTCTAAGAAACCTGAGCATCTTGTGACAACGCTGACAGAATGTTGAAGAATACAATTTTTCAAATAAAATCAAGGATCTTTTTTAAAAGAAACAAAACTCCTCCATCTGATGCTACCATTTTATTTGCTGTAGCTACCAACAGTAGTAACTAATGTTTCTTGCTGCCAGCATGGTGTAGTGGTTAAGAGCGGTAGACTCTAATCTGGAGAACCGGGTTTGATTCCCTACTCCTCCACATGAGTGGCTGACTCTAATCTAGTGAACCGGGTTGGTTTCCCCACTCCTACACCCAGCTGGGTGACCTTGGGTGAGTCAGTCTCTCAGCCCCACCTACCTCACAGGGTGTCTGTTGTGGGGAAGGGAAGGGAAGGTGATTGTAAGCCGTTTTGAGTCTCCCTTAAGTGGTAGAGAAAGTCAGCATATAAAAAACAACTCTTCTTCTTCTCAGGGATCTCTGGCCAAACGTACCTGGGGAGCCAGCGTAGTGTACTGGTTAAGAGCGGTGGTTTGGAGCAGTGGAGTCTGATCTGGAGAACAAGGTTTGATTCCCCACCCCTCCACATGAGCGGCGGAGGCTAATCTGGTGAACTGGATTTGTTTCCCCACTCCTACACATAAAGCCTGCTGGGTGACCTTGGGCTAGTCACAGCTCTCTCAGACCCACCTACCTCACAGGGTGTCTGTTGTGGGGAAGGGAAGGTAAGCCAGTTTGAGTCTTCCTTAAGTGGTAGAGAAAGTCGGCATATCAAAACCAACTCTTCTTCTTCGCCACTATCCAAAAGGATCCCAAAGCTGGCTTCCACAGAATGATAATACGCAATTAATTTTGGGATGTTTCTATCTCCTCTGACATAGCAAGGCTCTGGAGAGGCAAGCCAACCCCCAGTTCTCATCAAGCCATTCTGATTGTTCCCATCCTCTTTCATCTCCTCTCACTCCCCTGACTGTAACATTTACTTGTCCCATTTCTCTTACCAAAAAACTATGTACAAATCCTTGTTATTACAGCAGTGAGAAAATCAAAACTGAAATATATAAACTGACAAAATCCAGAAATACCTGTGGGCTCCAAACGGTTACATCATTATCATACTGGTTGCGAAACTAAAATGAAAAAAAACAAAACAATTAACATGAATAGCACATTCAACAGGAAAAGCTAAAGTACTTGTCTTTACAAAGGATATTTGTATTACTATAACCCAAATAAATCTACTGCTGAACATTTGAGGCTTTAAGAGTATTTATATAAAAACACAGGTGTAGTGATAACTTTATTTTACGAATAAGGTAGGTTTTTTTAATGTCAGAGATTAAGCCAGTTCAGAAAGTTTTAAGATTAAAACAAGACTCCTGTGCTAAAATGCAATGTGAGGGACAGAAAAGAAAGAAGCCAGAACTACCAAACCATAAATGCATTGTCGAAGGCTTTCACGATCAGAGTTCATTGGTTCTCGTAGGTTATCCGGGCTGTGTAACCGTGGTCTTGGTATTTTCTTTCCTGACGTTTCGCCAGCAGCTGTGGCCAGCATCTTCAGAGGAGCTGCTGGCGAAACGTCAGGAAAGAAAATACCAAGACCACGGTTACACAGCCCGGATAACCTACGAGAACCATAAATGCATTAATGTGAAAACTTGCTGAGTCACATTATTATGTATCAAGATCAATACATGTTTTGAAAAAAAGAGCTTCAATAAGTCCTTTGACCTCCATATCCTGAACATGCTGACCCAGTAACAAGTCCCACTGAATGAAGTCCCTGGGATTTACTTCCTAATCCGAATATTGAAGATTTAAATCTGGCAAGCCTCCTTCACTGAAACCAAGAGGAGTTTTGATTTCAGTTTCAACAAGAGCAGGATTGCTTCCTTAGTCTACATTTCTTGACTGATCAGGAGAAAATAGAAGAACGACCAAGCTGGAGAACGGCAAAATAAATACATTAATTCAGGGTACAGCGCTTAACTGCTACTTGGCAAAACAGCAGCCCCAAAAATCCCCTGCCTCAGTAAGGCAGGCCAGCTTTTCGAAAGCAAAAAAAAAAAAAAAAAGAGGCAGTCGGTCTGAAAAGGCTTTACAAAGAGTGCCTTGGGAAAGTCGGGAGCAGCTAAGCCATTCAATGCATACGCATGGGAGGTTTTGCCTTGGGTTTGCCACTCTCTGGATGCACACTTCCCCCATCCAAACTCTCAGAACTCTGCATGGGAGCTTATTTTTGCACATTTCCCCCATCCAAATTCTCAGAACTCTGCATGGGGGCTTATTTTTGAGTCTTGAGAATCTGGACGGGGAAAAACATGCATCTAGAGAGCAGAAAATCCACGGCAAAAACCTCCCGTGCATGAAAGCTGTAAGTCTCCAGGTGGCGGGAGAAGAAGCGCCGCTTGGGCCGCAAATGCGCCGCCGGGATGTGCTGAGTCACGCGCACCACCTCGGACGGGCCAGAACCGCACCGGACTCCTTCCCCCCCAACCCCAACCCCCCGGGTTCATTCTAGTTCTCCCTCCGATTCCCCTCACCCCTCACCATATCGGCTGCTCTCCCCAAACCGGCGCGAGCGTCTGACCAGAGAACGAGAAAAGGATGATTCGGCAAGCGCTGAGTTTGGCCTTGGACGCTTCCTTCCGATCCCGCTAAGGCAGCGAAGCCGATCCCCGAGCCGCTGATCAAAACACGCTCCGCGGAGAAAGCGACGCTCCTTTGACACGCAAGGGGGCGGGGCGGAGAAGGTCGGAAGCGGCGCTCCGCCGTCACAGGCCGACAGCGCATGCGTATTGGGTTTTTAACAGCATCCTTAGGAAATTCTTAGAAACTGCTGAATTACAGTTGATATTCAAACTAAAGTCAATGCATTGACCTGGGCTGAATAAAGACCTTGCATTCATGGCTCATGACCAATGCTGATTTCTCCACACCCATCTCTCCCCTGGAAATCACAGACTCTTCTGCAGACCACCCCTAACCCCATCACACCTGCTATTCACATTTACATACTGTTCACATTGACATATTAAGGCTTGTCTGAATTCACTCTCCTCTACTTAAAGACAGGTGGATTCACAGTCTAAACTGTATCTGAAGAAGTGAGCTGTGGCTCACGAAAGCTCATACCCTGCCAGAAAATATTTTTGTTAGTCTTTAAGGTGCTACTGGACTCTTGCCCTTTTCTACTGCTTTCTTAGAAAGGTTTGTGGATGGTTTCTGTGGATGGAGTTGTAGGCTGTAAGAACGGTCTGGTTTGGGGACACAAGCGCATCCCTTCATTTGTAAAGGATGTTGTAGTAGTGTGACAGTCCCCCCCACCCCCCAGCGCATGGTAGTAAGAGAAAACCACTGTTTTTCTTAGAATCATAAGTTGGAAGGGATCACCAGGGTCATCTAGTCCAACCCCCTGCACAATGCAGTTTGTCTCAGTTTGGAGGCAAAGGAGAGAACCGCAGCAGTAATATAATTTTACTCCCGTGATTGTGCAAACAATGCAGAGTTGAAGCCCAATCCAAGCCGCTGTAAGAAGAGGGGTATAAATATTGTGAATTTCCTGCATTGTGCAGGGGGTTGGGCTAGGTGACGCTGGTGATCCCTTCCAACTCTATGATTCTATTTTAATAAATAGAAATGAATTAACATTGCAGAAATTTTTGAAAAAAGGTAAAACGTTTGTGCATGCCACATTAACCTTGCTTTTATATACTGGATTATGATGAGGTCTGGTACCCAAATATATTTTTTTGTACCCAATGCAACATGTGTTTTTCCCCTTTCCGTTTCTTTTCTATCTCACTGTTGATCCTATCATGAGGCAAGGATGTATGCCTATGTAACTGATCTCAGAAACTAGCAATATGTGTGGCCCTTTAAGGGTTCAAAGGGGAGATAGGCTGGAGCTGCAGGGATTCGGGATTCTCAGCAGTTGACAAGAGACCTCAGGCTATTTTATAGGTTCTGTGTACCTAGATACTGGTTAGTGTGAAGCCAAGTTCATGTTGGAAAGGTTATATTGAGGTTGTCTTCTTTGTAGCTGGGATGCACACCTTTCTGGATGTTTTGCTTTCTGACTTGAAAGGACGGAATGGACTTTAATCCAGTCTAAGAATAATTATTGTGTAACACCTGTGTTTTGGCAGCTCCAGGAATGGAATTTAACCCAGTCTCAGAATAATTGTGGCTGGTTTTGTTACTTAGTAAGAAAGTAATGCTGAGTTACAGGCAAAGGATGAAGGATTTGTGCCTTTACTGCTTTCACTTTAACCACTTCCCATGGAATCATTTGAATTATCATTTGTTCATCCATTACATGTGAATCAAGGAAGTACATTTACAGTGAAATCCTAAGCAGAGTTACACCCTTCTAAGCCAATTAGCAACTGTGGATTTAGAACAGTGGAATTCTGCTTAGGATGGCAATGTTGATATACACACACAGAGGTGTCCCCAATGTGGTGCCCATGGGAGTCATCCCCTTCTGACATCTTTTTAGTGCCTGCCACGTGTTTTTTATAAAGTGGATGGGGCCAGCAGAGCTTCTGATTGGTCAATGGAAATCTGAAAGCTACTGCTAGATGATTGTTTCTTAATTAGCTCAATATGTAAATGTGTATTTCTAAACAATATGTTCATTTTTTAAAAAGCATCCTCTTAAACAGAACTTGTGCCTGAAATGCTGAAGAGCTACAATCAGAGTTATGTATAATCTCACTCTGACATTTTGTGGCTGGCTCCGCCTCCTAAGATGGCCATTTTGTGGTTGAGTCCATTGCTCTGTGTCAGATTTCCAAAGGTACCTCTTGGCTCAAAAGGTTTGGGGACCCTGAGGTAGAGGATGGGAAAGAGTGGGAATGGGAAACGCTAATAAATTATAGGTCTGGATCAGAAAGAGCAAGAAAAAATAAGTAGAGTTTTGACAGTGTTTACTAAAAAAATTGAATAGGGAACCCCTTTCATACATCAATGGTTAGGAATTTCACTTATTTGTAGAGGATACACTTCACCGGCTTGGAGAAAAATAGAGGCTTAGTGTGAAAAAATAAACAGGTGAAGCTTTTTATGGTGTGGAGAAAAATAATATCACCATTTGTTAAATAACATATCTATTGTAGGGACAATTTTTTCCCCCTGCAAGCTTTTGGCAACTCCAAATGCTTTGAAAGGCATTATTTTAGTATTTAGAAACAATGGCCTGATCATTGCACTGCTTGCCTATTTTTACGTTTTGAAACAATATTTACTATATCCACTGTTTATTTTACTAACTGCATCTCAGTTACTCTTGCAACCCTAGAAAAGCCCTAGATATACCAGTATATATAGTGATCCTAAGCAGGTCTATCCAGAATCCTGCTTAGGTCTATTCAGTGGGCTTTATTCCCAGGAAAGTGTATTTAGGATTGCACTCTATGGCTGCAATCCTGAAGGGGAGGGAGAAGCTCCTTAGGAGCACGTGGCATCCATGCTGGTGACCGGATGCCATGGCTTGGGGGCAGGTGCTGCCTCTTGGCAGCATTCCAGGGATGCATGTTCCTGTACTGGCATCCTGGGAGAGGTTCTCAGGGTGTTTCTGGGGATGAAGCTGCCTTTAGGCAGTTTCCTAATCCCTTTTGTCCCGGGAACACCCCTTCCTGCAGTGGTGTAGTTACGACACTTTTTTTTGGTGTTGTAGTCCCATTGAAGCCTATGGTGGCATTTTCCTATATTTTATTTTTTATAGTAGTTACATTGGGAGTTAGCTCTGAGGAAAAAGAGAATTCTCAAAAACCAGGAAGAGGGAAGTCATCTCAGGTGTCATCTCAGGTGTAACCTAAGTAAGGTTGAGAAGAATTAGTCTCTAGAGTCCTGAGTAATCCCAGTCCAGTTTAGGTGTTAAACTGGTGAAGAGTGTTGTGTAGTTCCTTACTCCAGAAACGGAAACTGGAGTGTGTTCGAAAGTCAACTCAAGTGAAATCTAAACAAGAAACTGACGAACAAAAAGAAGCCTCTCAGTGAAAACAAAAATCTAGCATCCTGAAGTGAATTTAGCCATACCATCTAGAACAGGGGTGGGGAACCTTTCCCCCCGCCAAGGGCCATTTGGATATTTATAACATCATTCGCGTGCCATACAAAATTATCAACTTAAAAATTAGCTGACCAAGCCCCAAGCAGGCAGCTGCCCTAGATGACCCCCCTGCATGGGCAAGCAGGCAGGCATCCAACCAGTGGCGCACTCGCCTACCTGGTGGCACAGGATGGCCTGTTGCATCAGCTAGGCGTAGCGGTCCAGCTGCACACCTGAGTTGCTCCTGCTCTGCATGGTCGGGGCCGGATTCTACAGCCGGCTCCTGCTACCTCCACCTGCAGGGATGAAATGAGGACACATTGGCTAAGAACTGCCCCCCCTGCACATTCTGGCCCTGCCCCCTTTAACCCCTCCATTGTCACCACTTCCGCCCCCAGCCCTTTGGTAGTACAGAGGGAATACGTTTCTCCATGGCCCGGGTGGGAAAGGGTTAACACAGTTTCTTGGGCGGTCCTAGCAGCTCCATAGCCGATGACTCTTCTGCAAGGGGGCAAAAAGGTTCCTTTGCTCAGCAAAACAAACTCACATCCCCCTTGAATAGAGGCTATTCCTGTCCATGGGAGGGGGCGGATCACCAGTCTTAGATCCTTCTGAGCTAGAGATCTGCCAGGACTCATGAAGGGCCAGACCAAATGATTTTGTGGGCCTTAAACGGCCCCCGGGCCTGACGTTCCCCACCCCTGATCTAGAAGAACCAAACCTCTCTTCTGTAAATATATATTATTGTGAAGTGAAGTGCCTATTCTCTGTTTGTTTTTGGAATATTCTAATACCTTTCTGAAATCCATTTCTGAAATCCAAGTTTACCTGCCTAAATCCTCATCCTGCCTTTCAGTGGTAAATAAGTTCCTGTCGTTTTGAACTTTTACCACAAGCCTCTGTGTGCCATCCCATTTCTGACAGACCTAATTTCCTAAACAATCCACGTCTCCCTTCGATTCGTCACAGGATAGTATTATGTCATTTTCCCTTTAACATATTGTTTTATTTCAATTAAATGGCTTAGAATTTAGAGCCCAAGGAACAAAATGTCACAGAGCATGGGCAGTTCGTAAAACTGCTCCCATATTACTGACTGTAAGATCCATCCCCCTCAGTCAGTCTGGCCTGCAGCTGAAGAGAGAAGGCTCAGAGCTTGAGTGAGGAAACTGCTAGAGACATATAGTCACCTTTCGGCGGCCGGTGACGGCGTGGCTGAGGTGCTGCAGCAGGGCCTCCAAAGCCATTTCACGGTCCCTGAAAGATTTAAAAACCTTTTGCCGGCTTTTTTTGTTGTTGTAAAAATGGGGCTTTTTGCAAATAGCAGGCGCAGCACCCCCATTCTCAGTGCCGGCATCCAGGGCCGAAAGGGGACAGGGAGCTGCCTACAGGCAGCTCCACCACCACCCCCCCGGCAAATCCTGGGTACGGCAGAAGGCCAAGCCGGTGTCCTGGGGTGGTGCTGCGGCGGCGTAAGTAGCCCCAATGCCAGCGCTGTGGTAACATAAGTAGCCCCAACACTGGCGCAGCCACTTCCTGGCTTCCTGAGGATTTCCGTCCCCAGAAGTCAGCAATGCGCTGAGAAAGCATCAAGAGCAGCAGTAGAGGTCTTTGAAGAGTTTACAGGGAAGAAGCCCCGCTCTTCTTTTAGTTAACATTTTGGACTTGCTGTTTTATCTGTTTCTGCACACCATTTGTTAGGACTTGCCTTTTGTTCAGAGTGCCCTTTCTGAAGAGCACTGAAGATCCTGTCTCTGCAAATGTTGCTATGTTCATAGCAATTATGATTCAGTTATACCTGTAGTTGTAAAGTAGCTGAGTTTACGATAAATGTTTGTTACCTTGAAAACTTTAATGCCTTGATTGCGTTCATTTTGAAGCAATGTCATAACTGCTTGACAATTCACAAGGATTCTATCATTTAATGATTTGAAAACCACCACCCCATTCTCCAGCTGGAAAAGATCATTTACCAGAGGGATCTGTGTAGCCAAGGTTCTGCCGGTTTACAATTAGATCACTATAGTTTACTTACCCAACATAACAGTCTGATATGGCATTTTATGCAAGGATTCAATTCAGCCATTCCCTGTTCTGCTACTAAGTGTGAATTACAGCTTTAATTATTATTTATTTAATGTAGTATTTTAATTATACCTTGGTTTAATGTATATGTACTCTCATAGACAGCCCTGGCCAGCAAGTAATCTTTTCTGTCTTTCCTATCTTGTTTGCTAGTTGTGTTTACTCATCCATTTTCCCTTTAGTTGTCAAGCAACAACCACCAAAACCCCATCTTCTGTACCAACAACCATCTAAGGAGGGACAGCAGATGGTCTAGCTTTTGAAACAAAGAGTTGCTTTCATTCTTCATTTTGTTTCCTCAGCTCTTTTCATTAGGAAACTGTATTGGAACATTTGACCTTTACAAAGACCAAAAGTAAATAAGGTTCTGTACATATGGCTCTTTAATCTTATTATTTAACTTTAAAATGGTTGCCGAAATAATGTTTTCCTTTAAAATTGTGTTCCTGCTGAAATCTGTCTTTGTGTTTTCTTTGAGGATCTTTTATTATATACTTTCTTCAGGACACGGAAGAAAAAGAGAAAAGTCTTGTGAATAAGATATTGGGGAAGATATACCAAATGTACTCTTGGTCAGAACTATGGGGAAGCATGCATGTTTATTAGGGGGAAAGTTTCATGGAACTCCCAGGTAAGTATGTAGAAGATTACAATCTTCATCAGGGTGAAAGGGAAGAAACATTTATTATTAAAATGTCTGCTTATTACAAAAATGGAACCAATGCCTACAAAATGAATTGCCAAATTTTCTAGCTAGTACTTTTAACAGCCAGTTTTTATGCAGACATCACCCAGAGATAATATTTATAATCATGCTGTGAAGTTTCACTAGCTGATTTCTTACTTATTTAGAAAATGTCTGTGCTTCCTCTCCAGAGAACCTGCTAGAGGCAACTTACAAAGGAAAACATGATAAAAACGTTAAACATCATAAAATTGTTAAAAATTAACAAACTGTTAAAACCTAGCACTAAAAACCCACCCAGAACACAAAAACAACATAAAACAACTCTCGGGTCTCATAAAATAGTTCTGAGGCTAGAAGCAGACTGTAAAAACAATTTTAAAAAGATCATCCCTTAATTAAAAGCCTGGGTTAAAAGAAATGTTTTGACCTGGCACATATATGAGAGTAAGTTAAGTGCCAGGCAAGCCTCAAGGAGGAAGGCATTCCAGAGGCGAGAAGACAACTGGGGGTAAAGCCCTAATATGGTTGTCACCTGCTTCAGCTCTACAAGTGGGGGCACAGAGCTGAGCTGGAGGAAAGGATCTTACCTGATGGGCTGGACAATATCACCTCTGCAAGGATGAACGCAAAACATGGTACAGTAACTGTTCAGCATTTGGTTTTGCTTCCTGTGGTAGAAAATAGGGGATTTTGCCATATTCTTCTACTCTTGATTGAGATGGGTGCTGAACCAGCAAGTTAAGAAAGTTATGTTAGCCTCTTGGGGAAATGAAGCAAAGGTATGGAAACAGATCACAATTGCTCAGGGGACTATCCTCTAGAAGTAAGGTGGTTAGTGACAATATAGAGCATCTATAAAATAGTTCTGGGCAATCCACAAACCAGATAGACTCTGCTATATGTACGTGCCTTGAACACTCTTCTAATCTAATATTTCCAACAAATAGGATGCCGTCCCCCATCCTTCGTATCTACCAGAAAAAATCTGGAGTAGAACCCATAAGGGCAGACAGCTGTTGGTACTCTTTGAATTGCACCCTTGTCCAGTAAGGACTGTATTTCTGAGTACAATTCAGAAATACTGGGATCCGTAGAAATGATTGTAACATTCAGTGACTGAGCCATCCTCAACATCTGTTCTGAGTAGAGACCTAAATCTTCACTTGGAGAAGTGGGGTGTGGGTCCCCCATGGTAACATCAGGAGATGGATCAGATGGTAGTCTGGAGCTGGTGCCAGAGTGGGAACCCTCCTCCTTTTTGGAATTAGAGAAGATGGCGGGAGGTGCCTGAGTTGGCTGTGGAAAAACCCATCAGGTTGGAACTAATGGATACTCCCTTGGCTTTGATGAAGTCTGTCTCGGTTCCAAGCAAGAAGGCAGCCTTGCACAATCTCCATGAGATTATGCCCTTAATGGTCTCTTTGGGATCACCTCTCCCTGTATAACTCCCTGAGAGCCTTACGATCGGCAAATACTAATCTATTAGAGATCCCTAGCCCCAAGTGTATCTAGCTGTCCTCGACCAGGGCCAGAGCCTTCTTGACCTTGGTCCCGGCCTGGTGCAACTCTCTGTCTAGTGAGACCCAGGCCCTTGAATTGGCTATTGAGTAAAAATTCAGTGTTGCTAATATTAACTGTATTTTATCATGTTGTATTATGTATTTTATTGTATATATTTTAATCATGATGTGCGCCATCCTGAGCCTGGTGTTGCTGGGGGAGGGTGGGATATAAATCAAAGATGGTTGTTGTTGTTGAGGGGAGGGGGAAGGATAGAAGAAAGGATGTTGATGTCATGGAATGGATGGGAAAGGTGGAGGCCATGATGTCTGTGGCACTGGTCTTGAAAGAGAGTTGACAGTTGAATCCTCAGCTTTGGGCCTGATGTCATACTCGTGTGAGAGCAGGAATGCAAGGATGGAGTCTGAAGTGGAGGAAGTTCCTCCAGTTCCAAAGGCAGAGTTGGTTCTGAAGGTTTCTCGGGCTCTGCCAGAACGGAATGTTGCCTCTTTATGTCGAATCTTATGCCTGGCCTTTTTAGGGGCTGTTCCAACAAAGACCTCAATGGTCGTGGTTTGGGAGACCTAGATTGTCTATGGACTGGATCCAATGCCAGAACCGATGGAACCAAGATGGCCAACGGCAGTTGTGATGAGCGCACTGCCTGAAGAACTGACTTTGGAACTGACATCAGACCTTATTCCGCTGGGCAATTTTCTTTGCTGCCAGGCACTTGGGACTAGAAAGAGCTGGGCACTCGGAACTAGAAAGAGCCCTTTACCACAGGGCAGCTTTTAATCATGATCACTAAGTTTTCCCATTGGTTTCTCTGAGACTTAATCATTAGATTGAGGGGTAATCAAAGTGAGACAATCTTTTACAAAACTAGTTTAGGTTGAATGAGCAACTGAGAAAGTACCGTTGTCTTTTGATCTTAATTTGGCACAATGTGGTCTTTTCCTTTGTATAACGTTCTACAACTTCTCAGCCTTCCAGAGTAGGAGTATCAAAGAAAGAAAAGAAGAAAGAAGCAGGTTGTATGTTTTTTCCATAAATTTTAGTTGGTTTCTTCAATGTTAGAAGTAAAACAAATCACATTAGTAGTCATTTTCACTGGTGTTCATATCCTCTATTAAATACATTTTTAAAAAATGTAAACTGTAGCTTTAACTTTTAAGCTGTGATGTGTAAAGGTCCCCTGTGTGAGCACCGGGTCATTCCTGACCCATGGGGTGACATCACATCCCAACGTTTCCTAGGCGGACTTTGTTTACGGGGTGGTTTGCCAGTGCCTTCCCCAGTCATCTTCCCTTTACCCCCAGCAAGCTGGGTACTCATTTTATTGGGCATATTTTAAATAGTGATTGGATGGGATTTATAGTTTATAGTTGTATTTTGATACGCTCTAATGTTATTTACTTGTATGTTTTATGTTTTTATCTGATGTTTACGTTATGTTATGACCTATGGTTACAACATTAAATTCGATTCAGATCTGGTGTCAATAGGAACCAAATTTTTGGTGCAACGTGTCCCACCCCAAACAACTGGGATTGTCCTCATTTGAGAGATCCTGTCCCAAATTTCCACAAAATAGGAACAAACGAGGCTGGTTGTAATTATTGACTTCTGAAATGTTTATTAGTTAATAATTCAGTGTTTTTATAAGTTAAGTGTACATTGGTTATAGTCCTTAAGTTGAAGCCCTAGAGGTAAGAAAAAAAGAGAGGTAGGGGCAAGGTGTGTACTGATTGGTTGTGGAGAGAGACTGCTGATTGGATGAAGAAAGTAGTTGGGAGGCTATTGAGAGAGGTTGAGGGGAATTCTTTAAATCGGGGGGACGAGATAAAGGTTTGGAGGAAAAAAGTTGGAGAAATTTTTTCATTGGGTAGAAAAATATACGAGTGTTCCTGTGGAATATAATAGAATGTTTACAGCTCCCTATGTGTAGGGCTCATACAAGTGCACAAAGACAGAATCCTAGTAGGCTGTGTGAATTGTGGTGTGAGGAGGGTGAGTGAAAAGCAGAATTCTGAGTGGATTGACTTATACCTCACTATCCTAGGCAGCGTGGGGTAGTGGTTAAGAGCGGTGGTTTGGAGCGGTGGAGTCTGATCTGGAGAACCGGGTTTGATGCCCCACTCCACTTAGCTGCGGAGGCTAATCTGGTGAACTGGATTTGTTTCCCCACTCCTACACATGAAGGCAGCTGGGTGACCTTGGGCAAGTCACATTCTCTCAGCCCCACCCACCTCACAGGGTGTCTGTTGGGGGAGGGGAAGCGAAGGTGATTGTAAGCTGGTTTGTCTCTCCCTTAAGTGGTAGAGGAAGTCAGCATATAAAAACCAACTCTTCTTTATAGTTGAAATATTTGGCAATAACATTAACTGGAACTTTAGAACGGTACCTGGCTGAAAACCCGCAACGTACTGTACAAGAAAAAAAAAGGAGAAACAAAGTACGGTATGCATTATATTTAGTTCAAAAATGTTTCCTTATTTTAGAAAAGGATCTTTAGTGTCATCCCTCTAGCTCCACCTACGTGCTGACCGGTCTGTTACACTACTGCCAGAACAGGAATAGATAAACACTATTGATTGACTGATTGAGAGGCTAGAGAGGGAGTTGGTGAGGTGGATGCCTCTGGTGGCAGCGGAAACCCAGTTATAAGAAATGTAGAAGAAAGTGAGATCTCCCTTTCTAAACCCTCAAAAGTCAAAAGCACCACACTGAACCCTAAGCAGTTGTTTACACTTCATGTTCATAGCAGTCACAGGGAGGCAAGAATTGGTCTCTGTGTGAGTTTTCCCCTTCTTTCCAGGGATCTTCAAATGGTGACAAAAATGGTCAGGGACCTAAACCCTGTCCTGCCCTCTACTGCTTTGCCTCACAACATTTATTTTATAATTGGCTATCTTTATCTTCAGGTCTTGTAATTCTGTATTTGTTGAATGGATGGAATTTATTTGTTTCATGGCAAATAATAATTTGATTTGTTGTTTTGACCACAAAGAAACATCTGACCATGAAGAAATAAAGACGACTACATTTTACTTTTATTTATTTAAAACATTTTAATGGTGGTTTTCCACCCAGTTAGGGTCCCTACAGCAGCAAAAATGGAAACATGAAAACATTTGAACAATTAAAAACATTTAAAATTATTAAATAAAAACACATAAAAATAAAAATATCAGGGAGAAGGCCAATAACGGATATTGAGGGTATGCCAAATAAAACAAAAAAGACTTCACCCTTTGGCAGAAGACATCAGTAGAGGGAGGGACACAAATCTCCCTGGGAAAGGAGCTCTAAAGTTTTTGTGCCATACCTTTCTTTGGTCATCACCTGTCTAGCCTCAGATGGTGGAATTAAGGACAACTATGGACATTATATGCCTAATTCATGAAAGAAAGACCCTACAAGCCTATTGTTGATTCCTGTTGAATGTTATTATCTTAAAAATATTGCCTTGTCGCCTATACAATTCTGTATATTCACTTTTGTTGGTTGAAAAGGCGCTATGAAGTAATAGCGCGACCTCACAGGATTATTATGTACGTATAGAAGAACGTAGCGTCATCCGCATATCTCAAGCTATTAATGTTCCTCCCGCCAATTTTCACCCCGCCCCCGTGCGTAAAGCGCGCGGAAGACCGTTGCGGCCGTTGAGCTCTGGGAGGCGACAGCGAGCCCCCCTCCGGGAGCGAAGCGACAGAAGGAGGAGGGAGGGAGAGAGACAGACAGAAAGAGAGACTGTCCCCTTTTCTCCCCTCCCTCTCCTCCCCCCCTTTTTACCCACCATGCTCCGAGACCGGACACTTCGCCGCCGTGAGCGTCCAAGCGCGCGGCTTTCTTCGGGCGCCATGAGGAAAGCCGGCGGGAGGCGAAGCTGACGGACCCCCCCCCCCGCGCGACCACCATGAAGGAAGAGAAAGAAGTTCCGGCCGCCGCCGCCCCCCTCGCCGCCTCCTCCGCCCTTCCCCACAGCCAACTTGCCAGCCCGCCGCCGCCTCCTCCTCGTCCCAGGAACGGCTACGTGAAGGGCTGCGCGGCCCCGCTGCCTCGGAGCCCCCCGCCGGGCTTCCTCCGGCTCCTGCCGGCCGCTCCCCGGCGGGCCCTCTTCCTCGCTGCGGGGGCCGCGGCCGCCGCGGCGCTGCTGCTGCTGCTCTGGGGGGCGAGGCGGGAGGGGGAGGCGGCGCAGCCCGAAGCGGCCGGCCTGCCGCTGGCCGGGCTGTGCCGCAGCCTCAGCCCCCTCTTCGGCCTGGCCTGCGCCTTCTTCTTCCTCGCCGGCTACCTGGCCCGCAGCGAGGCCGGCGGCCTGGGGTGGCTCCTGGCGCTGCCCCTGTGCTGCTACTCGGGGGACTGGGTGGCGCTGCAGTGGCGGCTGCTGCCCCGCGCGGGCCGGGCGGCGGCGGAGGAGGGCGCCCCCCAGGCGCCGCCGGCGGAACTGCAGCTGCTGGCCGGACGGCTGCTGGCCGCGCTGGGAGCCGTGGCGGGGCTCACCCTCTTGCAGAGTGGCCTCAAGCTGGGCAGGAGCCTCGTGGTCCTGCTCTTCTCCAGCCTCGTGTGGTTGGTGTCGCTCACCAGCCTGGGCTCGCTGCCCCCGGCCCTTCGGCCGCTGCTCTCCGGGGTGGTCGGGGTGGCCGGCTGCCTGCTGGCGCTGCTGGGCGCCCAGCGGGGGGTCTTCTCCCCGGGCGACTCCCGGGGCCGGGGGCCGCAGCGACGCCCCCACTACTCTCACCGGAGGCCGTCCGGCGGCGCGGAGGAGAAGATACCCGTGGTTCGGCCCAGGAGGAGATCCAGCTGCGTGTCCTTGGGGGAGACTTCGGGCAGCTACTATGGCAGCTGCAAAATGTCCAGGAGACCGTCTTTGCCTTGCATTTCCAGAGAACAGGTAAGACGTCCTCTGCCGGAGTGACAAAAGGTAACTTACCTTCACGAGACACAGCCTTCTGAATACTTAAAAACTGTACTACACCACACAGATTTTAGGACCGCGGTTGCACTTTTATATCGGAGGTCTAGAGATGGTTGTCTGTCAAGAGTAACACTGACATAAGCAGAAAGTTGGAATTAGCAAGGCTGAACAAGAATCGTAATAACTGCTGTCAGACGTCAAGCCTTCCTGGGATGGCCCGACAGCTCTTACTGGGTTGACCATGTCAAATTAAGGCAGGTTTCTCATGTTAGAACATGTTAGAAAGGTAACTTCCCAACAATCGATGCTTTTGCCTGCACCCCTCTGGAGCTTTCTGCAAATCTGAAAAGCGGGGTGGGGGGGGTCGCTCCTGGTATTGCGTTTGATGCATTTCGCGATTTTGTGTGTGTTTATATCTAGCCAGCAAATGCTTACATTTATGTTTGATTTTAATTCATGCAGTTATTGAAGTTCTTTGAGCTGAGCAGGTATATACATTTCATTAGGTCTTCGCTGTGCATTTTCTAAATGCAGCCCATGGAGCCACATAGATGAGTCTATATCAGACCACTAAACTGTAGAGTTTCCTGATATGTTACTTTAGTGTATCTTTGGCAAAACTGCCTTCTCCATGTCTGATTACACAGGAAGATAAAATATCAACCTAACATTAGCTTTGTAGTAATAACATCACGTTAATATTAGAGTTTCCATTTATATAATAAAATAATTAAAAAATGGTGGATTGCACCAATTTTTGTTACTGCATGTGGGGACAACTGGTAATTTTAATCTGAGCATTCAGTGAATTTGCAGAAACCAAACTGCTAATATCCACGTAGAATGCACACTAGATTGCCCTTCTTTTGAAACTCTCTGCATTCTGCTATATCAGCAGTCATAGTAGATGAGAAAAAGTTGTGTGAACATGTAAGCAGATGTTTGCTAATAACAGAAGGCTGTTTGTTCATGGATTCTCTTGAAGCATTTTTATAGCTGAGTTGCTCAATAAAAACCAGCAGTCTGGACAAGCTTCGCTGACTATAATAAAGGAGCATCTTACCAGAGAAATAACTAGTTTTGACAGGCAGCCATTCACACATAGTTCACAGCAAAGGGCTAATATCTTTAGTTTATAAAGAACTTTTTGGTTTCATATCTCCTGGGATGCCAACACACACAAAGGCCTGAGGAAAAGATATTTACAAGAGTCATGCCAAGCATTAGAGAGTAGTCTTTCCAGATGTTAAGCAAGTTGTGTTTGACATTGAAAAGCTGAAAAATATCTAAAAGGGAAGAACAGTTACTTGCAGAAGGCAAATATAGGAAAATACCCATGTATATGGTAGAAGTGTGATTGACAACTTTTCTGCACTTCTGACTTACTCTGGATTTTCTTGGGAGTTGATCCACAACCACTGGAATCGGTTTGGGCATGGTTGTTCTGCCTGTCTGCTCTCCCTGTGCATTTTCACAGTTGTGGAGTGCCTTAAAAAATGAGGATTTTCAAGGAAGGGTACTGGTGTCATCGATGGCATCACAGCATCCCCCTTTTTAAAAATGGCACTAAAATGTTGAAATATAGTTGGAGCATTGTAACGATAGGCATATGAGGTTTTCTGAATCCCCAGCTTTCATTTTCCCCCCCAAAAATAAGTCTCCACCTCCTTCTCTTGCCAGAGGTATGCCTTTTTCCTTACATCTCCGTGATTGAAGGGGCTAGAGAGTTACTTTTAAAAAAATGGAAGCTGGGGATTCAGAGAACCTCTTAATCCTATTGTTACAGTGTGCCAGGAATATATCAATATTTTAGTGCTTTTTTAAAAAGAAAGAAAAAGAAATCACTCGTCAGGGTGGGGAGGAGAGGAAATAGTTTGACCACAACAGTACAATCATCAAAAAGTGGGCTGGAGGTGGATGGGAGTGGGTGGGACAAACAAAACTGGCAGAAACATTACACAAAAGGAAAAAGCTGACTCAAACTTGACTTCCAGAAAAACACTGGGGTAAAAATGGTCTCAAAAGAACCAGAAAAGAACATGGGGGGAGGGGCAAGAAATCTAAAGTGTCTCGACCTCTCAGAGGACATGAAGTGGAATGCTTTTGCAGGCCAGCAGGGCATTTTGTGACACCCCATATAGATTATGTTATGACCTCATTTGGAATAATGTGTACAGGTCTGATTGCCAGCTCTCTCTCTCTCTCTCTCAAAAAAAGACATTACAGAGTTGGAAAAGCTTCAGAAGAGTACAACCAAGATGATTAAAAGGTTGGGGCACATTTCCTGTGATGAAAGGCCACAGAGTCTGGGTCTTTTCAGTTCAGAAAAAAGATGACTAAGGGTGGACATGATAGAGATTTATAATGTTATATACATGGGGTTGAGAAAGTGGCTAGAGAACTTTCTCTCCCTCTTCCATAATATTTTGACCCAGGAGTACTCCCTGAAATTAATGGGAAATATAAATGGCTTTAAAATGGGATAAGGCATATTCATGGCTACTAGCTGTGATAACTAGAGGGGAACCTCCATATTCAGAGGCAGAGACCCTCTGAATGCTAAAAAAGGAAAATCAGGGGAAAGCCTTGGCCTCTATACCTTTTTTTGTTGGCCTTTCAGGGCTATTTATTGGATACTGTGAGGAACAGGATGCTAGACTAGATTGATCACTGGGGAATCATTCTGGAATAGGATTTATCTTAGGGGGTAATAGCAGAAGATGTGTGAAACAAGGAGGAATAGAATCTGTCAATCTTATCTAATCCAATAGGGTCAAGCATGGAGAGGGAGGGAAAAGGAAAATAAGGGTGGAAAGAGGGAACAGGAAAGAAAGGGAGGCCAGTTGCTGTAAAACCATTGCTCCTCTCAACAATAGGCCTTGTGGAACATCTCTGTCTTACAGGCCCTGTGGAACTGAGCCAGGTCTTGCAAGGCTGAAAAAACCCTGGCATTTCCCAGTGTTACTATATACTTTTGCAGATAAAAGTGATAACTGTACATAGTGTTCTAGATGTGGCCACATCAGAGATCTATGTGTGTAAGTGCCGTCAAGTCGCTTCCGACTCATGGCGACCCTATGAATGAAAGTCCTCCAAAATGTCCTATCTTTGACAGCCTTGCTCAGATCTTGCAAATTGAGGGCCGTGGCTTCCTTGATAGAGTCAATCCATCTCTTGTTGGGTCTTCCTGTTTTCCTGCTGCCCTCATCTTTTCCTAGCATGACTGTCTTTTCCAGTGACTCTTGTCTATACAAGAGCATTATACAAGAGATCTATACAACAGCTTCATTTTCTAAAGAAATAAATGTATGAGCCTGTCTATGTTATTTTCTGTCCCTTTCCTAATAATTGTGAGCATATAATTGGTTCTTGTGCCACTGCTGTACACTGTGGTGACATTTTTATCCATCACAACTCCAAGAGCCAGCGTGGTGTAGTGGTAAGAGCAGTGGTTTGGAGCGGTGGACTCTGATCTGGAGAACTAGGTTTGATTCCCCACTCCACTTAACCAGTGGAGGCTAATCTGGTGAACTGGATTTGTTTCCCCACTCTTCACAAGAAGCCAGCTGGATGACCTTGGCTAGTCACAGTTCTCTTAGAACTCTCTCAGCCCCACCTACCTTGTAGAGTCTGTTGTGGGGAGATAAAGGGAAGGTGGTTATAGCTGGTTTGATTCTTCCTTAAGTGTTAGAGAAAGTCTTTGGCTTTGCAGTTGCTCACATTGAACCACATTTGTCATGTTAGCATGCACTCACCCAGTCTGGAGAGATTGACAGTGCATTCCTGAACTTCTGGCGGCTGGGGACGGTGTGGAGGAGGTGCTGCCTTGCCGCCTCCAAACCAGTTTCCCAGCTGCCGAAAACCTTACAATTTATTTGAAAAGCATCTCATAATCCTATAAAAATGTAACATTGGGTTATTAAAAAATATGTAATGAACCATAATAAAAAAATGGATAATTGAAGCATTGGTAACAAAGCATCTTTGAAATCTATTTAATTGTCAGTTTAACATTTTTCAGTCTGTACATTTCAGGCAGATGAAGGGCAAGCACTTCAGAACTTGGGCTGTTGCCTTGGAAACTTTTTGCGTCATACAACTCAGCAATTAGCTTACAGTGCTTTTATTTTTGATAGTATAGTAAACTGAACTTGACTGTAGCAAAGAAAGGGCTGACTTCAGATGTTACAATCTGATTCTGAAGACCTGAGTCTTGTGGGAAATATTCACAAAATAAACATTTTAAACATACTGCAGTTATATCCTCATTAATAATGAAAACTTCTGATTGTGAGGAGAAGCTTACTGATTCATTTTAAAAGGATTATATTTGTCAGTTTTCAAATCTATAAAAAGTTATTTTAAAAATACTTTTTTTTAATAAATTTTTATTAAGATTTTTTTAACAATAAAAAAATATCAAACAACAAAAAACAATACATGTAACAACAATAACAAAAAAAAAGTAACAAAAATTACAAAATACATAATACAAACTTGGAGGAGTATCCATATATCTCATTTATTACAATCTCAAATATCAAAGTTCTTATATTCAAAAAAAGAAAGAAAAAGATACCCCTTTCCCCACCACCCACCATTAACAGTGACCCTTCACCCGACTTCCGCAGCAGGTGTCTAATCAGATTTTACTATTAAAAATACAAAGGTATAAAATTACTCTAGTTTCTACAACTCGTTAATTATAACCATAAAATCCATTTTTGCCATCTTATCCCAATATGAGGCGGCCTTTGACCAAGTTTGTTTAAACTTTTCCATATCTTTCCCATGTAGGAAATCTGTTAATTTGGCCATCCTCATATATATCCATATCTTCTCTCTCCAGATATTAATTGAAGGTTTATTCACTTGCTTCCAAACTTTAGCTATCACAATTCTTGCAGCAGCAAAGCTATACTGGCAGACAATTCTGTCTTCATCATTGATATTTTTTGGTGGTATTCCCAATAAGCAAAATAATGGTTTTCTTTTCACACTATTATTAATCAAATTATTCGTTTCCTTCAAAACTTTCTTCCAGAATTTTTTTATTTTTTTACAAAACCACCATACATGCATATATGTTCCTCTTTCCTTACCACATTTCCAGCACAGACCCCTGTCTTCTCTGTTTATTTTAGAAATCATCACTGGTGTTATGTGCCATCTGTAAAACATTTTATATAGATTTTCTCTAATTTCATTGGTTATTGTAAATTTAAATTCTTTTTTCCATAATTTTTCCCATAGTTCCAAATCTATGTTAAAACCTAGCTCCTTCATCCATTTAATCATAATTGGTTTAACCCTTTCTTGTTCCAAATTAATTTCCATTAACAATTTATACATTCTACCTATCAGTCCTTTATTTCCTTTTATTAATATTTTCTCTAATTCTGATTTATTTCTATTGAATCCAATTTGGTTATCTTTATTAAATATATCTCTTATTTTGTAGTATAGAAACCAATCCTTTATATCCAGTTCTTCTCTACTTTTTAGAATCCATATCCCTTCTTTCCAGTTAATAATATTTCTATATATATCCATTTCTAAATTCAGCTGAGTTCCTCTTCTCATAAAAGCTTCCACTGGATTGAGCCATCCAGGAGTTTTATTTTCTAATATCTTTCTATACTTTTCCCACACTTTAAACAAACCAGCTCTAACAAAATGAATATTAAAATCTCTATTTAAAATTAATAAAAACAAAACAAAAATATTGGTTAAAAATATGACATTCTTGCAGCAACAAGAATTATCAAAAAATACTGGTTTTACTATAGAACAAAAAATAAAGTATTTGGGTATTTGGTTAGCTTCAAATAATTTTAATTTATTCAAAAATAATTATATAAAAACATGGCATCAAATTAATACAGACTTGAAAAACTGGCAAAGAATACCTTTATCACTATGGGGTAGAATTTCAGCTGTTAAAATGATGGTTTTACCCAAAATGCTTTTTTTATTTCAAAATTTACCAATAATTAAGGGGGTTAAAATATTTAAGGTATGGAAAAAAGATATTTTAAACTTCTTGTGGAACAAAGGAAAACATAGAATAGCTTACAAAAATTTGATTCAACTAAGAGATATAGGTGGATTAGGCTTACCAGATTTAAAAACGTATTATGAAGCAGCATGCTTTGTATGGTTGAAATCTTGGATAATGTTAGAGGATACTGAATTATTAGAATTGGAAGGTTATAATTTACGTTTTGGATGGCATGCTTATTTATGGTATTTTAAAAATACTTTGAATGGTATATAACTGGCATATACAATGCCTTTTATTTTCTTATTGAAAAGAGTTCTGGATTTACAAGTGGCCAACTTTATATCTTATAGTAGAGTATGCTTTAGGTGATAGAGAAAAGGAGTTGTTGGCTTAGATACCATTGAGCATTTCTGCTGGAGCACAACTTTCTTGCTGCAGCCCAGAAATATCGTGAAATGCTGGTCCCAGGTCTAACACTGGGGGAGAGCAATTGGGGCTGGAGCGGCAGGGAAAAGTTGAGAAAATTGCATTTTGTCTCTGGAAATCCTTTTGTTACTTGAAATACTCAAGAGACCCAATCCAGTGGCTGTTTGTTCATCTTTGGTCATCTGTGCAGTGCCACAGGCGCAGACCAGCCAATCGGAAGAATTTTCTAGCAGTTTCAAAGCCTGTCGACCCTGAAGAGAGAGCCCTTCCCCTCTGGAGTGTGCCAATGACTGGTTTCCAAATCAAATCAAATTTATTAATACGGTCAACTGGCCAATCACGTGCCAACACATCAAAATTTCTAGACACAATAGTTTTGCACCGCAGAATCACAGACTGCCTGTACATATAAACTGGTTTCCCACTCAGTCATCTACTCCTGGGGAGGCGCTCCATCTTCTCAGTTCACTGTGTGCCACTTCATCATAAAGATCATTCTCTAGCATTTGTGAATTTTTTTCCTCTCTTCGACCTTTTGGCCATTTTTCCGTTGGTTTTCCAACGATATCCTTCGTTTCGGTTACCATGTTATCAGAAATCTGTTTTATAAGTGCTCCTCTTGTGGGACCAAGATGACTAGGATGAACAAACATGCCCTATGTCTCATTTGCCTTGGCAAGGGGCACAGTATTGTGGCCTGTAAACTTTGCCAGCAATTTACCCACAAGGCATTCAGTGACATTGTGTCCCACTTGAAAGTTGCCCGTTGGAAGAGGGTGCTTTCCAATTTCAAGTGCCCAGCTGCAAAGAAAGCTGCCCCAGAGGAACAAGGTCTGACTTCAGTTCCAAAGTTGGTGCCTCAAACAGATTGTCCATCCAATGTCTATCATCTTGGTTCCAGTGGTTCTGGCATCAGATCTGGTCCATAGACGGTTGAGATCACCTGAACCGTGACCATCAAGGTCTTTTTTGGAACTGCCGTCTAAGACCAAACATGACAAGACACGAAGACATCAATCAGTTCAGGCAGAGCCCGAGAGACGATCAGAACCCGTTCCATGTCCAGATCCAGAGTAACTCCCTCAACCTTGGACTCCATCATTGCACTCCCATTCGCCAGCCCATCTCTTTTTGAGTGCAGCATTGGAAATGAACCTGTAGCGCTGCCAGACTGTCCCTCCTCCAGACCATTGGGTCCGTTTCAACGAGCAAAATGGCCTCCAGCCTTCCTGCCGATTCTTTGACACTTGTACCCTTTCTTCTCCCCCTCCCTTTTCCCACAAGAATGGGAAGATTATGCCAGGCCTCCATCTTGCTCAGAACCAAGGCAAATTTCTTCAAAATCACAGACCATCAATTCTGACCTGGAGGGCTCCTCCACTGCCAGCCCAGCCACCTCCACTCAGTCTTTCTGATTCCAATGACAAGGATGGCTCCTGTTCAGGCACCAGCTCTGTCTCCCATCTGATCCATCACATGGGAGACTCAGATTGTATTTCTTGTAGTGAGGATCTACGCTTGTACTCAGAACAGATGATGAGAGTAGCCCAGTCTCTGGACATTAGAATCACATCTACAGATCTGGGTCCTAGAGCCAAAATCCTGGGCAGCCTGTTTTCTGACTCATCAGGGACCCTTGCTTTTCCTCTGCTGGAGTATGTCTTGTACATTTTGAAAGCAGTATTGTAAAAACCTTCCTCTATCCCAGCTACTTCTCAGAAGGTTGAGAACATGTATTAGGTACAACAGGATTGTGAGGTCGCGCCACCTTTTTCCCTCTCCCCCAGTGGGTCCACAGTAGTCCCCCTTTTCAAGGGGGTGGCTCCTCAGCCTCAGAATGGGAAGAGGAAGATGAGTTCACCCCTTCCCCCACTTGAGTGTTCCCTGTCTTGGGTGAGCACTCCAAGATGCTTCCTCCCCAGTTTCCCCCACCACCTCTCTTATATAGGGATTGCTCTCCCTGGTTCCCCTTCTTCTCCTGGCCCCGCTGCTTCAGAGGGCATATATGGGCTCTTCTCCCACAAGCCCTGCCTCACCTGTGACCTTGCTCTCCTGGCCCTGCCTGCCTTCCCTCCTCCTGCAGCTGAGCCACATTGCCTCGGGCTCTCAGCTGTTTGGAAGGCTTGTTGCTTTCACTGCCACCTTTTCTGTCCGCCGATTGGGTTGGGGCTTGGTCTTATTTGTCATTGTGTCCCTTTGTCCCCAGGGTGGAAGGCAGGTGGCCCCGTGGTCTCTGTGGGGGGTTCACTTGCCACTGCCAGGTGCTTCCCAGCTCCAGCTCCTGTAGTTTGGCTTTGTGTTACTTGTTGTGGAGACTGTGGCTCTGGCAATGGGCGTGGGGGCAGTCCTGAGGCAATGGGCCATCTCTGCATCTCAGGACAGGGATGGATGCCTGTTTCTTTTCACCCATCCTGCTCCTTAATCTCTATAGCTGAAGAAATGTAGGCAAAACATAGACAGGGCATGCATTCAATCCCAGCTGAAGGTCAGCTGAAGGTAGTTGAAAGAGCAGTGGTGGAGCAACTCCAGGCTTTCCTGGAGTATACATAAGCTCTGCATCCATTTCAGTCTGGCTTGGCCATGGGACGGAGACTGTGCTGGTCACAGACAATCCCCATAGACAGCTGTATCGAGGCAGGTCAGTGTTGTTACTTGATCTCTCAGTAGCGTTTGACACGGTCGATCGTGATCTTTTGACCCATCACCTTGCTGAAACGGGTACAGAGGACAGTCCTTCAATGGCTGATCTCATTTCTCCAGGACTGAGGATAGAGGGTGTTGCTAGGAGAGAGGGTGTCAACACAATATCCTTTTGTATATGGAGTCCCTCGGGGCAATCCTCTCCTTAATGCTTTTAAAAATCTACATGTGTCCCTGTGTCCAGCTAGTCTGGAGCTTTGGGCTGGGGTGTCATCAATGTGCTGATGATACCCAGCTATATCTGCTGATGGACAGCTGGCAGGGCACCATCCCAGATACTCTTACCATGTGCCTGGATGCTGTGGTGAAATGGTTAAAGAAGAGTTGTTTGAAAATGAATCCATCAAAGACAGAGGTCCTGTGACTGGGCCGGGGTGGCCTATAGAAGGAAAGGCATCTCTTATCACTTGACGTGATTCAACTTATACCAGCTCTAGGGGTTGATCCTGGATAACTCCCTCTCCTTGGAGGCCCAGGTCAGAAATACTGCCAGGATGGTGTTTTCCCACCTTCACCAACCCTGGGAACTGACTTTCTACCTGTCCTGCCCTGACTTAGCCACAATGATCCATGCAATGGTAACCTCCAGATTACACCACCAGGGTCATTTAGTCCAACCCCCTGCACAATTCAGGAAATTCACAACTATCCCCCCCATACCCCCAGTGACCTCTACTCCATGCCGAGAAGATTGCCAAAAACAAAAAAAACCTCCAGGATACCTGGCCAATCTGGCCTGGAGGAAAATGCTTCCTGACCCCAGAGTGGAGATCGGCATTTCCCTGGGCATGTAAGAGAGGGCCACAAGAGCCAAACATTGACACAACCCTTCCTGCCCTCCCTCTCATGATCTGCCTAAGTTCACAGAATCAGCATTGCTGACAGATGGCCATCTAGCCTCTGCTGAAAAACCTCCAAAGAAGAAGAGCCCACCACCACATGAGGAAGCCTGTTCCACTGAGCAACCCCTCTAACTATCAGAAAGTTCTTTCTGTGTTTAGCTGGAAACTCTTTTGATTTAATTTCAACCCATTGGTTCTGGTCTGATGTTCTGGGACAATAGAAAACAACTCTGCACCATCCTCTATATGACAGTCCTTCAGGTACTTGAAGATGGTTATCATATCACCTCTCAGTCATCTCCTCTCCAGGCTAAACATACCAAGCTCCTTACACCTTTCCTCATACGACTTGGTCTCGAGATACCTCACCATCTTTGTTGCCTTTCTCTGGACATGTTCCAGCTGGTCTATATCCTTCTTAAATTGTGGTGCCCAAAACTGAACACAATACTCTAGGGGAGGTCTAACTAAAGCAGAGTAACGTGATGCCATCACTTCGCGTGAGAAGCAGTGGAAGAGAATATGATTTTGAGGGGATAAGCATTAGGCCTGGGATGGGGCGCTTTTAAGCCTTCCACCATTCACTGCATATCCCTTGCTGTTCCCATTCCCAGATACTTCCTCCACAACCAGAATTCTCAGACACTTGTTTGCCATAGTTGGTGACAGCAGTTGGATGTGGATGCGGAAAGGGGAAGACTTAGGGAATCATACAAGTCACAATGAGGGAGGGAACCTAGTATTGCACTTTTGTCCTTTGTAACCCTGAAGGGTTATGAAAGCTAGAGAAGCCAACTTATTTTCATTTGTAGAAAAGTAGCAGCTTTCAAATTTGTACTAATGCGAAATTAATGAAATATAGGTAATGATAAAACAATGTTCTTTTTGCACAAACAATGTCACTCTTCCTCAGATCAATGTTACATTATAAAAGAAGATTTACTTCTGAATTAAGTTGCTATGGTATTAGTATCTTTGTTTGGTTAATTCTGTGCTGGGTTGCCATAGAAATACTTATTTACTGAGCTACTGCTTAACTAGTATCAAACAGATGCTGTGAGCAAGTACAAATCATTTTTAAATCAATAACATAATATAGTTTTTAAAGCTGAAAAGATATTGAAGTTAACTAGCGTTAACTGTATTTTGTGTAGCATAGACTTCTTTTCATTATCAATTTATCAAGCTTCATAACATCTCTGAGGTTATTACTAGGTTTCCACATGTTAATGTTATTTTTAAAAGCTCTGTTTCTTGTAGCTGTTCTGTTTTGGAAAATCCATCTATTTCAGGTGGCTGCATGGCCTTAACTAGGTTTTGACCAATAAAAATACTCTTGATATCCTTCAGTAAACAACACTATTTCTAGACATAATTTGTAGTCCAGTTTATAAAATATCTTCAGTGTATCATTCAATGAGAGTGAACATGATTTATAGTAGGTAACAAAAAATTCATGTCATCTTTGACTAGTTGCATATAGGACAGCTTTTACAGAGCAATCTAAGGCCAGGATGTACACTGAATTCAATTAAACTATTGCTTTCCTAGGATTTTAGATTTGGATGCCACCTTGTGGAATTATGTGAAACTTAAATATTTCACATTGAAACACACAGAATTTTGATTAAGAAACATTCTGGGTAATGTTTCAAAAAGTGGTACTTACGAAGAATAATTTCTTGTAAATGGCAAGCAGCTGCATCTATGGATTGCAAAAATGTATGGGTTCATACACATAGAAGATGTCCTGTTAGTATCATATTTTTATCCTGCCCTTCTAAGGAGGACGGGGCAGGGTAGCTTTGGCCAAGAGGCAATGACTGACCCAAGGTCACCTATTGGATTCAGTGGGGATTTGAATTCCCAGTTCTAGTTTAATGCATCAACCGCTGTAATGCATGATACCTTAGATTTCTGTTATGGAGGAGGGACCTTTAGTTTGGTTTGGGGAGAGGTCAGGAAAACAGAAGAGGGGGAATGTTATATGCTGTCAAGTCACCTCTGATTTATGAATCAATGTCTCTATGAATCAATGTCCTCCAAAATGTCTTATTGTTAACAGCCTTGCTCAGGTCTTGCAAACTGAGCGCCGTGACTGCCTTGATTGAGTCAATCCATCTCCTGTTGGGTCTTCCTCTTTTCCTAGCATCATAGTCTTTTCCAGTGATTCTTGTCTTCTCATAATGTGACCAAAGTATGATAGCCTCAGTTTAGTCATTTTGGCTTCTAGGGAGAGTTCAGGTTTGATTTGATGTAGAACCCACTTATTTATCTTTTTGGTGGTCCACAATATCCGTAAAGCTCTCCTCTAATCACATTTCAAATAAATCCACTTTCTTCCTGTCAATTTTCTTCATTGTCTAACTTTAACACCCATACATAGTAAAGGGGAATACTGTAGTATGACTTACCTTGATCTTGGTTACCAGGGAGAACTCCTCAAATGTCTAGGTGGGAATCTGCACATCTGACAGGTCAAATATAAGGTTATTATACAAATGCCATGATGTCTTAATTAAAACACTAACTGGAGAAGGATTTGTAATAATATTCAATATCCACATGATTGTTACAATGTATCCAGGATTTTTTTCTTATATGCAGCAAATTTGTTGAGAAATTTTGATTGATTTAGTTCATTTCTCATCTCCCTTTCTCACTGAGATGCAAGGAAGGTTACAGAGTTCCAAATAACATACATTGAACAGAGCAATAAAACTGGATTACACAAATAGAAACAGGATAATATATTGCATAAACTAGATTTCACAGTTAAGAGAGCAATGATGCAATTAACTGCATTTCACAATTAGAGAATGTTTGGATTTTGCTTTTAAATGTCACTATCAAGGAACCAGGTTAAGCGTGCAGTCCTGAAGGTGGGGTGAATGCCCAAAAGAGCCGGCATAACCATGCTGGTGTCAATGACGCTTCATGCCATGATAAGTTATGCCAGCGTGGGGGTACTTACACTGGCCCTGGAAAGCAATTCGGCATCACAGTGCTGAGACAGTGGCTCAGCCTCCCTGTCGGCATTGTCTCGGTGGCAATCCCTGTGCCGGCATCTTGGGAGGCAATCCTGAGGTGTTCCTGGGGGTGGAGCTGCCTTTAGGTAGCTTCCTGACCTCTTTCACCCTGGGAACACCCCCTCACGCTGCAGCGATGCTATGTCAGCTGTTTTGCTGGTGTAGTCTTGCTAAAGGTAATGGGGCTATTTTTCAATTTGTTATTTTTAAATGGAGTTATTGTCTTTATTCTGGTTGGAAAGCCTCTGTGGAGGCGGTGTGGCTGCACTGCTCCCAGCCAATATGTTTCTCCCCCCACCCCATTAGGAATGGGCTACCCATGGCGTATTTCTTTGAAATCCATCCCTTTCACCTACTGAACAGATGACCAGTGGGGTCATCTGTTAAATCATGACCAGGGATGGATGTTGGACTTCATGAGCACAGTAGCTGATACCTACAAGCTGTCAGATGTAGTAGATTTTGTTTCCCTTCTTTTGGTAGCAACTTCTTGTACATACAATGGAGTGATTGCTGTGTACTGGATTAGACATATGTTTTTGCTTCTTTTGGCAATAAATTACCTTAAGTACAGCTGCCATTTTGTTTGGTTTCTGGAGAGAAAGATGTAGACTATGAAGTCACCCATTAGTACATGAAAAGCAGTGTTTACCATTTCCTTAGAAAAACTAGTTTGATAAAGGTAGTTATATAAATTATATACATATACATAAATATCAAGTTGCAGGTGACTTATGGCAACCCCATAGGGTTTTCAAGGCAAGAGATGTTCAAAGGTGGTTTGCCATTGCCTGCCTTTGCATAGCAATCTTGGTATTCCTTGGTGGTCTCCCATCCAAGTACTACCCAGGGCCTGACCCTTCTTAGCTTCTGAGATCTGATGAAATCAGGCTTTCATGGGCTATGAAGGTTAAGGCAAATTATTGTAGCAATAAAATCAATTACCGTATATACCCATGTATAAGCCGACCCGCGTATAAGCCGAGATGCCTAATTTCTCCCCAAAAATGGGGAAAAATTAGGCACCCGCATATAAGCCGAGGGTCAGCTTATAACCCCTCCCCCCCAGCAAGCTTACCTTAGATCCAGGTGCGCAGGCGGCGGTGGTGGGGGCCCCCTCCGTGGCCCAGGAGGCCCCGCAGGCCGCTCCAGGCCCGGCGAAGGCGGCGGCGCCCCCCCCCAGGCCCTCCTGGCCGGGGGAGCCACATGCCTTCCAGCGGCCGCAGGAGGCCCTCCCAGGTCAGTGCCGGCTGGGAGGAGCCGGGTGTGCCCGGCGGCGATGGCGGTGCGGGCCTCCAGCGGCCGCAGAAGGCCCTCCCAAGCTGGTCCTGGGCGATGGCAGCACGGGCCTCCAGCGGCCGCAGAAGGCCCTCCCAAGCCGGTCCTGGCCGGGAGAAGCCGCGCGGGTCCGGCGGCGGCAAGTTCCCCCCTCCCTCCTCTACCATATTGACCCGCGTATAAGCCGAGGCCGGCCTTTTCAGCCCTTTTTTTGGGCTGAAAAACTCAGCTTATACACGAGTATATATGGTAGACATATTTTGTGGTTTGGTAAGAATTTTGTAGTGTTGTGATTTGCTTTATTTTAAATTAAAATTTAATTGAAGTGCAATTTTGGCCACTGAATTCAGTGTAGTAAAAGTTTTCATCATGAGCAAAGTTAGAACTAATTCATGGCAATTCAGTAAGACTTCAGAGAGATTCTGTGTTCTGTTTGCAGAATCTTTAAGTATTTGCTTATTGTCTTTATTTTGTTATCTTTCAGATGATTCTTTGGGACTGGGACTTAAAGCAGTGGTATAAACCTCATTATCAGGTCAGTACATCTTAAATCTCAAGCAAAAGTAGAAACATATCAAATGATGATACTAAAATATTATGTAGATCCAAGTATGTTGTGCAAAATTTGTCTGCCCTATTTCAATAGTAAAAATTTCTCTCTGGTTAATATTTTCAGATTACAGAGATTGTATTTCTAACTAGAAAAGGCTTAAATAAACCTTTCTTGAATGCCAGTGAAGAGTCCCTCCTTTTAAATACTGCACACATTCAGCTGAACATCTGTAGTGATCCCTACATACATGCAAGTGTAAAGTATTCCTTTCCCATTCATGTGGAAGAGCCCACACACACACTTCCTTGTGTGCATGCAGGGCTTGCTGCATGCTTTCAATTACATGTCTGGCATCAGGGTATTCACCAGCAGGTGCAAATCTGCTCATCCCTCCCTGTGTACAGTGTATGTAGTTTTAAAAGTCTGTGGAGCCAGAGCAAATTTATATCCAGACCCTATTCCAAATACCGATTCTCAGATCTTGAGCTTAGTGTTAAATTATTTTTCTCTTCTGAGGCTAGGGCATCTTGAAGCTGTGGGGTGTTTACCAATGCTCTCCGGGGAGGCAGGACCAAATCTTATTTGCTGTCTCCTCTAGGCGGGAAACAGCCCTCAACTCCCACTTTCCGTCCTGCCTTGAGGGGAGAGCAGTGTATAGACACAGCTCTGTGTTGAGTACTAATTGTTCTAATTTTCTACTACAGTTTTTTCTTACCTTTATTCTGCTTATTAGTGTACCTATCTTAGTATCTTCTTTCTGCGCATTTCCAATTCTTGCCTCATCCTGTTCTCTTCCCCCCCCCCCCCATTTTTGTCTTCTGGGTGGGAAAAATGGCGGACGGGACGGGAGTGAGGGAGGACGATCTGAGGGAGGATGATCTCCTCTCCATCGGAGATTGCAGAAGTGGGCTGGTCCAATCCGCCCGTGGGGACACCGAGGTTTCCAACGGCCGCTCTCGCGGACCCTTGTAAAGTGAAAGCCCGCAAGATGTTGGTAAGACGGGTGAGGAGGCGATGGCTTCGTGCGGCAAGGGGGAAAAGCGCAAAGGTCTGCGCCGCTGCCGGGAGCCACAAAAAAGAAAATACGCGGTTTTAAAACCACCGACAGCAAGGGGAAGGTAAAGCAATCTGCCTCGGCAGTCCCCTTAGCCGCTCCTCAGCCTCCTTTACCCTTTATTTTACCACAGCCGCCTATTCCTTTTATCATGCCCCCTACTCCGCTACTACAGTCGGCTGCAGGGTCTAGCAATGGCAGGGCCGCGGGGACGGCCATTTTGAATCCCTCTTTCCCAGGGCAACCGGGAGGTGGCAACCCAGCTACCCTGGAGCAGGTCTCTGTCCTATTTAATTCTGCTCTAGATAGGCAGTGGCAGTTTATGCAGTCTATGCTGCCCTGTTTCCAAAACCTTAATACAGGGCAGCAATGGAACCCTGTTCCCAGTCCCTCTCCCTCTCAGACTACTTCTAGGGTAGTGGAGGATTTGGGGGGGGGCTACTTTGACTCAGTCTGGTCCTAAACCGTGGCCCACTAAAGCAGCCATGAAATCACACCCTGCTAAGGTTTCTCAACCACAGCAGGGATCTCCATCCTCCCCGCTGGACTCAGACGACACTGAGTCTAAGGAAGGAGAGATAGACTCAGATGGCGATTTTACTGTAGCGGAGGAACAACAACCTAGATTGTTTTCCTCTGAGGATTTTCAGGAGCTTTTGGCCAGAGCACTGGTGGCGCTTGATCTCAATGAAGAATCAGAGTCAGTGGAAGAGCCTCAACCAAAGTTAAAAAGAGGGGTTAAGGAATGCTTCCCAAGGTCTCAGACTCAAAATAACTTGATCCCTTTTCCAGAATTTTTCCAAAAGGCGGTCACATCTGAGTGGGATAATCCCACATCTAATAGACAATTCCCAGCTAACCTGTGTAAGCTTTACAGACTGGCTCCTCATGCCATGGATCTTCTAAAGATCCCCCTGGTGGAAGCACCAGTAGTGGATGTACAGAACCCAAGCCTAGTTTCTGAGGACGGGGGAGGATCCATTAGGGATCATTTGGACAAAAAATCTGAGTTCCTTGTATGTAAGGCTCATGAGGCTGCTGCGCTGGCCATCCAGGCTAGTGCCACCACCTCTATATTCGCCAGGGCGTCCACTATCTGGATGAGAAAGCTCATTCAGCTAATCCCACAGGACAACCACAGGGTCGTCGTAGGCCTGGATAGAGTCTTCAAAGCCATTTCTCTGATGGCAGACACCTCCCTTGATACGATGTCCTTTTCTGCCAGATCAGTTGCATCCTTATCAGCAGTCAGGAGGGCCCTATGGCTAAGGCCATGGCAGGCCGACTTCAGATCTAAGGCAATCCTAATGGCTTATCCCCTACAGGGTGGCCGCCTGTTCTGAGAAAAGTTAGACAATATATTAATCGAAACAAGGGATAAGAAAAAGGCACTTCCAAGGCAAGTTAGGAAGGACAATAGGGGCCCTTCTTATCCTTCCTTTCGTCCCTACAGGCCAACCCACCGTTACAGGTCCGAATATAGAAGGGGCTCCTGGTCTAACAGAGGCTCCTTTCGCAAAGGAGGAGAGTCTCAGAAACAGGGACAGTACATACAGGAGAAAGGGGATAAGTCCCCCAAAACCATATCACTGCAGGTGGGGGGGAGGCTACAACACTTTCTGCCCAGGTGGCTAGCCTCAAATCCGGACAACTGGGTACTAAGGATTATTTCCACCGGGTCCCTTATAGAGTTTGCAAGACTTCCCTTGGATCGCTTTATCCAATCTCCTGTACCCATAAAAAAGGAAAAATACTTAAGAACCATGAGGGCAGTACAGCACCTGTACAACATAAGGGCTATAGAACAGGTTCCTCCGGAAGAGATCTGTCTGGGGGTATATTCAATCTTTTTTACCGTTCCAAAACACAACAGAGACTGGAGGGCTATTCTGAATTTAAAGTACATCAACAAAAGAGTAGCTCCAAAACACTTCCGTATGGAAACCCTCTGGTCCATGGTGGAATCCCTCGGACCACACACATACATGACGGCTGTCGATCTCATGGAGGCATACTTGCACATTCCCATAGACTGATCACACAGAAGGTTCCTCCGCTTTACCCACGCGGACAAGCATTATCAATTCAGAGCCCTCCCATTCGGCTTGACATCTGCCCCGTGAATCTTTACCAAAGTGTTGGTCACTGTCATGGCCACCTTAAGACTAGAGGGAGTCCAGGTACACCCGTACCTGGACGACATCCTCATATGCGCACATTCTTACCATCAGTCCATACAACCTACACAGAGGGTCATACAAGTCCTAGAGGAACATGGTTACCTGGTAAATATGCCCAAGGTAAATATCCTTAGTGCCGTCCAAAACTATGTTGCATCTAGGAGTGGTCATCAACTCGGCCGCGAATACCCTGTCTCTGTCACAGGAGAGAATAGACAAGATTTCCAGAATAGCCAGGGCCATCTCAAATACCAGAGCGGCCAGACTGATGCTTCTAGCAAAACTAATGGGTTTCATGGTATCATGTATATCAATAGTACCATGGGCCCGATTTCAATCCAGGCCCCTTCAGTGGCTTCTATGGCCATATCAGAGAGATATAACACGCAAAATAGACAGATCGGTCCTGATTTCGAAAAAGGTGAAGATTTCTCTGACCTGGTGGCATTGTACCAGCAACCTCCGTCAGCCCTCTCAGTACCTACATGAGGAACTGATTCAGATTTTTACGGATGCCAGCCAGGAAGGATGGGGAGCCACCCTTCAGGGTCATATAGCACAGGGACGTTGGTCCACTCAGGACAAAAGGTCTCACATCAATCTATTGGAGATCAGGGCAGTCAAGTTGGCACTGTTCCACTTCAGCTCCGCACTAACCGACCGCCACATCCTTATAAGAACGGACAATGTTGCCACGAAGGCACATATCAACAAGCGGGGGGGGGGGGTCAAAATCATCGACCCTCCACAAGGAGACGAAACAGATTTTCCGGTGGGCCCAGAACAATGTCAGGTCCATCCGTGCAGAGCACATAAAGGGAATATTGAATGTGCAGGCGGACTGGCTCAGTCGCCAGATGCTGGACGAGGGGGAATGGTCCCTATCCCAGGAGACCTTTCAAGCCATTTGCCACAGGTTTGGGACGCCAGTGATAGACCTCTTCGCTTCGGTGAGCAATACCAGGCTCCCAAGATTCGGATCGAGATTCTTCCATCCAAGAGTGGAGTTAGTCTATTCTCTTCTGAGTCCATGGCCCAAGGGTCTGCTATATGCATTCCCCCCTCTTCCCATTATCCCAAAAGTTCTCAGGAAGGTTCTGCACGAGAGGGCCAGGATTCTGCTAGTGGCCCCTTATTGGCCACACAGGCCTTGGTTTGTCACACTAAAACAACTGTCAGTACAAGAGCTTGGAGAATCCCTCGGGATCGGCTCTCTCTACAACAGGGGCCATTCCTTCACCAAGACCCCCTATGGTTCTGTTTAACAGTATGGAACTTGAGCGGGGACGTCTTCTGAAATGCGGTTATTCTCCTAGAGTCATAGATACCAACATTGAGGCAAGAAGGCCGGCAACAAGGCGCATATACAACACATCCTGGAAGGCCTTCGTCCGATGGTGCCGTAGAAAGAAGGTTTCACCTATCAACCCAGGAGTTGGAAAGCTTCTAGAGTTCCTACAGGAGGGAGTTCAAATGCATCTCTCTGCTTCCACATTAAGGCGTCAGATCGCTGCTATTTCCACAGTTATCCCATCGATTGAAGGTCTTCCCACCTCTTGGCATAGAGATGTACTAGCATTTGTAAGAGGCGTGACTCAATTGAACCCTCCTGTTATTCACAGATTTCCGACCTGGAACCTTAATCTAGTCCTGAAGGCCCTTACAAAGGCACCCTTTGAACCTCTCGTGGAAGTTCCATTGAAGTATTTAAGGATGAAGGTATTGTTTTTGACAGCCATCCCGTCAGCGCGACGAGTATCCAAGTTGAGAGCTCTTTCCATTCGAAAAGGACTTTGCACCTTTCATAAGGATAGGATTGTGCTGCGCTTGGATCCCACCTTTCTACCAAAGGTGAATTCGTCATTTCATAGAGCGCAGGAAATCAATTTGCCATCCTTTTGCCCCAAGCCGTCATGCCAAAAAGAACAGCAATGGCATACCCTGGACTTGCGCAGAGCCCTGCGCATTTTCATCAAAAGGACCACAGAGATCAGAAAATCGGACGCTATGTTCATCGCAATTTCTAACCCTAACAAGGGTCAGAAGATGTCAGCGGCTTCTATCAGCTACAATCTGAAGCTCTGCATTTCGGAGGCATACAAAGCGAGCGGCCAGCCAATCCCAACCGACATCACTGCACACTCTTTACTTAGTGCTGCCACTACGGCGGCCTTTGAGAAACAGGCACCAGTAGAAGAGATCTGTAGGGCCGCGACCTGGTCTAATGTGTCAACGTTCATAAAACATTACAAAATTAACACCTGGTCCTCTGCTCATGCGGCCTTTGGCCGCAGGGTTTTGCAACGTATAGTGAAGTAAATTGTCTTCCTTTCCCACCCGGGTCAAAGCTCTTGCACGTCCCACAGCTTCAAGATGCCCTAGCCTCAGAAGAGAACGGAGCTTTGATTACTTACCGTGAAGGCTCCTTCTGTTCTGAGGCGATGGGCATCTTGTCCACCCGGTCAGACAACAAAATTTCCGGGACACACACTCACTATCTTTATATTCCCGCACACACAACACGGTTCCAGGTGCAGTACTTCCCATAGGTTTTGCATTCAGTACTTCCGATAGGTTTACCTTCAGGTACCTTACTTTCCTTTGGAAAAGTTAAATAGTTATGGTAGTTTAGTTTTCAGGATCTGTTTCTTGTGCTGATCTTACTCTATTTCTATGTATACTAATCATAGGAAGTTTTTTCCTCTTTACCTTTTACTGGAGTTTTTCTACTTTGGGCTTGTCAAGTCTGAAAGTGGGAGTTGAGGGCTGTTTCCCGCCTAGAGGAGACAGCAAATAAGATTTGGTCCTGCCTCCCCAGAGAGCATTGGTAAACACCCCACAGCTTCAAGATGCCTGTCGCCTCAGAACAGAAGGAGCCTTCATGGTAAGTAATCAAGGCTCCGTTTTCTTGTGGCAACAACATTGCTTTTTCTTGGCCTGTTTTCCTAAAGCGTTTCTCGCACATGTCAGTCCTTCATTTCTGCAAAACAAAATAACATACTTGCAAGTATATCGAAGTGGTATTCATCCTTGTGCTCTCACATCTCCTCGAAAGTAATTGAAGCATTGTTCCCTGCTAATACCTTAAATATGTAAATACTGTTTCCACACAGGAGAGCATGAGGAAAAATTAAGGATGTGTTTTTCTAGAAGGCTTTGGACAGCTTTAGAAGAGGACCTGCTTAATTTTATTCTCAAAAGCACGAATCAAAAAGTGACAGGTCTTGTCCCTTCCCACTCTTCATTCCACCCATCACTTTCCCCCCCTCTCCTCCCCCATGGTTACAGGTGTGGTTTTATAAGGCTGAATGGGATGACGTCGGTTTTATTCACTATTGGAGGAGGGGAGTTTTCAGGGAGACTGGGGTGTGGAATGAAGTTTGGTGGGAATGTTAGTTTTTTCTGAGTAAAACTCTGTTTTCCACAATGTTTGCAAAAGCAAGGTGATTTTTCCAAAACTCAGAGCGACTAAAAAGCCATTTTAGACTTCTTCTTTTTTTTGCTAGTGCTTTGCTTTTGTGGGGCAGAGAGCAACTGAGACTTTGAAAAAGCAAACGCCTGGAGATTTGAGCAAACAGACAAACAAAAGCCAAAACGAGACAGAGAGTGAAAAGCCATGTTTCTTCTGCTGGCTTTACTGCAAACAGAGTATCTCTGTTGCCACATCCCCCCCCCTCCAGTCGCCCCTCTTAGACTGCAAAAAGTTCCATAAGCTGCCATTCTAAGCCTTTATTTTTCTTCAGGAAAGGAACAGACCTGTGTATAGTAAAAATCTAGAGTTTCCTAAAAACGCAAAAGTGTGTTTTAAAAAGCTTGTATTTTTACAGCCCATTTAAAAAAATAGTTCCTTGCTGTGACCATCTTTCCCAACTACCGTATCTGTCCCAGACTGATGGTGCAGCTTCTAAGAGGCTGGGGGGAGCCGTTTCTAGGCTATCGCCTCTGAAAGAGGAGGGGGAGGCGGGTTGGAAGGCCTTCCTAATCAGAGTGAGCTGTTAGAAAAGTCTGCATCCATGTGTTTTTGCAATCATTAATTTCCACAATTATTGCTGTATTTTCACATTATAAACCACTTTATGCATTGATTGAATAGAAAAGTGGGATATAAGTTTTCCAAAACAAATAAAATTGTTAGCTGACAATATTTTCCTTTGTTTCAGAATGTTTGCAGTGGAACTGGAGTTGATCTTTCTGTACTAAATGAAACCCGCACCATGGTGTCTGACCTCCTGAATGAGCCAGGCCTACCCCCTCATGTGATTTCTTCGCTTTGGAGCATTAATAGCTTGATGAGTGCTTTCTCAGGCTCATGCAGGCAAAAAGTTAACCTGTTTACACCATTTCCAGGCTTTTATCCCTGTCCAGAAATGGAGGACTCATCTGACAAAGGAGATTGTAAGCCGCACAAGGTCAAAATATTACAATTATAACCAGAACAGCACACATTAAAATACTTTCGAGAGAAATACTTTAATATTTGTAGCTCCTGTGTTTTTTGTACATTGGGTACCTTTCATATATTTCTGGTTAGGATAGAAGGAAGGCATATGAAAAAAGGGGGGGAATACCCAATCTAAAAACAAAGTTGGCCGCTCAAAAGGTTGGGTGAAACATGATCTGAATAAAACAATGAAATATATTTATTATAAAGCGCTTATGCATATACTAAAAGCAAGCCCATATGGCAACAGATATGAGGCTGATAATTAAAACCACTAGCCAAATGTGTTTTAGCCCTCAGGCCTTCCTCAGTGGTCTAATACAACATATTTTGCACACATAAAATTTCAAATGCAAAAATTTTCAAATGCAAATATAATAATTTAGTGTCAGCCCAGGTATGTATTATAAGATGTATTCAAAGTGAGTGTTGCTAGACTATATTTAGAAATGTATAAGCACACATCCAAGAAGTGTAGTTAAAATAATTATTTCCGGACCAGGCTGGCATAACATTCAGAGTATGGCCTCATTATCAACCAAAAGATAATGAGGTGCACACTCTGGGGAGCTGTTTTTAAGGTAGATGCACCAAATTTCCAGCACAGCTTGGGACTCTCCTTAGAAGAACTCCCAGGTTTGGTAAAGATTGGGCCAGGGGGTCCAATTTTATGGGCCCCCAAATGGAGGAAAATGGGGCCCATAAAATTGGATCTCCTGGCCCAAGCTTTACCAACCTTTGTGGTTCTTGTAAGGAGAGTCTCCAGCAGCTTTGCTGAAAATTTGGTGCTGCTACCTTACAAAACACCCTCCTCCAAAGCTCCAGAAAGATTCCCCTTAGGCTATAATGGAGCAGAAGGGGGAGATGGCATTTAAACTTTAAAGCGCTGTGGAGTTTGATACAAATTTGCTGAAGTGTTTTTTTTTCTTTTAAAAGGGGTTTCTTCCTTTTCTGCTGTAGCTGGTAATCCCAAAGTGATCCTGGAAAAAAACCTAATTTTGTTGGCTTTTTCAGGATTGTGATTACCACCTACAGTTTTAGAAGCCTTTTTTTTTTTTTTTTTTTTGGCCTCCCCCAAAAAGCCAAAAGATACTATTAAGGTATTTTTCGGCTTTTCTTGGTTCAACTTTACCAAATACACTCCCCTAGTAAAATACAGTAGGTACATTATTATGACTAACACCACTATTGGCATGTATCCATCAGAAGAGCATTTTCATTTGTGAAACAGTGTGTGTGACTATTTCTGACAATTCTCCACTCCCACTGTAGACCCACTCTTTGCCCTTACACTGTTCCTAGGGTTCATTGTTCTCCAGGAACAACATTGGGGGGGGGGCTCAGTGGTTGCAGCGGGGGGGGGGAAGCAGGGAAGTCTTGCTCTGAAAAGTCCATTGATGGTTGGAGACATATCATTGAATCTTAGATCTATAAGATTTACAGAAGTGTGAGTTATAATACAATCCTATGTAGAGTTACTCCTCTCTAAAGCCACCAGAGTAAATGGACTTAAAAAAACTCTGCACAGATTGCACTATAAATAGATACTTTTTAAAGTATTGCTTTAAAATAATATTTTATTCATCATTCCCAAACCAAAAATATTTCATAAGACACTTTCTCCACATTTTGCAACATTTCTAATTATGAATTTCACTTTAGAAAATGTTTGTGTTTTATGTACAGATGTGTAAATTAGCATAATGGTTTTTTAATAATTATGCTGACTGTTTGAAATGAACAACTTTACTCTTTTTGTAAGATGGTACAGGTATAAAACATCCCATGGGCAGCCCATTTCTAAGGGGGGGGTAGTTAGTTACCAGCCGGGAGCGGTGCAGCTGGGCCGCCTCCTGAGAGACTTCCCAGCTAGTAAATTCACAAATAAACTGCTGGGAAAATGCATGGAGTTTCACGGGGCTACCCTAGTTATTTTGCTGGTATAGCTCTGTGGCAGTGTAAAGGGGCGTTTCCTGCCCCTTTTCAGCCTTAATAACTCCATTTTCAGCCTTAATTACTCTAATAGATCCTGTTGGAGGTTATATTTATGGAATCTTCCAAACAGTTTTAATATAGGTTAGCAAATATAATTTGAACTAAATAATACAAATATTGAAAAAGATTGCATCCTGTTATAGGATTAATAAGCAGAGCTATCTAACAGCTTTTTGTAAGACTATATAACTGCTATCAATTTGTTCAACAGGGACTAAATAGCCGAAATAGCTTACCAACTCCACAGTTAAGGCGGAGTTCAGGAGCCTCAGGCTTTCCTCTCATTGAACAATCATCCACTAGATGGGAACGCAACAATGGCAAAAGACCACATCATGAATATAATTCTTCAAGGTAAATACCTTAACAGGATAGAATTCATATTACTCTCCACATCATGTGATATTCATTAACTACCCAAATTAAAAATTGAATTGCATTCTGGGTAGAAGAGGGAAAATTATTTTAGGTAAAGTGTCATTTCTGTTTATATAGCTTTGTACATCTAGAATTGTGGAACTTTGATTTATGATTAATACTGATTAAAATTTTTAATTTTGTTGGTCACTAATAATGAACCACAAGTTTTGAAGGAAATTGTTAAGATTATCATCATCAAGTCTTTATCGCATTAGAAAAAAATAGTCATAGCAGCAATACTTGATCTCAGTATAATAAATATTTATGAGATAGGAGAAGATTTTGGAGTCCACCATCAGTCACAGCACACCTGTTTGTCTTCTCAGCTAGGTGCTTCTTCTCAACTATAAGTAAAGTATCCCTCTACTTAGCTAGAATTTACCAACAGTTTGATTAATAAGGAGAATTCCAATAATTGACATTGATTAAATGAAAATATATTATGAAGTCAAAATGGTTGGCGAAAACCTAATTTGAAACCATGTTGTTCAGTTGAGTTGGCTACACTATTAGCAGTTCAGCTAAGCACAGAAATTCCAGTTGAGAAGAACCTACTGGTTGAGAAGATTCTTCTTTCAGGGACTGGGTGACATCCCCTATGCTTACAAGCAACAGCTATTATGTAGAATTTTCAATTTTTTGTGATTTTGGGTTTGGGTTCTTTGGCTTGTTTTGACTTATGCCCCTCTTTGTCCATTAAAGAGGCAGTCCTACACTGGAGTGCATTCCTCTGCAGACTACCATGTAATCCACCTTAAGTGTCGGAGAAAGGTAGACTATTAATAAAGTCAATAAATAAACACTAGGCACTCTTTGGCTCATGAAAAGACTTTAGTCTTGCATGTGTGGAAGCACATCGTGCTGATGGAACATGCTCTGCAGCAGAGGACCACCCACACACTGGAAAAGGTGGAGCTCAAGCAGAAACAAGGGTTAAGATTCAAGCCTTTATTTTTATTGATATATATAAGATTTGACACAAAAATACTTTGATATGGTACAGAAGAGTTTGTACTGATTTTTTAATTTCTGTATAAACATTACAGGCAACTCTTATGTGATTTATTAGATGGAATGAATTCCTCTTTGTTCGTCAGCATTACCAGAATCATGGGATTGACATTGGTGTCTTCCAGGCAGCCTTAATGTTCCAGTTTCATTTCCCTTTGTTACCATATTTTTTCCTCATTTCCACACAGCTTTGTTAGCAGTCTCTTGCTGTCCCGGTTTTATTTCATTGTTTCCTCTGCTCTTTCTGAAATTTGTGCTTTTCCAATCTTTTTCTGAAATGGCTTGATTTTGGTTTGTTGCCAGTCTGAAATATTTGTGCTGAAATATTTGTGCTCCATCCACTTTGCCATTTTTCTTGGGGTGGGGTAGGTGATGATTCTTTCTTTTTTTTAAAAAAAATGTGCATCCTACCATTACAGCGGCCCAGCAGTAGACTGTGCATGCACTGAATGAACCATCTTGTCCTGTCAGAAGGCCCCAAACAAGCAGGCAAACAATGCCTTGCTGACTAATGGAACATTCCTTACAGCACACTTGAGCACTGAGTCTGGGTACCATTTTCAAATTCTGCATGGAGTGTGGGGTGGGCAAGCCGAGACAGCAACAAGAGAAACAGCAGCCTGACGAGCCCCTTGTGAGCAGGCGAGCTGAGCTGGCAGGGAGGGAGCCAGCAGCCCAATGAAACCCTTGCGGGTGGGCTAGCTGAGCAGGCAGCAAGGGAGCCAACAGCCCAATGAGCCCTTTGTGGGCAGTTGAACCAAGGAAGCAGCAAGGGAGCCGGCAGCCTTACAAGCCCTACGTGGGCGGGCAAGCCAAGACTTTGCCCCCAATCTCCGCTGGCCAAAAGAGGTGCCTGCATGGTGTCTCTCCCCCCCCCCCCCCAACACACACACTTTCTGTGAACAAAATTGGTGCGCAGTAATAATGAATGGAGCATAAACAGCAAAATTCTTTAATGATGAACAGAATAGTACAAAATCTAAGGGTGCTTTGAAGAATCTCAACAATAACCTTCCAAATCAATATACCCTTTTAGCCCTACAGTCAGCCATGAACATAGCTATGTTGAATTCTTCACTTACTGTCCGTAATTCAAAAAGGGAAGGAAGGGCAGTAGGTTTAGAGACTGCAATGCTTAATAAGAAAGTCTTCCCATCTCCTAACTATCAACAAATATAACAGGTATCTCACACATCACATGATTAAAGGTAAATGTTGATAGACTGTTTTGTTGGCACTCTTTTGTATCTTATCTCAGACCAAGACAAAAAAAATTAAAAACTAATTTCGTAAGGGCTACATTTCTCCCCTGTGCTATTTGCCTAAATCTCTGGCTAGGACCAGATGTAGCAGGGACAGTGTTCAGCCCCACTGTGATGCTGTTTTTGCAAAACTGATCCTTTTGTAGTACCTCTGAGGTAAACCAACTGTTGCTATTAGTATATTTATGAATTTATTGTCTTACAGGTAGATATCTGAAGCAAAGGGATAACCAGTGGAACTTTTAAAGCTCTCACAGGATATAAATTTTTAAAAATTATTTTTAACCCGGAAAATGTAACATCTGATTTTGAAACATCTCCTGGATGTTATAACATGTGTTTTAAAAATTTAAGCTGTGTATCTGTTTTCAACCTGTCAACCAGCAGATGGCATAGTTTAGCAATATAGCTGCCTGTTTATTGTTATCAAAAACGAAAAGCAGAATTAGATTTAGGGACAAACAGCCTCACAAGTAGGGAAAACATAGATTTTTTTATTTGTGCCTTTTCCCTTGTAAATATGCAAATAAATGTTTCATATGTGGGGCTTCTCCTGCCTCTGGTCCACCGCTTGCCTCCTGCTGCAACCACTCTCAACAAGACAGAACACACTAGGCCTCAGTGAGGAGAAGGGCTGGGCTTGCAACACCAAGATCCTCTTCCTCTCCACTACCCTCCACTCCTTCGCACGCTGAGCAGGATCAGCTACAACTTCCTTGCACTGGTTTTGGGCTGTAAATAAACCAGTGGGATGCCATGCCTTTTTTGCCACTTCCACTCCAACCCTGGGACTGGGGGAAAGCTCTCAGTGACCTGGGCAGGTTCCTCTCCCCTCCATCTATTTGACCTTATGCCAGATGCCTTCCTCACCACCTGCCTGCAAGGCTGCTTCTTACTTTAGAGGCCCAGCCCAAATCCACCAGATGCCTGCTAGGTTGCTTTTTAGGAGCCATCCCTGTGGCCTGTCTGCTGCCCCATCCCCCTTGGGCCTGACCTAGTTGCACGGTGGCTGGGGGTAGGTGCCAGGCCAGCCTCTCGACTAAGTGAGGACAGGCCAATGCCATCCCATATGTCAGGATATGTAATCTGACTATAATGATCAGAGAAGACTTGCTCTCTATTTGAGCAGTTAACATTATGTTTGACTTAAACAAAATGGTACAAATGTTCTGCTTAGTGTTGGCTGTCTTCCGTTTAAACAGTACAGTTAATATTTACTGATACAGAATAAAGTACAGAACATAGTGCTTTATATTACCTCATACATGAAACAATAAAAAAGTTTGGTCTGTGACCAGTTGGCGTATTATAATTTTTATTCCGGCAGTCCATTCCTAAGGGTGGGGGAACACAGTGACCAGGAGGGGTGCAGTTATGCCGCCCCCACAGAGGCTTCCCGGCTGGAAAAAAAGAATGAGAAAACTATTAAAAAATAAAATCGAAAAACTCACCCGTTGAGATTAGTGAGGCTACCTCAGCTATTTTGCTGGCATAGCTCCACCGCAATGTTAAGGGGCATTCCCGAGCCAAAAGGGATTAGGAAGCTGCCTAAAGGCTGCTCTGCCCCCATGAACGCCTCTTAGGACGCCGGCGCTGGGATAACGCCAGTGGGGAGGCTGCGCTGTTGTCCCATCACTGCACTGCTGCATCGCTCTCCAGGGCCAGTGTATGTGCCCAGACACCGGCACAAAGTGGCATTTATGCTGGTGCAGGGTTATGCCAGCTCCTGTGGGCATTTGGTCTCCCCCCTTCAGGATTGCACGGTAAGAGTGCAACTATATGGTATTTATAGTTCTATGACTCCTTGTTTTTTGCTGACTTTTTAAAATATAAAAAAGTCATTGGAGCTATGATTTGAAGGGGGAGCTGTGCTGGGGAGACTGTACTTAACACTCTTTTTGCCCCCATTTTCTCACTGAAAATTGTAACCCTATTATTCCCAGCGGGGATAAATAGCCATCTCCCTCTGTGACTACGTCTTCCTTCACATCATAATGCCAGCAGTTGTATTGCGTAAAATTGGAAAATGCTGGTAAAAGAACTATGGAATTATGTGTCATTTTATCAGTAATTTTTCTTTCTATTAATTATGTACTTGTGCCCAGATACTTTTGTGAATAGGATACAGTTATTGTTTCATTTTGATTATTTATCATTTAATCATAAGATTAAAATGATCTTATCTGTGTCATATTTTGTTTAGTAGAATAATATAAAACGAGCAATTTTCTTTCTTTCCTGTCTTACATTTAGTCAAGGATCCTACCCAAATGGGCCTCTCAACACAAACCTATTGACGATACCAAAACAAAGATCTTCTTCAGTGACCTTGGCTCATAATATAGGCCCCCGGCGAGCTGGTAGGATGTGTATAGCACATTACATTATTTTTGTTTTTTAAAGATTTTCATATCTGGCTCTTTGCTGTTGTCTTGTCTATAAAAACAAAATGGTAGAATTCTTAGAAAACTGGAAAAAAATCTGCTGCATTGTGACTAAAAAGGGGGCATACTGTGCAATCTTAAGGAGAGTTACTCTACTCTGAGCCCATTCGTTTCAGTGTGCTTAGACTGAAGTAACTCTGCATAGGATTGTGCTGATAGTTTGTTAAGAAATACTAGAATAACCCAAGCCCCTGGTTTCCAATGTGATTTGGTCTCTACCTGTTATTTGTATTGTATGGGACAGCCCCTGCTTCTGCAACAAAAAGAGTAGAAAAATTGTACAGTATCATGGGTAGGACTGACCGAGATTGGTAGTTCGCTATAAATGCTATGTCTGTCATCCAGAGAACTTCATGATTAACTCTGCATGCCACACAATCCTCCCATCTTTCTGTTCCCCACAGCAATTCTCCATGGTATATGCAAGGTTCTTTGGAAACCAGCAGAGAGTGAAAGCTATTTTGATACCATTAGGAGAGTGCTGTTAAAAGGGAAAAGGGGGCAAGGGTCCAACTGAAAATGTGCACGTGAAGAGATCTGTGAACTGTGGCAAAAATGTGTGGGATTTAAGTATGTGCCAGTCTTTTCTTGCACACAAATAATTTATAACTAAGGACATACATATGCCACAGATTTAAACTGATCCCTATAAACTGGAAGCTATAGCCCTTTGAGAGGAACCAAGGTTCTCAAACAACATGTTTTGTTCTTTCTTTGTTATACAAATAATAATAATACCAAACATGCAGTAGAGTGCAAAATGTACAAAACAATGCAATGGAGATATTTACAAATAATATACTTCATACTTTACTCCTTTACTCCAAAATGTCAAAAATTCTGTTTAATTTTTACAACCATTTTTCTGAAGTATTAGTCCATCAGGTCAGCTGTAACACATAATCTTAAAAACTACTATTGTAGCATTGCCTCTCAGCGAAAATTTTGAACCTTGTACATTTTGGCACTTATGCACATTTCTAAATCAGGATGCTTTGCCACTAAAAATCATATGCTCAGCTAGTTACTCAGATCTTTAGTCTTCTTTGTAATACACATATTTATTTATTTAGAATGTTTCTTTGCCACCTGTTCAGAGTCCTGCTTGAGGTGGCTTACAGTTAAAGCAATGTAACAACACAAAAACAAGCCATTAAAAACTAGCCATTGGACATAAACAGCATAAAAATATCCATTAAACAAAAGCAGACCATTTAGGGGGAAAGTAAGATAAAAGCATTGGGGAAGAAGAAGAGTTGGTTTTTACATGCCGACTTTCTCTGCCACTTAAGGAAGAATCAGACCAGCTTACAATCACCTTCCCTTCCCCTCCCCACAACAGACACCCTGTGAGGTAGGTGGGGCTGAGAGTGTGTGACTAGGCCAAGATCACCCAGCTGGCTTCATGTGTAGGAGTGGGGAAACCAACCCGGTTCACTAGATTAGCCTCTGCTGCTCATGTGGAGGAGTGGGGAATCAAATCTGGTTCTCCGGATTAGAGTTTACCGCTCTAAACTGCCGCTGTTAACCACTACACCATGCTGAAGATATGCTTTGTCCTGGTGCCTAAAAGAAATAAAGTACATGCCAAGTGAGCCTCAAGGGGAAGGGTGTTCCAGAGGTGAAGTGCCACCACAGAAAATGCCCTGTCTTTAGTTGCCACTTGCCTCACCTGAAGGAGAGGTCACAGATAGCAGGGCTTGAGAGGCAGATCTTAACTGGTGAACTGGACAGTATGAGAGATGGTTCTTCAGGTACCCTGGGTCCAATCCATTTAGAGCCGGAAAGGTAAGAACCAGCACTTTATTGTTGTGGCTTCTGTGCAGTCCCACATGGGGGACTGCGCAATCGCAAGCCAGCCATGGAGAGTATATTCGTAAGCCAGGAAACAGATGTTTAACCAGTGCAGATCATTATGCAAAGAGTGACATGATCCCTGTAAGCAGTCCTTGACAATAGCCTGGCTACCACATTGTGAACCAATTGAAGTTTCCTAAACGTTGGAACAGACATGATTCCTCCTAGGCATATCTTTAGGTTTATAATCCTTGATATGCATTTTAGGATCCATTTGTGAATGTTTGATATCAGACAGTGTGCTTTATATGGTGAGCGTCTAAAGTTTTATTCCCTTGATTTTTTTTTCCTTTAGGAGCTTCCTCAAATTTAAGTCATTTGAGTTCAACTACTAATGGATTTATCTCAAGTGGGCTCCACCAGTCACCTGTAGAATTCCCTGATACTGCAGATTTCCTTACTAAGCCAAGTGTTACTTTACATAAACCTCTGGGATGCACATTTAGTTCTTCAGATTTTCAGCAACCGTTTAGAACATCTTCATGTTATACATGCAGTAGGTAATGTTCTCTTTATTTAATCAATTATTTGTGTGTTTACATTGAACATTTCAATAACATTTTGATATTCATTCTCCTGGAGGCTGGGAGTAGATACCTCCCTTCTCTTCCCACTTCAGTGCTTATCTTATTTTGCAGCTTGCTTTTACATAGTGGTTGATGGCTTTTCCTCTTGTTCCATCTTATGGATTCTGTGTTCTGTGTGTAAGATTTTGAGAGTCAAAGCTCCCTTTGTCAGACACAGTAGAATAGAAGATCTGAGTCTTTTTATCCTAGTCAGAAGGTGGGAGGGGTGTTGTAAAGGATACTTGGAAAGGATGCAAAGGTGCAATGTTTATAAATATTTATTTATTTTATTTGTTCAATTTATAACCCGCCCTCCCTGGCCAAGACCAGGCTCGGCAGGGAACATAAAACATATCAATACTAACAATAAAAGTAATAATTCTAAAATCAAACAATAAAACCCAATTAAAAACTCTTAAAAACTCCAGATGGTGCTTAATTTGGTCCATAGTGCCCGAAATAAGCAGTAGGTTGCCCCCCCCCCAATAATGTGAGTAACATAGAACGGGGGGGGGGGGGATAGGGAGGCCAGCAGAGAATGATACCTGCGGCTGTCCTCTACTGTAGGCCTGGTGGAAAGCTCTGTCTTGCAGGCCCTGTGGAACTCTAAGGCCCGCAGGGTCCTGATGTCACCAGACAGCATTCCACCAGGCTGGCGCCAGGGCCGAGAAAGCCCTGGCTCTCGTTGAGGACAGCCACACACTCTTAGGGCCAGGGACCACCAGTAAGTTGTTATCTGATGATCGTAAAGATTGTAATCAGCTTGATTAGAGCAGAGCAGAAATGCTTGGGTACAGAAAACTAGCATCTGTATTGAGTTAAAAAATCCTATGTCCCTATTCAGCCCGGGGGGTGGGGGAGGTGTCTGTTGTTCTGCAGAAGGCCCAGTCACATTGGCAAGTTCCAAGGCTCATGGTCAGTAACAGGCCTCTACAGTTAATTGACATCATCAGCTATTTCTTTGATTGGCTAACCAGAATCAGGCCAGCGCAGGTTTCTGGGCATATAGCTCAGACCCTCCATCCTAGTTTTGTTCCCTACCGTGGGTTCCTGTTTGGCCCCTTAAACTTGCATGGTCCTGCCATTTTGTCTTGTGGGTGAGTCTTGCTGACTGGAAACCTGAATTTATCCTGGATTGGATTGGACTTTGACTGCTGAATGAACTCAGCCTTTGTGGTAATATCTTGTATTTGAACCAATGTAGTTAGTCCTTTGAATTAGTGTTTTTATTTTTGTCCTCACTGTTCTTTTATTCTTATTCTTTGCAAATTTTTAAAAAATCACTTAAATTATCTGTTGTGGTGTCTTTGAAGTCAGGAGGCTTCAATCTGAATCCAGTACTTTGGCCAGCACTGGCCATAGCTACCAAGTTAACTAATTTTGTGAAACTCACCTTGTAAGCATCCTACCTTCCTTGAGTTTAGTCCCAGGAGGGTCAGAGGCTTATTCCTTGGTCTCTGGCTGACAGGGTTGTAAAGAGACTGGTGGCAGGCTACTGTGCTGAGGCGTAAGGATTTTCACTTTGTTTTGTTAGCTGCCCCATCCCAGGAGTGTTCTTGGACTAGGCCATATTGACAGAGTTATACGGTGATATTCCACTTGTGTTAGGCTGTTACCGCACTTGTATTCCCAGCGATGTATTAAGAGTTTGAAAATGTTATAAAAAATACTGTTCACACTTTCTATGTATTCCCAGCGATGTATTAAGAGTTTGAAAACATTATAAAAAACACTGTTCGCACTTTGTTTGGCCCCTTTAGCTGTGAAGACGTCTTCCAACCATTTATAAGCCATGGTATCCAAAAACCCTTTTAAAGCGATGTTTTTTACAACATTTTCAAACTTAATACATCGCTGGGAATACAAAGTGCGGTAACCCCCTTAGTGATGTAATCTTTGACACTTAGGATAATTTGATATTTTTTAAAGTGTGAATTGTGATAAATTACTATTGTATCTTGTTTCATTTCCCATAAGTTGTGGACGTCAGATGTTCAAGCCTGTTACAGCCTCATTATCTGAATCTGCTTCAGAATATCAAAGCAGAAAATCAGGTAGGATTTTGAACTGCATACTCTTTCCTGAATGTAATAAGGGAAAGTAGATTAATTAAGATCTGTGAACTTTGCTCTTAACTCAATGAAATGTGAACTGTATGAAACATTCTGATCTATTTCCACAGAACATTTAAATAGGAAGTGCCAACGTTTTGCCAGCTTTTTACTGTTTTTTTCTTTTGATCTATAACTATCATTGCAGGAAAGTTGCAGGAAAGTTATATGTTGTAAGCTAGGTCTAGAACAGGGACCAGACACAGCTTTTGGAAGGAACCAAGTTTAATAATGTTTTAACCATGACTCCAATGGGTATATCTCCTGCAGAGCAGATTAACCCTTAGGTTACTATATCCCTCCCCTCCTCCCAAAGTCTATCAATAAGTCAAATACTTTGAACAAATCAAATTAACAACTTACTAGAGGTATGGGGTAGACTGCCTGATGTCAGTGGTTAACAAGCAATGGGATTATTCTGCCTAAACTCCTCTGGCCACTACTATCTACAGGACCATTCTCACAAGTTGTTTTTGAGGCTCGTTGATCTGTGAGGTGAAGGCAGCACTTCTGTGGTTGGCACTGGCTTAGATAGTTCTGGATCAGTTTCATGGCCAGGAAATTCACACAGAGAATTCATGAGCCGTCATTGGACTCTGATCCAGTTTCGGCTATGATGGCTGCGAAAGAATCTACCTCAGATATATCATTTCCCCCACTATTCACTTCAGCATTCAGGAACTTAGTCTGTCCTGCAAGAGCATCTAGAGCTTCCTAACTGTTCAAGGCAAAAGATGGTCTACATCGCATGTCATGATCATCACATCCTCCTGGACTGTATGTGAAATACAGTTGTACAGGAGTAATGAGGTACTGTTATTGCTAGGTGGGGTTTGTGGGAATATAGAAAAAAAGATAAAGTGCAGTTCTGGCATGCTTTTTCTAATCATGCAGAAATGTCTTATAAGCCAGTGATGCAGTCAAAGATAGTTTTTATTATGAGTAGCTAATATGTCTTCAAGAAACCTTGAAGGGGAATTCATGATCCCTGAGTAATTTCTAGATTACTGCTCTATATTTAAATAATTGTCAAATGTTTTAAAAATTGATTATGATTAAAAATGTTAGTTTTATTTGAACTTTTAAGGTGAAGATGGAAATAATGAAATTCCAGAATGCCTTACCAACCATATGGAGAAACAACAGGGTAATTGTCAAATGGATCATATTGAAAACAAGCAATTTGATGTAAGCATATTACACTAATAACTACAACGATGTAATTAGTATTTTGTTGTAAATAATTACTTGCATGCGTGTTTAGTTTGTTGTGCAACATCTTGACAGAGTAATGTTTCACTGACTTTTGCGAATGTATTTTTGATACGTTGGTAAGAGTATCAAATATCTGGAATTTTATATTTAACTTGGAAAACAGAGGTTCAATCCAGCAATCATTCAGCACAAGGTGCTAGCAGCTGCAGATATTTCCTGTGTTCCCAAATCCCCAGCAGTCCTTTCCAACCTAAGGAAAATTGATTCCGATAGTCGAGCTAACAGCCATTTGGGTTGGGAACTACAATGTGGAGGTGGAAGAAGACAAAATCACCCTTCCAGCCTTTTCTGTCAGCAGAGCCCAGGGACTGCTGTGTCCAACCTTAAGTAATAATGTTAGGCTATCCAAATGCTGTTGCGACTGCTGCCTCTTTCTACTCTTCTGAATGCTGCTGGAGTGGCAGGCTCTTCTGTTTTTTAATTGGTTTTGCAACCACAACTTTCACCATCTACAAACAACGTAGATTCTATGACATTATCACTAATTGCACCATCACTTATACACTCAACAAATTACTATATACACTTTCCTTGACTTAGCATTGATGTCTGGATCTGCTACATTAGCATAAATATAGAGCAAAAGAAAACAGCAGAAAAAAGCTCCAGGGTATAAATATAGACTATTCCAACCACATTCTTTAACAACGGAGAATTTATTAATTGATTATATCCTGCTTTTCTCCAAAACAGGATCCAAAGCATCTTAGAAGAAAAAATTATAAACAAACGAGTGCACAAACATCCCCTGCCAAATTAAGGGTGCTTTGACTGTTGGAAGCTTATACTCTGGAAATCTTGTTTGTCTTTAAGGTGCTATTGGACATGCATCTTGCTCCCCAACCAAAACAAGTACATCTCAGGGCAGTGCTGGATTCATTGGCTGGCTGAATTGAAGTCAAGAGGCTGCAAGCCACAGGGCCAACAGCCCTTTGGCTCATGCCTCTGGCTATATGCGAGCTTTATAAAGTACCTGAGACAGGAAGGGCTAAAGCAATCCTCAGCAAAGATGTTTTATGACTTCAAAGGTGTTCCTCCTCTTATTCCTCCCCTCCCCTTCCTGCTCAGAGCTATCAGCTGCCAAGTAATGTTCAATTTGTTACTACAATTATATGACATAAGACTTTTCAAGACCCATTTGGTAGCTACAATGACTTCCTGAGTGGGAGGGGGAGACCAAGGTTCTGAAATACTTGAGGCTTCCTTCAGGAAAAGAAGTGCTATCAATATGCCTGCCAGCGCGAAGGGTTTTTGTTTATTTGGTGACCCAACTTACGCGAGCAGTTGCCTTGGTAAGTCGCTTTACAGTTTTCCACAGTGGCTATCAAAGGGCTACCAATAAATCATGGTCTGTGTGTTTCAGATGGTGTAAAATTGGGCCATTGCTATGCATTATAAGGAAGTACCTAGCATAGGATATAAAATATTGTGTATATTTTAATATGTCCATTGCACTTTCTCTTATACAGCTGGAGGAAGACCCTCCATTAGACCTGATGGTAATAGAGGACTATGATTCATTAATGGAAAAAATGCAAAACTGGAACTTCCAAATATTTGATCTTGTTCAAAATATGGGAGATAAATCTGGAAGAATCCTTAGTCAGGTTTGTTGCTTCAGTGAATATGTTATGTTCTCTATGTATGTTCACCACATACAAGCTTGTACTGAACTGTTTAGAAATATACAAACAGTAGTGGTTTGAAAAGTAACAATTATGTCTTAGTGTATACAAGTTTATAAATGTTCAAAAAATTTACTATGGAAAATGTGTGTCTTGGTTTTGATTACTTCAATTATTGAAGGTGTAGTAAGGTTTGAAATTGGCTTTTAAATGCTGATTAAGAGGAAACTTGGTTAGAATGATCCATGGGTTAGTATTGAAGCAGATGCCATTTATGCTATAAAGGCCCACAAGAAAAGGAAGTGGGAAACTTGCATTAACTAAGGGAGAAGGGAGTACATATCTCCAAGCTCACTTCCAGTATACTAATAACTAGTGGCATCCAACTGCTGTTTCCTGTCATCAGAGAGGGAATGATTTTCAGTGATTCCTTTCTCGCTGCAGTGACCCGCTTTGCCCCTCGTGCTGTTTGCAAGGTTCTTCTAACACCCAGAGGTAGGATTTCAGAGGACTGCAGCTGTTTAAAATATGCTCATTTAGAGAATCTGAACATTTAGTACATTTTATTTTAATTGTATATCAGAAACAATTAACATTTTACTTAGTTGATGTTTAAAACTGTTCTTTTAAAAAGTTGGCATAAATAAAACAAATGATCTTGAATAAATATTTGACTAAATTGACAATGTATTTGAATAATTTGATGACCAAATCTGTGGTTAGAAGAAAAGTCACAAAGCCTCATTAATAAGGTATTGATAGTAAACATAAAATATATTTGAACTATTGAAAGATGTGTTTTGAAATATTAATCCTGAAACATTAAAATTATAAAGCATTGTGCTTCAACAGTCCTTAAATTGAAAATACTTGCATTGTTTCTTTAGGTTGCATATGCATTGTTTCAAGACACTGGATTATTTGAGATTTTCAAAATTCCAACTCGGCAATTCATGAAGTACTTTCAGGCACTAGAAAATGGTTATCGAGACATTCCCTGTGAGTAAGGTTTTACAATATTAGGTTATTTCTTCTTCTGAGCCACAATATATAATTATCTTGTGTTTGTGTTAAGTGCTGTCAAGTCGTTACCGACTCATGGCGACCCTATGAATCAGTGTCCTCCAAAGTGCCCTATCCTTAACAGCCTTGCTCAGATCTTGTAAATTGAGGGCCGTGGCTTCCTTTATAGAGTCAATCCATCTCTTGTTAGGTCTTCCTCTTTTCCTGCTGCCTTCAACTTTTCCTAGCATGATTGTCTTTTCCAGTGACTCTTCTCATAATATGTCCAAAGTATGACAGCCTCAATTTAGTCATTTTAGCCTCTTGGGTCAGTTCAGGCTTGATTTGATCTAAAACCCACTGATTTGTTTTTTGGGCGGTCCAGGGTATCCATAACACTCTCCTCCAACACCACATTTCAAAGGAATCTACTTTGTTCCTATCAACTTTCTTCATTGTCCAGCTTTCACATCCATACATAACAATAGGGAATACGATGGCATGAATTAACCTGATCTTGGTTGCCAGTGACACATCCTTACACTTAAGAATCTTTTCTAGCTCCTTCATGGCTGCCCTTGACAGTCTCAATCTCCTTCTGATTTCTTGACTGCAGTCTCCCTTTTGGTTGATGATGGAACCAAGGAATAGAAAGTCTTCAACAATTTCAATTTCCTAGTTGTCAACCTTAAAGTTGTATAATTCTCCTGTAATCATTACTTTTGTCTTCTTGATGTTCAGCTGCAATCCTGCTTTGGCACTTTCTCTTTTAACTTTTCAGCAGTAGTTGTTTCAAGTCTTCGCTATTTTCTGCCAGTAATGTAGTATCATCGGCATATCTCAAATTGTTAATGTTCCTCCCCCCTAATTTTCACTCCACCTTCTTCTACATCTAATCCAGCTTTCCTAATTATATGTTCTCCATACAGATTGAAGAGGTAGGGAGATAAAATACATCCTTGTCTAACACCTTTGCCAATTGGAAACCATTCTATTTCTCCATATTCTGTCCTAACTCTTGTCCAGAATACAGGTTGCGCATCAAAACGATCAGATGTTGTGGCATACCCATTTCCTTTAAAACCAGCCACAGTTTTTCATGATCCACACAGTCAAAAGCTTTGCTGTAATCTATGAAACACAAGCTTATTTTCTTCTGAAATTCTCTTGTATGCTCCACTAACCAACATAAGTTTGCAATATGATCTCTAGTGCCTCTTCATCTTCTGAATCCAGCTTGAACATCAGGCATTTCTCATTCCATGGTAACAGTCTTCGTTGTAAGATTTTGAGCATCCCTTTACTTGCATGAGAAATTAATGCGATGGTTCGATAGTTGCTGCAATCTTTGACATCTCCTTTCTTGGGAATTGGGATGTAAACTGATTGTTTCCAGTCTGTGGGCCATTGTTTTGTTTTCCATATTTGTTGGCATATTGTCAAGATTTTAATGGACTCCGTTTCTGTGGCTTGGAATAGCTCTATTGATATCCCATCTGCTCCTTATTATTAGTCATATATTTGCTAAGCGCTGTTACTACAAATCAGTATTCTATGAGTGATTATTGTATTTCTTTTAGTAAATGTGTTTCTTGTACATTATGGAATAATAATAAATAAAGTTAAAATGCTAATAGTAATCATATTAAATTGGTTAAAACAAATGAATAAAGTTTGGGCAAAGCATTGCTAGCCTGGACTATATGCTATCGAGAAATGTAACTCTACAGAATTCATGGAAGGTTTCGTGTTGATTTTTGATTTGAACCTTCTTTTAATTTTGACTTTTCTTTCTTATGGGGCTTATATACACACCACAGATTTAATTTGTTTTATATTAATTCTTTCTAACTAAGGAGTTCTTGGAATTGTGAAAACCAGACGATCACTAAGAGAATTCTCAGCATCTGCCCCAAACTACAGTTCCTTTGGGCCTTTCTAATATTCTCTCATTTCAGACAATTTTTAATTTTCAAACATAATCTCTGGCTCCTTTATTCAGCTATGATCTATTTGATTGTGTTTGTCTATACCACTGTTGCAACATTTTTGAAACACTAATATGTTATATAGTTTGTGGAATTGCTGTTGTGCAAGAATTTATACACTCCCATCAAGTTTTAGGGTTTAATACTTAGATCGTAGTACCTTTAAAATTTATGGATATGTGTTTTAGAAGCTCACCTATTTTTGCCTTCATTTTGTCCAGGCATGCACCAACTTATCATCATTTGATCAACTGCAGGGGGTGGTTGAAAGAGTGAGGGAAATAAAAATAAAGAAGTCAAGAGTGGACCTGGGAGTAAAAAGCAGATTCTTTGTTAGGAATTTGTGGGAAATAAGTTGACAATAAAATGGCTAATGTTAGAATGCCTTTATATAAATCAACGGGTAGGAAACAGAGATCACATCAGCAGAAGGCACTAATGGATGTAGATCTTAATCTTATTCTATTTCTAGCAATCCTTTCCAACCCCAGGGAAGTTGTTTCCAGGGCTTACAGGACCCCTTAAGAGGGAAAATGTGCCCCTTCTACTTCTTCCAACAACACAACTGTGTTCCTCCTCAGTACATCCCCTGATCCACATTGTTATTAGTCCATGTAGGTCCTCTGACAACAGAAATCAGTTTTCCAAGGATCATAAAGGACCTGGGAAAAAGGGAACATTGGAAAGATTCATGTTCCTTGAGCCTAACCAATGTGCCATACCCATATTTCGATTATTGGATAATTTATTTATTTATAGTCGACCTTTCTTGCTTATACTCAAGAGATTACGGTTGCTACCATTTTAAGAATATCATAGACGAGAAAGAGTTTCAGGAATAACAAGTAGAATATCAAGGAGATGGAGTTCCTTGCAAAAAAACAACAACAACAGCACCTGTTGCTCCCTTTTCTTGGCCACCATGGTGGATGACAGTTACTCCTCTCCCTAAATCCAGTTAAAGTGTTTCCAGTTTGTTTCTTTCTTTCTTTTGTGCCTGCTTCTCAGAGGAGTTTCTAATGTGTATCTTTTCCTTGTTCATCCACCCTGCTTCTGTCCATCCCATCCTGTCAACAATACATAGCCCTTTGAGCCCCTAAGCCAGGGTTCCCCAGGTTTTTTGAGACTGTGGGCCCCTTTGGAATTTTGAGAGGGGGCGGTGAGTGCTACCCCAAAAAAGACTTCCACAGGAAGTGGTGCCGAACTCAAAATGACTGCCCCCAGAAGTAGAGCCAAACAGAATACTTCCCTCCTCACACTTCCCGGCTGTCCCAGGAAGTGGGGCAAACAGAATACCTCCCTCCTCGCACCTCCTGGGAAGACTGAAATCTTCAAGGTGAACAGAACCACACGCTGACTAAGGAAAGCCCAGTTGCTTACCAGTCTCCTCATCCTCCAGAGGAAAACTCTTTCATTCGAATGAAGGAAGCCAATAACACACTCTGCCTTAAAATGGCCCCATCCCACTTTCTGGAAAGCTCGGCAGGTGCCCAGGGAAGTACTAGCAGGCACCATGGCACCCATGAGCACCATGTGGGGGAACCCTACTCTAAGCCCTATGTCCCAGCCAACAAACCTATAACTTCATAGAAGCCACTGCTTTTGTAAACATTACCTTTCCTTTCCTTTTATCCCTTAGAAGCTCCTTGATCAATTGATCTTGAGCAGCATATATCTAGTGTTGGAGGGATATAAGGACTGAAACAAATCTTGCCACTGACAATGTAGCCTTGGGGTCCCTATCACTTAGTAAAAAAGGCATTATGTCAGTCACAGAGGCATTGGATTTGTATATTAAAAGGGGGGAAATATAGTGCGATCGAAGTTCCTGGTAAAAGCGGCATTCCAAAAGGGCATGGGCTAATGAGTCAATAGAGCCAGAAGAGCAAGGGCAGATCCTGTCTGAGTATGGTATATTCAGAATTCTGCCCTTCATTACCATAGAAGGGTTAGCATTCAATCTAGCCAAGCAAAAAGCTCTACAGAGACGAGGAGTTAGATAATTTGTATAGGCAGGCAGACCACGTGGAGGGGGTATTCCGAAGAACTGGGATGAACAGACACGACGAGCACGAAACGTAGTGCTGTTATAATCGAGCTCTTTAATGCGCTTTTTAATTTTGGCAAAAGCTTCAGTTTTCCCAAGATCTGATAACATATCCTGCGAGAAGCCCAACAACGCCAGTTTCTCATCTAAGATTTTTTGCCATGAGGATTTAAAAGGGTCATGCTTCAGAGAAGCGAGGAACCCCTCAGTGCTAAAGCACAGTTTAAGGTGTAGTTTAAAGGCGGCCAACCACGCCCTAGCTTCAAGTGACATTTGGCCAAGCTGTAAACATTACATGACCCAGACTTCTGCAACAGCAGAACAAATGATCAGGAACATTCTGTGACACCGAAGCAGCTCAGCCCATGACTTATATGGGACAACATACAGATTGGTAGCAGGTGACAGCCAGGTTTTTTATCTTAATATACATAAGATAGTAATATTTAACTATAATAATTCTTATTTTTAGATCACAATCGAGTACACGCAACAGATGTTCTTCATGCTGTGTGGTATCTCACAACACGACCAATTCCTGGATTTCAGCAAATGCATTCTGATCCTACAGCAGGAAGTGACATTGGTATGAAGTATTTTTTTTTCCATAAAGAGATTTTACCCAGTGAAATAAAATGGATAAAAAGAAGTCTTCTAGAATTTATTTTCTTATTTGAAGGCCGGCTAACAAGCTAGTCACCCTTTCCAAAGTCCCCCTTTTCCTCTAAAACTAAGATGAAATTATTGACCTGTTTAACCAAAACCCTGGGTAGTGTCACTAGCAGGAAAGCTTCCCGGGAGGAGTTGATATTCCATTCCAGAAAGACAGACACAGATGCCTGAAAAGTGGATAGTTCCAAAATCCAGCCCTTCCTTTGAAGAGCTTTCCGTATGCCTTTTGATTGGTTTACCTGATGAGGTGAGGTGGATGAGCCTCGGTTTCTACTAGAAATTTAGCCGATGGGGTGCCATTGCTCAAAATAATCTATAAAAGGAGACACCAAAGGTATTGTCCTTTGTGTTCCCAAATGCAGCTGGAAGACTGAGATGTGGATGGCTAGGGATTGTAAAGTAGTCATCTGGCATGTTTTACATTTATATTATTTCTGTTTTGCTTTTGTAGAATCTGCCTGATTTGGGGTTGACTTTCAAATTACATCTGTGCTTAGTCCACTCCCTTCCCATCCTTTCCCATTTGCTAGGCTGTAGACTTCTTTGGTTTTATTTGGAATAAATGCCATTACGTTCTTGGTTTAAACTCAGCAATGGCCCACAGATCTCTCAGCCCAAATACCATAAAAATGTAATGAAAGGGTTAACCTTTTCCAGAGGCATTCATTTTTTTTCTCAGAGCCCCACAGACCACTCTCCAAGGTTGTCTTGGAGGAACAGACAGATTCTTTCATTCAAAGCCATTTTCCAGCTGGTGGCAGGAACATCTCCTTCCCCACCCCACTCCCATTGGTTTCTGGGACTTTCTAGGTCTTTTTACCTCACATCCCACCATGAGGGCAAATTCCCCTTCCCCAGGTCATCACAGAAGGTTTCATAGTTTTGAAAGATGAAATGAATACTTGATGTAATTTACAAGCAGTTTGTATCTGGTTTTACGATAATTGATTGAATCACTGCTGACATGCACAGCTTCCTAGCCCAGGAAACTATTTCACTTAGATTTTTGCTCCTGAGTGAGACCTATATCTTCCTGCAGCCGTCAGCATATTTCTAGCAACTAGAATACATTAGGCTAATATTTCTTCATTTAATTAGGAAACAAAACATCTCAGACTAAAAATACCTGTGGTTAAACTATTTAACTGAATTAGAACTTTTCTTAATTATTAGAACTTTCTTAATTATTCCAGTGTAAAAATATAGTCCTGAACATTTAAGCTCTTGTATTAATTAATGTATACAAATCTTAAAAGGTTAAGTCTGTCCAATATGATTTGATTGAAATGGTTTAGGATTATACCCAAGATATAGGAAATTACAGTGCCATCCTAAACACAGTTAGACCCTTCTAATTCCGTTGAAGTCAATGGGCTTCGAAGTATGTAACTCTGCTTAGAATGGCACAGTAAAGTTGGAGTGGAAGTAAGGCAGAGTACTCTTCTCATATTTTTATCACATGCATTTTTATAGAATAAAATCACTACTCTGCCATTGTGAGAAATCCCTGGGTAACATACAGATGCTTGTTTCAAATACAACAAAATTGACCATGTTTAACAGTTTGAAATATTGGAGGTTACACAAATGCAAAAGCATGTGTTAAATTTTCACATTTGGAATTTCCATACACTTCACCAAACAGGACAGAAAATTAACAATGCTGTTTGTGACCTGGAAATGAAGAATATTAATCTATTGAATTTGAATAGATAAGCAACTTTTCTGTTGAAAGAAACATGTGAAAAGAGATACAAAAGAGCAATTTAATAGATACAATGCCAAATAAAGCAGTCAATTAAAAGTTACATTTTCAGTTAAAATATAGCAATGGAACAAAAATAATGGCTCTGTTCAGATGTAATACAAAATCATGGTTTAATTTAACTAATCATAGTTAATTGATTGAATGTGAGCCACTATACATACTTTAGCTAAGTAAAGCATGATCTGCAGTTGGTTCAGTAACCAAAGTTAACTATGGTTTCACATTATGGCTGTTAACGCATGACCAATTTGGTCTGCTTCTCCCCCCCAATGTAGCGGTTTTCCAGTGGTCACACGAACGCTGTCCCCGCTCTGCGGATCAAATCTACCATGAGCGCGATTTACTTGCGTGTTTTCCAAGACCCGTCTTATTGCGAAATACAGATCACAATTGAGATAAATCCAGTTGTTTCGTCATGCGTGCGCTTCCGGGTTGATATTCCATTAGTCCTTGCCGCCCAAGACTGCATGTGTGCGTGCGTGCCAGCGTGTGTGTGTGTGTGTGATAATCACCCGGCCAAACACAACCGGGAGTGATTTTTTTTAATTAGCGCCTGGCCACCCTAAAGAGGGGTGTGTGTGTGAAATTCCCCGCCAAAGAGAGGAGCGGGGGCTCCTCCGGTAGATCAGCCACCCGCTGACATCAGGCCCCGTGTACGCCTTGCGCCGAGACCGCGCCTCTCCCTCACAGGCTCACTCCCCTCAGGGGCTCAAAACCGCCCCTCCCCTGGCCAGGAAAGCGAGCGGGCGATGCCGCTAAGCCTGACAAGACAGCCCAAGCGTCCGCTCGTCTCTTGCGGCTCCCGCAGCACCTGCCGAGCCGCCGCACAGCTGGCCAGCGGACTCAGTGTTCCCCGCTCTAGCCGCGCCTGCCCCGAGCTTCCGAGCCTCCTGCCGCCTCAAAAATGGAGATGGCGGAGCTGCGGGCTGGAGAGCTCTGCTTTTTGCTGCAGGGCAGGAGAAAAACTAATGTCCTGAAGTGAGTTGCGTTGGTATACTGGAATATCATTCTAGGGAGAAGAAAAAAAAGGAAGACGCCAAGCACGCACAATCACGTCACTGTGATGTAATGACGTCGATAGTGACGGAGCACTCCCCGAATATCCCACGTTATCCCATGTCCCAAACTCATGGAGCATCGGGTAGTGCACAAAGTGTGGGATGAAAGACGGACGTGCGTTTACTTTTATGATCCCAGATTAAAATAGTGTGAGATGAGAGAGAGATTAACCGGTGACACCTTGCCCATGCGTTAATGGCCTGTGTATTAGCGCAGTATCTTGAATTATTTTCTGCCAACACTTTGCACTCATCTTGCCTACAAAGTATAGGTCAAAACTGAAAGGACTCTGCTTTTACTGTCCCTTGCAAGCAGTTTTCCCATCCCAGGGCTGCTGAGAGCCACCATGGCCCCCTGGACAAAGATTCCACCTGACCCCCCCATACAACCCTCATCCAAACCAAATATCATAACAAAACAAATCACTTGGGCTTGCTGTTACCATGAATCTATAGTAATAAAATAATTGGCCTGTCTGTCCCTCTGTCCATTTATGGCAGGTGTAACTCATCAGAGAGTAAAGTTAGGAGACTCAAAATTGGCCACCAGCTTCAGGATGATTGTGGGAGTACCAGGGCCAAAATTGAAAGGCATGGGAATATCCTGGCCCAGATGAGACACCCCCTCATGCTATTTGCAATGGAAGCTAATGGTCTCTGTTTGTGGCAAGCATAACTCATAGAAAACAATGCTACATCTTTGCAAAGTGTCCACCAACCCCAGAATGACGATGGAAGTTCAGTGCCAAACATGAAGGGGATTGGAACACCGTGAACCAGGTTATCTTCACAATTGGCAACATGTAATAATAGAGCTTTTAAGCACCCTGCCATGTGTCTCTAATACTCAGATCCCCAATCTGCCATGGAAAGTTACTGGGTGATAACACTCAGCCAGATCTCACAGGGTTGTCATGGGGATAAAATAGAGGACAGGAGAACAATGCAGCTTTGGGTCCCCATTGGGGAGAAAAACTGGCTATAGCATTTGTTGTAAATCTAACTTTTAATCACATTAAAATATTACACCATTTGTCATACAGCAAAGTAGCCTTTACAAAGGGCTATTAGATCTTCCACAAATAATGATAACAACCCAATGCCTGAACTGGGAATTCTAACTTCTGTTCTACGAGTATAACCTCTAAAACAGATTAATGTTCCATTATCATACATGTAAAGGGTGGAGGAGGGGTGAAGTATCCTTTTACTACTGTGTTAGATCATGGGGAAATATTACCTCCCTCCCTTCTGTTCATAATATTAACAAATGTTTGCTACTATACTGCTATTAGGTAAATTCTGTTGCCAAGAAGGTTAGGGATGAAGAGTTGAGATCAAGACTTGAAAATACATGGGGAAAGGGAACACGGAAAAATTACATGGAGGCAGAGAGTAAAGAATGAGAAAAGTGTAGAAAAGAGAGACAAATTAAGAAAAGAGAAACATTTTATCTTATCTTACTGCAACACACTAACTACCACTTTGCAAGATCTGGCTGAGCTGAGGACTGGAAGAAGGAAAGGATAGACTATTGGAGACAATCTTGTTAGTAGGCTGGCAATTACTGTAGTGACCATCAGCTGCGCTGGCTTGGTTGATGGGCTTAGCATGATCTGTTAGACAAGTTTGCTTCAGTCCTGCAGAAAGGCAAGTCTAGCTGACAGAGTGCCTTTTACTGTGTTCAGACTTCCCTGCACCCCTAGTGGCTGCAGCCAGAACTGCATTAAAGAAAACAGTTGGAAAGGCATTTGGCTGAATGCAGCATGAGGCTGGCTTCTGGGCCCTTCAAGCTGACTTAGGCCCTCTGAATTTTGCCCCCCCCCCATCCCCACTCTTGGTAGCCCTGTCTCTGCCCACATTCAGCACTTCATCTCTTAAAGGTACAGGAATACTAGCATGTTTCACCTCGCAGCAATTGTAAGAAGCTATACTTGTTTCGCCACTCAAAGCAGGGCATCAGTGGGTGAGCTAGGTCTAAGAGGTGGGTAACCCTCCACCCCAGCAGTCTTGCTGCCACTGGGATGCACGGCTAGCGCTCCTAATCTGCAGTAGGGTAGATCTGGGAGTTACACCTCCTGCCACTGTGTTGCTGCATCCTGGTTGGGCTTCAAGTCATGGTGCAGTGGCACCAGTTCTGCAGCCTATGTTACACCTAGCAGAGGCTGCACAGGAGAAGGGTGCTTGAGGTGATGAAATGGTTTGAGCTGCCACATCTTTCATGCCACCACCAGAAAAATCCAAGCCTGCAGGCTCTAAGGGCAATAGTCTGAAATGCATGTAGTGATCTTATATGTTAGTATACATGCATTGGCTCTTAGGTGGATACTGACCTTAAAATTTCAACCAGAAGATTTTAATTCATCTCAGTTCAGTATGAAAAACATATAATACAATATAAGGTGGGGGAATGTGTGAGTAATTCTGGAGTGGGTAGAAAACAAACCATTTGGACCATTTCCCAGTTACCCAATTTTTTTTACAGGATACTGTAAACACCTGTGTGGTTTCAGCAGGCCAATTTCCTGTCCCCCTTTAGGTCATGCTCAAGTGTCCTCAATATTCCTTGCCACCTAGAACACAATCAGTGTACTCATCAAGCTGGGGTAGAGTGTGTGTAACATACACACGTTACATCTATGGGTGTCATGGTTGGCATGAGTCATCCACTTTATTATTAGATATAGTTACGACAATTTTAGCTGGCAACTAGTTATTGAGAAAATGTGTATGCTTCCGCTCCAGACCTGCTGATGGTGGCTCAGAAGTAAAACAATAAACTGAAACCAACCAAGACAATAAAAACAAGGCAATAAAACAAGTCAAGCCAATAAAAACAAGCCATAAAACAAAACAGTCTAAAATGATATTGATAAAACAGCCCTCAGGCTAGAAGCAGAACATAAAACAACTAAAAAGATGGACTCCCTCAGTTAAAAGCCTGGGGTAATGAGAAATGTTTCGGCCTGGTACCTAAAGGAGCACTGATCTGAATGGTCCACGCTAGCCTGATTTTGTCAGATCTTAGAAGCTAAGCAGGGTTGGATTAGTCATGGTTAGTATTTGGATGGGAGACCAGCAAAGAAGTCCAGGGTTGCTATGCAGAGGAAAATAGCAAACCACCCCTGAACGCCTCTTGCCTTGAAAACCCTATGGGGTCACCGTAAATTGGCTGCATATTGATGACACTTTCCACCACGACCACCTAAAGGAAAATATTGTAAGAACCAGGTGAGCCTCAAAGGGCATTCCAAAGGTAAGGCTGCATCACCAAAACAAAGCCCTGTCTCTCCACCTCTGCAGAGAGTAGCATTTGAGAAGAGAATCTTCATTGGTGGGCTGGACAATACAAGAGAAGGCAGTCCTTCAAGAAGATAAGAATATTTATCACATGTAATGTAATGATAAGTTCATCTGAATGGCTTCTATGCAGTCCCGTTCTCTCTCCGTGGCGGCAGAAAGAGAACTGGAGGGAAGAGTGCTCCCTCCTCCTTGGGTCATGTGACCGAGGGGCGGGGAGATTGCATGCCCCAAGGGGAGGGGGAGCACTCTTTTGGAATTTGCTAGAAGCTGACAATTCTTTTCCGTGGCTGGCCTGCGCCTGCGCAGTCCCCCCCCCCCATGTGTTACTGCATAGAAGATCCATCAGATGAACAACAGTTACAGGTAAGTGAAACTCTGTTTTTCCTTGTTTTGCTGCTCAGTGTAAGCCTTAGCACCAGGAAAATCTAGAAATGGCCATATGTTCTTTTATTCTTCAAAAACAGAAATTAGTTACTTAATTTCAGGCACAAAAAATGTGGTTATTGAATATAATTTGAGCATGCTTACTTATCCTTAAATATTTATTAAATATTATTTTCATGTTCATTTTTTCCTAGATGCCAATAGGCAACCCAGTCAAGTGGCCTATGTTTCCTCCAAGAGCTGTATTATTGTTGATGAAAACTATGGATGCCTAGCCTCAAATATTCCACCTTTAGAATTAATGGCTCTGTATGTAGCAGCCGCTATGCATGATTATGATCATCCTGGTCGTACAAATGCTTTTCTGGTAGCTACAAACGCTCCTCAGGTAGGATGTTTCTCTGTAGATATAAAAGTATACAGGTAGGAAAGTCTTTGCATCATTGCTACAATTGGGGATCTCAAATATTGTAATGATCATCAATTGGATTCTGAAATAGTAAAATATACTATTATAGTAAACTATAACTTTTAAGTAGTTTAATTACCACCCATTTTTTCAGTCTCTGGTATACATTGAAGACATAGAAATAAGAATTATTTGTGGCATGCCACAACTGATACTCAAATAGCTAGTTGACATAAAAATTACTCACCTATCTGTATTGACTGCATTTTGACAGAGCCTGGGATGATCAGCATACCATATGTGCTCTATAATTGTGTGTTCTTCCTTTCTACACAGCTTTCAGCTCCCTTTTGCTTCATCATAGCTGTTTCTATGGAGGTTTCCACTACTGTCAAAGCAGTATAACTTAGCTTGATACACTGAGAAATATTAATAGATTTGGATTTCAAAAATATGAGATAACAAATGGGGACCTATGAGACTTAAAAGGTGGTCCTATCCTTCCACCTTTGTTCTCTTGACCATCCACCATCAGGCCTGGACTCTCCTCAGTGCCCTGCTGAATTCACTGGGTTGGGGGGGGGGACTCTTGCCTTCCGTCTGCTCATTTCCCAACTCATTTGCTCATTTGCCAACCCCACCCCAGTCACCAACCCTGCTGCCTCATCAGTGTCAGGGCTCCTGCTCCTCCTCCTCTTTCCCACTACCACTCACCTCCAGCTCCACTGCCTCGGGGGTTCTGTGCTTCCTCCCTCAGCATCCTGCCTCCAGTGCTGCCAGTGACTTCCACTTCTTGCCCACTCACTTGCCTGCCTGCCTGCCTCTAGCACTGCTTCCTCAGCTGCAGAAGGGTGATGATGGCGGCGGCTCCTGCTCCTCCACTCCCAGCTGTCTCTAGTGCACTTCCTTGTGGGGGTGGGGACACCAGCATCTCCTTCCTCACCTGCAGCAATGCTGAGACACAGCTGTTTGTGCATGCACAGACTACTGTAATCTGTTTTGGGGGTTTTAATCCCTCCCCCATTTTAAGGTTTTTAATTTTTTGCAAACCTGGGTATTCCCACCAGATTTGTAGAAAAAAATCTCCTTACACTCTGCTTGGCCTTGATCTGTAGATATAAATGTTTGCAGATGGGGCCAAGTTGAAGATTAGATATATTGGTATCACTGATAGCATTGTAGGCTGATTTGAAAGTAATTTGAACTCTAGTAAATCTGAAATTTACAGTACCATAATGTTTTGGCTAGGCAGAAAGATAATAAAATAGTCACATTAATGTAAATAAATAAAAACATAAAAATATTTTTCTCAAATGTTTTCTCTATGAATTTATTAACTTGGAAGAGTGGCCCATAAGGGCCACTAAGGCAGTTAACAATTTAAAGCACATATGGTAAAATCACATTTTAAAACCATTAAAATCACCTCCCAACATGCATCATTAAAACAAATTAGTTAAGCGGACCAGTATTCAAATTTTTGGGTAAAGGGAAAGTCCTCTTTATATTTAGCTAAAAGTAAAGTATTTTTATTTAGTCATATTTTTGTGAAGTTTATCTTAAATCGTTTGTATTTTATTGTCTTGTAGGCTGTGCTGTACAACGACAGATCCGTTCTAGAAAACCATCATGCTGCTTCTGCATGGAGTCTTTTCTTATCTCTTCCAGAGTACAACTTTCTGCCTTGTCTGGATCATGTACAATTCAAACGATTTCGATTTTTAGTGATTGAAGCAATCCTTGCTACAGATCTCAAGAAACATTTTGACTTCCTTGCTGAATTTAATGCTAAGGTTTGTCGCATAAATCTATCTCTGCATCCAAATCCATAGAATTGTAATATTAGCATTATATCGCTAACAAGTAACATTTACTTTACTAGGAACAGTCATTTTAGTTAGCCTAATTTATATTTACTAAACCATCTCATGTAAGTGCTCACATTTTATGTAAAAGCCCCTGTACATAGAAAAAAAGTGCATTGATAAGGTTAGGCTGAACTCTATACATATTGCCTTTCATTAGAAATTACTTAACATCTAATGCTTCCATGCCTGTCATATGCTGAAAACAGCATTTACAGCATACTGAGAGGACTTCACTGGCTCCTAATTAGTTTCCAGACACATCTTAAAGCACTGCTTTTTACTTTACAGCTCTAAATAGTTTGGCTCCAAAACAGCTTTAGATATCCTTTCTCCCATTTGAGCCTTTCTGTACTCTGAAATCATCTTGCACTAATTGATGCTTTGTTTGCAATTAGGGTGGCTAACACAACAAGTGACTGCCAGATGTTATCTATAGAACTCCC